>NC_079190.1:46268454-46868454 GCF_029499605.1 Hyla sarda
TTGACCAAGTGTGCTGCTGCCATTTTCTTTTTTTACATGTTTTGTACTTGCCACAGCAGCGTGCACCCGTGTATTGGGTTTAGGTGCTGGCTACATTTTCAGTTTTTTTTTTCTTTGCTGTGCAAATTTGGGGGGAGTGGCTCCCTCTGTAGCCGTGCATTCCCTCCGTTAGTGGATTCAACATGTCACCCAGCCTGAAGTAGGTGAGTGTTTAGGGACCCATCCGATAAGAGGCCACCTCCGCGTGGTGGATGGGGGGACACGTTTTGATCAAAAAGTGCGCTAAGAGCCTCCATTTTGTTGACCAAGTTTGCTGCTGCCATTTTCTTTTTTTACATGTTTTGTACTTGCCACAGCAGCGTGCACCCGTGTATTGGGTTTAGGTGCTGGCTACATTTTCAGTTTTTTTTTCTTTGCTGTGCAAATTTGGGGGGAGTGGCTCCCTCTGTAGCCGTGCATTCCCTCCGTTAGTGGATCCAAAATGTCACCCAGCCTGAGGTAGGTGAGTATATATATATATACATGCAATGCTGGGGGCTTATCATCGCGCTGCGGGTGGCATATATATATATATATATATATATATATATATATATATATATATATATATATATGATAGCGCCGGGGGGAATATATACTGTATATATACTGTATATATATACACATGCACTGCTGGGGGCTTATCATCGCGCTGCGGGTGGCATATATATATATATGATAGCGCTGGGGGGGAATATATACTGTATATATACTGTATATATATATATATATATATATATATATATACACACATGCACTGCTGGGGGCTTATCATCGCGCTGCGGGTGGCATATATATATATATATATGATAGCGCCGGGGGGAATATATACTGTATATATATATATATATATATATATATATATATATATATATATACACACATGTGCTGCTGGGGGCTTATCATCGCACTGTGGGTGACATGTATCTATATGATAGCGCCGGGGGGAATATATACTGTATATATACAAGCACTGCTGGGGGCTTATGATTGCGTTGCGGGCGGCATATATATATGATAGCGCCGGGGGGAATATATACTGTATATATATATATATATATATATATATATATATATATATATACATGCACTGCGGGGGGCATAAGATAGCGGAGGAATAAATATATATACATGCACTGCGGTGGGACAAGACATATAGCGCAGCAGGGGGCATGATATATAGAAGCTGATATATAAAACCCCCAGCAGTTCTATATATCTTTCCCCACCACAGCTCTTCTATTTGAAATAAAAATAAAAGTGCACTGTATATGGCTGGGGAGGAGCATGCCGCCCGCTCCCCTGCTTAATAACTGTGATAAGGGCGACAGATAACTTCCCTGCGACAGAAAAAAAATAGAGATGGGCGACAGATTAGTAAATCAGGAAGAAAAATATTCGGAGTAAACCTGAAATCACTCCAAGATAAACACTCCATTCTTAGTAAATCAGGGCAATTGAGTTTTATATATATAGATTATATCAAACAATAAAAAGGTCCCTCATATGGACTGAAAAGTATAAAGGTTATAGATCTTGGAGTTTATACATTGTGATCTGTTCTCCTACATAGGATTCTCACACTTACAACACTTCATCAGGCACCGCAGGCTTGTTGGGTTACAGTTTCTACCTACCCAGAGATCTGATGCCTTTTTTTACAAGAAAATCTTCCGTCAAGTAAAGGACATTGATCTTTAATAAGGCACCGAGTTCTATGTTCAGCTGCCAGTATCCTTCCTGCAACATAAAGTGAGTTGACTTTATAACATGATTTTTCAGTTCGGTATATTTCTGAAACATAAATACAATAAATTACCGGACTTTGAAGAGATGACAGAGACGACCAAGAAGGAGGCACCAAACGTTTTCTCTGCAAAACACAAATATACCATCATGTTATGATACATGTACTTAACCCCTTCAGTTTTTGCACTTTCGTTTTTTCCTCCTTACCTTATAAAAATCATAACCCTTTCAATTTTCCACCTAAAAATCCATATTATGGCTTATTTTTTGCGTCACCAATTCTACTTTGCAGTGACATCAGTCATTTTACCCAAAAATTCACGGCGAAACGGAAAAAAAAATCATTATGCGACAAAATCGAAGAAAAAAACACCATTTTGTTACTTTTGGGGGCTTCCGTTTCTACGCAGTGCATATTTCGGTAAAAATGACACCTTATCATTATTCTGTAGGTCCATACGGTTAAAATGATCCCCTACTTATATAGGTTGGATATTGTCGTACTTCTGGAAAAAATCATAACTACATGCAGGAAAATTTATACATTTAAAAATGTCATCTTCTAACCCCTATAACTTTTTTTATTTTTCCACGTACAGGGAGGTATGAGGGCTCATTTTTTGCGCTGTGATCTGAAGTTTTTATCGGTACAATTTTTGTTTTGATCAGACTTTTTGATCACTTTTTATTTATTTTTTTAATGGTAAAAAAGTGACCAAAAATACGCTTTTTTGGACTTTGGAATTTTTTTGCGCGTACGCCATTGACCGTGCGGTTTAATTAATGATATATTTAGTTCGGACATTTACGCACGCGGCGATACCACATATGTTTATTTTTTTTTATTTACACAGTTTTATTTTTTTTATGGGAAAGGGGGGGGTGATTCAAACTTTTATTAGAGAAGGGGTTAAATGACCTTTATTAACACTTTTTTTTTGCAGTGTTATAGGTCCCATAGGGACCTATAACACTGCACACACTGATCTCCTATGCTGATCACTGGCGTGTATTAACACGCCTGTGATCAGTGTTATCGGCGCTTGACTGCTCCTGCCTGGATTTCAGGCACGGAGCAGTCATTTGTCGATCGGACACTGACTACCCGGGATAGTTTCACTTTCACTTTAGAAGCAGCGGTCAGCTTTGACCGCCGCTTCTAAAGGGTTAATACCGCACATTGCCGCGAACGGCGATGTGTGGTATTAGCCGTGGGTCCCGGACGTTGATGAGCGCCGGGACCGACGCGATTTGATGCAGGGTTTCAGCGCGACCCCGCTTCATATCATGGGAGCCGGCGCAGGACATAAATATACGTCCTGCGTCGTTAAGGGGTTAAGGACCAGGCCCATTTTGGCCTTAAGGACCAGAGCGTTTTTTGCACATCTGACCACTGTCACTTTAAGCATTAATAACTCTGAGATAGATTTTTCGTGACATATTTTACTTTATGTTAGAGGTAAAATTTTGTCGATACTTGCATCATTTCTTGGTGAAAAATTCCAAAATTTGATGAAAAAATAAAAAATTTAGCATTTTTTTTTACTTTGAAACTCTCTGCTTATAAGGAAAATGGACAATTCAAATAAATTATATATTGATTCACATATACAATATGTCTACTTTATGATTACATCATAAAGTTGACATGTTTTTACTTTTGGAAGACATCAGAGGGCTTCAAAGTATAGCAGCAATTTTCCAATTTTTCACAAAATTTTCAAAATCTGAATTTTTCTGGGACCAGTTCAGTTTTGAAGTGGATTTCAAGGGTCTTCATATTAGAAATACCCCACAAATGACCAAATTATAAAAACTGCACCCCTCAAAGTATTCAAAATCACATTCAGTACGTGTGTTAACCCTTGTTTCACAGGAATAGCAGCAAAGTGAAGGAGAAAATTCAAAATCTTTGTTTTTTACACTCGCATATTCTTGTAGACCCAGTTTTAAAATTTTTACAAGGGGTAAAAGGAGAGAAATCTTCCTAAAATTTGTAACCCAATTTCTCTCGAGTAAGAAAATACCTCATATGTGTATGTCAAGTGTTCGGCGGGTGCACTAGAGGGCTCAGAAGGGAAGGAGCGACAGTGGGATTTTGGAGAGTGAGTTTTTCTGAAATGGTTTTTGGGGGGCATGTCCCATTTAGGAAGCCCCTATGGTGCCAGGACAGCAAAAAATAAATAGAAAAAAACCACATGGCATACTATTTTGGAAACTACACCCCTCAAGGAACATAACAAGGGGTCCAGTGAACCTTAACACCCCACAGGTGTTTGACGACTTTTCATAAAAGCTGGATGTGTAAATGTATTAATTTTTTTTTCACTAAAATGCTGGTTTCCCCCCAAATATTACATTTTTACATGGGATAGGATAAAATGCCCCCCAAAATTTTTAACCCCATCTCTTCTGAGTATGAAAATACTCCATGTGTGGACGTCAAGTGCACTGCGGGTGCACTACAATGCTCAGAAGAGAAGGAGTCACATTTGCAAGAGCAGCAAAAAACAAAACCACATGGCATACTATTTTGGAAATTACACCCCTCAAGGAACGTAACAAGGGGTACAGTGAGCCTTAACACCCCACAGGTGTTTGACGACTTTATATATATCTTTTTTAATAAAATGCTGTTTTTCCCCCCAAATTCTACATTTTTACAAGGGGTAATAGGAGAAAATGTCCCCCAAAATGTGTAACCCAATCTTTTCTGAGTATGAATGTACCCCAAGTGTGGACATCAAGTGCATTGTGGGCGCACCACAATGAGTAGAAGAGAAGGAGTCACATTTGCAAATTTTGCTGAAATGGGGGGGGGGGGGGGGGGGGGCATGTTGCATTTAGGAAGCCCCTATGGTGCCAGAACAGCAAAAACAAAAAAACGACACATGGCATACTATTTTGGAAACCACACCCCTCAAGGCACGTAACAAGGGGTACAGTGAGCCTTAACACCCCACAGGTGTTTGATAAATGTTCATTATAATGGGATGTGAAAAGGAAAAATTTTATTTTTTTACACTAAAATGCTGGAGTTACCCCAAATTTTTCATTTTCACAAGTGGTAAAACGAGAAAATGTCACCATAAATTTGTAGATACATTTCTTTGGAGTAAGGGCATACCTCATGTCTGGACGATAGGAGGTCTACGGGTGCACACCGTTCTCTTAGGTGCAGGAGCGCAGTCAGGGCCTTGAGCTTTGCATTGCTACCTATGGAGCCAGAACAGCGGGACCCCTCCTGAAGGGGCATTACATGGGGTAAATAACTGGGGTACACTAAATAACTAAAATGGGTACAGTGGGACGTAAAAAAATAAAACAGGTTATGTTCCCAGAATGATGACCCAGAGCATAGCCAAAACTAAAGAATATGCCCACCCCAAACCCTATGCTCTGAATCATCATTCTGGGAATGTGATGTATGTGGCCGTCCCTAACCTGTTGCCTCAAATGCGCACATTGCTCAGGTGGGGAGAGCGCTGCGCATTTGAGGCAACATAAAAAAGTCCCCGATGATAATGACTCAGTGATCCATGCCCATTTTTGGAAAAATACCCCCAGAGGTCTTATCAGGTTTTTTTTTTTTTTTTAATAAAAGACTTTTTTGGGCAATTTAGAGGTTTTATGGGGTTAAAATTTGCAATGTACTCTGGACTTGGTACATTGGGGTCAAATTATGGAAAATTAAAATGAAAAGGGAACATGTAGTACTCCATGGAAGTGTGATACTCCCTGAAGCAATCCTTAATGTAGAGGCCCGGATGATTGGGGCAAGTGTCACATTTAGTGGTGGTGTCCTTCCGTATCCCCCTCTTGTGACACACTCTGCATCTTTTCTGGGATCGTCCCTTCTTTCCAGTGTGGAGGACCTTACCTGGAAGTGCTGGCCTGGGACGATCCTGGCACCTATAATTTCAGTTACTTGGGAAGTCTGGCCTGCTCTTTCCTTGTCGCCAAAGATCAGGACCTTTAGGACTTCTTGTACTGAAGGTATGTCCCTGTGTTGCCAGCGTTCTGGTACAGTACAAAAGAATTGTACAAGTCAACCTGTACCAAGTAGATCGCAACTTTTTTGTACCATACCCGTGTTTTGCGCATGGCATTTTATGGCTTGAGGACTTGATCAGAAAGATCAACTTCCCCCATATACCGATTGTAGTCCAGAATACAATCGGGTTTGAGGACCGGTGTTGTGGTACCTCACACAGGGACAGGTGAGCTGTCGTTACCATGAATAGTGGTCAGCATAAGGACATCCCTCTTATCCTTATACCTGACCAGCAACAGGTTTTCATTGGTAAGGGCACGGGACTCACCCTTGGGCATAGGTGTCTGCAGAAAATTTAGAGGGAGGCCTCTCTGGTTCTTCCGCACGGTCCCACAAGCGGACGTGGATCTGGTGGCAAGGGATGTGAACAGAGGGATGCTGGTATAAAAGTTGTCCACGTACACGTGGTAACCCTTATCCAGCAATGGGTGCACAAGCTCCCAAACGATTTTCCCGCTAACACCACCAGAGTGGGGGAACAATCTGGGGGTTCAATACGGGAATCTCGTCCCTCATACACTCTAAAATTGTAAGTGTACCCGAAGTTACTCTCACAAAGTTTGTAGAGCTTCACGCCATACTGCGCCCGCTTCGAGGGAATATACTGGACGAATGTGAGTCTCCCCTTAAAACTGATAAGAGACTCATCTACCGAGAGCTCCCTGAGGGGTACATCGGCCTCCAAAAATTTGGCCCCAAAGTGATCGATGACTGGCCTCACTTTGTAAAGCCGGTCATAGGTGGGATCACTTCGGGGTGGACATGCCTCATTATCAGTGTAATGGAGGCATTTCCAAATGGCCTCGAACCGCTTCCATGCCATGACCATACTGTAAAGCGGGGTCTGGTAGAGGACATCCCTGCTCCAGTACTGTCTGACACTTGGCTTTTTGACCAGGCCCATATGCAGCACGAGGCCCCAAAATGTCCTCATTTCTGCTCCATCAATGGCGTACCATTCAATGGACCTGGCCAAAAAAGAATTTGGGTGGTGGGAGATGAACTGCTGGGTGTACAGATTCGTCTGCTCCACCATCAGATTGACAAAACTGTAACTGAAAAAATTACTGAAATGGTCAATTTCAGTAAATCATGAATTGTCAATCCGGATTCCGGAGTCGCCCACAAACTCCGGAATCCGTGGCTGATAACCCTCTGGGGGTCTCCAGACAGGTTCCCCGGTAGGGGGCTCCGGTACACTTGTCTGGGTAGTCGGACTCCTAGTACGAGCGGCATTGTCCCTCGCACTAGTGTCGGCCACTGGGCCACTTTCATGGGGGGTGAGTGGCCTCATATGGCGGCGTCTTCTGGGGGGCTCATCATCACTACTAGATGATGAGGAGGACGATGAATAACACAGGAATGTAAGATCTTCATCGTCCTCACTGACGGATTCGGAGTCGGAGGCGAGAAAAGCGTATGCCTACGCTGCTGAAAATGGCTGGCGAGCCATCGCCCTTTTTTCTACGGTGGCAGGCGGAGGGGGGGGCGGTGGTGGGGGGGTGGGGTAACGTTTGTGTGTGTGTGTGGGGGGGGGGGGGGAGTATGTAGTGTGTGTGTTTGGTGTTAACTTTATCTACAACGGTGTGTGATCGAAAATCACACACCGTTATATCGGGGGGGGGGGGGGGGGGAAGGTGCGACCCCCCAAAAAAATTGGGGGCAAATCCTGAACCCCTAATAGGGCCCGGTCACACTGAAAAAACTGCGATGGACCCTTGGGGACCTATTGTGAATCCTACCTGTCCCTGGGATGTATTCTGTCCCTGCTGTATGGGGGCTTCTTATCTCCTGAGGGGCTCCGATCTCGGCAGAAGGGGGTCCCTGGCTTCCTCCAGCAGCTCTGACCGCTGACTGAACTCAGCCAGCCGACAGAGCTGTGGGAAGATGCTGTTAACCCCTCCCCTGCCAGCCAATAGCAGCGATCCTGGGGGGGGGGGGGTGACAAAATCGCCACCTTCCCATAGATACAGTGGGTGATAGGGGGTGTATCCTACACCCCCAATAACCATGAATCTCCAGGTCAGCGGGTCACACGTGACCCGTATGACCCGAATCACGGCAGATCGTTGGTGTGAATTCATCAGCGATCTGGGGGGGTCTGATGACCCCCTCGGCATTTGCACGGGGACCCTGCTAATCGATATCAGCAGTCACCCTGGTCCGGTCCCCGCCCCGCGCGCGGGGGGACCAAAATTCCTGCGTACGTCCTTGGTCCTTAAGTACCAGGGAGCTAGGACGTATGGGTACGTCCTTGGTCCTTATGTGGTTAAAGGGGTACTCTGGTGAAAAACTACAGAGAAAGTTGAGCTGTTCTTTCCAGTCTGACCACAGTGCTCTCTGCTGACACCTCTGTCCATGTGAGGAACTGTATAGAGCAGGAGCAAATCCCCATAGCAAACCTCTCCTGCTACAGACAGAGGTGTCAGCAGAGAGCACTGTGGTCAAACTGAAAAGAACTACACAACTTCCCCTGTAGTATACAGCAGATGATAATTACTAGAAGGATTCATTTTTTTTTAATAGAAGTCGTTTACAAATCTGTTTAACTTTCTGGCACCAGTTGATTTGAAAAAATAGTTTGTTTTCCACCGGCGTACCCCTACAATAAGGACACACAATCTCTTCCCAATATTTCACTGAGGCTCGGTTCACACTGTGTTTTTTCCGGCATATTTCATTTGTAAGAATGTGTCCACATTTTTTAGCATTAAAGGGGTATTCTGGGCAAAAACATTTTATCCCCTATCCAAGGGATAGGGGATAAGATGTCTGATCGCAGGGACTCGCTGCTTTTTTGTGCAATTTTAGAATAGACAACTTTGGCAAAAGTGACTGTGAAATGCAGTGCTTCATTCTTGACTATGCAGTGGACGAGATTTATTAATTGTATCTTTTTTTTTTTAAAGGAGCAAAGATAATGCACAAACGTTAAAAAAAAAAAAAAGAAATGCAAATTCATACCACTTCTGTCCTGCCTTAGAAAAGGGACATCCTACAGCACATTCTGAGGGGATTTTCATTCATGCAAAATTTATCAAAGTCTGTGCACTGTTTTGATAAATTTGGCGCACATGAGTCAAAAACAAAGCAGAAAAAAAGGTAATGAAGTGGCTGCACACAGACACATATTGATAAATCTCCCCAAATATGTAAAAAAAATCTGTTCACATTTTTGCAGCCGCACCGATAAGTGACATGACCCATAGAGATCAGCTAGTCCTGCGGTGGCTTATTTTGATAAAAGTAGTTGTCTTCATGAGATAACCTCATAAATGATATATTTAAAGGGAATTTATCACCTAGATTTTTAACCCCTCAAAGGAGTACTTCATGATTCAACTTTTGTACCTGGCCAGAAAGCTGGCATTAAAAAATAAAATGTGCTGTGGGCTGTAGTTTTGCAACAGCTGGAGGCACCCTGGTTGGGAACTGCTGCTCTATGCAAATAAATGGTTAGCATTCAAAAGAAAAGTGTGTACAATTTTGGCTTCCCTGGACAGGAAGACATAGAAAAAGGAGTTGGGCAACCTGAGTAGTGAATGGAACTAGTGGGTAATATTGTTTAGTTTGAAAAGAAAAAGAAAAAAAAACTTTATTAAATGTATAAAATATACATACCGGAGAGAGATGGCTAAGTGCCTTTATGTTTTTCGTGCTAAAACCTCCAGCCCCACTTGGGATCCCAGCTCGGGGAACAAGTGCAGAACCAAACAGGGCTGTCTGCAAACTAGATATGTTGTATAGGTACTACACAAAAATAGAAATAATAAATCATTCTCATAATAAATGTATTTAAATAAAACTGCCGATATTCACCAAAGTCATGCAAATAACAGGAGCACTGAGAGAACATACACTGACGTTGTTCACTAGGAACATTTTCATTACAAATTAGGCCTAAGCAGTCAGTGTCAAAATATTACCTAATAACTCAGTATATGCAAAGATTTTCTGGATTATAATACCATTAAAGTAGGACACTATGGAGATCATCAGCAGGAAATATTATTTTTGACTATAACTACAGTAAAATCCTGACTAGCAACTAACCCAATGTATTTTGCCAGCACCCATACAATGACATTGCAGTGGAGGAATGCGAAGCATCATCAATCTCACAGACTTAAAGGGGTTGTCTGGTATAGAAATTAAAGTTCTGTTCACACGTACAGTATCCTGCTCAGAATTGATGCACAGGATTTGTAACTGCAGATTAGTTTACATTGAAATCTGCAGTAGAAAATCCTTCGGGATGCAACTTTTATTTTTTACCTGGCCAGAAAGCCGGTATTATCCACTTAAAGGGGTACTCTGGTGAAAAACGTTTTTTTTTTTTTTTTTTTAAATCAACCGGTGCCAGAAAGTTAAACAGATTTGTAAATTACTTCTACTTTAATTCCTTCCTGTACTTATTAGCTGCTGAATACTACAG
Source organism: Hyla sarda (assembly GCF_029499605.1). Classification (NCBI taxonomy): domain Eukaryota; kingdom Metazoa; phylum Chordata; class Amphibia; order Anura; family Hylidae; genus Hyla; species Hyla sarda. The sequence continues at coordinate 46,278,732 of NC_079190.1, forward strand.
TGGAAATTCTTTTCCGTTTGAAACACAGAGCTGTCTGCTGACATCATGAGCACAGTGCTCTCTGCTGACATCTCTGTCCATTTGATAGGAGCTTCAGCCTATCACTGGCCACAGCGATGTCCCGCCTCGGCCAGTGATAGGCTGAAGCTCCGTGTGACGTGCCGGGCTAACAGGAAGTAAGAAGAATTTAGCCCGAATTCAGACCAAACACCTGTACCGGAGTGTACCAGAGCTCCGAGGGCTCATTGGCAGGTAAGAGAAAGTGTGTTTTCTTTTATTTTGCTGCCTGGACGGGATAAAATGAATAAAGTGCGCGCCGGACTACTCCTTTAAGGACCAAGGGCGTACCTGTATGCCCGTGGACATTTCGGTCCCCACCGCACGCCGGGCGGGGACTGGACCAGGGTGACTGCTGATATCTATCAGCAGGTACCTCCAGCAAATGCCCGGGGGGTCATCAGACCCCCCCCATGTCGGCGATCGGCGCAAATCGCTGGTGAATTCACACCAGCGATATGCGCCGATTCAGAGTCATGCGGATCTATGGTGACCCGGTGACCCGGAATATAAGGGGAATAGCGGTTGTCAAAGATATCTACGATCCCCCTGAAGGGATAGGAGTGATGTGGCAGGTGTGCCACCCCTCCTATTGGTCGACCAGAAGCGACGACCAATAGCAGATCGGGGGCGGGGGGGTTAACTTTCGATTTCACCGTACTGCCCACCCACAATAGGCGGGGCAGAACGGGGAAACCGAAGGGGACCGGCGACAGAAGATCCACTTACCCATCCGGAGGCTGCGGGCGATGGTGATCGGCGGGCGGCGATGACGTGCGGCTGGCTCACTGGATCCTATAGAAGCCGGTGAGCTGCCTAGCATCATCTTGAGGGCTACAGTCTGAGACCACTATACAGTGGTCTCTAAACTGTAGCCCTCCAGATGTTGCAAAACTACAACTCACAGCATATCCAGACAGCTGTTTGCTGTGTGGGCATGCTGGGATTTGCAGTTTTGCAACAGCTGGTGGGCTACAGTTTGAAGATCACTGTGTAGTGGTCTCTAAACTGTAGCCCTCCAGATGTTGCAAAACCACAAACCCCAGCATGCCCAAACAGCAAACAGCTGTCTCGGCATGCTGAGAGTTGTAGTTGCGTACCTCCAGCTGTTGCATAACTACATCTCCCAGCATGCCCTTTGGCGATCAGTACATGCTGGGAGTTGTAGTTTTGCAACAGCTGCAGGCACACTGGGGGGTCCACTGTTCTGGCACCATGGGGGGCTTTGTAAACGCACATGGCCCCTGACTTCCATTCCAAACAAATTCTCTCTCCAAAAGCTCAATGGCGCTCCTCCTCTTCTGAGCATTGTAGTTTGCCAGCAGAGCACTTGAGGTCCACACATGGGGTATTTCCATACTCAAAGAAATGGGGTTACAGATTTTGGGGGTAATTTTCTCCTATTACCCCTTGTAGAAATGTAAAATTTGGGGGGGAAAATGCATTTTAGTGAAACATTTTTTTTTTCATTTACACATCCAAGTCGTGAAATATCTGTGAGGTGTTAAGGCTCATTGTACCCCTTGTTACGTTCCTTGAGGGGTGTAGTTTCCAAAATAGTATGCCATGTTGTTGTTTTTTTTGCTGTTCTGGCACCACAGGGGCTTCCTAAATGCGACATTCCCCCCAAAAACCATTTCAGCAAAATTTGCATTCCAAAAGCCAAATGTGACTCCTTCTCTTCTGAGCACTGTAGTTTGCCCACAGAGCATTTTACGTCCTAACATGGGGTATTTCCATACTCAGAAGAGATGGGGTTACAAATTTTGGGGGGCATTTTCCCCCATTACCCTTTATAGAAATGGTACATTTGGGAAAAAAGCTGCACTTTAGTGAAAATTTTTTTTGTTCATTTACACATCCAACACATCCAACCTGTGGGGTGTTAAGGCTCACTGGACCCCTTTTTACTTGCCTTGAGGGATGTAGTTTCCAAAATGGTATGCCATGTGGGGGTTTTTCTGCTGTTCTGGCACCATAGGGGCTTCCTAAATGTGACATGCCCCCCAAAAACCATTTCAGAAAAACTCATTCTCCAAAATCCCATTGTTGCTCCTTCCCTTCTGAGCCCTCTACTGCGCCCGCTGAACACTTGACATACACATAAGAGGTATTTCCTTACTCGAGAGAAATTGGGTTACAAATTTTGAGGGGATTTTTCTCCTTTTCCCCTTGTAAAAATTCAAAAACTGGGTATACAAGAACATGCGAGTGTAAAAATTGAAGATTTAGAATTTTCTCCTTCATTTTGCTGCTATTAATGTGAAACACCTAAAGGGTTAACACACTTACTGAATGTAATTTTGAATACTTTGAGGGGTGCAGTTTTTATAATGGGGTCATTTATGGGGTATTTCTAATATGAAGACCCCTCAAATCCACTTCAAATCTGAACTGGTCCCTGAAAAATTTCGATTTTGACAATTTTGTGAAAAATTGGAAAATTGCTGCTCAACTTTGAAGCCCTCTGATGTCTTCCAAAAGTAAAAACATGTAAACTTTATGATGCAAATATAAAGTAGACATATTGTATATATGAATCAAAATATAATTTATTTGAAATGTCTATTTTCCTTACAAGCAGAGAGCTTCAAAGTTAGAAAAAAGCTAAATTTTAAATTTTTTCATCAAATTTTGGAATTTTGCACCAAGAAGTGATGCAAGTATCAACGAAAATTTACCACTAACATAAAGTAGAATATGTCATGGAAAAACTATCTCGGAATCAGAATGAAAGGTAAAAGCATCCCAGAGTTATTAATGCTTAAAGTGACAGGGGTCAGATGTGCAAAAAATGCTCTGGTCCTACAGTGAAAATTGGCCTGGTCCTTAAGGGGTTAAAAAACAAAAACAAAGAAACTGGACTTACCTCCCACCTCTACCCCGGTACTTTCAGCAGTTTTGTTTTATAGCCTTAAAGGGGTTCTCCAGTGGAAAACATCTTTTTTCTAAATCAACTGGCTCCAGAAAGTTATACAGATTTGTAAATGACTTCTATTTAAAAATCTTAATCCTTCCAGTACTTTTCAGCTGCTGTATGCTCCAGAGGAAGTTGTGTAGTTCTTTCCAGTCTGACCACAGTGCTCTCTGCTGACACCTCTGTTTATGTCAGGAAGTGTCCAGAGCAGGATCAAATCACCATAGAAAACCTCTCCTGCTCTGGACAGTTCCTGACATGGATAGAGGTGTCAGCAGAGAGCACTGTGGTCAGACTGGAAATAACTACACAACTTCCTCTGGAGCATACAGCAGCTGATAAGTACTGGAAGAATTAAGATTTTTAATTAGAAGTAATTTACAAATCTGTATAACTTTCCGTCACCGGTTGATTAGAAAAAAATGTGCTTTCCACTGGAGTACCCCTTTAAGGATGAAACAAAACTGCTGGAAGTACTGGGGTAGAGGTAGGATGTAAGACCAGTTTTTTTTTTTTTTTTTTTTTTTTAATGCCGTCTTCAACTGGTTCACCCGCACTAAACCCAATACACTGGTGAGAGTGAAGGTTTATGCATAAGCCCTGGCTCTGGCAAGGCCTAATAGTTTAAAGATGGCAGACTTTCAGCCCTTTATTAGCATTCCAGCTGCCATGGAAGCCTATCAGCACCCCACAATCATGTTGAAGGGTCCAATCTCTCTAAGTGCTTAGATGCTGCAGTCACTATTGACCGCAGAATCTCTAAACTCCATTGCAGTAAAATAAAGTATGTTTGACACTAGTTTCCAATTCTAGGCACCAGTGGAAGACCCAGAATTATCCCAATAATTTTGCAAAAATTCAGCGGCACAGAATGTAAATTATAGAATTTTTATTACAGTATTTACATACTGTGGGGTCGTGGAAACCATCAGAAGAACATACGTGTAATATGATGGGACTCTTTATGCCAGTAGTCTCCAAACTGTGGTCCTCTAGATGTATTTATTCAACATCTGGAGGGCCACAGTTTGGAGACCACTGCTCTATGCCAGTGTCGCCCCAACCAGGGTGCCTCCAGCTGTTGAAAAACTACAACTCCCAGCATGCCCGGACAGCCTTTGGCTGTCCGGGCATGCTGGGAGTTGTAGTTTTGCAACAGCTGGAGGCCCCCTGGTTGGGAAATGCTGCTCTATGCAGATGAATGGTTAGCATTCAAAAGAAAAGTGTTTACAATTTTGGCTTCCGTGCGCAGAAAGACATAGAAGAGATGAAGCAGGGTCAGAGTTGGGCAACGTGTGGGTAATATTGTTTAGTTTAAAAAGAAAACAAAAAAACAGTATTAAATGTAAGTATAAAATATACATACCGGAGAGCGATGGCTAAGTGCCTTTTTTTTTTTCTTGCCAAAAAATTCTACATTTGAAGACCTTTCTGAATAGCATTCCATTGCACCAAAACCTCCACCTCCAGCACCACTTGGGATCTCAGGTTGTGGAAAAAGTGCAGAACCAAACTGGGATGAATATAAACTAGGCATGCTGTATAGGTGCTGCACAAAAATAGTAATAATAATAATAATAAATTATTCTCATAATAAATGTATTTTCAATAGAACTGCCGATATTCACCAAAGTCTTGCAAATAACAGGAGCGCTGACAGAACAAACATTGACCTTGTTCACTAGCGACATTTTCATTCCGAACTAGGCCTAAGCAGTCACAGTCAAAATATTACCTAATAATTGTTATTATAATCCTGAAAATCTTTGCATATACTACCATTAAAATAGGACACTATGGAGATCATCAGCAGGAAATATTAGGAACTGTATAGATATATAGGTATTTTTTGACTATAAACAGTAAAATCCTGACCAACAACTAACCCAATGTTTTTTGCCAGCACCCATACAATGACATTGCAGTGGAAAATGCGAAGCATCATCAATCTCACAGACTTAAAGGACAACTGCAGCGGCATTACACTTATCCCCTAGGGGATAAGTGTTTGATCGCGGGGGGTCCGACCGCTGGGACCCCCCCCCCCGATCTCCCTAACGGGGTGCCGCCATAAGCGCTCATGGTGAGCGCTAAGGCGCGTAGCGTCGACCTAGAGGTCGACGGTGACGCCCCGTCTCCTCCCCGTCCCCATACAGTTCTATGGGGGATGAGGGGAGGCACGAATGCTTCCTCCCCGCCTCTCCCATAGAGATGTATGGAGGAGGCGTGCCGGCTGCAACGTCATGCTGCGGACGGCACGCCCCCTGCACGGGACAGCCGGGGCCCCGTACAGGAGATCGCCGGGGGCCCCAGCGTTCGGACCCCCGCGATCAAACACTTATCCCCTATCTTGAGGATAGTGGATAAGTGTTTTTAACGCTGCAGATGTCCTTTAAAGGGGTTCTCTGGTATAGAAATTAAGGGTCTGTTCACACGTACAGGATCCTGTGCAGATTTGATGCGCAGGATTTGTAACTGCAGATTAGTTTACATTGAAATCTGCAGCAGAAAATCCTGCACATCTAATCTGCGCAGGATCCTGTACGTGTGAATGTACCCTAAACGAGAACTCCAGCCTAAATTGACTTATCTCCTATCCACAGAATAGGGGATCAGTAGCCGATCAAGGGGGAGGGGGGGCGTCTACTGGGACCCCCCGCGATCTTTATAACTGGGCCCCAGCTCTCAGTGAGGAGCACATGTTGTCTACATGTAGACGACAAGAACTCTATTCATTTCTATGGGAGCGCCGATGAAGCCCTCGGGTCTCTTTGGCACTCCCATTCAAATGAAAGGAGCGCGTAACATCTATCACACGTGCTCCTCACTGAGAGCTGGGTCCAGTTCCGGAGACGGAGATTGTGGGGGGTCCCTGCGGTCGGACCCCCAGCGATCAACTACTTATCCCCTATCCTGTGGATAGGAGTTTAAGTTAATTTAGGCTGGAGTTCTACTTTAAGGGTAGGGTCACATGTAGCATATACGCTGCATAGTTCACGCTGCAAGAAATCTGCCGGGCAGTGGGAAACCCACAGCGTACGGTATTTTGCTACGAGCAGACACACAGGACTTTTCCGTCGCAGCCCTTTGTGTACACACAGGGAAGCCCTGTGTGTCTGCTTGTAGCAAAATATGCTGTGTATTTCCTGCTGCTCCGGCAGATTTCCTGCAGCGTGAAATACGCAGCGTACGTGGTACATGTGACCCTACCCTAAGGGTGTATTCACACATACAGCATCCTGCTCATATTTGATGTATAGGATTTAAGGCTGCAAATTTTAGAGTTCAATGTAAACTAAATGACTGAACACAGCTTCAAATCTGCAGCTTCAAATCCTGAGCATCAAACATGAGCAGAATACTGTACGTGTGAAAAAAGCCTTAGGTGATTAAATTAAAGGAGAGGAATTTGATCGGCTACATGGAGCAGGGATCACCTCTTAAAGGGGTTCTCCACCCACAGACATCTTATCCCCTATCCAAAGGATAGGGGAAAAGATGACTGATCGCGGGGGTCCCACCGCTGGGACCCCCCCGCGATCTCCGTGCAGCACCCATCACGCCCCCTCCCATAGACATGAATGGAGGGGGCGTGGTGTGATGTCACAAGGGGGCGTGACATGACCTCACATCTTCAGCTGCGGAAACCCAGCGTTCTAAACTTACTGTTTATAATGCCAGGTGCCACATGGGTGCTGCGCGAAAATCGCGGGGTCCCACCGATCAGACATCATATCTCTTATTTGGATAGGGGATAAGATGTCTGTGGGCGGAATACCTCTTTAAGAGCTGCTGCATCTGTACATTATACGGACAATGTAGTGATTTTTGTAGGTAATATATAATGCTCCAAAGAAGTTTTGCTGCTGGAATCCCATACATTACAGTGGACTGCTCTAGGACCCTGTAGAGAGATATTCTGTAATCATATAAAATGAATAAATAAATACCAGCGCTATATGGGTTTCTATAAATAGTGAAAATAATTTATTAGTGAGATAAGAAATAGACGATAAAAAATATCTACTGTATTATCAGAAGCCAATATGAGGCCCAATTTACCAATAAGTCTCCAGATGATTCCAATGGAAGTTGCTATAGGAAAAAAAAGTTAATATGTATGAGGCAAATAGTACTGAAAAAATATTAAATAGCACATATGTGACAGTATGAGGTATAATTACATATCTACTCATGCAGGGTTGTGTTTCTGCTGCTGTCCCTAATCAGGAGGCTGCTTGTAAAAGTGTAGAGACCTCTCCTCAGATGAAACCCCGCCCACTCCCGATTGGGGTGGGGCCTCTCCTCAGATAAAGCCCTGCTCCCTCCTGATTGGGGTGGGGCCTCTCCTCAGATAAAAGCTCCGCCCACTCCTGATTGGGATGGGGCCTCTCCTCAGATAAAAGCTCCGCCCACTCCTGATTGGGGTGGGGCCTCTCCTCAGATAAAAGCTCCGCCCACTCCTGATTGGGGTGGGGCCTCTCCTCAGATAAAGGTCCGCCCACTCCTGATTTGGGTGGGGCCTCGCTTCAGATAAAGCCTTGCCCACTCCTGATTGGGGGGGGGCCTCTAATTAGATGAAGCCCCACCCTCTCCTGATTGAGGTGGGGCCTTTCCTCAGGTGAAGCCCAACCCACTCTGGGCTTTCAGGCAGTTTCAGATACAGATGTGCTACCAGGCACAGCAGCAAGTTCTGTGCATTTTTCCTGCAGATTTTTGGCATACACGTACACTAGCCATGAGGTGGTGTAAGAAACATATGACTAACAGTCCTAGAGAGCCAAATATATCATTATATGTACAGGATTCTAATAAGTTACAGATACATTATGGCTGTCACTATTTATAAATGTTACCCAATGAACAGAGGTATCTGTATAGCAGGACCTGTGATTGTCTGCGGGAATAAATATTGGCTGCTGATATGGCATTGCATATGTAAAAATTACTTTTAGACCAACAATAACAATAAGAATTGCTATCTTAAAAACCTTTGTTAGCACTATTTTCTTCCAGCTTTTCAAGTACTGGAGAAGTTATTTTGGCTGGTCCTGACATGATAACTGGGTGTAATGATTCTTTTTCCTTAAAGGGGTACTCCGGTGGAAAACAATTTATTTTTTTTTTTAAATCAAATGGTGCCAGAAAGCTCAACATATTTGTAAATTACTTCTATTAAAGATGTTTTAACCCTTCCAGTACTTATCAGCTTCTATATACTACAGATGAAGTTCTTTTCTTTTTGAATTTTTTTCTGTCAAACCAAAGTGCTCTCTGCTGACTCCTCTGTCCATGTCAGGAACTGTCCAGAGCAGGATAGGTTTGCTATGGGTATTTGCTCCTGCTCTTGACAGTTCCTGAGACAGACAGAGGTGTCAGCAGAGAGCACTGTGGTCAGAAAGAAAAGAAATTCAAAAAGAAAAGAACTTCCTCTGTAGTATACAGCAGTTGATAAGTACTGGAAGGAATAAAAAAATTTAATAGAAGAAATTTACAAATCAGTTTAACTTTCTGGCACCAGTTGAATTAGAAAAAAAAGTTTTCCATCGGAGTACCCCTTTAAGGCCCAAAGCACAATCTTAATGGGGTATTCCAGGCCAAAACTTTTTTTTTATATATCAACTGGCTCTGGAAAGTTAAACAGATTTGTAAATTACTTCTATTAAAAAATCTTAATCCTTCCAATAGTTATTAGCTTCTGAAGTTGAGTTGTTGTTTTCTGTCTAACTGCTCTCTGATGACTCACGTCCCGGGAGCTGTGCAGTTCCTATGGGGATATTCTCCCATCATGCACAGCTCCCGGGACGTGACATCATCATTGAGCAGTTAGACAGAAAACTTCAGAAGCTAATAACTATTGGAAGGATTAAGATTTTTTAATAGAAGTAATTTACAAATCTGTTTAACTTTCCGGAGCCAGTTGATAGATATATATATATATATATATATATATATATATATATAAAAGGTTTTTCCTGGAATACCCCTTTAACCTAAACAGACTTAATGGGACGTCACTCTCTTTATCCAGAGGACTAGATTTTGTGAGGTCCTACACTAGGACATCACTTAGGGAATGCTGCACAAGTTCTCTTGTCTGAAATCTTCACTTTTATCCTGTAGACTAGACATTGCCTATCTGGCACATTTGGTGTGATCTTAGAATCTCATCGGTTGGCCCTATGTCAGTAGTGTGTTATGTGCTGATGACCCTCCTGCTTATTCCCTTATTGTATTAACATATAGGGGGAGATTTATCAAAACCTGTCCAGAGGGAAAGTTGCCCAGTTGCCCAGTTGCCCCTAGCAACCAATCAGATCAGACCAATTATTTTTCTAATTATGAATTTTTAATTAGATTACAGCAGAGGGCAGTGCAGTAAAACACTGTGCTGAAAAGTATGTAACTGTGCCGCACTCTGCTATAATCAAATATACCCTATTCTGGCTACTGTAAAACTGCCCTAAAAATTTGTGAATATTCCCACATACTGGGGGAGATTTATAAAAAGCTGTGAGAGGAAAAGTGGAGAAGTTGTCCACAGCAACCAATCAGGTGGCTTCTTTAATTTTAAAGAAAGCCTTTGAAAAATAAATAGGATCAATCTGATTGTTGCTATGGGCAACTGCATCACTTTTCCTCTCTACAGGTTATGATAAATCTCCCCCACTGACCATACAGAGGTAGAATGCAGGAAGTGTCTGCTGACAGTATAGGGGATTACAATGACAGGACTCACAGGGAGTGTATTCTCTGATCGGAGTCGTTCAAGTTTCCTTTCCTTCTCCATCTGGCCTGGACCTCCATGAAGACTTCTCACATCTCTGACTTGTCTCTGCAGAACCTGATGGACACACAATTTAGGCTCTTTTCTAAAGCACCATCCCCACCTCTATACAAACTCCACATCAATATTGCCTAACATAGTAATCGAGGGAGATTAATGAAAACCTGTGCAAAGGAAAATTTGTCCATAGCAACCAATCAGATCGCTTCTTTCATTTTGCAGAGGCCTTGTCAAAAATGAAAGAAGCGATCTGATTGGTTGCTATGGGCAACCCCGCCACTTTCCCCCTGGACAGGTTTTGATAAATCTCCCCCATAATACGTACAAAAATAAAACTGGTTGGCATAAAGATAGCATAACAATACCACTGTTTAGATCTACCAAAAGTGCATTTAACAAGTATTAGGGTGCGTTCACACTGAGCAATTCAAGAGGAATTTACTCGAGTAATTCCTCTTGAATTCTCCGCTCCCAATGAATGCACATCTCCTCTGCCCATTGACTTTAATGTTATTTCTGCTGTCCTGTTCACACTACGGAAATTCTGCTAGCAGAATTCCGATGCTGAATTCCTTTCCGCTTGAAGAAAGAACATGTTCATTCTTCAAGCGGAATCTGCGAACATAATCCAATAGAAGTCAATGGTAAAAAATTATTCTCCCTGACATCGTTTTCAAGCGGAATTCAGAAAAGTAGATTAAGGGTAGGTTCACACTGCAGAATCCCCACGGAATTCCGTGAGCAGAATTCCGCGAGTAAAATTCCGCACAGTAAACGATAGCATCTGTGTGAATGAGTCTTCCGCTAGACCCGTTCACACTGCGGAATTTCAGTGGCAGACAACTCTGCCGCTGAAATTGTTTCGCGCAAAGAAAGAACATGTTCATTCTTTGCGTGGAAGTCCGCAAGCACTTCATAGCAGTCAATGGTGACGGCGCAGTGCCGTGCGGTCCTACCGCCGCCGGCTGCCAGGCTGAATCTCAGAGATTCAGCTACAATTCCGCAGAGTGAACATACCCTTAATAGCCTCCTCTTTCATTCTTTTTCATTTCCGCATGGAAATTCTGCTCAAATTCCGCTTGATGGAGAAGGCAACAATTTCCTGACGGAAATTTTTCCTTGTGAATTCCTCTTGAATTCCTCAGTGTGAATGCACCCTTATACACAAAACACTTACCTACTATGTATAGATTACTTGGGTTGTTACTAACATCTAGAGAACATTTCATGTCAATAGCACCTTTGGAAATATAGTGAGAAAAATGGTTCACCCTTAGTGAGAAATACTGCTGTATATCATGATACACTATGTACGTAACTGTTTTTAGTGTTCAATCTAATATAATGGACAGTATATACTGTTGCTATATACATGATGATACACATATTGCTCAGTACTTCAGTTACGGATTATAGTCCCCCCAGTTCATGAGACTACTGATAGGTATATGCAGGGCTCAAGTCCTGCAGGAACTCATGGGAACGGAGTTCCTGCACGTTTTTCACAGCAGGAACGCAGTTCACATTACCAGGAGTCCTGCAGGACCAGCCCTTAAAGGGGTACTCACGATCTCGGCTGCGGCACCCCAGACATCTGGTGCACAGAGCGAGCTTTGCTCCATGCTGGATGACTGGTGATGCAGGGCAGAGGCTCATGATGTCACAGTAATGCCCCCTCAATACAAGTCTATTGGAGGGGGCGTGATGGCCATCTCGCCCCCTTCCATAGACTTGCATTGAGGGGCCGTGACATCACGAGTCTCCGGCGCTGCACCCAATGCTCTAAACGAATGCCGGGTGCAGCACGGAGAACGTGGGGGTCGCCAGCGGCGGGACCCCCGGGATCAGACATCTTATCCCCTTTCCTTTGGAAAGGGTATAAGATGTCTAGTTCCTCTTTAAGTGGAAATCTTGGGTGAGTTCCCACACTTTTTTCTCAGGACTTGACCCCTGGATATATGATACTCTACCCCAGGCATAGGAAACCTTCGTCACTTCAGATGTTTTGGACTACATTTCCCATGATGCCCTTACAGCCAAAATGCTGACAAAGCATCATGGGAGATGTAGTTCAAAACATCTGCAGTGCTCTACCCATTAGCTGTTGATGTGTCGCTGTCTACCAAAGTGAATAACAGAGTTTTCATAAATCTATAACCTGCAAACTACATCTTCTCTAGAAAAAGGAGAGACTGCTAGCAACAGCGCCCCATCCCATCTTTTGGAGGTGGTATATTTTTGGTTGTTTGTATGCCTTAGGCCAGTGTTTCCCAACCAGGGCGCCTCCAGCTGTTGCAAAACTACAACTCCCAGCATGCCCGGACAGCCAAAGGCTGTCCGGGCATGCTGGGAGTTGTAGTTTTGCAACAGCTGGAGGCGCCCTGGTTGGGAAACACTGCCTTGGGCTATGTTCACGAGGTCGGAAAAAGTGCAGAATGTCCTAAGGAAAACAAGTGCGGTCATTCTGCACATTTGACTAACCCGGCGGGTGCGAGGAAATGCGCCGTCTAATAGACTCCGCAGAAAGAATAGACTTCACTATTCTTTCTGCAGATGCCGGAATCTGAATTTCTGCACCAGATGTTTCTGGAAACAAGAAATTCTTCTGATTGAACAGTGCCACAGAATCTCATAGAAATCAATGGGACCTGCGGAATATCTCTGTGGACATTCCACCCGTTTTTCGCCCATGTGAACAAAGCCTTACAGTCAGGATGTCAATTTCTGTATGTCATAATGTGGAAAAACCATATTATTTTATATACCGTACGTTAAACAATTTGTCATTAGCACATAAACTTACTTTACGGTACGTACAATAATTTTGTCCCTTTTCTATCACAAATCTAACATGTCTATGCGTAAGTTATTGTTTCCAAAAAAAAACATCGGAGGGATAGCCTTAAGTGGGCACAGCTTCACCCGAGAAGAAACCCTGCCCCCAATCAAGATCTCACTAAAAGCAGTAATTGCAGACATAGTAATGCATTCAGTTACCATTTGGAGGCTAGTTGTCTATACCCATTATCTGTTGCTAGAGGGCTGTCCTTTCCCTAGAGAAAATGTAGTTTGCACATCATAGATTCTTGCAAACTCTGTTTTAGCTATCCTACCAAATACATGTTAGCAAAAAGTAATGGACGGATAGTATCTATTTTACTGCAGTATTTTTGTTTTCATTTAACCCCTTAAGGACCAGGCCCGTTTTGGCCTTAAGGACCAGACCAATTTTATTTTTGCATTTTCGTTTTTTCCTCCTCGCCTTCTAAAAATCATAACTCTCTTATATTTCCATCCACAGACCCATACGAGGGCTTGTTTTTTGCATCACCAATTGTACTTTGTAACTACATCACTTATTTTACCATAAAATGTACGGCGCAACCAAACAAATATTATTTATGTGGCAAAATTGAAAAGAAAACCGCAATTTTGGCAAATTTTGGAAGGTTTTGTTTTCACACTGTACACTTTCCGGTAAAAATTATATGTTTTCTTTATTCTGTGGGTCAATACGATTAAAATGATAGCCATGATTATATTCTTTTCTATAATTGTACCGCTTAAAAAAAATCTCAAACCATTTTAACAAAATTAGTATGTTTGAAATTGCCCTATTTTGACCACCTAGAACTTTCTAATTTTTCTGTATATGGGGGGATATGAGGGCTCATTTTTTGCGCCATGATCTGTAGTTTTTATCAGTATCACTTTTGCTTAGGTTTTACTTTTGATTAATTTTTATAAATTTATTTCTGAATAAAATGTGACAAAAAAGCAGCAATTTTGGACTTTTAAAAAAAAAAAATTACGTTTACACCATTCACCGTACGGGATGATTAACAATATATTTTAATAGTTCAGACTTTTACGCATGCGGAGATACCAAATATGTGTATTAATTATTTTTTTAACGCTTTTTTGGCGATAAAATGGGAAAAACTGACGTTTTACTTTTTATTGGGGAAGGGGATTTTTCTCATTTTTTAAACTTTTTTATTTAACATTTTTTAACAGTAGATTGCTAATACTGTGCAGTGCTATGATGTATAGGACACAGCACTGCTCAGTATTATCGGTGATCTTCTGCTCTGGTCTGTTCGATCTCAGACCAGAGCAGAAGACCCCGGGAGACGGCCGGAGCCAGGTGAGGGGACCTCCGGCCGCCATGCTGGATGATCGGATCCCCGCGGCAGCGCCGCGGACGATCCGATCCTCCGTTCAAAGTACCGCAATGCCGCAGATGCCGTGATCTGTATTTATCACGGCATCAGATGGGTTAATGGCAGACATCCGCGCGATCGCGGATGTCCGCCATTACCGGCAGGTCCCTGGCAGGTCCCTGATAGCAGCCGGGACCTGCCGGGCATGACGCGAGCACCACTCCGGTGCTCACGATCATGTTGGCACGTAAATGTACGTCATGGTGCGTTAAGTACCACGTCACCATGATGTACATTTACGTCCATTGTCGTTAAAGGGGTATTCCAGGAATATTTTTTATTTGACTATGCTACAGGGGCTGTAAAGTTAGTGCAGTTCATAATATAGTGTCTGTACCTGTGTGTGATGGTTTTCTCACAACTCTTCTGTGATTTTCACGCCAATATTAATTTTTACCAGCATACAAAATGATTGTTGTCTCTTTTCCCAGCTTGCAATGCGGCCAAGACCTGACCTCACTAGTCAGCTGATGACAGGGAGCCTGTCTGCTTCAATCTGTGGAGTGATCGCTTGGTGGGAGAGAGATCAATCTGCAACTAATGCAACAGCTGTAGGCACCCTGATTGAAAACCACAGGTCTTTTGAATGGATGCAGCTCATTTGTGTTTCAATGGGTGGGGTGGCTGATGTGTGGGAGGGAGGAAAATGGAATTATGGGATTTGTAGTCAAAAAAAGAAAAATCAAACAGGAAATACCAGTTCACAAAAAGCTAGCCACAGTGTTATGGTAATCTCACAACAAAGCCATTTAGCCCCAAGACAAGCGCAGATCCTTCCTAAGCATGTCCATTACTGCCTGCCAGGTACGTACTAAAATCACCTTATGGTGGATAACCCCTTTAACAATGTTTGAACTATGTCCATGTCTCAAGAGGTCACCCTCCCCTTGACATATATATGTGTGTGTGTGTGTGTGTACCTTTATTGGGGAATTTTGGGAGAAAGAGGTGTGTACAGCATGCTGTCTTCTGCTGAACAATGCCACAGGCAAAAGAGCAGACAGGGAATGAATAGAGCAGCTTTGGCAGATTGTTGTGTGGAGAGATAGTCTGCTTTTGTAAAGTAATGGTCTGGCTCTGCACAAGAAAATGGCAGGAGTGCTGCAAGAGGGGAGTATGCAGGATTGGAGGACTGTAGCTGAACGAAACTACAACATTCTGGGAATTGTAGTACTGAGAAACCGCTCAACCAGGAAGCACAGTGATTAATTGACAAAGGAAAAAAAAGACTCACAAAATGTTTTTGTGTGGTTTCAGAACAGTGGCTGACATAAGCAATGCTATATGCTTCTGCAGCATTTTTGTTATTGCTACCTGATGTCAGAATACCCCTTTAAATGTCATGTTCTAGACACACCAATTCCTAACAAACCTCTTAAAACTAATATCTTTCATTGTTGCTTTGAACAAGCTTTTTATTTTAATTATACTTCAGCATACAGGTCAAGACAAAATAAAACTGAAATAAAAAAGCACAAACGGATGCGCTCCGTAGTGTAACACCAAAGGTGAGTTGGTAACGCTAAGTGTGAATTGCGCTTACCACATGAAGTTGTACTCCAACCAAGTACAACAATGGAACAGGGCGTATCATCAAAGGGTATCAGCAGCTTCGTCCCGCTGAAATAGAATCACGATAAAAACAAGCAATCTCCAAGAAGTTAAAAGGATTTATTTCCCATAATGCAACGCGTTTCGCGGTCACCCGCTTCCTCAGGCAGGATGCTTGTTTTTATCGTAAGACAAAATAAAGGGATTCTAGTTATGTTCACCTGTTTTCTACCTAGGCCAAGTCCCAAGTGCTGCGAAGATTTATTATCTTTGGCCTGTGCTGTTGCATATTAGAAGGAACTAACTATTTGTACTGTATTGATGGGATTTACACGATTCTTTGGATGACCAATAAGCACAACCAACTATGCAAGTTAGGGTCTATCCACATTATGCTTTTTGCAGTACATTCACTGAAAAATTCTATAGTGCTCATTAACCCAACCAAAGCGTCAGCTATGCTATTCAGTTCAGAGGTGACCTGCAAAAAAGTACATTGCACAGTATATTCTATTGTATGCCCATACAGTGACACACGGTATATTGGAGGCTTCCTTTCCGCGGTATAAGCTAGAACTATATCTCTGACATGCACTGTAAACAAAGTGTGGTCTTCTGTGTCAATCCTTCTCATGAACGCTTTACAATTCACCATACATCGTAACAGAAATAAATGATATATGTGAGCAGAAAATTATACATACCGGAGAGACACCGCCTGGATAGGAGGAGGAGGGCCAGATGCAGATGTTTTGGACTACATTTCCCATGATGCTCTTACAGCCAAAATGCTGACAAAGCATCATGGGAGATGTAGTTCAAAACATCTTTAGTGCCGAAGGTTGCCTATGCCTGCTCTACCCGTTAGCGGTTGCTGTGTCGCTGTCTCCCAAAGTGAATAACAAAGTTTTCAGAAATCTATGACCTGCAAACTACATTTTCTCTGGAAAAAGTAGAGTCCGTTAGCACGGCGCCCCATCCCATCATTTGGAGGTGGTACATTCTTGGTTGTTTGTATACCTTAGGCCAGTGTTTCCCACCCAGGGCACTTCCAGCTGTTGCAAAACTACAACTCCCAGCATGCCCGGACAGCCAAAGGCTGTCCGGGCATGCTGGAAATTGTAGTTTTGCAACAGCTGGAGGCGCCCTGGTTGGGAAACACTACCTTAGGCTAGGTTCACAAGGTCGGAAAAAGTGCAGAATGTCCTATGGAAAACAATTCCACACATTTGACTTACCCGGCGGGTGCTAGGACTGTTTGGAAATGTATATTACATTGTATGCCCATACAGTGACACACGGTATATTGGAGGCTTCCTTTCCGCAGTATAAGCTAGAACTATATCTCTGACATGCACTGTAAACAAAGTGTGGTCTTCTGTGTCAATCATTCTCATGAACGCTTTACAATTCACCATACATCGTAACAGAAATAAATGATATATGTGAACACAAAATTATACATACCGGAGAGACACCGCCTGGATAGGAGGAGGAGGGCCAGTTGCAGATGTTTTGGACTACATTTCCCATGATGCTCTTTACAATTCACCATACATCGTAACAGAAATAAATGATATATGTGAACAGAAAATTATACATACTGGAGAGACACTGCCTGGAAGAGGAGGAGGGCCAGATGATATATGTATAAGCTATCCAAAACTGTGTATAAGCTATCCAAATGAATAATATCAATGATTCATAATGTAAGGTTCTTCAGGATTAGAATAAAGGGATCAAGTAAAGCTGTGTAATTCACTGAATTAATCTTTTACATTCACCATCAGAATTGTGAAATTTATATTAAAGGAAAACTGTCACATGTTTGCTGCCGCACTAAACACAGGTACTGATGGATAGTGCCGGAGACTCTGATTCCTATTATCCCTACCTTGGCCGGATCCGCCCAGCCGTTCGCCCGCAATCTTCGTTTTATTATCTGGAAATGTGGCTGTAACTGGCACGGCGGGGTTTCTGTAGCTTAACTTGCACTGACGTCAGCACCGCCCACTTATGAATATTCATCCCCCAGTTAGGAGCGACGAAGAGAGGGAGAGCTGGAAGGAGGGGGATGAATATTCATAAGCGGGTGGCGCTGTGGACGGGTGGCGCTGACGTCAGTGCAAGTTAAGCTACAGAAACCCTGCCCGTGCCAGTTACAGCCGGATTTCCAAGTATAATAAAGCTAAGAGTGCGGGAGAACGGCCGGGCAGATCCGGCCAAAGTAGGGCTCATAGGAATCAGAGTCTCCCGCACTATCCATCAGTACTTGTGGTTAGTGCGGGAGCAAACATGTGACAGTTTTCCTTTAAACCCAACCCCACAACTGTGTGTTGGAGTCCATAAGTAGGAGGAATAGAGTTTTGAAGGTGGCAATATTTCAAACAAAATATTGGAGGATGTGGTAAGTAAAACCAACCCTTAACACAGTGATCTCTGAGGTCTGGAGGCCTAACTACTGTCCCTGTTGTCAATAGTGGGTGGGTGTGGGTATACATCTGTCTGCATTTTAAAGGATTTTTTTTTTATTATGTATTATAAATTTAACAAAAAAATCACCAAAATCACTCTCCGCCTGTCAATCCCTTCATCAGTGGTCTTCAACCTGCGGACCTCCAGATGTTGCAAAACTACAACTGTCCGGGCATGCTGGGTGTTTTAGTTTTGAAACCTCTGGAGGTCCGAAGGTTGAAGACCACTGATGAAGGGATTGACAGGTGGTGATGATGAAGGGGGGGGATGATGACGAAGGCCGCAGTGTTCTTCAACGTGCGGACCTCCAGAAGTTTCAAAACTGCAACTCCCAGCATGCCCGGACAGCCGATGGCTGTCCGGGCATGCTGGGAGTTGTAGTTTTGCAACATCTGGAGGTCCGCAGGTTGAAGACCACTAATGAAGGGATTGACAGGCGGTGATGATGAAGGGGGGATGATGACGGGGGTCTGGATGATTACATGGGGGGTTGATGTATTTCCCACCCTAGGCTTATAGTTGAGTCAATAACTTTTCCTAGGTTTTTGGAGGAGGACCAGGAAATCTGTGTATAAGCTATCCAAAAGAATAATATCAATGATTCATAATTCAATATTCTCATGTTTGATGCATTCTATATAAGGTTCTTCAGGGTTAGAAATAAAGGATTGTAGTAGGGTTGTGCAATTTACTGAATAATCTTTTATATTCACCATTGCGAAGAATGATTTTGATCATAATTGTGAAATCAATATTAAACCCAACCCCACAACTGCATGTTGGAGTCCATAAGTAGGAGGAACAGGGTTCTGAGCGGTGGCAATATTTCAGACAAAATATTGGAGGATGGTGTAAGAAAAAGCAGAAAGGGGCACTCCTGTGGAAAAAAAAAAGTTTCAACTCAACTGGTGCCGGAAAGTTAATCAGATTTGTAAATTACTTCTATTAAAAAAAATCAGCTACTGTTTGCTCCAGAGGAAGTTGAGTTGCTTTTTTCTGTCTGACCACAGTGCTCTCTGCTGACACCTCTGTCCATGTCAGGAAATGCCTGGAGAAGAAGAGGTTTGCTATGGGGATTTGCTCCTGCTCTGGACAGTTCCTGACATGGACAGAGGTGTCAGCAGAGAGCACTGTGGTCAGACTGGAAAGAACGACTCAACTTCCTCTGTAGTATACAGCAGCTGATATGTACTGGAAGGATTAATATTTTTTTTTATAGAAGCCAGTTTCTTTCTGGAGCCAGTTGATATGAAAAAAATAGTTTTACAACATAGTACCCCTTTAACACCGTGATCTCTGAGGTCTGGAGGCCTAACTACATGTCTGGCTATTTAAACCTGCAGTGCGCTTTTAGACCTTTCCAGTGAAAGACTTTGTCTAGTGACCAGCATTCTTATAGTAAGTTAATTCTTGGCTTTCTGACCCTTCTTCTGTATTTACGTCTTGGTACCTCAACAAATACTGTTGCTGACCCGGCAAGTTTTGACCCTGACTTCTGTATGTTTGTTTAGTTTAATTTCTGTTAGTTTTGTGTGCCTCCAGCTGTTTCCCGACCTTGTTAGTGTTTTGTAGTTTATTATTTTGACTTTCTGCAGCTCCTGCGCGTTTATAGGGAGGGACTGTCCCGTTGTTGTGGACCTGTTGTTTAGGGCGGGTACGCAATAGGCAGAGACAGAGTGTTTGGTCTAGAATAGGGCTGCACTCTATCCCTGCCCAACGTGGCAGACACACTGTATAACAGAAATAAACAGAACAGTTTGTAACAGAAATACATGATATATGTAAACACATAATTATACATACCGGAGAGACACCACAGACTGGAGGAGGAGGAGGAGGAGGACCAGGGAACCTGTGTATAAGCTATCCAAAAGAATAATATCAATGATTCATAATCCAATATTCTCATGTTTGATTTATTCTATATAAGGTTCTTCAGGATTAGAAATAAAGGATTGTAGTAGGGTTGTGCAAATCAATGAATTAATCTTTTACATTCACCATAGCGAAGAATGATTTTGATCATAATTGTGAAATCAATATTAAACCCAACCCCACAACTGCATGTTGGAGTCCATACGTAGGAGGAACATGGTTCTGAATGGTGGCAATATTTCAGACAAAATAATGGAGGATGGGGTAAGTAAAACCAACCCTTAAAAGTGACCTCTGAGGTCTGGAGGCCTAACTAGTCTCCCAGCTGTCAACTGACTGCTAGATCAGTAGTGGGTGGGTGTGGGTATATCTGTCTTCTATCTAAAAGAATAACAATGATTTATAATGAATTGTTCTCACTGAATTAATTCATTATTCATTCACTATGTTAGTAAAGCATGATTCTGATTTTGATTAGAATTGTGAAATCAATCCATAAATAACTTATGTGAACAGGAATGTATACTTACCGACAAGTCCTGGGCCATGGCTGGTGCTTCCGACTCTACTGCAGGTACCCAGGATTGAGGTAAAAGATCAGCTCTGTACTCTTCTGTGCTACTGCTCATTGGGGCATATCCAACCATTCTTCTTTTTGGGACTGCCTTAAGAACATAAGCCGAGGGATATTGCTACATAAAAGAACAATAACATTTATAATCAATTATTCCCTTGTAAATGCATTCTATGTATTAGGTTTCAGGATTACACAAAGGGATTCGGGTAGGGTTGTGCGATTCACTAAATTAATCACTAAATTAATTTGACATTACAGTAAAGCACAATTCTAATTTTGATCAGAATTGAAAAATCGATATTACCCCAACCCCCAGCAGTGAGGTGGAGTCTCTAAGGATGAGATTCATCAAAACCTGTGCAGTGAAAACGTTTTGCAGTTGCCCATAGCAACCAATCAGATCGCTTCTTTAATTTAATAAAATACCTCTGAAAAATTAAAGAATTCATCTGATTGGTTGCTATAGGCAACAGCACCACTTTCCCACTGCACAGGTTTTAACAAGTTAGGGTAACAGGATTCAGACAATCCAAGGAGAAGGAAGTGCTGGAATGACTTATTTTTTGGGGCATTTTTTGTAGCATGTTAGGGTGGACTGACCAGTAACCATTTGTACTGTATTGATGAGGTTTTCATAATACTTTGGATGGCCAATACGAGCAAAAACTATGCATAAATTAGGCTCTGTTTACTTAACATTTTTCCAAGCAGATTCACCCAAAAAAATTATAGGGTCCATTAACCCAACCTACAGTGTGTCCTTTTCATGTGTCAGGGATGTATGTATTGGCATACAATTTTTTACTGTATGGAAAAGCATAGTCAACTAGTCTATATAATACAGAGGCGACCTGGAAAAAAAGCACACCGCACAATATATTCCATTGTATGCCCATATAGTGACATCAGAGGTCTCATCTCTGGGATATACAGTATGTTGTCCTAATAAACACTTTACAGTTCACCATACATTGTAATGGAAATAAATGACATATGTGAACAAAAAAGTACACACCGAAGAGTCCTGGATACTGGGTGGTGCTGTGGACACTGCTGAAGCGAGGGAACCAAAGATTCCAGGAGAAGGAAGAGAATGAGGAAGCTATCCAAAAGAATAATATCAATGATTTATAATAAATTGTTCTCGCTGAATTAATAGTATTCATTCGCTTTGTTAGTGATGCATGATTCTGATTTTGATCTAAATTGTGAAATCTATCCATAAATAACATATGAACAGAACAGGAATGTACGTACCGAACGTACCGACAAGTCCTGGGCCATGACTGGTGCTGGCATCCATGCTGGAGAAACCCCAGTATGATGTAAAAGATCGGCACTTGCTTTCACTGTGCTTCTTTTTTCCGGGGCTGCCTTAGGTATTTCAGGAGGAGAAGGCCTTAAATATTGCTACATAAAAAAACAATAACAATCATTTATAATCAATTATTCCCATTTTAATATATTCAATGTATTGAGTTTCAGGATTACACAAAGGGATTCGAGTAGGGTTGTGCGTATACACTAAATAAATCACTAAATTCATTTGACATTTCGGTGAAGCACAATTCTAATTTTGATCAGAATTGTGAAATTGTTTCCCATAGCAACCAATCAGGTTGCTTCTTTTATTTAATAAAATACCTCTTAAAAATAAAATATTTCATCTGATTGGTTGCTATGGGCAACTGCACCACTTTCCCTCTGCACAGGTTTTGACATAAGTTAGGGTAACAGGATTCAGACAATCCAAGGAGAAGGAAGTGCTGGAATGACTTATTTTTTTGCGCTTGTTCTGTAGCATGTTAGGGTGGACTGACCAGTAACTTTTGCACTGTATTGATGGTGTTTCCATAATACTTTGGATGGCAAATACGAGCAACAACTATGCATAAATTAGGCTCTGTTTACTTAACATTTTTCCCAGCAGATTCACCCAAAAAATTTATAGGGTCCATTAACCCAACCAATAGAGTGTCCTTTTCATGTGTCAGGGATGTATGTGTTTGCATACAATGTTTTACTGTATGGAAAAGCATAGTCAACTAGTCTATACAATACAGAGACGACCCACAAAATAAGTACAATGCACATTATATTCCATTGTATGCCCATATAGTGACATACGTCAGAGGTCTTCTCTCTGGGGTATACAGTATGTTAAAACTGTATTTCCAATGTTTCCTTCTGACATATACTGCAAACACGGTGTGTCCCTATGCATCAGCTGTCCTTATGAATGCTTAGCAGTTCACCATACGTTATAACAAAAACAAATTACATATGTGAACAAAAAAGTATGCATACCGAAAGGGCCTGGAAACTCGGTGGTGCTGCTGACACTGCTGAAGCTGGGGAACCAAAGATTCCAGGAGGAGGAACAGGACAAGGAAGCTATCCAAAAGAATAATATCAATGATTTATAATCAATTGCTCTCACTGGAATAATCTTACTTATATGATATGTTAGTGAAGCATGCATTCTGATTTTGATCTGAAGAGTGAAATCCATCAATAACAGATATGTGAACAGGAATGTATGCGTACTGACAAGTCCTGGGCCATGACTGGTACTGCCGGTGCTGCTGCAGGTCGCCAAGATAGAGGTAGATCGGCACTGTCCTCGCTTGTGCTACTGCTCAATGGTTCAAATCCAAACATTTGCAATCTTTCTAGGGCTGCCCCATGCCTCTCAGGAGGAGAAGCACGGTCACCTTGCTACACAAAAGAACAATAACAATAATTTATAATCACTCATTCTCATGTTAATGCATTCTATGTAGAGGGGTTTAGGATTAGAAAGAGATAGGACTGTGCGATTCACTAAATTAATCATTACATTTATCTGCCATTTCGGTAGTATGGGCAACTGCACCACTTTTCCTCTGCACAGGTTTTAAAAGGGGGGTCGACCACGCTCCTCATGACATCTTGAGCACGCCCCTCGATGCAAGTCTATGGGAGGGGGCGTGACGACAGTCACGCCCCCTCCCATAGACTTGCATTGAGGGGCTGTGGCCATGACATCACAAGGGGCGTGGTGACCCCCGCAGCGCGAAAGCAGCGTTCAGAACATTTTGTTCCAAACGCTGGCCAGTAGAGTGTCCCTTTAATAAATCTCCCCCCATAAATTAGGGTAACAGGGTTCAAAAAATCCCAGGAGGAAGAAGTGCTGGAATGACTTTAGGGCCTATTCTGTAGCATGTTAGGGTGGACTGACCAGTAACTATTTGTACTTGATTGATGGGGTTTCCATAATACTTTGGATGACCAATGAAAGCAACAACTGCTGTATATATTAATTAGGCTCTGTTTACATGACGTTTTTCTCAGCACGCTCACCGAAAGCATCTATAAGGCCCATTTACCCAACATATGCCAAAAAAGTGTCCTTTTCACATGAAAGAGAGAAATGTGTTGGCATCCAATTTTTTTTTACTCTATGGAAGAATATAGTCATCTAGGGTATTTAATACAGAGACGACCCGCATGAAATGGATACTGC
The DNA here is from genome assembly GCF_029499605.1 of Hyla sarda. NCBI lineage: Eukaryota > Metazoa > Chordata > Amphibia > Anura > Hylidae > Hyla > Hyla sarda. The sequence continues at coordinate 46,302,699 of NC_079190.1, forward strand.
ATTGTGTATTTCATTGTATGCCCATACAGTGACATATGCTGGAGGCTTCTGAGGTATTTGCTAGGACTGCATCATCTTCTGCATCAAATGTCCTTATAAACGTTTTACAACTCACCATAAATTGTAACAGGAATAAATGACATGTAAACACACATACCAAAATGGACTTGGCCCTGATTGGTGCCGACAACAAGGCTTGAGGTTCGCAGGATTGACTTAAAAGTTCCGCACTGTCCTTTAATGGTGAACGTAAGCCTTTCAAACTACGCCTAGCCAATTTTCTTGGGACTGCCGCAGACATTTCAGGAGGAGAAGCACTGTTACTTTGCTACACACAAAAAAAAAAAATTTAGAATCAATTATTTTCATGTTTAATGCATTCTATGTATAAGGTTTTAGGATTAGAAAGGGGATTGAAGTAGAATTGAGCGATTCACTAAATTATTCGTATTTATTTGGCATTTTAGTAAAGCACAATTCTAAACTTAATTTGAATTTTGAAATAAATATTACCCCAGCCCCCACATCAGTGAAGGTGGAGTCCATAAGTTGGGGTAAGAGTGTTCAGAAAGGTGGTGTGGGGAAACAGAGAACGCTATGATGGATGTGTGTGATACAAACCTAGATAAGCCCAAAGGTAAAAATTGTGGAAGAAGAATTGGAGGCTGGGGTAAGTAGAACCAATGTTTAACTTAATGGCCACTGAGGACTGGAGGCCAAAGCTGGTTGGAGATTGTGGCTGTGCATTGAAAATACAGTAAAACTTCTTTAAAACAACCACTGAAAATTGAATTGTCTTCTGGGGAGTGGTCTTCTCAAAGACAATGGGCACTATGAAACTAAAAATTATTGTAACCAAACATATAAACAAGTATAGATTGCTGAAATATCAAATAATCAAACGCCTAAAAAAATGTCTTACAATACACAAAATACCAAAGAATGCAAATTTTTATTGAAGAAATATACAAATATGAATAAAATCAAAATACATGAGCATGGTGCACAGGACAGAGAATACAGGAGGCAGAGGCCAAATAAACATTGGAAATGGAATGACTATGTCTGCATGGAAATGGTAGACTATATACCAACAGTATAGTACATATAATAATGTGAATCACAATGGTATAGACTACAAAAATGCATATATAGAACCATGAGAATAACCCAATGTAGAGCCAGATGCTGCCTGCACTTACCCCAAAGTACGTTTCGCGCGGCTGCGATTCGTCAGGTAGTCTATACTAGAGATGAGCGAACTTACAGTAAATTCGATTCGTCACAAACTTCTCGGCTCGGCAGTTGATGACTTATCCTGCATAAATTAGTTCAGCTTTCAGGTGCTCCCGTGGGCTGGAAAAGGTGGATACAGTCCTAGGAGACTCTTTCCTAGGACTGTATCCACCTTTTCCAGCCCACCGGAGCACCTGAAAGCTGAACTAATTTATGCAGGATAAGTCATCAACTGCCGAGCCGCGAAGTTCGTGACGAATCGAATTTACTGTAAGTTCGCTCATCTCTAGTCTATACCATTGTGATTCACATTATTATATGTATTATACTGTTGGTATATAGTCTACCATTTTTATGCATTACATAGTCATTCCATTTCCAATGTTTATTTGGCCTCGGCCTCCTGTATTCTCTCAGTCCTGTGCACCATGCACATGTATTTTGATTTTATTCATATTTGTATATTTATTCAATAACAATTTGCATTCTTTGGTATTTTGTGTATTGATGACATTTATTTAGGCGTTTGAAACTAAAAATTTGTAACAAAAAAAAATCAGGTCTGGACTAGTGCTGGGCGGTATACTGGTTCATACCGAATACCGAAATTTTTCTCCTGCACGATATGAATTTTTACCATACCTCAATACCGGTTGAGCCCCCCCAAATGAATGGATTATCAGCTGCAGCGCACTGTCCCCGCATCATATGTGACCCGTGGGCGCTGTTCTGCTTCTCTTCCCCCCCCAGTTTATCAGCCCAGAGCTGCACTGTCCCCCACATCGGGGAACTAATCATATGTCACCCGCGGGCGCTGCTCTCCTTGTCCTCCTGTGAGTTAAGGCCACCAGCGCTGGAAATCTGTACTGTACTACATATTCCTTGTGCCCGGGCTGAAAAAATAAACAAAATAAACGTTATCACACTTTCCTACGTTCCCCTGTTGCTCCGGTAATGGCCTCACGCTGGCAATGGGATTGTCACAGAGCCGTCAGCCTATCACCGGCCGCAGCAATGTCCCACCTCGGCCGGTGATAGGCTGAGCGCACTGTCATGTAAGGAGTCGGCCTGCTTCTTACATGACAGTGCGCTCAGCCTATCACCAACCGAGGCGGGAAATGGCTGCAGCCGGTGATAGGCTGACGGCTCTGTGACAATCCCATTCCCAGCGTGATGCCGTTACCGGAGCAACGGGGGAACGTAGGAAGGTGAGTTAAAGTTTATTTTGTTTATTTTTTCAGCCCGGGCACAAGTAATATGTAGTACAGTACAGATTTCCAGCACCGGCGGGCTCGCAACTCACAGGAGGACGAGGAGCGCAGCACTTGCAGGTGACATATGATTAGTTCCCCAATGTGGGGGACAGCGCAGCGCTGTCACGCCCCCTCCCATAGATTTGCATAGCGGGGGTGACATCACACAGAGGCGGAGTTATGACGTCACCATACTCCGGCCCTGTGGTCGCCACCTGGCTGTTTGTGAGCTGGCACCGCGGCGTGCAGCTCAAACAGGTGGGAGGCGAACACAAGATTGTGGGGGTCCCCAGCGGCGGGACCCTCGCGTTGAGACATCTTGTCCCCTTATCCTTAGGGGATAAGATGTTTCAGGGCCGGAGTATCCCTTTAATAAAAAGGGTGATGCACTAGATTTATTTTATTAATTTATGTACATAATCCACTGCAGATTTTCTGCAGCAAATATTCTGCATTGAAAAAAGGAACAACAAAAGTTCGGCAGCAGATTACGCACATGTGAACGTACATAAAGGGGCCCCTTCACACTATGGAATATCCGCAGATATTTCAGATATGTTGTATGCAGCAGCGGCCGCTAATATCAGTCGCCACTAGGACTGCTCGGACATGCGCCATCTCCATTACAGGCTATGCATTGGGAAGCTGGTTGCAACAAATTTCCAGAATTGGAATTTCTCCACTACAGAAAATCCTCAGCTCAGAAATGTCATAGTGTGACTGGGCCCTAAGGGTACATTGACATGTATATAATCTGCTGCAAATTTTCTGCTGTGGAAAATATGCAGCACATTAACTGCAGACCCATTAAAATCAATGGGCAGCGACAATATCTTCTGCAGATTTTCTGGATTATATACTTGTGAACATACCCGGAGGACTCCTGCTGGCGGAATTTTCAGCGGCAGAATGTCCGCTGTAGAAAATCCACCACAGACCCCATTGACTTAAAGTACATTTCTGACATATATTTATACGGCAAATACGGTGTGTGGCCCTATGTATCAGTTCTTATGTGCACTTTACAATCCTCCACACATTGTTACAGAAATATTTGAACTTGTATGAACACAGAATAAAACAGAATACTGTACCACTGATCACTTTATTTACCTTAGGGAAATGTTCAGACAACACTGGACAGGATTGAACTGAAATCTCTATTTCCTCCAGTATTTGGTATGCCATAGCTTCATATGGTGTATAATCGTAGACGCCCTACACAAAAGAATAATAATATCACATTTCATAATAAACATAATCTCATAATAAACACATTCTATGCAGGAACATAACATTTTTAGGCTGCGTTAGGCTACATTCACATTATGCAATTTGCATAATCGCTGAAAAATCTTTTTTTTGCCGTAAATCTTTTTTTGCTGTGAACACAGTCTTAGATTAAAAAAAGAATCACAGTTCTTGTGGCTTTACTGCAATGTCAGAGATAGCCAATGGACAAATGTGGCACTGCTTCTTGGGGGGAGGGAGAAACAATTTTTTTTCCCTGAAATCCTGGATAATTGCTTTAAAAGAACATACACATATTGGCCCAGATTTATCAAACTGTTTGAGAGAAAGAATAGAGTGATTTTCCTACAGCAACCAATCACAGCTCAGCTAACAAGCTGTGGTAAAGTGAAATCTGAGCTGTGATTGGTTGCTGTGGGTTTGATAAATCTGTACAATTGTCAAGTAACTAGGAATATTAGGCCTAAGCAGGGACACTATAGTTACTAGAGATAAGCGAGCCGAACCCGACAAACCCAGATTCTACCTGAATTTCACATTTTGCTTGGCTCATCGAACTTCCGAACTTTTCCTGGTTCAAAAAAGCGCAAAATTACATAAAAAGTGTGGCATTTTGGCGCCCAGAGAAAGCAGGAAGGGCACGGGGTGGTGACATGACGTCAGGGTGACCAGCATATTACATGAAAACCCAGGTTATCATATGATTTGCTGGTTTATGTGTTAGTCAGCTCCAACAGCAAATAGGAGACAACAAGGGGGTAGGGACTTTTTACGCAGCTTTAAGCATGAGCCTGTGGAGATTTTATGTCAGTCACGGAGGGACACAGAGCAAGAGACAGACACAGACAGAGAGAGACCGAGATACAGACAGTGTGTGTGTGTGTGTGTGTGTATGTGTGTGTGTGAATAGGAGCCTGAATGCTCCAGAATTCAAAAAGCCTTATACAACAAAACTGAACTCCGGTGGAAAACAAATGTTTTCAACTGGTGCCAGAAAGTTAAACAGATTTGTGAATTACTTCTATTAAAAAATCTGAAGCCTTCCAGTACTTATCAGCTGCTGTATGCTCCAGAGAAATTTGTAAATTTCTTTCCAGTCTGACAACAGTGCTCTCTGCTGACACCTCTGTCCATGTCATGAACTGTCCAGACAACAGTGGAAGCAAATCCCCATATAAAAACCTCTCCTACTCTGGACAGTTCCTGACAAAGACAGATTTGTCAGTAGAGAGCACTGTGGTCAGACTGGAAATAACTTCACAAATTTCTCCGTAGTATATCTGTAGTTTATGCAGATGATAAGTACTGGAAGGGTTGATAAAGAGAAGTGGTTTACAACTCTGTTTAACTTTCTGGAGCCAGTTGATTTGAAAACATTTTTTTTTCCACCAGAGTTCCCCTTTAAGCAAAGCTGTGGCTGACCTGTATGATACCAGAACATATTGAAAGCACCATAAATGTAGCACAGCGGCTTTGCTTACATTTTCGGGGATTATTCGTGCACACAAATCTACCTGGCTGTGACATAGCAGTGTAGATTCAACCCTTATTAGCCTTGTAAAGCCGAACCTCATTTTAACATTTTTTTTAATTTTTTTTATAGTTTCAACCAGGCCTACACATACAAAACCCATGAACCCCCAAAAATAAATATTTTTTTCAAGCTCTTTATACAAAAGCTATTTCTTCTTTACTATTTTGGGACACCAATACTATTTCAACTCCCAAAAAGGGAAAGTTTTTGGAATGCTTGGAAAAATCCATGACATCTTCTTTACTTGCCAGACTGAAAACCTGTTGCTGCTCCCAAAATGGGAAAATTTTTGGAGCGCCTTGAAAGATTCACGCCTTCTTCTTCACTTGGCAGACTTATAACCTATCGCTACTCCCAAACAGGGATAATTTTTTGGAACGCTTGGAAAAATCCATGCCGTCTTCTACACTTGCCAGACTCAAAATCTGTTGCTGCTCCCAAAAGGGGAACATTTTTGGAGGGCCTGGAAAAATTCATGCCTTCTTAACCCCTTAAGGACACATGACGTTCTCATACGTCTCCATTTCCGAGTCCTTAAGGACACATGACGTATGAGAACGTCATGTGTTTTACCGGCCCCCCGCAACCATCTGGAGCGGAGCCGGTCCCCGATGCCTGCTGAAATCGTTCAGCAGGCATCGGGGCATATCGCCCAGGGGGGTCATTATGACCCCCCATGTCGGCGATGGCCGCAGATCGCTGGACAATTCAGTCCAGCGATCTGCGGCGGATTCCGGGTCAATCGGGTCTCCAGTGACCCGGTGACCCGGAATTATTGGCTGATCGGGGCCGTCAGAGACGGCCCCGATCAGCCAGAGCCAGCAGGGGTGAGGTGGCACTGGTGCCACCTCACGATCGCCCTGATTCGTCGGCCGGATTACCGGCCGACCAATCAGGGCGCCTGCTGCGGGTGTCACTCCCGCAACCCGCTCCGCCCCTCTTCCGGAGGACGTGAGCGGGTGCGGGAAGACGACCCCCGGTGCTGGGGACGCCGATCCCCGGCGTCCCTGTTGGGATCGGGGCCCCAGGAGCAGCGGCGGCGGAGACGACGAGGGACTGACCTGTGCGGCGAGGATCGTTGGAGGTGAGTGACAGCCTCCTGCTGTTGCTTAGCAACAGCTCCCAGCATGCAAAAAGGGCATGCTGGGAGCTGTAGTTATGCAACAGCAGGAGGCAGACCACCACAACTCCCAGCATGCCCTTATGGGCATGCTGGGACTTGTAGTTTTGCAACAGCTGGAGGCACATTCTTTCTATGGAAAAGTGTACCTTCAGCTGTTGTGTAACTACAACTCCCAGCTTGCACAATCAGCTAAAGTGCATGCTGGGAGTTGTAGTGGTGCATCTGGTGGTTGCATAACTACAACTCCCAGCATGCCCGTTGGCTGTCGGTGACTGCTGAGAGTTGTAGTTTTGCAACAGCTGAAGGCACACTGAGTTAAGTAGTAAACCAGTGTGTCTCCAGCTGTTGCATAACTACAATCCCCAGCATCCCCAGCCAAAGTAGTATGCCTCCAGCTGTTGCATAACTACAACACCCAGCATGCCCTTCCGCTGTCCGTACATGCTGGGGGTTGTAGCTTTTGCAACAGCTGAAGGCACACTGGTTGCAAAACACTGAGTTTGTTACCAAACTCGGTGTTTCACAACCAGTGTGCCTCCAGCTGTTGCAAAACTACAACTCCCAGCATGCACTGATAGACCGTACATGCTGGGAGTTGTAGTTTTGCAACAGCTGGATGTTCCCCCCCCCCCCAATGTGAACGTACAGGGTACACTCACATGGGCGGAGGATTACAGTTAGTATCCGGCTGCAAGTTTGAGGTACGGCAAAATTTCTGCCGCATCTCAAACTGCCAGCGAGAAACTACTGTGAACCCCCCGCCCGTGCGACTGTACCCTAAAAACACTACACTAACACACAATAAAATAAAAAGTAAAAAACACTACATACACACACACCCCTACACAGCCCCCCTCCCCTCCCCAATAAAAATGAAAAACGTCTGGTACGCCACTGTTTCCAAAACGGAGCCTCCAGCGGTTGCAAAACTACAACTCCCAGCATGCACTGATAGACCGTACATGCTGGGAGTTGTAGTTTTGCAACAGCTGGATGTTCCCCCCCCCCAATGTGAACGTACAGGGTACACTCACATGGGCGGAGGATTACAGTAAGTATCCGGCTGCAAGTTTGAGCTGCGTCAAATTTTCTGCCGTAGCTCAAACTGCCAGCGAGAAACTACTGTGAACCCCCGCCCGTGCGACTGTACCCTAAAAACACTACACTACACTAACACAAAATAAAATAAAAAGTAAAAAACACTACATATACACATACCCCTATACAACCCCCCTCCCCAATAAAAATGAAAAACGTCTGGTACGCCACTGTTTCCAAAACGGAGCCTCCAGCTGTTGCAAAACAACTACTCCCAGTATTGCCAGATAGCCGTTGACTGTCCAGGCATGCTGGGAGTTTTACAACAGCTGGAGGCACCCTGTTTGGGAATCACTGGCGTAGAATACCCCTATGTCCACCCCTATGCAAGTCCCTAATTTAGGCCTCAAATGCGCATGGCGCTCTCACTTTGGAGCCCTGTCGTATTTCAAGGCAACAGTTTAGGGCCACATATGGGGTATCGCCGTACTCGGGAGAAATTGGGCTTCAAATTTTGGGGGGTATTTTCTGCTATTACCCTTTTAAAAAATGTAAAATTTTTGGGAAAACAAGCATTTTAGGTAAAAAAAATATATATTTTTTTACATATGCAAAAGTCGTGAAACACCTGTAGGGTATTAAGGTTCAAATTACCCCTTGTTACGTTCCCCGAGGGGTCTAGTTTCCAAAATAGTATGCCATGTGTTTTTTTTTTTGCTGTCCTGGCACCATAGGGGCTTCCTAAATGCGGCATGCCCCCAGAGCAAAATTCGCTTTCAAAAAGCCAAATGTGACTCCTTCTCTTCTGAGACCTGTAGTGCGCCAGCAGAGCACTTTTCACACCCATATGGGGTGTTTTCTGAATCGGGAGAAATTGGGCTTCAAATTTTGGGGGGTATTTTCTGCTATTACCCTTTTTAAAATTGTAAAAATTTTGGGAAACCAAGCATTTTAGGTTAAAAAAAAGTATATTTTTTTACATATGCAAAAGTCGTGAAACACCTGTAGGGTATTAAGGTTCACATTACCCCTTGTTACGTTCCCCGAGGGGTCTAGTTTCCAAAATGGTATGCCATGTGTTTTTTTTTTGCTGTCCTGGCACCATAGGGGCTTCCTAAATGCGGCATGCCCCCAGAGCAAAATTCACTTTCAAAAAGCCAAATGTGACTCCTTCTCTTCTGAGACCTGTAGTGCGGCAGCAGAGCACTTTTCACACCCATATGGGGTGTTTTCTGAATCGGGAGAAATTGGGCTTCAAATTTTGGGGGGTATTTTCTGCTATTACCCTTTTTAAAATTGTAAAAATTTTGGGAAACCAAGCATTTTAGGTAAAAAAAATATATATTTTTTTACATATGCAAAAGTCGTGAAACACCTGTAGGGTATTAAGGTTCACATTACCCCTTGTTACGTTCCCCGAGGGGTCTAGTTTCCAAAATGGTAAGCCATGTGTTTTTTTTTTGCTGTTCTGGCACCATAGGGGCTTCCTAAATGCGGCATGCCCCCAGAGCAAAATTTGCTTTCAAAAAGCCAAATGTGACTCCTTCTCTTCTGAGACCTGTAGTGCACCAGCAGAGCACTTTTCACCCCCATGCGAGGTGTTTTCTGTATCGGGAGAAATTGGGCTTCAAATTTTGGGGGGTATTTTCTGCTATTACCCTTTTTAAAAATGTAAAATTTTTGGGAAACCAAGCATTTTAGGTAAAAAAAATATATATTTTTTTTACATATGCAAAAGTCGTGAAATACCTGTAGGGTATTAAGGTTCACTTTACCCCTTGTTACGTTCCCTGAGGGGTCTAGTTTCCAAAATGGTATGCCATGTGTTTTTTTTTGCTGTCCTGGCACCAAAGGGGCTTCCTAAATGCGGCATGCCCCCCAAAAACCATTTGTCGCTCCTTCCCTTCTGAGCCCTCTACTGCGCCCGCCGAACAATTAACATAGACATATGAGGTATGTGCTTACTCGAGAGAAATTGGGTTTCAAATACAAGTAAAATTTTTTTCCTTTTTATCCCTTGCAAAAATTCAAAAATTGGGTCTACAAGAACATGCGAGTGTAAAAAATGAAGATTTTGAATTTTCTCCTTCACTTTGCTGCTATTCCTGTGAAACACCTAAAGGGTTAATACACTTACTGAATGTCATTTTGAATACTTTGGGGGGTGTAGTTTTTATAATGGGGTCTTTTATGGGGCATTTCTAATGAAGGCCCTTCAAATCCACTTCAAACGTGAACTGGTCCATGAAAAATAGCGAGTTTGAAAATTTTGTGAAAAATTTCAAAATTGCTGCTGAACTTTGAAGCCCTCTGGTGTCTTCCAAAAGTAAAAACTCATAAATTTTATGATGCAAACATAAAGTAGACATATTGTATATGTGAACCCCAAAAAAATATATTTTGAATATCCATTTTCCTTACAAGCAGAGAGCTTCAAAGTTAGAAAAATGCAAAATTTTCATTTTTTTCATCAAATTTTGGGATTTTTCACCAAGAAAGGATGCAAGTTACCATAAAATTTTACCACTAAGTTAAAGTAGAATATGTCACGAAAAAACAATCTCGGAATCAGAATGATAACTAAAAGCATTCCAGAGTTATTAATGTTTAAAGTGACAGTGGTCAGAATTGCAAAAAATGCTCCGGTCCTTAAGGTATAAAATGGCCTGGTCCTTAAGGGGTTAATTTGGCAGACTGAAAACCTGTTGCTGCTTCCAAAAAGGAAAAGTTTTTGGAACGCCTGGGAAAATTCATGCCGTCTTTCCAAGTTGGCAGACTCAACACATGTTAAGCAGTGTTATAAACGTGTTTAGGGGCTTATTTCATTGCCGGTTTTTGTCAAACCGAGCCAAACCGGCAATTTTGGAAAAGTTTGTCCAACCCAGAGAGCAGAACTTTTTTAATGTTCGCTCATCCCTAATACTTACATTGTTTGTAAGGTTGAAAAAAGACAAGAGTCCATTAAAGGGGTACTCCGGCCCTAAGACATCTGTCCCCGTCACACGGGGGCAGAGTCGTGATGTCACAATACTCCAGCCCTGTAGTCATGACCCGGCAGACTCCGAGGCTGCAGCGCTGCGTGCATCTCCCAGAGGTTGGTGCTGCATGCGAGATAGTGGGGGTCCCAGCGGCAGGACCTCTGTGATCAGATATCTTATCCCCTATCCTTTTGGGATACATACTGCCTACTGGAAAATTTGGTTGAGGAGGAATAATGGTATGCGGCTGTTTTTTACGGGTTTGGTATAGTCCCCTTGTGTTCATTGAAGGTAAAGCTATAGCACATAAGGATATTTCTGGAAAAAATTTGGGGAAGCAACATCAATGAAGATGGTGTGGATGAATGTGACTAGCATACGGCCCTGACCTCTATACTTCATTGATCATCTTGGGATGAATTAGGGAGCCAACTGGGAGGAAGACAATCCTGTTCAACATCAGTGTCTGACATCAAAAATTCCCTTTTAGCTCTATGGGCACAAATTCTCATTTCTCAGACACACTCTTCTGAAAAGCTTTCCCGGAGGGTGAAGGCTTCAATAGCTGCAAAAGAGGGACCACCCTTATATTGAAAACCATTGTTTAAGAACCAGATGTCTAGTAAGTTCAAACAGGTGTGTAGATCAGGAGTCCTTGCATTTTTTGACATACAGTACATGACTTAGGGCCCATGTACTTGAAATGTATAAGTGCACCTGCAGTGTTTCATCTGTGGGGTCTGACCACATCCAAAGTGTGTAAAAGGTTTATATACCAATGTACATGTGTAAGCAGTGGAGTAGCAGCAGAGTAATCATGGAGGTCTTTTATTAAAGGGTAGCCTCCCAAAAGTGTTAGACCCATTGTCCTATGCCTGTTGTGCACTGCATGTTCTTAATGAAGATTACATAAAGAAGCATTTAGGTACACATCTATTGGACTGCCCCTTTAATGTAAACTCATTTAAGGGGTAGTCCAGGATACTGAACTTTTTAGAGACTTAACCCCTATCCTGTGGAAAGGAGATACGTGTCTGATCATGGAAGTTTGACCTCTGAGCCCCCCCACGACGGGGCCCAGCAACTTACATGCCCTCAGAGCAGAGTGGCCCCATCTTCCTGACAGACACAAGTGACAGCCAGCTCAGCCAATCACCAGCTGCAGCGATGTCCCACCTCAGTCGATTATTGGCTGAGTGGGCTGTCACTTCGTTCAGGAAAGTGGGGTAGCCAGGGGTCCATACAGAACATAAGCGATAAGTGTCTAAAAAGTTTAGTTCCCTGTACTACCCCTTTAAATAATAGTGGTAACCTATAAGAAAGATTTAAACACAGGAGAAGCTACAGCTGTAACAACTGTGTCACGGACCGGCAGGACTGGAAGTGGATCTTCTGAACCAGAGAGGCGATGACGCGGGTTGTACCAGAGGACCGGTTCTAAGTGGTTACTGGTTTTCACCAGAGCCCGCCGCAAGGCGGGATGGACTTGCTGCGGCGGTAACCACCAGGTCGTATCCTCCAATAGCAACTCGACCTCTCTGGTGGCTGATATGGCGTGGTACACAGGGAGCAGGCAAGAGCGTAGTCGGACGTAGCAGAGGTCAGGGCAGGCGGCAAGGGTTCACAGGCGAGTATACGGTAGCAAAGGGTTCGGCAACTGGCAAGGCAATAAACACTGTAGGGAACGCTTTCTCAGAGGCACAATGCACAAAGATCCGGCAAGGGCAGGAAGGGGCAGGTGCCTTTTATTGGAATTTGACAATGGGAGGTGTGGAACCAGCGCACCAATTACCGGTGCACTGGCCCTTTAAATTTACTGAAGCCGGCACGTGCGCGCACTAGAGAGCGGGGCCGCGCGCCGGGACCCAGGAACCAGGGACGCCGCACGGGGAGCAGGTGAGCTGAACGGGGATGCGGCGCGTGAGCGGGGACCAGCCGCCACGCTAGCCGCATCCCTGCCAGAGTGAGACCCGCGCTCCCGGTCAGTGTTTTTGACCGGGAGACGCCGGGACCCCAGAAGGGAGGACACAGGCAGCGGGCGCTCCGGTCCGGAGGTGGAGGCCGGAGCGCTTGCTGTGACAAACTGTAATAACCCCCCCCCCCCCCCAGGTACATTATACTCTGTTTACATATTCATAGTAACATAGTTCATAAGGTTGAAAAAAAGACCAGAGTCAATCAAGTTCAACCTATATCCCTGATGAGTCCCTACTGAGTTGATCCAGAGGAAGGCAAAAAACCCTCTAGAGGTAAAAATTCCTTCCCGACTCCAAATATGGCTGTCAGAATAAATCTCTGGATCAACGTTCTGTCCCTATAAATCTAGTATACATAACCAGCAATGTTGTTATTCTCCACATAACATCTAGACCCCTTTTGAATTCTTTTACAGAGTTCCCCATGATGACCTCCTCAGGCAGAGAGTTCTATAGTCTCACTGCTCTTACAGTAAAGAACCCCCGTCTGTGCTGGTGTAGAAACCTTCTTTCCTCTAAACGTAGAAGATGCCCCCTTGTTATAGATACAGTCCTGGGTATAAATAGATCATGGGAGAGATCTCTGTACTGTCCCCTGATATATTTATACATAGTTATTAGGCCGCCACTAAGCCTTCTTTTTTCTAAACTAAATAACGCTAATTCTGATAATCTTTCTGGGCACTATAATCCTCCCATTCCCCTTATTACTCTGGTTTGCCCTTCTTTGAACCCTCTCCAGCTCCACTATATCTTTCTTGTACACTGGTGCCCAGTACTGTACACAGTATTCTATGTGAGGTCTGACTAGTGATCAGTGTACAGTGGTAGAATTATTTCCTTGTCGTTGGCATCTATGCCCCTATTGATGCACCCCATGATTTTATTTGCCTTGGCAGCAGCTGCCCGACACTGGTCACTACAGCTAAATTTACTGTTAACTAAGACCCCTAAGTCCTTTTCTACATCAGTCGTCCCAAGTGTTCTCCCATTTAATACATAATCCCAGCCAGGATTTTTCCTCCCCATGTGCATTACCTTACATTTATCAGTGTTGAACATCATTTGCCACTTCCCAGCCCAACCCTCCAACCTATCCAGATCAATTTGTAACAGTGCACTGTCCTCTATTGTGTTCACCACTTTACAGAGTTTAGTATCATCTGCAAAGATTGCTACTTTACTATTCAAACCCTCTACAAGGTCATTAATGAATATATTAAATAGAACAGGACCCAAGACTGACCCCTGTGGTACCCCACTAGTAACAGCCACCCAATCAGAATAAGTACCATTAATAACCACCCTCTGTTTCCTATCACTGAGCCAGTTACTTACCCACTTACACACATTCTTCCCCAGCCCAATCCTTCTCATTTTATGCACCAATCTTTTATGTGGCACCGTATAAAATGCTTTGGAAAAACCCATATATATGACATCCAGATACAACACTTTAAAGGGGTATTCCACCCACAGACATGTTATCCCCTATCCAAAGGATGGGGATAGGGGATAAGATGTCTGATCACAGGGGTCCCACCCAGCATACTAAACAGTTTGTTTAGAACACTGGGTGCGACACGTGCTGCACAGAGATCACGGGGGGTCCCAGTGGCGGGACCCCCACAATGTGAGCAGAATACCCCTTTAATTTATATTTTTGTTAGCTTTTCAAGCTGCTAGTAAAAATACAAATACTGTCAACAAGGATGGGGCCTAGTCTGGAGGTCTGATTTCCGGCCTCTCCACCGATCAGCGGCGGCTTATCTCCCCTAAGAACAAAAAGATCGAGCATATTGAAAAAAGCCAAATCCTTCTTTACCTCTGTCTCAGCTATTAAAAACATGTCCTCTTCGTTTTCCTCTGATGCCTGAAAGTAAAATAATAAAGTTACACATTAATAAACTAATGTTTTAGTAAAAGCTTTCAGAATCTAGTTAGAAATAGATTATTGAGATAGTCATCTGTATTGTAATCATATATATTTTAAGATCTACATGAGCTGGTTATCAGCAGAAAACATACATATAAAGACTGAATTAAAATGTGTACAGAGCATGCATACAAAAAGACATCAATAAAAGTAGAAACCAATAGAAACTCTTGCAATTAAAATACATTTGAACCCATGACCAGGAACTTTTAGCTTTGAATAGTGCTTAGATATGCCTAATATTTCATTAGTATTCTCTTATATATCAGTCAGATGCATTAGAAGGCATAGACCAGGAGGTTTGTCCCCTCTAAATTTATTGAGACAATAAGGGTTGTTTTCACATTTTAATAGTTAACTATGGCACCTTCTTCCTCCCTCCGATCAGCCTACATCTTCACCTGCACCATCACCAGGAAAAGTCTTGGTTGACTGGACCACAATTTCACATAAGAAACATAAGACGTCCTGATGTGGGCACCTTCAGGCCCTTTGTCAATGCTGACCTGCCTCCTGGAAACTGAAGTTGGTCTCAGAACTTATAATGGATTCTACTTCACCCTTTAGCGTTCTTATGTTGCGGTTATTAGAACTGACATTATATATACACAGCGTGAGTACCGTATATTGGTTCCTGGCTATCAATATCCCCTCATGTGGTTCCCTCTTGAGGATCATTAGTGCTTTCTCAATGTATTGATAGTTTTGTTCTTTTTGTTCTATTATTGTTAGGGTAATTACTCCATCCTACAATACCAATGGTCACTTATTGTTATGCTATTGCTGTGGTCACTATGTCCTCAAAAAGAAAAATGCAAAATCCGGCTCCCAAAAAAAGATGGTTAAAATCCAAAAATGTATGAAATCATAATAAAATGATATCCAAAAAAAGGAGAAGGTGGTTTAAAATCGGCGTTTCTGCTATGCTTTTAAACCACCTTCTCCTTTTTTTGGATATCATTTTAATATTATTTAATAAATTTTTGGATTTTAACCATCTTTTTTGGGAGCCGGATTTTGTATATTTTTTTTTTTTGCGGACATGTTTACACCAAGAATGCGGATTGGATATTCACTCCGTGCTTCCAAATTCAATTTGAAGTTCTTCTTTATTAAGGACATTCACAGGCGGTGAGCTGTTTTTCTCCATATATTGACTCTGTGGTCACTATGTTCCTCCTTTTATGTAATTCTAATGGGCTGTTTTCATCCCTCATTCACAATTATGCCAACCCGTTGACAAACTGTCCACACTAACTGGGGTTATGACACTGCAGCGCAGTTCTCTGAATTTTAAAGGGCTACATTCTTCCTTCAAAAGATCCATGGTGTGGGCCAAAGCTAAAAGGCTCTATAAGGACATATTATGCCTTCAGAAGACCCATCTCCTAGCTTCTAAAGCTTGTTGTCTGAAACATAAATCCTTTCCCACTATATATCAAGCATCTGCACCTAACAAATAAGGTGGAGTTGCAGTGGCCGCTAGTAAAGCAGTTGCTGTTTCAGGTTACATGGTGATTGGGAACAGCAATGGCAGATTTCTGATACTTAAATGCAAATGAAATAATTTCCTCTATAAGGGTACGTTAACACGCGCGGATTTACAGCGTATTTTACGCTGCAAATCCGCTGGTGAAGGCCCACTCTATGCTGGCTTTACATGTGCCTGCTCATAGCAGCAATACGCTGCTACCAGCAGACACACTGCGATGTGCAAGTCGCAGTATACTCGCACATTGCGGGAGCTATGTCTAGCTCAGAGCAGGGAGAGCAGCCGCAATGTGCGAGTATGCTGTGCACATCGCTGCAGTGTGTCTGCTCGTAGCGGCGTATTGCCACTACCAGCAAGCACATGTAAAGTCAGCATAGAGCGGGGCCTTCACCAGCGGATCCGCAGCTAAATACGCTGCGAAAATCTGCGCGTGTGAACATACCCTATTGGTGTTGAATAAGCTGGGAATTTCAATAAACCCATGTGGCCCTCAGTGAACTCCACTTCTCATGGATCTTCGTCAGAGCCCACGGACTTATTTTGTCTATGCAATCACTACCAAATATATGATATTTGGTACATTAATCAAAGGCAAACTGATGCTGATTTTTCCTTCTATTCACACCTGCATAATATATACACTAGAATAGACTACTTTTCAGTTAGGCGTCCCTTACTAGAAGTTTCCATTTCCTTTGCCATCAAAGAAATAACATGGTAGGGTCATGCGCCCATAGTATTGTCTCTCCGAGGTGCTCATTCTCATCCACCTATACACCTGTGGTTTGCGAGCCCCTGTCTTGCACCATCCAGAATTTCGGGACAAATGAGCAGCTCATATGGAGTCGTACTTCTCCATTAACAATGGTTCTGTATCATCTATGACTACTGTATGGTGTGCCTTTAAAGCCACCGTGCTGTTATTAAAGGGGTACTCCGGCGCTTATACATCTTATCCCCTATCCAAAGGATAGGGCATAAGATGCCTGATTGCGGGGGTCCCGCCGCTGGGGACCCCCGTGATCTTCCAGGCTGCACCCCATTAGAATCAGTCCCCGGAGCGTGTTCGCTCCGGGTCTGATTACTGGCGATCACAGGGACGGAGCATAAGGACGTCACGGCTCTGCCCCCATGTGACATCATGCTCCGCCCCCTCAATGCAAGCCTATGGGAGGGGGCGTGACAGCTGAGAAGGGGAAAAGGGGAAACCGACCACAAAACGAGAACACCCCCACCCGGGAAGGGCAGAACCGGCTGGCCACAACAAAACAATGGGTGGGTGCTGTGTCCCCCAATAGAAGCTCAGAGAAAGAGATTTTACGATAAAAATCTACTTTTCTCTTTTCTTCATTGGGGGACACAGGACCAAGGGATTTCCTAAAGCAGTCCCTGGGGAGGGCAAACCAACCCCGACAGAAGAAGGCTCAGACGGACTCCTGAACCGCCGCCTGCAAAACCTTGAGGCCCAGGCCAGCTTCGGAGGATGCAAAAGTATGCACATGGTAAAACTTGGTAAAAGTATGTAGCGACGACCAAGTCGCCGCCTTGCAAACCTGCAGGGCCAAGTCCCAGTGACAGACCGCACGAGGAGGAGTGAGCCGTCAGGAGGCCCCCACCGCACGGGTGGAGTGAGCCATCACACGGAAGGGAGGCACCTGATCGTTACAGCGGTACGCCTCCGAAATGGCAGAACAAATCCACTGGGAGATTGTGGACTTTGAGGCCGGGAGCCCCCTGCGCCGCCCCTCAGGAAGCACAAACAGGGAGTCACTCTGCCGAAAGGAGGAAGTGACCGACAAACAGGTCTGCACTGCCCAGACCAAATCCAGCTTATGAAGCCGGCGCTCTTGAGAAGGTGACGGATAGAAGGAAGGCAACACGATCTCTTTGTTCAAGTGGAAGGGAGACACGACCTTAGGCTGGAAAGAAGGCACCAGCCAAAGAACCACCTTATCCTGGTGAACCACCAGTAAGGGGGAACGGCAGGAGAGGGCAGCCAATTCCGAGACACGGCGAATGGATGTGACAGCGACCAGAAAAGCCACCTTCCAAGAGAGGAAACGAAGGGAAACCTGAGCCAGAGGCTCAAATGGAGTGTTCTGAAGAGCATCCAAAACAAGGTTGAGGTTCTAAGGCACGGTGGGGGACTGAAAAGGAGGGGTCTCGTGAGCCACACCCTGCAGAAAGGTGTGAACATGAAGGTCGGAAATCAGAGGGCGCTGGAAAAGGACAGACAGCGCCGAAACCTGCCCTTTGATGGAACTGAGAGCAAGGCGCGTCTCCAGCCCCGATTGCAAAAAGGACAGGAGATTCAGCAGAGAAAAGGAGGTGGGAGAAAGGGAACGAACCTCACACCAGCAGAAATATGCCCGTCAGTTGCGGTGGTAAATCCTGGCGGATGAGGGTTTACGGGCATGGAGCATAGTCTAGATGACTCGGGAAGAAAAAGCCTGAGCCCTCAAAACCGCGGTTTCAACTGCCACACCGCCAAAAGCAGCGGAAGTGAATTGGGGAGAGAAGGGAGAAAACTTGGGAGAGAAGGTCGGGACGGTCCGGAAGATGTAAAGGAACGTCTGCCACGAGACTGACCACGTCTGCATACCACATGCGACGGGGCCAGTCCGGAGCCACCAGAATTGCCGAGACTCCTCCGCCTTGAGCTTCTGGACGACCCGGGGAAGGAGCGGAAGAGGCGGGAAGAGGTAGGTGAGAGCGAAGGGGGTCCAGGCGACCATCAGGGCGTCCACCGCCAGTGCCAGGGAATCCCGAGACCTGGACACGAAGTGAGGAACTTTCCTGTTCTGGCACGATGCGAACAGATCCACGTCTGGCGTCCCCCACGACGACAGATCTGATCGAAGACCTCCGGGTGGAGAGACCATTCGGATCTGCGGTGGCACGACTCAGGAAGTCGGCCTCCCAATTGTCGATCCGGGGGATGTGCACTGCCGAAAGGGCTGGAACCTGAAGCTCCGCCCACCTGAGGATCTTTGTTACTTCCCTCCTGGCCGCTGAGCTGCGGGTGCCTCACTGGCGATTGATGTACGCCACGCCCGTGGCGTTGTCCATCTGCACCCGAACTGGGAGGCCCCAGAGAAGGCGGCTACAGTGCCGAAGGCACAGGAAAATCGCCCGAAGCTCTAGAACGTTGATAGAAAGTCTGGACTCAGACGGAGTACAACGACCCTTGACCGTCCGGTCCCGGAAGACCCCTCCCCAGCCGAGAAGGCTCGTGTCCGTGGTCAGGACATGCCAATGGAGGGGCAGAAAGGAGCAACCCCCCCCCCCAAGCAGGGGGGACCGGAGCCACCAAAGGAGGGAGTGGTGCAACTGGGGTGAGAGCCGGATCCTGCGGTGAAGAGACAAGGGGGACTTTTCCCACTGAGATAGGATGGCCTACTGGAGAGGACGGCACCGGAATTGAGCAAAGGGAACCACCTCCATGGAGGCCCCCATCCTGCCCAGAACGGACATGCAGGTGGGGATGGGAAACAGGCTTGGCGCCCGAAGGGAGCGGACCCCCAACAGGAGCTCCCAGAGCTTGTCCTCCAGCAGGGAGACACGAGCAGCCACCGTGTCAAAGCGGAGCCCGAGAAAAAACAGGGATTGGGACAGGTTGGATTTTGCATGGCTGATCCTCCAACCGAAACTGGAGAGGGTCTGCAGGGTGATGCTGAAGCTGACCCGATTCTGCTCCAGAGAGGACGCTTTGACGAGTAGGTCGTCCAGGTAGGGGAGATCCGAGATGCCTCGAGAGTGGAGGAAAGCCACCACTGCCGCCAACATTTTGGTGAAAACCTGGGGTGAGGTCGCCAGGCTGAAGGGCAGGGCAACGAATTGAAAATGACCCTCGGGAACAGCGAACCTGAGAAAACGCTGGTGAGCCGGAAAGATAGGGATGTGTAAGTCGGCATCCCAGATGTCCAAGGAGGAGAGGAACTCCCCCTGATCCATGGAGGCGACAACGGACCTCAGAGACTCCATCCAAAAATGCTGGAGGCGCACATGACGGTTCAGGAGCTTCAAGTCGAGGAGCAGGCGAACCAAGCCGTCCTTTTTGGGAACCACGAAGAGATTCAAGTAGAACCCTGAAAAGCGTTCCCGAGAAGGGACTCGTACAATCACACCCTGGGACAGGAGAGTGTGAAGGGCCACCTGAAAGGCTGCAGCCAGAGAGGAAGACCGCGAAGGGCAGGACCAGAAGAAACGATCCCAGGGCATAGAAGAGAACTCTTTGTGAACCTATAACCCTGAGAAACGACCTCCCGAACCCAAGCATTCTGGACTTGCGCCAGCCAAATGTCCCAAAAGAGGGACAGGCGACCCCCCACCCGAGGGGAAGACTCGGATGGGGACGCACCCTCATGACGCACCCCCTTGCGAGTCCCCTATTTGGAAGAGGGGCGGTTGGAACGAGTCCCCTTTTCTCCTGAGAGACCAGGGGTCTGTCCGTGCGGCCCAAGAAACTAAAAGGGCGAAAAGAAGAAGTCCTCCGCCATGGATCCGAATGCCACGGACGATTTTGGGGCAAGAGTATACTTTTGCCCCCTGTGGCCTCAGAAATGATCTCGTCAAGGCACTTGCCAAATAACCAAGATCCCTGAAAAGGAAGTTCAGTGAAGGAGAGCTTAGAGGCCGCATCGGCATTCCAAGCCTTAAGCCACATGGCGCGCCTGAGAGCTACCAAGCTGACTGAGGCGAAGGCCGCGCAGCGGGCCAACTACAAGAGCCGCTAGAGCAGCCAGATCACCGGAGGAAGACCCCGCCAAGATCCCTTGGCGCAGCTGACCGGCCCATCGGACATTGAAAAAAAGCACTAGTAAGTCAGACAACCACAGACAAGGAGTGATCTCACCCAGATGCCTGTGTCCAGAGAGGGTTCTGAAAACAGCTGGAGGTACTGCAGTGGGCCAGCAGGAAGATGAGACGGGCAGCTGAGCAGAGCTGTAGCACAGGTCCACGCTGAGTCAGCAAGGAGAGGGGGAAGTGTCACTGACCCCCACAGCTCGCACAAAAGCGCCAGTTCACCTCATAGGGTGACACCAGAGAGTACAGCCCTCATCGCGCACTCCCAGGAGATAGAAGGATGGAACGCGCGCTGCAATAAGACTGGCCGGAGGGGGCTAGGAGGAGGGCCGAATGCCAATGCCAGCGCACGGCGCTGCACCGAGAAGTGGGCTCAATAAATTGCATGTCCGCAGCTCCGGACCTGCAGGAACCAGGGGGGAACTGTCGAGCCTTGAAGCCGGGCGGCACATGCAGCTGAAGTGTGCCGCCCGAAGCCAGTGACACGGGCAGAAGGAGAAACGGAGCTTGCAAGGGGGAGAAGCAGGGAAGCGCGCAAAGAATATGCGCGCCGCCCGTGGCCCCAGCCAGGACACAGCCCCTGGAGGACAGAAAAGCTGCAGCCATGCGACAGAAAAACTGTAAGACGCACGGCCACAGCGGAAGGGTTAATGTGGAGAGAGAGGGAGGGAGGGGAGTGTTAACCCCCGGAGCCATAGTTACCGCCCCCCTCGGCTAGATTAACCCTTGATGCCCCATGATCCAGGGAACCCCTAGAGAAGGGGGGGGGATTCTTACCAATAAAGGACCTCCATACTTACCTCTGAAGTCTTTGACCAGCCAGTGCCACCTGCCTTAAGCCGACATGGCGAACAGGGGCGATTGGGGGACCCGGACCATAGGTACACTATCAGGCGCTGGTTGCTGGCTAGGAGGGGTTAACGGCCCATTCATCGATGCACCGTGCCCCTAGCTCGCATGTGGAGGATCAGGCAGCGGCATGCTCCTGTCGCCCCACGCTAGATAAAACAAAAAAGGGAGAGAAAATCTAACTGGACGCTGAAACTAAGAAAAAAACAAAAGAATAAGACCAGGTCTGGAGAGAAACTGAGTTGCTCAGAGTCAGGAGGTGGGTATATCCTGCCGGGAGGAGCCAGCCTTCTTTTGTTTTTGCCTAGTGTCAGCCTTCTAGTGGCAAGCAGCATATACCCATGGTCCTGTGTCCTCCAATGAAGTGCTCGAGAAAGAACCTATTTACATGTTTTAGGGACATGTTAAAAGTTTTTATCAGTTGAAATCCGAGTGTTCAGACCCTGATCAGTAACGAGAGTGAGCAGTGAGAGAAGTGTGCTGCTGCAATCTTCTCTCCCTGCTCTGTGTCTATGAGACCAAGACAGCGTTAAGAGACTTACATTATGTCCTAGTCATGTCCTAGTATGTCCTAGTCATGTGACACATAGTCGGGGAAGAACACTAATCAATCACTTCTCCCGACTCTTTCTTGTGATCGGTTGAGAGTTCAGACCCTGACCAATCACAACTTTTGATATGTCTCTAGGACATGAAATTTTGTTTTCATGACAATGCCCATTTAAGGTTGTGTTCACATGTTGCAGTTTTTTTGTGCATCCATCATAATACTGTCACAGTTTTCTATGATTATTCTAAGTCACAGCTAAAAACTGCTGTGTTTTTATCACAATTTTACATAATTTGTAGAAAACATGTGAGCATAACCTTACAAACATTGTGTTTCAAAACCTCCATGATAAAAAAAAGTCTATTCAGAGGAATAAAAAGAAAAGTGCTTACACTTGAATCTCCAGGGTATTCTAACTCAAAACACTTTCCATACATAGATTCCTGCATAAATTAAAGGCAAAAAACTTTTTACATGTTGTACATCCTGGCAAAACATTAACCTTTCTAATATACCTCAGGTTACAATATTAATTGGATGGGGGATATGTTTTTCAGGCGTGGACTACTCCTTTAATCATGACATATTAATCTACAGGAATTAAGTGGGTGTTCACATTGGTTTGCAGTTTCATACAGTTTCCTAATAGGTCTGAGTTACTCCTCAAAGTTATTTATGTGGATAGTTTATGGTTCCTAAGTGTCTTGCCATGTTTCAGTTTAATTAATGTAATCTTATAATAATAATAGATCGAGTTTGTGTTTTTATACATGGATTAAATGTTCTACTAAGAATATGTGTGTGAAGAATGTTAATCCGTTTTTTTTTTTTTTTTAGTTTGTCCAACTCGAGTTTCCATTTGCATTAGCTATGTCACGGTCACGTGATTTTCTTTGTACTTTACAGAGTCTGATAGCACATGTTTGTACTCAATGATTAAGCGCTAACAGCGTGAAATGCATTAGAGGATTTTATCATGTCTGTATACACTCCTATGTGTGCAACCTTCCAATAAAGCCTGTACTGTTTTCATCATTCACCATGGATGCTGGACATGCTTTCCTTCCATTATTCACATTTTTAAGGTCATGTTTCACCATTCCAGAATGGCCCCTCATGTCCCACTTCTCATTTAAACTTCCCGACTCTGCAAACTTTGCTTGAAGAGCTGGCGATGCTGTAAGTAGCAATCAGTATTCAATGCAACAGCCATGTGGGGCCACTGCGTCTGCTAAGGCTGGCAGCTACTTGCACTTTAAGAGAGCAATGGCTGTCGGGATATATGGTAGCAGGATGTGCTGTGCGCAGGCATGTCGGGCGCTATGTCATCATTATGAGACTCGAGGACTGGACTGTGAGGAATTAATATGGCAGGCTCAGCCACCTAGGCCCTTTTTGATCTCTGCAGCTTCTGTGCTTCATTGCTCCTCCAGTTGGGAGACCTACTGCTTAGAGCTATGGCCCATAGAAGTAGGACCTGACTACAGACCGGACAAGCAGTGGAGCAGAGAAGAGAATGTGGTTGCTGTTACTCTGGAGGGGCAACTATCTACAGGGGGACTGCTACCTACAGGGTGACAATTAACTACAGGGCGATTGCTTCCTACTGAGGGGCAACTATCTAGAAGGTGGCTGCTACCTACAGGGGGGAAACGATCTAAAAGGGGACTGTTACCTACAGGGGGTGAACTATTTACAAGGGGACTACTACCTACAAGGTGGCTGCTATCTATAAGAGGTTAACCAGGGGGACAGTTACCTAGAGAGCAGCTGCTGCCTACACAGGGGTAACTAATGACATGGTAATTTTGTATATTCAGGGTTAAACATTTTCACTATATAAATACACAATGGTCCATGTGTAATACCACCTGCCCCAAAGAAGAGATAAAGAATTGATAGATAGGCCCAGATTTATCAAACTGTGAGAGTGAAGTGATTTTCTCAACGCAACCAATCACAGCTCAGCTAACGAGCTCTGGTAAAGTGAAACCTAAGCTGTGATTGGTTGCTATGGGAAAAAAAATTTCACTCAATTTTTATAGATCTGGGTCATAGTCTTTCCAAGAATAGTCTTGTTGTATTGAGACATTACCCAATAAGCTGTGATTTCCCTTCCCAGAAGAGAAGATGCTATACATATAGGGGGAGATTTATCAAAACCTGTGCAGAGGAAAACTTGCCCAGTTGCCCATAGCAACCACTCAGATCGCTTCTTTCATTTTGCAGAGGCCTTGTTAAAAATGAAAGAAGCAATCTGATTGGTTGCTATGGGCAAATGGGCAAGTTTTCCTCTGCACAGGTTTTGATAAATCTCCCCCATATTGTCTGTCCTTAGATGGTTTTGTCTAATCTGCCTACTCTGCTGTATTGTAAATGGAAACACATCATCCCATTGGTTGACAGTCTATTGTGGATATAAATAAAAAGGGCTGGCTGGTACAGTACTGTGTTCTGGGCTAACCTGCCACCATGGTAGAATGAGTTGTGTGTTGTCTGTCTTTCCTTTGTATGAATGTGAAGCTCACAGATGGACGAAGGGACTGATGGGGTATACGGGGAATTACCACGACACTATCTACAGGAGTACTACTACATACAGGGCAGCTGCTAACTACAGGGGGCAACTTTTAAGGTAGATCTGTCTACAGGGGATAACTATCTACAGGGGGATTGCTACCTACAAGGTGGCTGCTACCTACATGGGGCCACTTTTTATAGGAGGACTGCTACTTACAGGGGAGGCAACTATCTAAAGCAGGGGTCTCAAACTCAAATTATCTGGGGGCCACTGATAATTTAAGTGAGGCTGGGCAATATCATTGTACGATGAATCTGGCACTACTGTAATAGGTGGAGAAAAACAACAATGATGGTTTGACAATAAAAGTGTGAACTCAGTCTAACAGGACTTTACCACACTACATTAATAATAAATACCCACCCTGCATCTGGTTCCCTACTGCTCTAAATTCTTTACATGGCCGCCCCTTCATACATGGCTGCAGTGGTAAAAAAAACTCTCAATATCTGGGTGTCCTGTACATTGCATTAACTGTGACGTATCAAGTGTATATCTAACTCTGAACACTATTTTATTTTTATTTTTTTATATAGAATGAATATTCAAAACACTGAAACTGTAAATACGGCGCATTTCTTAATTGGCTGATTAATTGCCTGTAATGAGTGCTGAACAAAAGTTTGTTCTTGCTTTCCTTTGATCAAACACCTACTCTCATAGACAAATATTACTTATTAGCAGTACATTCCGGAGGAGATTTATCAAAACCTGTGCAGAGGAAAAGTCGCCCAGTTGCCCATAGCAACCAATCAGATCGCTTCTTTCATTTTTAACAAGGCCTCTGCAAAATGAAAGAAGCGATCTGATTGGTTGCTATGGGCAACTGGACAACTTTTCCTCTGCACATGTTTCGATAAATCTCCCCCTCCCTGTTTATGTGAAAGACATGCTGCCGAAAACAATTATTTGTATGTCAATGTAACTAATGCCAACGCTGATCATTGGTATGTTGGGAATAAATGTTTCTAGGAGCATTCATTCACCAGATCATCGCCCTATGTAAAGAGGCCTTTATTACATGATAATCCTTTTTTTCTCTGTTCTGCCATGGTCCTATCTGCTCTTAGACTATCACTTACAAATTTCTGTATTAAGATGATTATCAACCATGACCAGAATGTCTAAAGATGAAAGAATGGGGGACATATGTAAAACCAGAATAAGGTCTTTTTTTCTCATAGCTATGCATGAGATGAACAAGAGAATTACCAGATTCATTTTAGGGGAAAATATTATTGATTGAAAAAACTACCATAAAATAGAACATAAAAAAAGGACATTAGATTGCAAACACCATTACGACCAGGGACTAAATGGTGACATTCTCTGAGCAATGCTGCAGTTTACATTTGCACTATATAAGTGACAAGAAATAAATATTTCCTTTTCCTTTTTTCTAGAATTACAAATATAAGCATATATATTATCAGGAGGCGTGTATCTCATGCAGGGAAAGCTGGGTAAGATATGGGAAAATCCAGTACAAAGTTAAAGGGGTTATCCAGGAAAAAACTTTTTTTTTATATATATCAACTCGCTCCAGAAAGTTAAACAGATTTGTAAATTACTTCTATTAAAAAATCTTAATCCTTTCAGTACTTATGAGCTTCTGAAGTTAAGGTTGTTCTTTTCTGTCTAAGTGCTCTCTGATGACACGTGTCTCGGGAACCACCCAGTTTAGAAGCAAATCCCCATAGCAAACCTCTTCTAAACTGGGCGGTTCTCGAGACACATGTCATCAGAGAGGATTTAGACAGAAAAGAACAAGCCTTAACTTCAGAAGCTCATAAGTACCGAAAGGATTAAGATTTTTTAATAGAAGTAATTTGCAAATCTGTTTAACTTTCTGGAGCCAGTTGATATATATAAATAAGTTTTTTCCTAGATAACCCCTTTAAATCCCTACCAGGCCATAGCGGCTAGGGATTTAGGTAAGCCCTATTTTCAAGCCTGGATTTTATGGAAGGAAGTGCAGGATTGGAAGTGGGGACACCAGGTTTTTAAACAAGCCCAGATCAGCACAGGTGCAGAAGTCAGCTTGTACTGAGCAATAAGATTTGCTGAGAGTCAGTCTGCCTGAAGAGACTGAGAGGAATCTGACCCGCTGATGAGAGTTGTACTCCAGAAGGCAAAATGGACTTTTGTTTAATTTCTGTAACAATTGCCAATTGTGTGAGGTAACATATTTGGGGTTTGTTTTGTCAGGTGGCTGGTAGTAAGCTACCTGTATAGTAAAGGGCAAGTGAGTGTTTAGTTAGTGACAAGCAAGTTTTTCTTTTGTTTTGTGCTTATGTGATTATGGCTATATTTTATGTTAAAAAATAAACAGCAGGAGAAACTCTGCCACTGTCTTAGACTGCTGTTTCCTGTGGTTTGCCCATCTCTTTCAAGCTAAACCTCCCCAATATGTACATGTAAGTGCTGCCTACTGTTGATCTCTAATTACAATGGTTTGGTGAGCTGTATGTCTACCCATCTTAACCTAACCCCATATAGGGGTTGTCACCTGTCCAATTTCAGTCTTTTAATCAGACATGCAAGTGTCCTGGAGGCATGGCACAGTTGCTAAACATCCGCCACTTTTCTAGCCTCATCACTTTTAACCCTTTTCGTTTTGTCACGACCGATTGGTTACATCACAGAGACTGATTTGTCAGTCAACTGGGCCACGCCACCAGGACACTTACGTAGCTTCATAACAGATACTGTTTGGAGCTATCTGATAGCTATGAATAGAATCCCTGTATAAAAATTAGTGTAGCACCTTAACAGGAGAGCTCCCTCTGCTGGATTCTTCTGAACTTTGGCACTGGAAGTAAAAAAAAACAAAACAAAAAAAAATGAAAATAGTAATGACTTTCCAATTTTTTATTAATAATTTACTATATTATTTAGTCTACATCAATATTTATGAAGAAATACAGGAAGTCCAGTGCAGCACTTCGTGCAGAAAACATAAATTTATTTCAACATACAGGAGACATCACAGGACTGATGAGAAATCCAGAGAATGACACGTTTCAAGTGGAAAATCATACTATGAGCAGTTTTCTGCTTGAAACGTGTTAGGTAGTACAAAATGCCTTCCACGTCTGAGCGTGCTGCAGTGGGCATTTGCTGGATGAGCTGACTTGGACTTTCATTTCTTATTAATATTTATATTTAACTGTGGTTAAGATCAATAAGCAATACAAGGTAGATACAAAAGGTTGGAAAATAAGTGATTAATAGAAATGTGATTTGTTGACTGCATAGTAACTAAATACCGTATACCTCGAGTATAAACCGAGTTTTACAGCACGATTTTTCAATCCCTTCGTTGTAGTTTTGAAACATCTGGAGGTTAGCAGGTTGAAGACCACTGCGGCCTTCGTCATCTTCCAGACCCCCCCTTCAGTTTTCTACTCACCTCCCCTCGGTGGGAAGGAAGGGTTAGCTGGTCCGGGCCATCTATGCTGCAGGGACCGTCCGGTGGGGAGGGTTAGTCGTTCTGGGCTGTCCATTTTCACAGGGAGGCCCTCTTCTCCGCTCCTGGTCCAGCCCCGGCCTAGTGACATTTTCTTGGCGATGACGCACAGGGACGTTCATGCGCAGGTACGTCTGCTGCACACGGACGTCCATGTGTGTCGTCGTCAAGGCAACGTCACTAGGCCGGGGCTGGGCCCGGAGCGGAGTAGAAGGCCTCCCTGTGAAAATGGACAGCCCGGAACGACTAACCCTCCCCACCGGACGGTCCCTGCAGCATAGATGGCCCGGACCAGCTCACCTTCCTATAAAACTAAAGGGGGGGTCTGGATGAGGACGAAGGCCGCAGTGGTCTTCAACCTGCGGACCTCCAGATTTTTCAAAACTACAACTTCCAGCATGCCCGGACAGGGGCATGCTGGGAGTTGTAGTTTTGCAACATCTGGAGGGGGGGGGGGATGACGAAGGGGATGATGACGGGGGTGAAAATGACATGGTGATGATGACGGGGGGTGAAATTGACATGGTGATGATGACGGGGGTGAAAATGACTGGGTGATGATGACGGGGGTGAAAATGACGTGGGTGTTAATGACGGGGGTCTGGATGATGACAGGGGGGATGATGTATTTCCCACCCTAGGCTTATAGTCGAGTCAATAACTTTTCCTGGGTTTTTGGGGTGAAATTAGGGGCCTTGGCTTATATTAGGGTCGGCTTATACTCGAGTATATACGGTATGCTTAAAATAGCCCTATTCCTAGCCCTATTATTTTTTTTTATTTTCTGTCTATGGAGCTGTACGATATGGATATGGCTGATATGGATGTGATCAAAAATCAGCAAAGCTGACATTTGGTAATTTGTTTTTAATTTACGCCATTTAACATGTAGGATCAATATGTGTCAATACCAAATATGTGTTAAATGTTTTTTTTAATTTTTTTATTTAAAATAGGAAAAAGGGTGTAATTTGTAATTTTATTAGTGTGAGAACTTTTCTATATTATTAGAAATATTTTTAATAGGGGACTACTACACGTAATCATTAGATTGCTAACACTAATCAATGTAATACTATTGGATTATATTGAATCAGCACTCTGCTAGTACAGCCTTCTGCCCTGCAATTATGCTCTATGGAGCACTGCTGTGTCCACATTTCACCAGCAGGGAGTGTCATGGCATCGGACAGCAATGAGTACCCTTGCCATAACACAGCCACTACTTACACTGTCCTCCATTGCTCTGCTTGGGAACTGGTTGAACTGTCTCTCCTTTCCTCTACTCCAGCCACTGCTCTTCTCCCGGTAGCCCCAACAGGCCAGCAGCAGTAAGAAGACAGACCCAAACTATAAACTATTAGGCACCCCAGACTATCAATTACTAATTAGGGCCACCCACTGGACTCCTAAGCCCAAAATGAGCAAGAATTTAAAATTAATAAGAATTCAAATTATAGCACCTCTTTCCTCACAAGCTATGAATCAATCAATCTTCTGCTCTATACATAGGCGTAACTTGAAGTTTCAAGGCCCCATTGCAAAATCTGCAACAGGGCCCCATGTGCCAAATATAATACTGATCTCTTATGGGGAAGATGTGCTTTGGGGGCCCCTTAGGCACCAGGGCCCCAATGCATCTGATACCCCTGTACCTCCTATAGCTATACCCCTGGCTCTATACCATGCTGCCAGTAGATCCCACAGCATAATCAGCATGTGAAAGGGAATTGCAGCACAACCCCATTCAAGCAAAACAACCTGAGCTGCCATTTCAGGTGGCAGGGAGCACTGCTCTACAAGAAAATACAGTTAAGGGGCTGCAGCACTGAATCAGTCCTATGGTCCTTTCTTGATCAGGATCCTTAGGAATTCCAACCGCCAGGAATCATAAGGAATTCTAGCGATACACTAGACTTTATGAGATGGATTTCCCTTTTATATACATGATCTATTCCTTATAAAGGCTACTTTTCTTAAATTTTTTAGCCCGATATCCAGAATAAAGCTTGAATAGTACTATATTAATATAGAATAACTGATGTCAAAACTAGTAAGGTATTTTCTAGTGCATCTGTTCCATGTTTTCTCAGGACCTTCAAACTTATATGCAACATTTTAACTTTTAGGGATATTGATGTATATCGTTTTTTTATTATCTATTCTTTTCCAGTGCTGCACTTTCTATGTAGAAAAGTAGTAAATGTACACTTACAGTAGATCTCTCATCATCTAAATATGACCAGTCCATGTATGGCAGAATATCCACATCTTCTGCAGATATAATTTCAAGAACATTCGGTTCAACATCCATGTCTTCCTCTGCACTCTAGAAGATACAGAAGATACTTTCATTTTCCAAGTCCTAATTTATTATAATTTCCAAAACATCTAGCATCACAGTCTATATTTGCTGACACAGTTCCCCCAGTATCAGTCCCTACTGTCAGTTCTTCTCTGTCCTGACACATATGAAATGCCGTCTCCACCAATCACTGGCTGAGGCGGATCACTGCTACACCCTTGTGGTTGCCCTAACTTGTAAGTACTCACCCTTTTTTCCACTGCCACAAAACTTGTGAATTGAGTCACTAGTGAGTATTCTTTACTCAGCTCAATGACGCAAGATTTCATCTCCTGTTTCTTCATCTGTATCGGGTATAAAATGGAAAAGTATTATCATAATGACAATCTCCAGGGCTCTCTAAAACCTAGCAGTCTGATCCGAACATCTGGGTATATTATGATAATACAGCAACATGCATTCTTTTCTTTCACTGTAAATGACACTTTCTCTTAAATGCCTTCTTAGCAGCAGAAAATCTGGCATGACCTGGTTTCAGTGTCACCAAAGAGTATACGTAGACCACCAATTAAAGATGATCTGTCTAACCATTTTGACATGACAACATAATGGAAAAGTCCAACCATAACCAACACTGGCATTGGGGATGTTTATTTACTATTTATATATATATTTTTGTAATGTACATTTCACTCTTTATTTCTAGTTTATATTGCAGATACATTTGTTATATATAACTGGAGGGGAGTCACTCTGAATCCTTTCAATTGATAGTCCCTAAGAGTCCAGCTCCAACACTTACACTACTAAGCTGCCATACAAATTAGATAGCTAGGGTCCGACATGTTAAAATCCATTAACCTGATCCTTCTGTCCCTCTACATCTGCCACTGGGGAAAGTTGAAAGATCTCCATCCCCATTTGGCTATAATTACATCTTTGTTGGAGGCTCTGTTCAGGGCCTCCATTGCAGAATCTGTTTAAATAAACTGACAAAAAAAAAGCAGCACAGTATTTTTTTTGTCCGGTTAAGTTCCAATAAAATGACAGACACCAGACATAAACCTAGCGGCCCCCATAAGAGTAAGTGGGATCTGTTGAGCTCTGTTGGTGACCCTCATACAGTGGATTGTTGGTTTCGTTTTCAAGCCCTGAACACAATTTGCAACTGAAGCCCTGAACAGGTGAATTATAAACATTTTTCATTGTATACAAAGAAACCAGATGTAATAGGCATCTTCTGGTTCTGGCAGAAGAGTTAATTCTTCCTGTGTTTGACTGCTGCATCCTTTGTTGCTATGATGACACCCAAGCCAATCAGGGGTGTGTTCGATGAGCCAATTACATCTATCTTCGGCATCCACGCCCTCCTCAGGTGGGCTATATTACCTTACCCAGTCTGTTACTCATTGCCTGTGTTAGAGGTTTAGTTCCTCACTAGCTCCTGTCTTGTGTTTTGCTATATTTATTCTGTGTATTCTGACCCTGACTTGTGACCCCTTTCCTGTCCTTTATGATTCTGTAATGCGCTGTTATCTAGGTTTTTGACTTGGCCTGTCTGACTTTTCTTTATTTGTCTGACCATTCCCTGTGTTTTGTTATTGCTCCTTGTTCTGTGCCTTTTTAACCCATTGTTTCCTGACTTGCTCCCTGATGTCTGTACAGTGTTTGTTTTATTGTTTTTTACTTTGCTATATCCAGCATCAAGTGAGGAAGGGGCTGGCACCGTGGTTGGGGCTATCCTATTAAGGAGGTAGGAACCCCAAAAGGCAGGGACAGAGTCAGGGCAGTACTTTTCCCTGCCCAACGTGATACCAGATGTATGTACTGCATTCACAATATATGTATTCTTTCAACAATTTTCAACAAACGTAAAAATAAACATTTGCCAAAGCATTACATTTGTGCTAGTATTCTGGCCTCACCACCACGTTATGAAAGTAAGACTTTGTTTGCTGTGACCACTGAAAATCTAATGGGGGGTTAGTAGACTGGGTAAGTCTTAAAGTAGAAAAACAAAGTAACATACAAATTTGAAACAACTTGAAGGAGGTCCAGATATGGATTTTAGAGGAACAACAGTGGTCTGGTAGAGAGATTGGGAGTAATGGAATACCCAACTAAGGTCAGGTCAAAAAAATATTTAGAGAGATCTTAGTTTGTGGTAATCGACAGAAAGTAAAACCAATAGTATATAAAGGGGGAGGTGTTCCAGGTACTGTGAGGAGAAAAATACTGTATTAAACTTGTCATTTTTAATTTCTACAAAATGTTTTGCACTAGCATTGCACAGACCTCATTCTCATTTTCCTTCTCATGCAGAATTCCTTCCTCATAGTCTCTTATCAGAGCTCGAGCTGTAAGAGTGTGCAGTATCTAAAAGCAATGAGACCAATGAAAAAAAAATATAACAGAAAAGAAAATGCATCAAATGTATGATATATTACATAGCTGTGAAAAAGCAAACTCCCCAATGTTCAACGTGATAATAATAATAGAGCCTGAAGATCAGACACCATTTTGCTAATTTTTTTAATTAAAAGTGACCAAAGTCATCAAAGTGATTTTTGAGTGTTTTCTGGGGAAATGGATTTACAAATATAAGTTACATCATATGGCTAGAATATGTTATACTGATCAGTGGGGATCTGCCCACTGGGACTCCCAGCTGTGACTAGAGCAAAGTAAAAGTGGCTGTCAATGATCCGATGTTCACTGATCAAGAAGTTATATAAAAAAAATTTAAAAAAAACGATAGAAATCCCATGGTTTACTGTATAATGCAGGAAAAACCTTTGAGAACAAAATACTGGCCATGTTTCTAAATAGAAAAATAAGAAGTAATGTAACATACTGTTCCAGTTGTCTTCTGTAGCTCAGTGGTTGAAACCATGTTCTCAAATTCCTTATCATTAAAGAAAGCTTTTAGCGTTGCCTAAAACAATGAAAGTTTATTTACACAGCTGACACTTTCATCAATGGTAAAAATACAACAAAGTTGAATGCAAAATAAAGGACTGACTTCATTTTAAGGAAATAATTTCCATCACTATTGCACAGTTATCATTTTCCAGGTAAACAGCAATATGTGACTTTAAAACTTTAGGGGAGATAAAAGTAGATTTAGCCTTAAATGTTTTATTTGTGAATTTTGTTGTAGATTTGATGTAGATTTCACTCTAAGTACTGCAAAGATTGAAAACCACTGTGAAAGTCCACAGAATGAATAATTTTGAGACCCTGATCCATGTGTCGATTTATTTGCAGACATTTTTCCACAGACAAGATTTGTTGAAATCTCACCTGTGTTAGTGCTACTGTATTCCATTGTGCATGGATTGTTTGCAGTTCTGGATGGAAAATAAGCTACAACAAACCATTTATGCAACTAAGAACAACTATGAAAAACAGGCTGTAACCCCTTTTATTATATATATATACCAAAAGTATTTGGACTACGGATCTGTTTTATCTTTAATATGAACCTATGTGGCCCACATCTGAAGGCAGTCTACTGTGAGCACTGCATTTTAAATGGGGACTGAGTCATGTCAAAAGTTTTAGACCCAAGCAATCGCTAATATGAGGCCGGAGAAGTGCCTGCTAAACTTCTTCTCTCCCAGCTCTGTGCCACATGAATGAGAGACGGGCTCCCAATGTAAAGCTGTGGAACTGAGCACTTATCTCCCCCATCCTCCTTACAATTTGTCAGGGTCTGAATATTCAGACCCCCAATTAATGAAAACTAGTAAAATATCTCTTAAATTTTTGGGTTGCCTGCCTTGTACAAGTGACCTATTTTCCACCTGTCAAAACCGCATAGCCAAAAACTACTTTGTAAAAACATACATACATTATGCCATACATTAATTTGTATAGCAGCACAGTACTGCTACGTGTATAGGCACCCTTAGTCAACCACCACAACTATATAAGGCCTCATTCACACTACCATTAAGACACGGCAGTGTGACGGCTGTCGGGCCGCCAGGGAAAATAGCAGGAGACAAAATACAGCTTGCGCCGTCTTTTTCTCCCGCTACTCTTGCTGAAAAACTGCAGCACTCGACGGACCACATTGACTATAATGGGGTCCATCAAGACCCGCTCTTGCCTGTTGCGCCCCGTCAAAATGACGGCCGTCTAACTCGGAAAAAAAAACAAAGAGAGAGTTTGATGGCCGTTCTTGAAGGGGCACAACTGCAGCGTGAAAGAAGCCTAACATACGCACCTGAGTACAATGAGGGACAAAGCCATAAACTAATAGATTGTCATTCTGGAATAAAGCTTGTATGTTTGCAGGGGCTTGCAAGATCTCAGGGGTGTTCTGATTGTACTGTCTCCACTTCACTGAAACAGATGTACATGCCGAAGAGTCTAGTCGTGATCTGTGTTTATCCAACTGAAACAGAAAGTATATAAGCAAAAACATTTTGACTATGTTTGCACACAGCATTTTGGGCCATTTTTCCTAGATGTAAAACAAACATTTCACAGCTTAAAAGATAAGTTAAAGGGGTGTTCTGGCTTTAGACATTTTATCCCCTATCCAAAGAATAGGGGATAAGATGTCTGATCGCGGGGGGCCCGCCACTGGGACCCCTGCGATCTTCCTGCAGCACCCGCATTATGTGCAGAGCTGCTTCTACAGGCTCGGAGATGCCCCCTCCCATAGACATGAATGGAGGGGGCGTGATGTGATATAATGAGGAGGAGGGGGGTGGCGTTAAGTCACATCTCCAGTCCCGAAAACGTCCTGTTTCCGAGCCTGGAGACAAAGCTCCGCACATAATGCGGGTGCTGCAGGGAGATCACGGGGGGGGGGGGTCCCAACGGCGGGCTCCCCCGTGATTAGACATCTTATCCCCTATCCTTTGGATAGAGGATAAAATGTCTAAGGCCGGAATACCCCTTTAAACAAATGTTTTGCAGCTCTGAAAACTGCCCATAAATCAGCAGTATTTTTTATTTACTGTATGTATATTAGGGGTGTGAATCCCCATGAATTTGGCGATTCGATTCGAATCGCGATACCAGTGTGGCGATTCGATATATCCCGATATATTGCAATACCGTGTAGGTGACGATACATCGCGATATATCCCGATTCTGTCTAAAAAACAATGTCTTTTACACTTTAATTAAAACTTTATTTTTATTTTATTTTTTTTATACACTTTATTAGTCTTTTAGGAATCATTAGATTGCTCAGACAGATGAATAGAGTTCTATTGAACTCCATTTATCTGCGATCCATTGATAGAGCCTGGTCCAGCCAGGATCTATCAATGACAGAGCCGGGACAGGAGGAAGCAGAGGTAAGCCCTCCGGCTACCTCCATAGTGGATCGCCCCCCTGCGATCGCGCTGCGGGGGGGTGATCTAGCCCACCAGGGAGCATACACATGTCCCTTTAGACGCCGCTGTCAGCTTTGACAGCGGCGATCTAAAGGGTTAATAGCCAGCCGCGGCGATCGCCGCATACTGGCTATTAGCAGCGGCCCCCGGCTACTGAGATCAGCCGGGGGCTGCAGAGTATGGAGCGGGCATGAGTCGGAGCCCGCTCCATACACCCAGAGCGCCGCCGCGTCAGATCCGGCTGACAAAATGTGAAACTTATATCTCCTGATGCCCGGACATGCTGTTCCGGGGATCAGGAGATACAAATTCCACATCACTAAAAGAATCGATTCAAAAATATTTTGAATCGATTCAGTATCGGCAAGTGAAAAATCGCCATAATCGCGGGAATCGATTTTTTCTTACATCCCTAATGTATATATACATATATATGTTTTTTATATCGACTTCAAGTGAACTTAATAGTAAAACCGCCTTTAGTGCTTTCATCTATTAAATTTACAGCTGTGATTTTTAAATTAAGATGCCTGTCCTTTTTCCGACTGTTATTTAATTTTTCAGCCATTTATAATTCTGGTATAAAAGGACTTTGAGGGAGATAATATAGAAATAAAAACAGAGAAGTAAAGGATTTGCCAACCAGATTCCTGCTCTCATTTCTTCTTGGAATATGTATCGGAAATTGCAATATACAGACATGTTCACATACCATATTCTCTAATCTAATGTCAGATGAGGTAGGAGAGTGTGCCCACAAATCCATTTTAACACTTAGGCTAGGTTTACAACACAATTAGCTATTTTGCCTTTAAACTGCACCAATATGTTGTCATTCTGTCAAAATAGGACATATACCCCACAGACTTTAAAGGGTTACACTAGTGGAAAACAATTTTTATTTAAATCAACAGGTGCCAGAAAGTGATACAGATTTGTAAATTATTTCTTTTTAAAAATCCAGTATTTATCAGCTGCTGTATGCTCCACAGGAAGTTCTTTTCTTTTTGAATTTATTTTCTGTCTGATCACAGTCCTCTCTGCTGACACCTCTGTCCATGTCAGGAACTGTGTCAGCAGACAGCACTGTGGTCAGACAGAAAAGAAATACAAAAAAGAAAAGAACTTCCTGTGGAGCATACAGCAGCTGATGTACTGGAAGGATTAAGATTTTTAAATAGAAGTAATTTGCAAAACTGTATAACTTTCTTGCACCAGCTGATTTAAAATAAAAATGTTTTGCACTGGAATACCCCTTTAATAACCCAAATGTAGCCAGTTGATGACTATAATTGTCATTTTCTGAATGTAGGATGTCAACCTATCCGTGCAACCTAAAGGCAAATCATTGTGTGAAGGTACCCTTAAAGGGGTACTCCACTCCTAGACATTTTATCCCCTATCCAATCGTTAATAAGATATAATAAATTATGACAATGAAATGTTGGGTGCATTGCTGGATTAGCATGTAATGGCATTTGTGTTACCTGTTCTTTCCATGTGCTTTTAGAACTGTCAGCAAAATATTCAAAGGCTCCGGAACCATATTGTGCAAAGCACCTGAGCATGTGCTTATTTGCGGTAGTCCTGAAGCAAAGAAATGTTATAAATGCAGTTAAGGAGTAAGTTATGTATTGTGAAACGTTTATATAGTATGCAGTGTGGTATATATTTTTATTACATCCAAAATGGAACTGATTAAAGGAAAACTGTCAGCTTGTTCACCCACACTAAACCCAAGATTGGTCTCACCTGAACTGAGGAGTCTGAGGAGCATAAGTCGGTATCAGAGAAGTAGTTTGTAGTGCCTAAACCGGTTACTCTATATACTTTTTTTTTTTTGAACTGTAAGTTTTTATTAGAGCTTTTCCAATAATATTGCGAGACAAATCCAACAACTGTTTAGGGATAGCAATCCCGCAATTGAGTACAAGGACATAACTCAAGATATCAACACAGCAATGTCTAGCAATTAAAAACCCAAAATGAGGACAAGGGACAAGGGGGGGGGGGGGAAGAGGACCAAAGGGAAGGGAGTGGGAGGGGGGGGGGGAATGGTCACTAAACAACAACAAACATGAGGATAAAACAGAGAGGGAACACACAACAAAAAAGTCAAGAACAGAGAGAAAAGAAGAGATGGGTCGGTTACTCTAAATACTTAATAACAAGACTGTACTGCCTGTGAATGAGGCCTGGCTACTAGACAGAAGACAGAGGGATTTGGAGTAGTAGCATTTGTGCCCTGGTCCTACCCATAGGTATAGAAGAATCCCCACATGTCAAAGTACCATAAAGAGCTAGTATTACCAATACCACCCAACATTGCCCCTCCACTGGCAGACTTTTTTCTGAAGCCTATAAAAGCCGCAGTTGCTGTCACCTGTTCCTGACATGACCATAACAGTAGGCCTACCCTTGGGATGTTTTGCAGATATTTAGGGCCTACCTAGGCTCACCACTTTATCACTGGCAGTGCCACCACTAATTGTCTTGTCTGATAACATCACCCACATGTTACCTAGTTCCCACGTCAAAAACACATCACAATTTCCCCCCATCATCTCCGTCACTTTGTCTTTTCAGATGTCTCCTGAGCTTTTTGCCCCCCCACCCCCACTCCCTTAGCATATCCACCTCCATAACTGCAACCACCGCTAGCACCATCCCCACTACCATAGCTATGGATCTTAACAACTGCTTCCA
Organism: Hyla sarda; assembly: GCF_029499605.1. Taxonomy (NCBI): domain Eukaryota; kingdom Metazoa; phylum Chordata; class Amphibia; order Anura; family Hylidae; genus Hyla; species Hyla sarda. The sequence continues at coordinate 46,341,139 of NC_079190.1, forward strand.
CCTCCATACACACTCCAAAAGCTGACTGTCCTTACACAACTCTTCCTCATCACTATCTCTAGTACCCAGGGTGCTGTCTCTTAGTAGAAAATATGAAACACCTCACTAGGAGGGCACAGTAAAATCAAAGAAGGAAGGAAAAGAGCAACAGTGCCAGGTTACTGTAGAAGAGGAGTTATCCACTGAAATCTGACTGAAAGTTATAGCATCAGAACCTCCCTCCCCTGAGATCACTTAGAGTGAGCCAACCAGTCCTCAATTACAATATCCTCCATCCAAAATAACATGCCCACCAGAGGAGATGGCTTGTTAATGCTGCTATTACTACCAGACACATGGCTGTTACTACTACAAGGAGTGGGCCAGGGAACTTTGCTGCAGCTACTTGTGTCAGGCCTTGGCCCATAGCTATGCTATTTGAACTGGGCCTGGGCACATGTTCCCACAGTGCTCTTACTGGGCCTGGTGCAAACATCCTTACGAGAAGAGGACATAGCAGGGGTGATGTTTCCTCTACCTTATCCTTTCCACCCTTTCGTCTACCAAATATTTTTACTTTAAATTTCGAGTGCCACAAGCCCCTCTATTAACTGCTTTATGACAGCATGTACTGTACTGTACATGTACATTATGACAGCATGTACTGTACCACAAAAAACTGGCACATTTAAATTTGCAGTTAAATTAAATGTGGGCAAAAGTCACATTAAACTCATTATTTTCAGCTTTTTGTCAACAATCAATAAACCACAGAAGAGAAAAACTGGCAAATTTAAATTAATTCAAATGTGTTTCAACCTGAAACCAAACCCCTAGTCTCGTTTTTTTTTTTTTTAAATCACTGTGCTGGCTTTATTTTCCATACAATATTCCTGTTGGTCTGGCTATAACACTACATAGTTTGTTAGGGTGGAAAAAAAGACTAGAGTCTATCAATCAGGGTTGCAACTAATGATCATTTTCATAATCAATTAGTTGTCATTTAACCAATAAGTTGTTTAAGCCCAAGCTCTTACCCTTTGTTAACATTTAAGGTGCTGTCCCCCTCTTTCCCCCATATTAACTCTTTTAGAATGTGGTCCCCACATCCTCATGTTAAGGGTGCGTTCACACGGAGTACATAAAGAGTAATTCACTGCGAAAAATTTACGGGTGGAAAAAATAATTTTATTTCCGCGCAAAATTCGCAGGCAATTCGCACCGAATTTGCGCAGAATTACATGCGGAAATGGGGGAGAAAGAAGTGAAGGGTTTTTCTGCCATTTCCGCACAAATTCTGCGCACATTGTGCGCGAATTCCGCGCAAAAATGATGTCGGGCGTAATTTTTTTTTTACCATTGACTTCTATTGATTTCTGCTAGCGGATTCCGCTTGAAGAATGAACATGCTCATTCTTCAAGCGGAACGGAATTCAGCGTTGGAATTCAGATAACAGAATTTCCGCAGTGTGAACAGGACAGCAGAAAAAACATTAAAGTCAATGGGCAGAGGAGATGTGCATTCATTTGGAGCGGAGAATTCAAGAGGAATTACTCGAGTAAATTCCTCTTGAATTACTCCGTGTGAACGCACACTCTTCCCCGGTCCCCTAATCCTGTTTTGTTTTTGTCGTCTTCTTTTTTTTTTTTTTTTTTTTTTCTATCCGATTAATCGAACAGCCAAATAATTGCTAAATATCGTTAAAAAGAATCATTAGTTGAAGCCCTACTTTCAAGTTCAACCTAATGCCCATCCAACAGTGTCTACTGTGTGGACCCGAAGTCCCTTTTTCTATGCATTCTATGAGACACTCACAGAGTCACCACACAGTAGACCCCATGGGATTGAGTGCATTCAGAAAGTTGGCCAAGTGGTATTATAGCTAGACCAACAGGAATCAAATAAAGAACATAAAGTCACTGCTAAGGTTATTACCAGCACAGTAATTTCTCTTATGTACACTACTGCCATGAAGTAAAAAAAATAAGCTGAAGTGTTGCTTTAAAGGGGTACTCCACCCCTAAACATCGTGTACCCCATTCAAAGGATAGGCCGGCACTCTGATGTTCTGAACGCCAGCATTGGGCTTCCGTGTTCGTGGTGTCAAGTCACGCCCCCTCCATTCATGCCTATGGGAAGGGGCGTGATGGTTGTGGAGCAGAAGTGCACAGCCGTCACACCCCTTCCCAAAAACATGAATGGAGGGGTGTGGCAAGACGTCAAAAACACGGAAGCCAAAAGCTGGCGTTCAGAAGCCACCAGGAGATCGCAGGGGTCCCAGAGGTGCGACATTCCATAATCAGACATGTTATCCCCTATCCTTTGGTGGCGGAGTACCCCTTAAAGTCCTGCAGTGTGTTTATTATTGTACTTCAGAAATCAGATGAGGTCATCATAAAAAAAGGGTATGTATATAAAACCTCATAGATCAGGCCCACCAGAAACGATTGCTTAGGTCCAGTCAGTGTCATAGGAATGGTAAAATGGTAAGACATTTTGCTACTATAAGGTAAATGTAGATTGCTATAAATAATTATTTTGCCTTACCCTACACCACATGTGAACAGTTGAACGTGGTTTTTATTTTTGTTTAGAATCTGAAAGACCAAGTTTTCATTTTGGAGATGTCCATCACTGATTAGGAGAACTTTATGACGTCCCACTTTAGTTCTGAGCAAACACAAGGACTGTAGAACCTTCCAAAACTCAGTGCTACCCATGGTAGGTTTGGCCTCCTATGAGTTAATGAAAACCTTACAGTAAGCGAAGGTAGATGTACAAGTAAAAGACCACAAAAATAGTTAAGTCCAAAGACATCTGCTTATATATTTAGGAGATAAATGTTAATTTCTCGCAAAAATAAAAAATAAAATCAATGGTGGTCCTTACTTTTATAAACCGTTCCATATCTACATTGTAATCATCACATTGGTATTGCTTTGGGCAGTGATAAAACTCTTTATAATCTGAAAAAAAATAAAAAAATTAAAGCAACTGTCAGCAAAATATTACTTTTCTATGACTATGGACCAACCATTAGAGAATCATATAATAAGTATATTTGGTACTTTAATTCTAAAGCAGCTGCCTTGCCTCTTGCAAAGTAGTGTATTGATTCTCTTTGCAGTGTTAACGCTAGGAGGCAACCTTAAGGGTACGTTCACACACACAAAATCCAGATTTGATGCGCAGGATTTGTAACTGAAGATTAGAAGCTGTGCTCAGTCATTTAGTTGACATTGAAATCTGCAGCAGAAAATCCTGTGCATCAAATCCTGCGCATCAAATCTGCGTACGTGTGAATGTACCCTAAAGGGGTTATATACCATAAGGTGATTTGAGTACTTACCTGCAGGACAATAAAGAGCATGCTTGGGAAGGGTCCGTGCTTGACTTGGAGCTTAATGGCCATGTTCTGAGTCAACCATAATGCTGTGGCTATCTTTTTGTGAAATGGCTATTTCCTGTTGGAGTTTCCTCTCTCCAACTACAAGTCCCATGATTCCTTGTTTATAAGTGTGAGGTCACTTTTCTCCCTCCCACACATCAGCCACCCCACCCAATAAAATACACCTGTGCTCCCTTCTATGCAATAGACCAATGTTTTCTAACCAGGGTGCCAACATCTGTTGCAAAACTAGCAGAATTATCCCCCCTTACCCAGTGGTCACTACACCCATTAAAGCAGACAGGCTCCCTCTGAACACCTGACTAGTGATGTAATGTCTCAGGCCACACTGCAACCTGAGAAAACCTGAGAAAACAGTCGTATTATATGCTGTTAAAAATAAACATTGGGGCAAAATTCACAGAATTGCGAGACCACCGTCACACACAGGAAAAGACACTATATTATTAACTACACTAACTTTGTAGCCCCCACAGCATAGTCAAAAAAAAAATCCTGGAATACACATTTAAGACTCTTTGGGTTAATCTATACTCTTCCAAAAACATACAGCCATCCGGACCTTTACGCTGTACAGCTGAGAAGCAGCAACTCAAAAAAAAATAATTTTTAATGGATCAGGGACCAACTTTTAAGATACCCACCTATAGGTGTCACTAGAGAGACCATTTTCTTCTTTACGGAGGAGAGCTAATTATCATACTTTTCCACAAAGACTATTTTCGTAAGACTCCATACACAAGCTGGATCTCATCAATGAGAACCAGTACCCCTCAGATATGTTTTGACTGATAACCCTGGTCATGTTGGAAGGCTCTTTAAAAGTTTATTGAAAGAGCTTGGGTAACCATTCAGTCGTCATTACCAATCATACAATAAATAAAAAAAAAAATCATACATAGCATGACAGAACAATATACAGCACAGGTTCCCTACGCTATACACTATACCACACACTGCACTAACATTCCGCTCCATCACTCATTATCGAAGAAACAAAGTAAAAAGACAATGCATTACAGTCTGTGATCAGGGAGGGGTGGTCTATAGGGGGTGGGGGGTGGATCACAGGGCCAAACTACTCAGCAAATATATGGGGAGGTGGGGAAGTAGAGGGGCGTTAGTGCTCTTCTTCATCAACGTCCGGACTAAAAGGTCATGCACTAGGTGGCACAAGAGAGAAAGTTATCTCTTTAAGAAGAGAGCTATACTGCAACAGTGGGTTGTATCTATGCATCTTAAAGGAAAATTGTCAGCCTGTTCATCCACACTAAACCAAATAACCCAAATGGGTTATCGTGTGGGTGACCAGGAGTCCAACAAGGGGTTACTTACTTAAATATGTCCAGTAGGTCCTGAGATTTGTCTCCAGAAGATCCTCTGCTAAGTTTCGGTGAATCATTTGGGGGGGGGGTCTTCACCGGCTTAATTTACATATTAATTGCCTGTGACTCCACTTCACTAGGATGTGGAGTCACAGATAATGAATATGTAATTTGAGCCGGGGCGATTCAACGAATTTAGCAGAGAAACTTCAGGAGACATATCTCAGGACCTACTGGACATATTTAAGTAAGTGACCCCTCGTTGGACTCCTGTTCACCCGCACTATAACCCAGTGTATTGAGTTTAGTGTGGGTGAACAGGCTGACCATTACACAATATGGCTGCTTATCAATATTGATTAGAGGCTCCTCCTATGTCAGGACGTTTCAAATGTGGGCCTTAGTTACTCACTGGTTGATCATGTGTTCTCACATTCCCTGCTCATATACACTGAATCTGATTGGTCAGAGTCTAGACTCCATCCGACACAAGCCAAACCTCAAGGCTGGGTTCCCACAAAGAATTTTGGTCCTCGCGTGTGAACCCTCAACTGTTACTGACAAATAGCACCAGTGACAAATATGTAAAACATATTTACTTAAATGTGTGACAAAAAAACACTTTAAGAATACATGCTATAATATTTAGACTTACTTGACCCAAAAAGGACAACGTTCATATATTTGCCAAGTATAGAACGAAGTGCGAGCAGTGCAACCTGTTTAGCGCTTTGAAAACATGACTCCATAGAGTTAGAACAGTCAAGGCATATAGTCATATATATCTCTTCATAACAGCTGTCAAACTCTGGTTGAAAAATCAGCATGCAAGCCTATAAAAACAATCAACAACAAGTAATCAGTGTAAACTCATTACCTGCACATTTACATGGCTCTCCAAAAGGGAAACAAAGCAAATATTTATCAGGGGTGGACATATGCAGATTATGACTTAGGGTGAAATGTCTAAATTGTAATAAAAATACACTCTGAGGCTCTTTTACCTCGCTGTCTTTATCTGGGTGTTTCTCAACCCACATCCTTGGGATATAGGCACTTTCTACAAATATACGAAGAGAAAAACCTATATCATTGAAAGAGCTAGATTCTTCTGTCTGAACTACAGCTTTGCACTTGGTTCTCTGCAATAAAGACAATGGATTTTAGAATAGTTAAGGTGTAAAGTTAAAGGCAGAGATAAACTCACAAATTTGTCTCCAAAATCTTTAAACAAGCAAAACATTTCCTGCCTTTAATGTGATTTTTATTGTTTTTTTTTTTTTTAAATATTAATATAACATTGATACAAAATTAATTTGAATGCCATAGAATGAGTTATAGGGAAAAACACAACCAGCTCACCCCGCCCGGGCAGATGGAGCACGGATCCAGGGGGTGGACAGCGCCGAAACAAGTATAAAACGGAGATATGGAATCCAGCTCTTGGTGCAAATAAAATCCACTTTATTCGATAACGACAGACGCAGGAACACAGGAGGTAACGCGTTTCAAGCGCAGCGCGCTGTGCTTGAAACGCGTTACCTCCTGTGTTCCTGTCGTTAGCGAATAAAGTGGATTTTATTTGCACCAAGAGCTGGATTCCATATCTCCATTTTCTAGAATGAATTATAGGTACAAAGAAATACCTGACCTACTCAGATCCTAGTGTTTATTCAGTTAAATTGGGAGAATTTATTAAAACCTGTGCAGAGGGAAAGTTGACCAGTTGGCTATACCAACCAATCAGATCGCTTCTTTAATTTTTTATTTTATTTATTTATTTATTTATTTTTTAAATACTTCTGAAAAATATAAGAAGCGATATGATTGGTTTCTATGGGCAACTGGTCAACTTTTCCTCTGCACAGGTTTTGATAAATCTACCCCATTGTCCCTTAATACAGTCAACTAGTTGTACTATGAGATAGTGTCAAAGAAAAACTTAGTGGTAAACTGAGCGGTGATATCGGGGAAGTGTCCAGGAGGCCGTCTTCCTGGCTTCCCGTGCCTGGCTTGGATTGACGGACCAATCTCTCCTGGTTTGTGTACAGCACAGCACCTGCGGGGGAACAGCTTCAGGTGTCCTACGGGGCAGAAAGGGCACTTACAGGTGGCAATTCACACTATGGAAATTCCACCCAGAATTTCCTTAAAGCTGATTTAATTTACGGCAGCCTTCTACAGAATAGGCACTTAAAGGGGTTATACAGGAAAAAACTTTTTTTCAACTGGCTCCAGAAAGTTAAACAGATTTGTAAATTACTTCTATTAAAATTTTTTAATCCTTTCAGTACTTATGAGCTTCTGAAGTTAAGGTTGTTCTTTTCTGACTAAGTGCTCTCTGATGACACGAGTCTCGGGAACCGCCCAGTTTAGAAGCAAATCCCCATAGCAAACCTCTTCTAAACTGGGCGGTTCCCGAGACACGTGTCATCAGAGAGCACTTAGACAGAAAATAACAACCTTAACTTCAGAAGCTCATAATTACTGAAAGGATTAAGATTTTTTAATAGAAGTAATTTGCAAATCTGTTTAACTTTCTGGAGCATATTGATATATAAAAAAAAAAATTTTTTCCTGGATAACCCCTTTAATGTCCGCAGCAACCTGCTGCAGACAGTAAGCACCGTAAAGGCACAAATTGACTTTTACTATGGCATCCTAGTAATTTCTATGTACCCTGTGCTTCCGTCTATATATCTTCTAGCTCAGGTGTGCTCACGTGGAAAGGACTTACTTTTATTTTGATCTCGTGTGTACAACTGTAAAGAGTTTCCAATTTTCTTGGCAACTCAATGGACATATCTAAAATAAAAGATCTGAAAGAAATTGAAAATGGAAAAAAAGTAAGCATTCCCCTTTACTTCAATACAAGGATACCATGTAGTTTTTCTGTATTTTTTTTTTTTTTTTTCAGATTTATTTTAATTGCTGCAAAGATGTTGTAAAATCCATAACACATTGAGGAACACCTGCAGGTAGTATTGCAAGAGGAGTAAAAAGTGAGCATGGTGTAAATATCTACTTTGCAACCAAGGTTTTACATACTATATCCGGAACAGTAGTGATGTAGGTTTCTTAGCTCAGTGTAGTTTTTTACTCCCTACTGCTTGTGTAGCATAGACCTGGAAAGGCCTCACATTGCAAGCACAATGAAATGTGCAGGATTTTATGCTGCAGATTTCAATTTAAACTAAATGACTGAATACAGATCAAATCTGCACAGGATGCTGTACGTGTGAATAGACCCTAAATGTGTTTTCTGTCTTAAACCACAAGTCAAAAGCATATACTGAAGTATCCAGGGTGCAGAGAGTTAATGCTTTTGCACATTCATCCGAACCACTGAACAAGAATTTACTGTAGTCACATAATACTCCAAACCATTAAATGCAGAAGCCAGTCCCAAGTCCATTCTCCTCTCCTGGAGAAAAGAGGTGGACCTCTATGGCAGTGGTCTTCAACCTGCGGACCTCCAGATGTTTCAAAACTACAACTCCCAGCATGCCCGGACAGCCGATTGCTGTCCGGGAATGCTTGGAGTTGTAGTTTTGCAACATCTGGAGGTCTGCAGGTTGAAGACCACTGCTCTATGGGATCACAGTGGAACATTTGGGTTAAAAACACTTAGCTATGTGACACCTACATCAGAGACTACTGCCCTCATCATTACCCATGGTTGCCAAACTTTCAGAGGGCTGCTGTTGCTACATGGAGAAAACCTGCTATGCTGTCCCCCCTCAAGGTCACCAACTCTAAATATATAGATTGACTGTAATGTGCCCCATTGTTGTTTTTGAAAAGCTAATGAATACAGTGGTCCCTCAAGTTACAATATTAATTGGTTCCAGGACGACCATTGTATGTTGAAACCATTGTATGTTGAGACCATAACTCTATGGAAACCTGGTAATTGGTTCTGAAGCCACCAAAATGTCATCCAAAAATAGGAAAAAGTGAGAATGAAAGAAAAATAAGTAGATAACTAATACAGATAAAGCAAATCCTTACATATAAAAGTAAGAAAGATCCGCTGGGAGCTGTAAATCACTGTCTATGTCAGTGTTTCCCAACCAGGGTGCCTCCAGCTGTTGCAACACTACAACTCTCAGCATGCCCAGACAGCCAACGGCTGTCCTGGCATGCTGGGAGTTGAAGTTTTGAAACAGCTGGAGGCACCCTGGTTGGGAAACAATGGTTTATGTAGAGAACAGGAGCTTCTTCAGGGTCCTATACAGTACACAGTGTCCTAAATGGAGCCGCCCTTACTTGGTGTCCAAAGGAGCAGCCAACCCTGTCAGAGGTAAGGAGTAGTACAGAACTTGTAGTTCCTCCCTGTACTGTAGGGGGCGCTACCAGACAGCCATTCAGTGCTTGTACTTCAGTAATAGAGGTGATTTACCAGTAAAATGCCCATTCTGATTGGTCAGTTCCTCCAGTTGTGACACGTTTCACAGATCTGGACTGTCTGTACATTGTGGCCCTCATTTACTAAGAAAATCGGGTTGTAAGTCTATGTTGCTTTCTTACCCGACTGCTTTTTTCCCCTGGTATTTATTATTATGTCGCATCCTGTTTGTCGCACGTGGGTTTTGTTGGTTTTGGTTTCCAACTCCTCTGAGCTGTCGGGAAAAAATCCACAACAATTCAACAAATTCGGGTTGGAAACCTTAATAAATACGCGGGAAAGCTCAGAAATGTCGGGTAACGCCCCTTTTTCGGGTTTGGGAGAATCCACATTGGGTCCCTCGGGAAAAAATGTTGCATCGTGTCGCAGACTGGCGCAGGATGTCTGCGACATGGTGCAGACAAAGATGCGACAAAAAAACCCGACAAAAGAGGTCGGGTTTAGAATAGTAAATGAGGGCCTGTATGTTGAGTCTGGTTTAAAGTTACAATGGTCCAGAAAAGACCATTGTATGTTGAAACTATTGTATGTTGAGGCCATTGTAAGTTGAGGGATCACTGTACATAGAAAATTACTGCACATAATACTAATTTAGAAAACATTACATTACACTGGCCTTATAAGTTAGGGCTTTTTTCACACTTACCCTTTTGGTGCCATGTCGCTTTCAATGCCAACTTTGCTTACAGTATCCTATGCAAAACAAGGAAGGTTTCCGTAAACATAAACTATTGTACTAATAACATACCACCAACAAAAGTGGCTTATTCACAGTGGTGTATGGCACACTAAGGACAGTGTATAGCCACAGCAGTCACTTGGGTATTCAGGGCATGTTGGTGGTGCAGCCAAGAGAACACAGACCAGTGGGGAGGTATGTATTAAGTCAGTGAAAGATGTTTTGTTATTTTATGCCATATTTTTATTCATATCCCAGAAAAAGCTCCCATCTTTGTAGTCATATTTTTACCTGTGTATTCTCCTTTAATGCGTTGTCTTGTTGCCACTGAGCCACATTTCCAGGAATCGTGAACTCAATACAATTATACTGACATTGAAGTTCCATAACATAGGTGATTTTTATGATGACGGTTGCCTTGGGTGGTAAATTTCCAACACTCACTGTGAAGACATCCTAAAATGGCCTAAAAATTACTTTTTGGTCCTGTTATTTATGAAAATCCATAACAATACAATAAAAAATATGTGTGGTGTCACTTCCTATGGGTGCAATACTGTTTACGTATCATATAACTGTATACTGAAAATACAGTTTCAAATCCATCCATATACTGTACATACACTGATCAGTCATAACATTAAAATGGGCCTGTCTGCAGAAAGGGTGTAAATAAGCCTGTGGCTGGATAGGGTTAGTCATCATAATTCCGGGCACATCTTTATACTTTCAGTAGTTTTTCTTCATCTGCCAGATATAAGCCTTTTTGTTAAGTAGCAAATTAAGCAAAGTGCCCAGGGGGTATTCCCCTGCTCGGCAAGAGTCCAGGGAAAGGGAAGTCCACTGTATGTTTCCTCTGTCAGCCAAACAGGGTTGGCAGATGGAAGCAGACTTTGGGGGGTTAGTGAAAAAAAGGAAATTATATGGCTAAATGTGGACCCTTTCTGTGCTGGGGAACACCCCCTGGGCACTTGAGCCTCATTTACTTATTAACATAAAAAGCTTATATCTTGCTGATGGGGAGGACAATTGAAATAAAAAAAAGGTATGCCTGTAATCATGGTGACTAGCCCTGGGCTTATTTACACCCCTGATTTTCTGAATGGCACATTTACAGTATCCATTCCAAAGACTGACCCTATAAACAGTTTCCCAGCCAGAGATCTCAAACAATTTGGTTCTCTTAGCATTTCAGAGGAAGTGACCCACAATCAACAGCTGGATCTCTAAAATTTTAGGCATTTTTTTTTTTAGTTGTTTTTACTTTACAAGTAAGGTTATCCGATTGGGAAATAGAAATGGACACAAAAGAGTGTTTCAGAAACATACAGGAGCATCTTGATCCATGAGGTAAGCTCCATGTCCTTCATTGATGGCGGTCCTATACTCCCGATGTGCCTGCTGCTTTTCCTTAACCTGCACAAAATAATTGACATCATAAAAAAAAAATAAGAAAAAAATGTTTGCTTGAACATAAATCTGTACTCCAGCAATATCAAGTATTGTACCTCTCCTATGATGTGTTTCCCATTGATAAAAGCTTCAAACCCACATACAGCTGCTGTACTGTCAAGGGGGAAAACATACTTTGCTTCAATAGGGAACGGGGAATTATTTTTATAGGTTTGGAATATCACCACCTGTTTAAGGAAAACAGACATATTACTTTGGAGAAATTCTAGGCCTTGCAGATGGCAAAGTATTTTAAGGACAGACATACCTTCGCTGCAAGGTCCATCAATCGAGCTTTGATATGTATGCTTTGTAGCGGGATCTGCTGCCCATCACTGCCTTTTAGACCGGCTTTTGTGACACATGGTTCAGGTAAATCCAATGAAACATCTGTTAAAATAGGAAAAATCTATTTAACCCTCTCCTGCTGCTGTGATATTTTAGGGACAACATCTTGTTTTTGTAGTTGACAGAGGGCTTTTTTTTTTGCTGGACAAGTTCTACTTTTTTTTTTTTTTTTTTACAGTTTTTGACTCTTGTACAATACACAGCAACAGTGAACTCTTGTACAATATACCGCAATAGTAATCTCTTGTAATAAATAGCAACCTCAATACTGATCTCTTGTAAAATACACAGCAATACTACTGTATTTTAGTGCCCTGCAATCTGACTCCTCCATTAATTCACTCTGCTATCCAAACTGCTTTCCTCTGCAGGGGCTGATGGGATTTCAGAAAGGGTTAGCTAACTAGTTAAATTCTGCAGTTGCTATTGACTATCGGCACCTTAAATGGTAGTTGAATGGTCAGGATCAGTGTAATTCCCAAACATGGATACTGACGATGATTGTTAGCTGGAATACAATACCAACACCTGCCATATGTGGAGCCTGCTCCATACAGCCTTCCTGGCATTACGATATACATACATGTATGTAAAATGTCGGTAAAAGGAATTATTAAATTACATATTGCAAGGAAATGCCTTAACATTATGACCGATGATAAACTGATACTAATGAAATGGGTTCACCACTCCGGACAAAAAGGGGAACTTCAACAATAGGTAATATTTTTCAGGGAACCCGATAGTAAGTTCCAATTTCTCTGCAATCTACGCATTACACAATGTCCATGCACATCAATGATTTGTCTGTGTACTGGGGAAAGAACAGGTCCTCCACAGCAACATATGCTCTTTGTTACCAATCTACATGCCTATAATAATGCCTCTAAGAATTCCCTAGTAAAGTATAGGAAAATGTTTTGTTTTATTTTAAACTTGACAACCCTATTCTTACCTTCTGACGGTTCAGGTTGGCTGTTGCAATGGTCTAATGTTTCATCAAAGGATATAAACATAGATTCTGCTTGTAAGTCAACATTGTCCCCATCAGTGGAAAACTGAACAATGTATTTCATTTGAACTTGATTCACGTCATATACCACATATTCATCATCCTAAAAAGCATACAAGAAGGTAATATGATTAGTCATTAGTGTCCCCTCATCTCCCTTTGTGTCAGTCATTTGTTTCCCCTCATCTCACCCGTTTGTCACAGCCATTACTGTTCCCTCATCTCCCACGTGTCACAGTCATTTGTTTCCCCATATCTCCCTTGTGTCACAGTCATTACTGTTCCCTCATCTCCCCCGTGTCACAGTCATTTGTTTCCCCGTATCTCCCTTGTGTCACAGTCATTACTGTTCCCTCATTTCCCCCGTGTCACAGTCATTTGTTTCCCCATATCTCCCTTGTGTCACAGTCATTACTGTTCCCTCATCTCCCCGTGTCACAGTCATTTGATTCCCCGTTTCTCCCCCATGTCACAGTCATTGCTGTTACCTGATCTCCCCGTGTGTCATTTCTTACTGTCCTCTCTTTTCCCCCTGTGTGTCAGTTATTACAACACCCTCACCTCTCTCTGTGTGTGTCATGTATCACTGTCCCCTCAACCCCCCCCCCCCCCCGTGTGTGTCAGGTATTACTGTCTCCTCATCTCCCAGTGTGTCAGTTATTACTGTTCCTTTATCATCCCCGTGTGTCACAGTATTATTTTCCTCTCATATGTCCCTGTGTGTCACAGTCATTAGTGTCCCCTCATCTCTCTGTGTCAGTTATTAATAGTGATGAGCAAATCGAATCGGACGAAATCGAATTAGTTTCAAATTTCATTGAAAATTCGGTTCGGAACAAATCCGAATTTCCCCGCAATTCATTGTAACTAATCGCTTCCTTAACTCCATTTTGTGCCAGCCAGGGGGACTAAAATGACGGCTACATGTGGAGTACATGGGGCAAGGAATTCTGGGAAGGTGGGTAGGAGGGATCACCATGAATCACATGGTGGCATGCAGCCTATCAGCAGCCAACCAGCCCTATGATGTCACAGCCCTATATATTCGGCAGCCATTGCTGAACACAGGCATTTCTGGGACTTTTTGCTCAGAGAGCAGACAGTGTGTGTTACAATACAGATCTATTCTTTACAGCGGCGAATCCATTCACCTCAAGCCTGCATCACTGCAGGCAGGCTGACAGGCAGGGACAGTTCAGAGAGATAGAGAGTACGCTTATTTCTGGTGCAACCTTTTTGGGGTGTATTTTCCCCAAATAAGTGAAATATATACTCACTCAGCAGTTCCACATTTATTCTAGTTAAAGCTCATAGGGGCAGTTAGCGTAAAAGCACTAAAATACTTACACACTAGATAGTTACGCTTATTTCTGGTGCAAGCTTTTGGGGGCGTTTTATCTGCACATAAGTGAACTATACATACGCACTCAGCAGTTCTATGTTTTTTTTCTGGCTAAATCTCATAGGGTGCAGTTAGTGTAAAAGCACTAAAATACTTACGCACTAGATAGTTACGCTTATTTCTGGTGCAACCGTACTGGGGCGTATTATCCGCAAATAAGTGAAATATACATACGCACTCAGCAGTTCCACGTTTTTTCTGGTTAAAGCTCATAGGGGGCAGTTAGTGTAAAAGCACTAAAACACTTACGGCCCTAGATAGTTAAATGGTCACACATTAAAACAAATTTTTGCTATTGCACTCCTTATGGTAAATAAAACATAGTTCTAATATAATTTGTTTAAAAAAAAATGAGGTTTTCTATGTTTTATTTGTGCTTAAAGGGGTTATCCACCATAAGGTGATTTTAGTACGTACCTGGCAGACAGTAATAGACATGTTGAGGAAGGATCTGCGCTTGTCTTGGAGCTAAATGGCTATGTTGTGAGATTACCATAACACTGTGGCTAGCTTTTTGTGAACTTGTATTTCCTGTTTGACTTATGTTTTTTTTTTACTACAAATCCCACACTGCCATTTTCCTCCCTCCCACACATCAGCCACCCCACCCATTGAAACAAAAGACCTGTGGTTTTAAATCAGGGTGCCTACAGCTGTTGCATTAGTTGCAGTTGATCTCTCTCCCAAGCGATCGCTCCACCCATTGAAGCAGACAGGCTCCCTGTCATCAGCTGACTAGTGAGTCAGGTCTCGGCTGCATTGCAAGCTGGTAAAAATCCGAGACAACAGTCATTTTGTATGCTGGTAAAAATAAATAGGGGGGTGAAAATCACAGAAGAATTGTGAGAAAACCGTCACACACAGGTACAGACACTATATTATGAACTGCACTCACTTTACAGCCCCTGTAGCAAAGTCAAATAAAAAAAATTCCTGGAATACCCCTTTAAAAAAGCTCAAGAGCACATTTTCCCCCACCTCATACACACACTTTAGACCGAAGCCCAAACACAGGAAGTGCAGCCTGGAGTGGTGCGGGGAGGTGTCAAACCAACAGAATATGGCAGTTAAGTGTGAGAGGAGCCATGATTGGATTAGGCTGGACACCCCCCCCCCCCCCCCTCAGCACTCCAGGCTGCACTTTCAGTGGTTTGGACTTTGGTCCAAAGTCTGTGTATGAGATGGGGGGAAATGTGCTCTTGAGCTTTTTTAAGCACAAATAAAACAGAAAACTTCTTTTTTTTTTTATTTTATTTTTTTAAACAAAGTATACTAGAAACAATGTTTATTTACCATAAGGAGTGCAATAGCAAAAGCATTTTTAATGAGAGTGACCTTTAAGCTTATTTCTGGTGCAACCAGTATAATCTGCAAATAAGTGAAGTATAAACACACTTAGCCATTCTACGTTTTTTCTGGTTAAAGCTCATAGTGGGCAGTTAGTGTAAAAGCACGAAAACACTTACTCACTAGATAGTTACGCTTATTTCTGGTGCAACCATACTGGGGTGTATTACTCAAAAAAAAATGGAAATATATAAGCACACCACTGTTCTACAAGTATGTCAGGCAGAGAAGTGCCAGGCTGTGCATAGAGGAGTGGCAGAGGCCTAAATTCATCAGGTGCAGTCAGAGGGTGCAGCAGAGTAGGGGCGTGTGGCAGCGGGATTTGCAGTGAGAGGTCTGAGCTCCCAGTGACAGCTACTGGTCGTGCCTCGACCAGCAACCAGCAGCCGTGATTGATCGGTTCACTCGGTCATCCACTTCATCCCAAGTGACATCCAACAACCCCTTTCAACAGTCGGTGGGTTCCTCAGACTCAACCCTCAGTTGGTATGGACCTCATGCTGCTGCTGCCACCTCTAGGCTCTGTCATTGTGCCGCCATATGGTCTCCTCATGCTGATGCTGACACCTCCAGGCTCTCTCGTTGTGCCGCCATATGGTCTCCTCATGCTGATGCTGCCACCTCCAGGCTCTCATTGTGCAGCCATATGGTCTCCTCATGCTGATGCTGCCACCTCCGAGCTCTCTCATTGTGCCACCATATGGCCTCCTCATGCTGATGCTGCCACCTCCAGGCTCTCTCATTGTGCCACCATATGGTCTCCTCATGCTGATGCTGCCACCTCAAAGCTTTGTCATTGTGCTGCCATATCGCCTCCTCATGCTGATGCTGCCACCTCCAAGCTCTCTCATTGTGCTACCATATGGCCTCCTCATGCTGATGCTGCCACCTCCAGGCTCTCTCATTGTGCCACCATATGGTATCCTCATACTGATGCTGCCACCTCCAGGCTCTCTCATTGTGCCGCCATATCATCTCCTCATTCTGATGCTGCCACCTCCAGGCTCTCTCATTGTGCCACCATATGGCCTCCTCATGCTGATGCTGCCACCTCCAGGCTCTCTCACTGTGCCACCATATGGTCTTCTCATGCTGATGCCACCTCCAGGCTCTGTCATTGTGCCGCCATATGGTCTCCTCATGCTGATGTCACCTCCAGACTCTGTCATTTTGACGCTCTGCGGCCTACATAGGCTGCTGCCATCTCCAGGCTGTGTCATTCTGCCGCCATGTGATCTGCTGGCACATTAAACCTGTTAAAGGGGTACTCCGGTGGAAAACATATTTTTTTAGGTCTTTTTAAGTCAATTGATGCCAGAAAGTTAAAAAGATTTGAAAATTACCTCTATTAAAAAATCCCAATGCTTCCAGTACTTATCAGCTGCTGTATGCTCCACAGAAGTTCTTTTCTTTTTGAAGTTCCTTTCTGCCTGACCACAAGTGCTCTCTGCTGACACCTCTGTCTATGTCAGGAACTGTCCAGAGCAAGAGAAGTTTGCTAAAGGGATTTGCTCCTACTCTGGACTGTTCCTAAAATTGACAGATGTTTCAGCAGAGAGCACTTGTGGTCAGGCAGAAAGGAAATTAAAAAAAGAAAAGAACTTCCTGTGTATTATACACTGGAGTACTGCAGTACTTCCTTTGTATTGGAAGTACTGGAAGGATTGGGATTTTTTAATAGAAGTAACTTACAAATCTGTTTAACTTTCTGGTACTAGTTGATTTGAAAGAAAATGCGTTCCAGTGGGAGTACCCATTTAATCTCTTCAAAATCTTCAAATGCCACCTCCAGGTTCTGTCATTGTGCTGACATGTGATCTCCTTGTTATATTGATCTTGTGGTCTGACAGTATTTTTTAAAAGTAGACGATACGGGCCCCCGGGACCGGCACTGAGAGGCAGGGGCTAAAATAGATGGTAGCTCGCCTCACGGCGGAACGCCAGCTCAATTTTAAGATACAGGAACAAGCTTTTTCATAGTTTACACTGCAGCAATTATACACTATTGGAGCAGAAATTACCGCAGCTGCTGGCACCAGACTTGCCCTCCAATGGGTCTTAAAGTTTGGTCATTCCAATTACCAGGCACTTTCATTGTGCTACTCTGCAGCAGTGATTCTAATAGCGATGCCTGTAATCTGCATGTCATACTGAATAACAGTATTATTTCA
Source organism: Hyla sarda (assembly GCF_029499605.1). Taxonomy (NCBI): domain Eukaryota; kingdom Metazoa; phylum Chordata; class Amphibia; order Anura; family Hylidae; genus Hyla; species Hyla sarda. Next base: position 46,358,672 of record NC_079190.1, read on the forward strand.
CTACCCCAGCACACTCCATATGCGTATTACAGCAAGGCAAAGTGTTCCACTCCCCTATTGAGACTCTCTGTAGGCCAGAAATAGGCATTTTTAAAAGTGATTCACCGAGAAAAAATTTGGATCAAACCAAATTTTTCCGGGAAAATGTTACAAAAATGTGCTCATCTCTAGTTATTAATGTCCCCATAATTTCCTCCCTGTGTGTCACTGTCATTACTGTCCCCTCATCACTCCCTGTGTGTCAAAGTCAATAATGTCCCCTGATCTCCCTCGTGTGTCAGTAATTAATGTCCCCTCTTCTTTCCGTGTGTCAAACCATGCTTTACAAGAAGGAGTGATTTAGTGGAAAGTGGGTGTTGCATACATAAACAAAAAAGCATTCAGTGCACATTTTAAGTTTTAAACTAAGCCAATTTAAGTTGTCTAAAACAAAGACTAGATAGTTTCAAAGATGTGCCAGTTTTTCAAACAGCCCGGGACATGTAAAATTCTGACAAAGTCTTAAACTCTCTAAAACATATGATACCTCTCTCATAGTTGATGGCTGTTTGCAAGTTTTAAAATTATGTTTCCCTAATAAGTTCAACAGAACAAGTGACCAGGCTTAGCCGCAACATGCACCTCGCCTCCCTCTCCCACCTCTCCCTGGCTTGCATGGCTTCAGCATTGAGCCTTGTACTTCATATAAGTAGGGCAGGGAAGGGGAGGGGAGGAAGGAGGCATGCATGATGCATCTCAGCCCTGCCTCTACGGCTCTTGAGCTTATAAAATAAATATCATTAGCCTGCTATTTTTTTTTATATGCATCAATAAATCTAGTAATACAGTATTTGCAGTGAGCCTAATTTTCAGATAATTTGAACAAAGGTACAAAAAATAAGCCAGCATTACTTACTGAAAAGTCTGAGTTTACCCCATCCTTGCGTCGGACACCATGAACACTGTGGAAGCCATTGGGTGGTTCAGTGATTGTGTAATCTCTGTGAAAGACATCTGTGCATTTACCCAGAGCCACTTCACAGACCACCAAGAGCCGTGATCCAGTGACGCTACTTGGCTGAGAATACTTGATGCTTGTGCTACATGAAGATACATAAACAGATCAAAAATATAAATGTATAAATATATATGGGGGAAATTTATCAAAATGAGTACAGAGAAAACTTTACCAGCTGCCCATAGCAACCAATCAGATCCCTTCTTTCATTTTTCAGAGGCCTTTTTAAAAACCAAAGAAGCAATCTGATTGGTTGCTATGGACAACTGGTAAACTTTTCCTCTGCACTGATTTTGATTAATCTTCCCAATAAACTTCATTTTACATCAATAAACCCTAAAAATCTATTTTGTGTGAGGAATCCACTATTTTTATCAGGCTTGTGTATTGTTTGGAAAATTATATATAACACTCGCGCTTCAAAGGGGGGGATGGAAATTAATCCAAATTGCTGCTAATTAGTATTTATATGTAGGCCATATAAAAAGTAAATAAATGTACATATGTTTTATACAATCAGCTCTATTTGGGAATTAGGGACATGAAATGAAATGACTAGTAATGATGTTTTCTTTTTGAGTGTTTATCTATGGCATAGCTCATAAAGTGATTCTAGCAATGAAGTAGGAGTCTTATTTGTAAGTTCACACTGCATCGTTCTGCCGCTGTAGATTCAATATTCTGCAGTCTTATCTCTTGGATATATTTGTTATAGAAGTCGTAATGCAAGAAGAAAGGATTCCAGGAATTATTCATGGATAGCAGTATCTGGGAGGGTCGGAATCCCTTCCTGCCGGAGTTATCGGTTGTTTCTCGTACCTTTGAAAGTGACGTCACTACAGAGATTCGCAAAGGACAAAACACATATGAAGCTTTTCAGAAGCTAAATGGCTTCCTTCATCAGGGATGCAGGGTTCCCGGGTCTCCCAACCCTCCCAGATACTGCTATCCAAGAATAACCTCTGGAATCCTTTCTTCTTGCTTTATGACTCCCTTAAAGGGGTACTCCTTTCCTTAACTTTTTTTTTTTTAAATCCACTGGTGCCAGAAAGCTAAACAGATTTGTAAATTACTTCTATTTAAAAATCTTTACTTTTCTAGTACTTATCAGCTGCTGTCTGCTCTACAGGAAGATATTTTCTTTTTAAATTTATTTTCTGTCTGACCACAGTGCTCTCTGCTGACACCTTTGTCAGAGCAGGAGCAAACCCCCATAGCAAACCTATCCTGCTCCGAACAGTTCCTGAGACAGACAGAGGTGTCAGCAGAGAACACAGTGGTCAGACACAAAATAAATTTTAAAAGAAAATAACTTCCTGTGGAGCATACAGCAGCTGATAAGTACTGGAAGGGTTAAGATTTTTAAATAGATGTAATTTACAAATCTGTTTAACTTTCTGGCACCAGTCACCGGAGTACCCCTTTAACGAATATATCCGAGAGATAGGGCTGCAGAATATTGCATCTACAGTGGCAGAACAATGCACCGTGAACTTACAAATAAGACATCTACTTCATTGCTAGAAGCCTGATGTTATAATCACTCTATGAGCTGTCATAGATAAACACTTGCATAAAACATCTATTCTAGTCGTTTTTTTCATGTCACTAATTCCCAAATAGCGCTGATTATATAAAACATATATACTTGTTTGGAAATCTCATGAAAAAAAGACAAAATCCTGACTGTGCTGACCTTCTGCACTGAAGTTCTGCTTTCATTGCATATAATACAATATCAATGTCTGCAGCAAAGAACACCTATTGGTTGTTAAAGTACCCATACACATAAGAAAGCTATCAGCCAAATGAGTGCTCAGCAGACCGCTATCACCCCAGTGCTCCATACACATGAGCACTCAGCTCAGCCAGTTTTAGATTCTAGAATACAGACTCTGTTCCAGGAAAACAGCATGAGAATGAGAGGTAGTAGCAAGGTGGAAACACCAGCAAGAAAGGAAAGAGAAGTATATATATACAGAAACCAACAAAGGTAAGTAAAAAAAAAAATTCTTCCAGTCTGCATGTTGAACACATTGGGAGATATGTGGACTGAATTTAGGCAATTCCATCTTCCCACCCATGCCTCACCTCTTTATTGCTAAGCGACACCCCTTGTCAAGCATGGCACATTGTAACCACAGCTCCCCTGCCTCACTGTAGGCTCTGGGCATCTTTCTCTCCTGCACTGTCGCATGCTGCAACAGTTTCTGGTGTGTCCCAAAAGAGCCTTGCATGCTTCTTCTTAGATCCAGTGCACGCTCCTGATTTCCTTTCCCCACCAATCCCTGCCTTGCACCACCTATATAATTATGCTCTGCCCGTTCTCTGGTGCCTAAGCAATATTAAAGTTTCTACCAGGAAAGGTGTCTGATCTGAGTTCTGTTCCTGTGTTCAGCTACCTCAGCTGTGCCTGATGTCTCTGCCTGATCCCTTGCTGCCATGCTGATTCTCCTATGAATGACCTGGACTGTCCATAACTCCTCTGCATACTGAGCTTGCTAACAACTCCTGGCTGCTTCTGAGCTACTCAGCTTTGCTACAACAACCATCTCAGCTCTGCTGCATCAGACTCTGTTTGCTGCGCTATTTCGATCTACAGCTCACCCCTCCAACTTTTATACCCGGTACTTGGCACCAGAGCATTCTGTTTTTTAATCCAACTAGCAAACAGATGCAAACAAATACTAAACTGCTTCAATATAACAATTTACATTTTCTCATTAATTAAGATTATAATAATATGAATATGACTTTTTTCTCAAACCTTATTGAATCACTAAAATAGATGCCGCTTCCAAGGTTTCCAACATCTGTCCTGTCACCACCAAATTCTTCAACAATAATCTTTGGCAACATTAGGCCACTGTAAAGAACACAGATACATAGAAATACATAAAATAAAAAGTAAAATATAAACATTCCAAGTCTAAATAAATAATCGATCATTCACATAGGAAAGTGGGTAATGACAGGAGCCTATAGCATTACCCCATTTAGTTATGTCCTCCTCAGGCAGCAGAGACTGTAGGGTCATTGGTTATGATAACAATAATTGATTTATAATACATATAGTAGGATTCTTCTGTGGCTCATTTTACCATGTCTGTATTTCTTGTATATTGTACATCTAACAGCTTTGTTCTCACTTTTTCCCCATTATTTTTTTCCCCTAGACTTTCTTTGAACCTAGCTCTCTATTTGCAAATCATCTGTAATGTTTGAGGAACAGCTCCTGGCCATCACCTCCAGTGCTCCCTTAGGAGTAGATGTGGTCAAGCGCAATTACTGGACCCCTAACAGCAATTTGTTTGGTTTGTTGTTAGACCCTTCAGGCACATGGAACAACCAAGAAAAATGCTAATGTGAAAACTCACCGTGAGAGGATCCCCACAAAGTTGCATGGGGAAGAAGCATGGAGCAAGGAGTTGACATTTCCAAAATCACTCTTAAAGTTAGTAACCTCGCTCAGTCTTCCAACTCGGAACACTCTTAATATGTTAAACTCTCGATTGCTGTAAGAAAAAAAAAAAATGTCACAAACCATAGAAATGTTCCCAACTCTGTTTTAATGGGTAAAGTACATTTATCCATTAACCTATATTGCGATGATGAAGGAATATGCCTACCGGAATATGTTCTTTTTTCTAATCTGTTTCTATTTTCCGAATGTAAATTTATTTTATTTTATTTTTAGTACATTATTATGGGTGCAGCCATTTTTAAAAGGCCTTTAGCATTTAGTGATATGCTTTTACAGCCAGCCCCATGAACACAGACGCAATGACTATCTCTGGACACTATTCTGTATGTGGGACAGGTTTCAAAGCGTGCTCTGTGACCTGTGTAGAGGTCATTCTACAGTGGAGGGGGGGGCTGAAATCCTTTTGTTTTTTCTATCTGCTGGTGTTACCTTTCACTGTAATGCTGTACAGAACTCTTTTTTTGTGGCCTCCTCCTTATCATCACATACAGAACAAGAAGTCTTAGGTTAATATTAGGCTCAGCGGTGAGAATGGAAACTGCAACATTTTTTATATTATTTTATAATGTAAATAGTAAGTGGTTAATGTTAATTAATAAATCATTTTCTGATGACCTATGCCATATATATAACAATTATTTTGTCATTGCAGGGCACTTATGGAAGGTTTTCAATGGGAAATCTGGTAGAAAACTAGGTAGGAACTAGGTGTTTTCTTTTAGATACAGCCATGTTGAGTATAAAAGTGTAGAGGGCAGAGTAAGATTTTGTCTCAAGTATGAGACAGACTGTACCAAAACTTGCTGAATACAAAGAAGGCGCACAATTGGAGTTTCACAAATACCTATTATGGTACCCATATACATCTTTCCTCATATATATTTAGAAAACGCTGGACGTCTTTCTAACTTACCTGTGGTTGTGATCAAGAAGACCCTGTTTCACCTGAAGGAACTCTGCAGAGTTTGGGTCAATATGTTCAATTCTGCATCTGAGCGCCTGGTATTTGGCAGTAGAGGTTGACACATAACTAGATAAGCTAGTCTCACACACGTTGATCATGTCTCTTACTACCTAAAAGTGAATAGTAGGAAAATAAAATTATGAAATAAGCTCTAGTGAGAACACAGAGACATATGTGATTTGCACTTTTCAAAACACTGGTATATTGACACACACCTGTACTGGAATATTTGTTTCATAACTTTAAATGTTGTTGCTACCCATTAATCTAGTGCTCCATGTCCTATATTTTATACCCCAATATATAGTACTTGCAGAAAATCCAGGAACAGAGCTGATAGCAGAAAGGTGTTAGGGGGGTAAAATGAACCATATCTTTAGTTTTGCTGATCACTTTTAGTAAATATAAAAGTACCTTTTTGTTACCAGTTAAAAAATCAAACTAGTGGTGCTGAGCTGCACCAGCGTCTCCTCCCTCCCCCACTCTGCCCTGCTTGTTTGATGTACTGCGAGTTCTGCCTTTAGCCAGTCAATCAGAGCGGGGGTGGGGGGGGGGGGGGGGAGAGGGAGGAGACTATAAGCACCACAAGTTTGACTCTTTAGCTGCTAATAAAAAAAGGCTATTTTATAATTTTACAAAAAGCAATCCACAAAACTAAAAGGTATATATAAAATTAATTCCCATATCACCTATCTATCGAGATCTGCAGTTCCATACCTGGTACGGAGCTGACAGGTTCCTTTTAAATCACCTCTCAGTAGATTTATCTTTATTTACCTTTAATCCCATTAAGAAATCTGTTTTACTTGCAACTTTTCCTACACACACTCTCATTTCTCATGTCTAGTGACGTGCAAAATTTGTCAAAATCACATAATAAACTTGGTGCACTAGCTTTGTAGTGTAATTTAATCCAGAACTCTGTTGCATTTTACTTAGACAAAAAAGGAATATGACATGTACCTGACATAAATCCTGCTTAGCCGTCAAGAACTTCATATTAATGTTCTTCTGTATCTTCTCCTTGTGTGGAATAAATCGATAGAACTCTTGCATCATCTCAAAAATGTCTCCTTCTTTATCTTTATTGGTTAAAGCATTTCGGATCTGGCATAGAATTCCTTCAGCTTTACAAAGCTTAAGTAGAAAATTACAATTAATGTTATACTAAACTTTTTACAAAAAGAAATAATTCAATAACAATGAATTACTCCATCAAAACCCTACAAAGCGTAAAAGTTAAAGGGGTACTCCGGTGGAAAACACATTTTTTTCTAATCAACTGGTGCCAGAAAGTTATACAGATTTGTAAATTACTTCTATTTAAAAATCTTAATCCTTCCAGTACTTATCAGCTGCTGTATGCTCCAGAGGAAGTTGTGTAGTTATTTTCTGTCTTACCACAGTGCTCTCTGCTGACACACAATGTCCATGTCAGGAACTGTCCAGAGAAGGATCAAATCCCCATAGCAAACATCTCCGGCTCTTGAAAGTTCCTGACAAGGACAAAGGTGGTAAGAACTACACTACTGGAAAGAACTACACAACTTCCTCTGGAGCATACAGCAGCTGATAAGCACTGGAAGGATTAAGACGTTTATATAGAAGTAATTTACAAATCTGTTTAACTTTCTGGCACCAGTCGATTAGAAAAAAATGTGTTTTTCACCAGAGTACACCTTTAAGACTAACTAAATGGTTTCATTATGGAGGGATTCAAAGACAGAAAAGTTTCTCCCTTACATCATTAAGACTAATGCTTTCCACAGGACATGAAAGTATAGAGTCCAAATGTCCGATCGCATCAATCCAAATAGACTCAACCAAGCCAGCGACTTCTGAGGTCAATTCTGTAACATTGACGGCTTCTCCGAGCAACACCTTTTAATAGAAGATGAGACAAATGTTTAAAAACTATCATTTTCTACAATTGGGAAATTAGCGTGCAAAAAAGACTTATACAGTCATGGCCGTAAATGTTGGCACCCCTGAAATTTTTCTAGAAAATGAAGTATTTCTCACAGAAAAGGATTGCAGTAACACATGTTTTGCTATACACATGTTTATTCCCTTTGTGTGTATTGGAACTAAACAAAAAAAGGGAGGAAAAAAAGCAAATTGGACATAAAGTCACCAAACTCCAAAAATGGTCTGGACAAAATTATTGGCGCCCTTTCAAAATTGTGGAAAAATAAGATTGTTTCAAGCATGTGATGCTCCTTTAAACTCATCTCGGGCAAGTAACAGGTGTGGGCAATATAAAAAAAAAATCACACCTGAAAGCAGATAAAAAGGAGAGAAATTCACTTAGTCTTTGCATTGTGTGTCTGTGTGTGCCACACTAAGCATGGACAACAGAAAGAGGAGAAGAGAACTTGAGAATCAAAATTGTGGAAAAATATCAAGAATTTCAAGGTTACAAGTCCATCTCCAGAGATCTAGATTTGCCTTTGTCCACAGTGCGCAATATTATCAAGAAGTTTGCAACCCATGGCAGTGTAGCTAATCTCCATTGATGAAAGGTGTCAACGCAGGATAGTCCGGATGGTGGATAAGCAGCCCCAAACAAGTTCCAAAGATATTCAAGTTGTCCTGCAGGCTCAGGGATCATCAGTGTCAGCACAAACTATCCGCTGACATTTAAATGAAATGAAATGCTATGGCAGGAGACCCAGGAGGACCCCACTGGTGACACAGGGACATAAAAAAAAGCAAGACTACATTTTTCCAAAATGAACTTGGGTAAGCCAAAATTCTTCTGGAAAAACTTCTTGTGGACAGATGAGACCAAGCTAGAGCTTTTTGGTAAAGCACATCATTCTACTGTTTACCGAAAACGGAATGAGGCCTACAAAGAAAAGAACACAGTACCTACAGTGAAATATGGTGGAGGTTCAATTATGTTTTGGAGTTATTTTGCTGCCTCTGGCACTGGGGGCCTTGAATGTGTACAAGGCATCATGAAATCTGAGGATTACCAATGGATTTTGGGTTGCACTGTACAGCCCAGTGTCAGAAAGCAGGGTTGGTTTCCGAGATCTTGGGTCTTCCAGTAGGACAATGACCCCAAACGTACGTCAAAAATCACCCAGAAATGGATGGCAACAAAGCGCTGGAGAGTTCTGAAGTGGCCAGCAATGAGTCCAGATCTAAATACCATTGAACACCTGTGGAGAGATCTTAAAATTGCTGTTGGGAAAAGGCGCCTTCCAATAAGGGAGACCTGGAGCAGTTTGCAAAGGAAGAGTGGTCCAACACTCCGGCTGAGAGGTGTAAGAAGCTTATTAATGGTTATAGGAAGCGACTGATTTCAGTTTTTTCCCCAAAGGGTGTGCAACCAAAAATTAAGTTAAGGGTGCCAATAATTTTGTCCAGCCCATTTTTTTAACTTGATGTGACATTATGTCCAATTTGCTTTTTTTCCTCCCTTTTTTGGTTTAGTTCCAATACACACAAAGGAAATAAACATGTGTATAGCAAAACATGTGTTACTGCAATCCTTTTCTTTGAGAAATACTTCATTTTCTAGAAATATTTCAGGGGTGCCAACATTTACGGCCATGACTGTACATAAGAGAAAAAAAACACCTTAAGCCATAAGTATCTTTTTAATAAATGTTGATAAACACTCTAAGGCTGAGTTTCCACTTGTTTTTTTTTTTTCTGGCAGTTTTTGGATATCTGCCACTGCAGTTTTTGAGCCAAAGTCATAAGTGGATCCATAAGGGAGGAGAAGTGTAAGTCCTTCCTATATGTCCTATTCCTTTTTTAATACATTTCTGGCTTTGGCTCAAAAACTGCAGTGACAGTATTCCAAAAACTGCCAGAAAAAAAACCAAGTGGAAACTTTGCATAAAAAGTTAAGAAGTGTTCCCCAATTATAAGCTGTTTATGTAGGAGGAATCTTACTTACAGATCTTTTAGCTATAAAAAAAAAAAAATACCTTATTATACCTTACAGATCTTATTATATGAGTGGAACATATACATCATGTATTCCTGTAAACCAAGTTGACCCTTAAGCTGGCTTCACACTACGGAGATTCCGAGTATGGCCAGAGCCGACTGATTCATTCTGCACTAGGACTGTGCAGACATTGCCGATGTCTGCAGAGCGGAGATCAGCCAGATCTTATTGCTCAAAAAAAAAACTTGTTCAATGTTCCAGCAGAATTTTTCGAGGAGATTTTCCAGACAGAAAGTCTTCCTTGAAAACCATGCAGTGTGCACTCTGCAGCAGAATCCCATTGCCATTCCCGTTGCCATCAATGGGACTCTGCTGCACTAGAATTTCCAAGCGGAATTTCACAACGGAATTCCGCTCGGAAATTCTATGTGAACCTGGCCTTACTATCAGAACCAAAGCCTTCCAAAACTCTGGGTGAAGCTTTACATAGAAGTAGAGAGAATTGACCTGCGTGAATAGGGATTAAACAATAAAGAAACACTCTGGGAAATAGACCTCAACTTTGGTCAAATCATGCATCTTAAAAAAAAAAAATCATGATAAAGAACATTTTAAGATACAAGCTGCGGAATATAAAACATCTAGCTGCAGGGGTTATCTTAATAAGGGATAAAAAGGGAGAGCGATCCCGCATCTTGACATGTTATACAAAAGAAGGAAACAACAGAAGAAAAAATACCAAAAGGATTTAGCTTTTTTTTCATCATTTGTACATCTCATGATGGTCCTGGAAACAGAATATCTGATTGAAATTCCCAGCAATTTTGTAGTCCAAGATTTGCCACGAGGCTAAAGCAATCAGGAGAAGTATTAGCTGAAAGTTGCAAAACTTGCATAAGACTTCCGAGAAATACAGCTCCTGATCCCTTTATAAAGCTTTGTTTACATGCTCAAAATGTACCCATAGGTCCCTATTCACCGATTGTTATTCTTTCAGTCCCTCTAGTGGTGGTATGCACCAGTATAACATGTAATTGCTAGGCAGACATTTTATTATATAAATTGTGGCCTATAGCAGTGTACATATAGGGCATAGATATATATAAAGGGAAGCTACCAATGGTTATGCCTGACATATAGCCCAAGCATGATGTGAACAAAGATTAAATGGAAAAAAAAAAGAATGCCCCCCCCCCCTGTGCTTGTGTGTTCCCCTGAGTGCCTATGTTATATGGTGTAATGTACATAATTTGTTCTATACCTTTAAGTACTCTTGTCATGTGATTGTAACCAGGGAAGGTACCAGTGACCATGTGACCCCTCCAGAGTCTCCCCCATATAAGCCCTGAAAGGAGCTAGCTCAGTCTCTTTTCCTGTTTAGCTGAGTTGCAGCAAGGTCAAGTCTGGAGAGAGTGTCTGGTGTCCTAAAGAGGCCTAAAGTCTACCATGCAGCCACGGATCCACAAGTCTACAAGTCAAAGACTGGTAAGCTAAAAACGGGGTGAAGTCTGTCATAGTAAGTCTCAGTCAAGTCAGTCCAAGTCAATCTGTCTCAAGTCAGTGTGGCCCTGCATCAAATTGTTCAAGTCCTCTATAAGTCCCAGCAAGCCCTATGGTCTCTGAAGTCACTGGTCATCTCTGTGGGCCTAGCCAAGCTATATAGACTGTTACACCTGTCTGACTCAGTAAAGCTGCTGTTGTTCCGTAACTTGCCGTCGGAGTCATTATTTGCCTCCGTGCCTATCCCAGGATCCAGCGGTATACCTTCGGGTGGTGTAGAGGATAAACCACGCCCTGGAGTCACGAACACAAGGGGTTAATGCCATCTGCCTCTAGGGTAATTCCATCTGCCCTTATCACACCCTCACCACACACACATATACATATATATATATATATATATATATATATATATATAAAATATATTTTTTTCCATTTGGTACAGTGCTCTAGTATATAAGTGACAGAGGCAATACTGTTCTGCAACAGTCCATCTGTACATCTGTCCATTTACAGAGACAACAAGCCTGTTCCTTGGCAGGGGTTGGGGGGGGGGGGGGGGTTGTAAAACATTTTAGTAACATTCTGGGTTTCCAGCTGGAGGGTGGGAGGTGATTGGGGGATCTAATGGATTCTAAAATAGGTAGCATGATTAAATACATTACTTTAAAAAAATATATAAAAATCCAAAAACAAAGCTTCTTCGCAATCAAGCATAAAATGTGTCATATAGATCAAGCCAAAAATCTGTGCAAATGGCTCAGTCAGAAGTATAATTCACAAAGGAGAATACTTAGAACTATCACCTTCTGAAGGGCTTTGGAAGCTAAGTTCTCAGCCTGTAAAGGGATCTTATTGACTTGTGTGAATCCCTTGTTTTTAACCTCATTAATTCGATGGTCATATTTCTCACAAGCCTTCTCAGCAGTCTCCACCAGGTTAAATGTAAATTCTTTCTGCAAAGAGAAAAATAATGAAAAATTATTAAAATAAAAGAAGCATTTTTGAGTTTTGATACATAGATTATACAAACCGATTCTCTTAGGACCCAACCCCCTAATCAATCTGAACTTCTGACAAGACACTTGTAAGATGAAGACACACATTATTTTTATTGATATGTGTTTCCTAAAAAATCCAAAAGGATGCCTGACAATTGAATTATTGACATCACACATAGGGCCTCATGTTCTATTGAAGTTCCATTTAAATTTTGGTGAATAAATTATGGGGAAATGCATTCCAATCTACTTATTAATGAGCCAAAATGTCCTTTTTTCCCCACTCTATCACTTTCAGCTAATGTTTCAAAATGTAGGCATGGATTTCTATTTTTTCTTACAATTCTAGTGTTTTGGTAAAATTGTTACCGTAACAGCTTTTTGGCATTATTTTAGGCTGTGATTTTTTTGCCAAAATTCCCCAACATATGTAAAAACACATTCATGCATATGAGTGAAAAATAGAATTTTTTTTTGTTTTACAGTATTTTTACAGTATAATGTGGGTCAAAACCATGAGAACATATAAGTCGGCACAGTTTTTAAATTAAGTGCAACTAAAAGCAGCTTGATGGCACAATGCTGTGTATGCATTAATCTAATTGCTTCCAGCTGTAGTTAAAGGGGTACTCCACCCACAGACATCTTATCCTCCTATCCATGCCCCCTCCATTCATGTCTATGGGAGGGGGAATGGCAGCCGGTGTAATGTCACGTCTCTGGCCGCCCAAACCCCCTATCCCGCCCAAACCCAGTGGCGGGATAGGGAAAGTCTGTAAGCGGAATACCCCTTTACCTCAAAAACCAGAAAATCTTCCATGCTGATTTAGTTACATTCACATTTCAGCCACACAGAATTTAATTTTTATTTATTTTTTATAAAAAATGAGTACAGCAAATACAATCAATGTCTACCTTAGGACCATTTTTAAATGTATGTAAATAGGTTAAAAACATTATTTTTTATAGGCTTGAAAGTGCCATCTAGCAGTGACTGCAGACACCTCTAGGATGTTATGTTTTAAAGGGGTACTCCACTGGAAAACATTTTTTTTTTTAAATCAACTGGTGCCAGAAAGTTAAAAAGATTTGTAAATTACTTCTATTTAAAAAAATCTTAATCCTTCCAGTACTTATCAGCTTCTGTATGCTATCAGTTCTTTTCTTTTTGAATTTATTTTCTGTCTGATCACAGTGCTCTCTGCTGACACCTCTGTCCATTTAAGGAACTGTCCAGAGTAGGACTAAATCCCCATAGCAAACCTATCCTGCTCTGGACAGTTCCTGACATGGACAGAGGTGTCAGCAGAGAGCACTGTGGTCAGACAGAAAAGAAATTCAAAAAGAAAATAACTTCCTCTGGAGCACACATCAGCTGATAAGTACTGGAAGGATTAAGATTTTTAAATAGAAGTAATTTACAAATCTGTTTACCTTTATGGCATCATTAAAAAAATTTTTTTTTTTTTTTTTTTACAGCGGAGTACCCCTTTAACCCCTTAAGGACCCAGGGCGAACAGGTAAGCCCTGACGTCTTGGGACTTAAGGACCCAGGGCGTACCTGTATGCCCATGGAAATTCCGGTCCCCGCCACGTGCCGGGCTGAAGAAGTGGCCTGCTGCCACTCTTAGTGCAGGGTTAGTTTTCTGTTGAGGCACAGGAAGGAGTGTAAAAGTGAAAAAAAACTTTAAAAAAAAACCCTGACCCCTAATAGGTCCTCAAGGGTCCACCACACATTTTGCAGTGTGACCCGGGCCCTATTAGGGCTTCAGGGTGCTGCATTTGGCCACTTTTTTTTTTTTTTCCTTAACTGTGTGTGATAGTTTATCACACACCGTTATATAAAGTTTCCACCAGACACATACATACACTGTTCCCAACCCACCCCCGCACACACACCCTTCCCCCGCCATTGTAGAAAAAAAAAAAGGTGATGGCCCGCATATTCGGTGGAGGAGGCATATGCTTTACTTGCCTCCGACTCCGAATCTGTTAGTGGCAACGAGGAAGATTATACTTTTACGTGTTCTTCCTGGTTCTCCTCATCATGTAGCACTGATGATGGGCCCCCTGCACGTCGGCAGAGACATCGCCAGGCGAGGCCACACACACCCATGATAGTGACCCAGTGGCAGACACTAGTACGAGTGGCCATACCGCTTGTAATAGGAGTCCGACCCACCAGACAAGTGTACCAGAGCCGCCTTCCGGTGAACCTGTCTGGAGACTCCCAGAGGACATAGAACAGATCAGTGTTATCGGTCATCTTCTGCTCTGGTCTGCTCGATCTCAGACCAGAGCAGAAGAGCCAGGTGAGGGGACCTCCGTGCGGTGTTCTGAATGATCGGATCCCCGCAGCAGCGCTGCGGGCGATCTGATCATTCATTGAAATCGCGTACTGCCACAGATGCCGGGATCTGTATTGATCCCGGCATCTGAGGGGTTAATGGCGGACGCCCGCGAGATCACGGGCATCGGCCATTGCCGGCGGGTCCCTGGCTGCGATCAGCAGCCGGGATCAGCCGCGCATGACACGGGCATCGATCCGATGCCCGTGGTTCTGTACAGGACGAAAATGTACGTCCTGGTGCTTTAAGTACCACCGCACCAGGACGTACATTTACGTCCTGCGTCCTTAAGGGGTTAAGGGGTTAAGGGGATTAAACCATTTGTCAGTGGTTAGAAAATCTGTTCCACATACACAGGTCTTTCCAAATGTCATACCACTTACCTGAGATGTGTTGGAAAGCCCATAAACAGTAGATACCCTAAATGGAAGAGGGCATTGTCCTGTAAAGCAAAGCAGTTCAACAATTGCATATTCTTCATCCTGAAAAATAAGGATGTGAACATTAGGACAAGTCAGCAAATAATTATAGATATATTTGTTATATCAGTGTTGGACTGGAATAAATTGGTTTTCCACAGGGATTTATTCTAATGATCTACATCCAAGAGCATTTGCAATTTCCTTGGCACTAATAGGTCACTTGTGAAATAGCCTGAAAAACAGAAAAACCCTAGAAACCAGGGATAAAGGATTGTATTTTCTATTCAGGATGAATAATGCATTGTATTTCACCAATTTATGGACAATAGTAGTTTCTGCCTAAAAACAAGTAGGATAGAGTACAACTGCTTGAGTTTTGCTGATAAGAATTCCCACCCATGCTGTTTATTCAGATATTTTGATCACTGGAGCTAAACAATAAATAAAACATTACGAGTAGATCCATTGTACTCAGACACCTGAACGACCCATTAACTTTAATGGGGTTGTTGGGTTGTGCCCAGCCTTTTACCAGGCAAAATAGCACAGCATGCTGCACTACTTGTCTAGTATTCGTGATGGAACCTGTAATGGAAGCACCCAATGGAGTCTCAAACAGAAGTGGAACGCAACTTAAGAAGTAAGAAGATTAAAGAGGTACGCCGCTGAAAAACATTTTTTTTTTAAATCAACTGGTGCCAGAAAGTTAAAAAGATTTGTAAATGACTTCTATTTAAAAATATTAATCCTTCCAGTACTTATCAGCTGCTGTATATTACAGAGGAAGTTCTTTTCTTTTTGAACTTCCTTTCTGTCTGACCACAAGTGCTCTCTGCTGACACCTCTGTCCATGACAGGAACTGTCCAGAGCAGGATAGGTTTGCTATGGGTATTTGCTTCTACTCTGGACAGTTCCTAAAATGGACAGAGGTGTCAGCAGAGAGCACTGTGTTCAGACAGAAAGGGAAATTAAAAGGGAAAAGAACTTCCTGTGGAGCATACAGCAGCTAATAAGTACTGGAAGGATTAAGATTTTTAAATAGAAGTCATTCACTAATCTGTTTAACTTTCTGGCACCAGTTGATTTAAAAAAAATGTTTTACAGTGGAGTACCCATTTAAAGGGGTTATCCAGGAATAAAAAAAACAGAGATAATTTCTTTCAAAGACCGCTCCCTGTCTGTCTCCAGGCTGGGTGTGGTTTTACAGCTCAAATCCATTGCATTGAATAGAGCCAAGTTGTAATACCACACCCAAAGTGGAGACAGATGAATAGCATGCTTTGAAAGAAAATGGGCCTGTTTTTCGATTCCTGGATAACCCATTTAAGTTTACACAACGTTTTAAAAAAAGGCAACTGAAAGATTATTATCTGTGATTTTTATTTTGTGGCAATGTCATCTAATAGTCTGGTAAAGCAAAATGGCAGTGCTCTTTACTGGAACTTTCTCAGGCCAAACATCACATTTAGATTGACAAGAAAGAGATATACACAATCTCCCCCTTTATTGGACCTTTGTCATGGTTTAACCCTTTAAGGACCCAGCCAATTTTCACTGTAGGACCCGGCAATTTTTTGCACATCTGACCACTGTCACTTTAAGCATTAATAAGTCTGGGATGCTTTTACCTTTCATTCTGATTCCGAGACTGTTTTTTCGTGACATATTCTACTTTACGTTAGTGGTAAAATTTTGTCGTTACTTGCATCGTTTCTTGGTGAAAAATTCCAAAATTTGATGAAAAAATTGAAAATTTTGCATTTTTTTATCTTTGAAGCTCTCTGCTTATAAGGAAAATTTATATTCCAAATAAATGATATATTGATTCACATATACAACATGTCTACTTTATGATTGCATCATAACATTGACATGTTTTTACTTTTGGAAGACACCAGAGGGCTTCAAAGTTCAGCAGCAATTTTCTATTTTTTCACAAAATTTTCTAAATCAACATTTTTCAGGGACCAGTTCCGTTTTGAAGTGGATTTGAAGGGCCTTCTTATTAGAAATACCCCAAAAATGACCCCATTATAAAAACTGCACCCCTCAAAGTATTCAAAATGACATTCAGTAAGTGTGTTAACCCTTTAGGTGTTTCACAGGAATAGCAGCAAATTGAAGGAGAAAATTCTAAATCTTCATTTTTTACACTGGCATGTTCTTGTAGACCCAGTTTTTGAATTTTTACAAGGGGTAAAAGGAGAGAAATCTTCCTAAAATGTGTAGCCCAATTTCTCTCGAGTAAGGAAATACCTCATATGTGTATGTCAAGTGTACGGCGGGCGCAGTAGAGGGCTCAGAAGGGAAGGAGCGACAATGGGATTTTGGAGAGTGAGTTTTTCTGAAATGGTTTTTGTGGGGCATGTTGCATTTAGGAAGCCCCTATGGTGCCAGAACAGCAAAAAAAAAACACATGGCATACCATTTTAGAAACTACACCCCTCAAGGAACACATCAAGGGGTACAGTGAGCCTTAAAACCTCACAGGTGTTTGACGACTTTTTGCTAAAGTCGGATGTGTAAATGAAGGGGTAATAGGAGAAAATGACCCCCAAAATTTGTAACACCATTTCTTCTGAGTATGGAAATACCCAATGTGTGGACATCAAGTGATCTGCTGGTGCACTACAATGCTCAGAAGAGAAGGAGCGCCATTGAGCTTTTGAAGACAGAATTTGGTTGGAATAGAAGTCGGGGGGCCATGTGCATTTACAAAGCCCCCCGTGGTGCCAGAACAGTGGACCCCCCACGTGACCCCATTTTGGAAACTACACCACCCACAGAATTTAATAAGGGGTGCAATGAGTATTTACACCCCACTGGCAGTTGACAGATCTTTGGAACAGTGGGCTGTGCAAATGAAAAATTAAATTTTTCATTTTCAAGGACCACTGTTCCAAAAATCTGTCAGACACCTGTGGGGCGTAAATGCTCACTGTACCCCTTATTACATTACGTGAGGGGTGTAGTTTCCAAAATTGGGTCATATGTGGGGGGTTCCATTGTTCTGGCTCTATGGGGGCTTTGTAAACACACGTAGCCTTCAAATCCGGACAAATTTTATCTTCAAAATCCCAATGGTGCTCCTTCTCTTCTGAGCATTGTAGTTCGCCCGCCGAGCACTTTACATCCACATATGGGGTATGTTCTCACTCAGAAGAAATGGGCTTACAAATTTTGAGGGGCTTTTTTCCTATGTTTCTTTGTGAAAATGAACAATTTTGGGTAGCACCAGCATTTTTGTGAAAATTTTTTTTTTTTCATTTTTCCATCCAAATTCGTTAAACACCTGTGGGGTGTAAAAAAGGCTCACTATACCCCTTGTTACTTTCCGTGAGGGGTGTAGTTTCCAAAATGGGATCACATGTGGGTATTCATTTTTTTGCGTTTATGTCAGAACCGCTGTAAAATCAGCCACCCCTGTGCAAATCACCAATTTAGGCCTCAAATGTGCATAGTGCGCTCTCACTCCTGAGCCTTGTTATGCGCCCGCAGAGCATTTTACGCCAACATATGGGGTATTTCTGTACTCAGGAGAAATTGCGTTACAAATTTTGGGGGGCTTTTTTTCCTTTTAACACTTGTGAAAATAAAAAGTAAAGGACAACACCAGCATGTTAGTGTAAAATTTAAATTTTTTTTACACTGACAGGCTGGTGTAGCCCCCAACTTTTCCTTTTCACATAGGGGTATTCTACGCCAGTGATTCCCAAACAGGGTGTCTCCAGCTGTTGCTAAACTCCCAGCATGCCTGGACAGTCAGTGGCTGTCCGGAAATGCTGGGAGTTGTTGTTTTGCAACAGCTGGAGGCTCCGTTTTGGAAACACTGCCGTACAATACATTTTTCATTTTTATTGGGGGGACAGTGTAAGGGGGTGTATGTGTAGTGTTTTACCCTTTATTATGTGTTAGTGTAGTGTAGTGTTTTTAGGGTACAGTCACACTGGCAGGTTACAGTGAGCTTCCCGCTAGAAATTTGCGCTGCGGCGAAAAGTTTGCCGCAGCTCATACTTGAAGCAGGAAACTTACTGTAAACCCGCCCGTGTGCATGTACCCTGTACGTTCACAAGGGGGGGGCAAACCTCCAGCTGTTTCAAAACTACAACTCCCAGCATGTACTGACAGACAGTGTATGCTGGGAGTTGTAGTTTTGCAACAGCTGGAGGCACACTGGTTGGAAAACCTTCAGTTAGGTTCTGTTACCTAACTCAGTATTTTCCAACCAGTGTGCCTATAGCTGTTGCAAAACTACAACTCCCAGCATGTACTGATCGCCGAAGGGCATGCTGGGAGATCTAGTTATGCAACAGCTGGAGGGAGCGCAACTACAACTCCCAGGATGCCGAGACAGCTGTTTCGGCATGCTGGGATTTGCAGTTTTGCAACATCTGGAGGGCTACAGATAGAGACCACTGCACTGTGATCTCCAAACTGTGGACCTCCAGATGTTGCAAAACTACAAATTCCAGCATGCACAGACAGCAAACAGCTATGTGGGCATGCTGGGAGTTGTAGTTTTGCAAGATCTAGAGTGCTACAGTATAGAGATCACTGTGCAATGGTCTCTAAACTGTAGACCTCCAGCTGTTGCAAAACTGCATCTCCCACCATGCCCAGCAGCTGTCTGGGCATGCTGGGAGTTGTAGTTTTGCAACATCTGGAGGGCTACAGTCTCAGACTGTAGCCCTCTAGATGTTGCTAGGCAACTTACCGGCTTCCGTCGGATCCAGGGAGCCGTCCTCTTCTGCCGCACGACATCGCCACCCGCGCCGATCACCGCTGCCGATCCGGTCCCGCAGCTTCCACCGACGGGTAAGTGGATCTTCGGCGTTCGGTACCCGTCGTTTCCCCGTCCTGCCCCGCCTATTGTGGGTGGGCAGAACGGGGAAAATGAAAGTAAACCCCCGCCCCTAATCTGCTATTGGTGGTCGCGTTTAGACCACCAATAGCAGGGATAGGAGAGGTGGCACCTCTGCCACCTCACTCCTATGGCTACAGGGGGATCGTGGGTGTCTTAGACACCCGCGATCTCCCTTCTATTCCGGGTCACCGGGTCACCATAGACCCGAATGATCCGGAATCGGCGTAAATTGCAAGTGTGAATTCACTTGCGATTTGCGCCGATTGCCGACATGGGGGGGGTCTGATGACCCCCCTGGGCATTTGCACGGGGTGCCTGCTGATTGATATCAGCAGTCACCCCGGCCCGGTCCCCGCCCGGCGCGCGGCGGGGACCGAAATTCCCACGGGCATACAGGTACGCCCTGGGTCCTTAAGACCCAGGTACAGAAGGCGTATCCATACGCCCTAGGTCCTGTACGGGTTAATTACATTTTCACAATGATGATACTCAGTCTCGCAATTAATACAGATAAATATCTTACTTTTTGGAAACAACAGTATTTTGCCACTTCTGAGGTATCTGAAGTATTGTCATCTTCTTCATTGTCTTCAAATTCCACATCATCCAAATTACTATAGAAAAAAAATGAAATGCGCTTACGCTTCATACAATAAGATTATCAAAGGCCACAATCAATGTCTACAAAGTCTGTGTAGTGACGTGTAGTATTTTGGTCAGTATTTGTAGCCATAACCAATAGTTATTATAGTTCTTCTCTGAGTTATTTAACTCCTAGTTTTGGCTACAAAAAATAGTCGCCAACAGAGGCCTGTACAGCTCTAATGCAATTGTGAATAGATGTTTTACATGAGCCACTGAATGTCATTGTCCTTTTTTGGACTAGAATATTTAAAAAAAAGATTAAGAATTCTTATTGTTCTAATGGTAGAAATATACATTATATGTAGCTTCTAGTCACTTATGCAATGCTTAGGCTAATACTATATGAGTAAGAAGGGGGGGGAGGTAGTCTGCACAGAAAAAGAGGCAGTAATGGATTTTATCCACAGGGCTTTGGACACAAAGGGAGGGAGGGAGCAATAAATAATTTGAATTACCTTTCCAGTGTTTCTTTCTTTTTTACAAATTTGGCAAGGAATTGATTTTTCTTTTTATCTAAAATAATATAAAAGCACATGTAAAGAAGACAAACAGTTTGACATTGATATTTGAAGAAATAAATCAAAGGAGTTTTTTCAGGACTTAGGCAATTAAAAACTCCAAACTTCTACTCACCTCCTGCGCTCCAGTGGTGGCTCTGGTGTTCCCCTCCAGTCCCTGGCTATGCTCCTCTTCCGCTCAGAAATCATCATGCGTGACCCTGGAGTCACGGGAGGGCCCAGAGTGTCAAACTGCCCCTCAGCCAATCACTGGCTGCAGCAATGTCCCGCCTCGGCCAGTGATTTGCTGAGGGGCAGTGTGACTGTCCAGGCCCTGACGTCACTCCAGGTGTCACAATTTCTGAGCAGAAGAGAAGTGGACTGGATACGGACTGGAGTGGGTCACCGGAGCTGAAAAAACACGTCAAATAAATTATGAATTGATTTGTACTTTACTTAGTGGAAAAAGTATATGATTCCCTATCAATAAGTAGGATTTCTGTCTCCCAGGTCGTTTTTATACAGGTAATGAGCTGAGTTTAGGAGCACTCTCTTGAAGAGAATCTTGTCAATGATTTCAAGGCAGCTGGGACAATAGTCATCAAGAAAACACTTGGTAACACAATAGGCCATGAAAGACTGAAATCATGCAGTGTCCTCAAGGTCCCCCTGCTCAAGAAAGCACATGTACAGGCCCGTCTTAAGTTTGTCAATGAACATCTGAATGATCCAGAGGTTCAGAGGTTTATACCTACACAGGGGCGGACACAGACAGCAGAGGACCCCTGTGCAAAGAATATACCTGGGTCCCCCCACCCCTTATACATCAAATGTTCGGTCCTTAAGAGGTTAAAATTACAGTATGTGCGCCCTGCTATTCATGACCTCAGAGAACCAATATTCTCATTTTTATGTATCTGCTTATAGGAATATCTGTTTATAATAGCTGATCTATAAGTTATAATATCTGATCTATAAGTTTATATAATATAAACAGATATGCCATTCAGGAGCATGGAAAAGTTAGGTGACAATAAGAGATGAGCACATTTATTTAATTACATTTTTATACAATTTTATTTTAATTTATTAGATTTTTTTTTTATCCTTTTCTGAGGACCCATTCTGGTGAGCATCGAGCAGGCGGTCTGCCGTGAGGTGAGCTACCACTTGTCCCAACCCCTGCCTCTTAGACACCCCCATTATCTGAGTGTCCACTTGAAAAGAGAGGGACTGCAGTACCAGCAACTTTAACAGGAGCACATTCAGCTTCTGCGCCATTGGATAAGTGGGCGCATGCTGCTAGAAGTTGCTGCAGGGAAAAAGCCCGTACTTGTATCTTAAAATCGAGCTGGCGGTCCTCCGCGAAGGGAGCTACCATCTGTTCCAGACCCTGCCTCTCAGCGCCCCATGACTGTGAAACTGTAATCAGTTATGGTTCATTGTTATCACTCCAACCTGTTTCATTGGATTCTTGTGGTAATTCCACAGGTAATATATGACGACGACCATTATATGACGACGACCATAGGGCCTCACAATTGAAAAGATTGAAGAGATTTTTAAAAATTTAAATTGAAGATTTTGATTAGATTCACAAGTTTAATGTCCCGGTGCCAGAAGCGTTTACTTTGAACTAATACTGTATGACAACAAAACTCAATATAACAAGGAGTCACATGGCAGCACAATGACATAGCCTAGAGGTGGCAGGAGCCCGACAAGACCATAGGGCCTCACAATTGAAAAGATTAAAGATATTTTTTGTAAATTTTAACTAAAGATTTTAAATAGATAACAATTTTTTTTATTTAATTTAATGTGCCAACAGCATGAGAAGACAATATGGTGGCACAATGACACAGCCTGGAGGTTGCAGCAGCATGCAGAGACCATAATGTGGCAGAATGACACAGCCTGGAATTGGTGGCAGCAAGAGGAGACCATATAGTGGCTGAATGACCCAGCCTGGAGGTGGCAATAGCCTGACGGGACCATAGGGCCTCACAATTGAAAAGATTAAAGATATATATTTTTTTTTTAAATTGAAGATTTCAAATAGAGGAACCTAAAAAGTTTCATTTAATGTGGCAGCAGCATGAGGAGACAACATGGCCACGGTGTGTCTGGGTCCTCTGTCTCGTCTTCCTCATCACCCTGTAGCTCCACAGACTTCTCCTCCTCTCCTGTCAGATGACAATATAAAACAAATTTAGCTAAACCTTGCCTGTGCTCCACTGTCCCCCTCCCCCTCATCTTCCAGTTCAGCCCCCATAGGGCTCATGTGGCCGTGAGATGTAGGCGCCACGTCTCCAGTGCCCTGACCAGCCATCGTTTTCAACGCATGTTGTAGTAAATGAAGCAGTGGAATGATGTCTTTCATTGCGTAATCCTGGCAACTGACTAATAATGTGGCTTCCTCAAAGGGCCTGAGCAAACGGCAGGTGTCACGTATGAGCTGCCACTGGTTGACATTGAAGTTACAAAGGGGAGTCCACCTATCCGCTTGGATCATCAAGAAATCGGTCATGGCTTTTCTCTGTTCATATAGTCGGTCCAACAAATGGAGGGTGGAATTCCAACGTGTGGAAACATTGCAAATCAGACTATGTTGGGGGATGCCGTTCTGACGGTGCAGCTCAATGAGGGAGTGCTTTGCGGTGTACAAGTGGCTGAAGTGCATGCAAAGTTTCCTTCCCATTTTTAGGATGTCTTGCAGATGGGGGGGAACACATTAGGAACTGCTGGTCAACCAGATTGAACATGTGTGCCATGCAAGGCGCAAGGTTTAGGCTTCCTTGATGCAGCACAGACAAGATGTTCTTCCCGTTGTTGGTCACCATGGTTCCCATTTCCTTTATTCGTGGAGTAAGCTATGATTCAATTTCTTGATGAATCTCTTTTAGCAGTTCCTCCCCTGTGTGACTCCGTTCGCCAAGGCAAACCATGTGAAGAACAGCGTGACACCGCCGTGCCCTGCACACATGGTATGCTGAAGGGGTACTGAGACTTGTCCGTGCAGTAGAGGCTGAGGGCCTGGTGGGGGATGAGAAGGTGGAGTCGCACACTGTCACAGGACCAATGACCTGAGAGCGTGGAGGCGGAAGCGGCGTGACCTGTCCAAGTTGCTGTTATGGCTGTGCAGGAACCACATTCACCCAGTGGGCCGAAAAGGACATGTATTGTCCCTGTCTGTAGTTACAGCTCCACACGTCGGCGCACACAGGAACCTCTCCCTATTTCCACCCTAAAAACCCTGGGAAATGGCAATGTTTTTAGGTGGAAATAGGGAGAGGTTCCTGTTTGGGGCCACCATTTTTAGGGCGAGTAACACTTACAAAGAAGGAAATTAATAGTGTGAGAGTAGGGCCTTACAGGGGAAGTGTTTACCCCCACCTGTTACAATGGACCATACGTTGTTCCCTCCCACCTTTTAGAGGTCTTTGCATTGCATCAATACTTGGTGGTGTAGGTGGTACATGGTGTTGTTTGCACACCTTTCCTTTTGTTAGATTAAAAAAAAAATTTGGGGTCTATATATTTTATCCTAAGAAAAGTTAAGTTTTAGCTAATGCATATCCTCAATACTTACTTGTGGTCTGATGCGGAGGAATTACTGTAACAGGGGAGCAGCATCTTAATTATGTTTGGCAGCATCCATGGAAACACAATGAGAGAGCCTGGAGGTGGCACATCAGCATGAGGAGACCATATGACGGCATAATGACAGAGCCTGGAGGTGGCAGCATCAGCATGAGGAGACCAAATGGCGGCACAATGAGAGAGCCTGGAGGTGGCAGCATCAGTATGAGGAGACAATATGGCGGCACAATAAGAGAGCCTGGAGGTGGCAGCATCAGTACGAGGAGACTAAATGGTGGCACAATGACAGAGCCTGGAGGTGGCAGCAGCAGCGTGAGGAGACCATATGGCGGCACAATGACAGAGCCTGGAGGTGGCAGCAGCAGCGTGAGGAGACCATATGGCGGCACAATGACAGAGCCTGGAGGTGGCAGCAGCATGAAGGCCATGCCAACTGAGGGTTGAGTCTGAGTAACCCACCGACTGTTGACTGGGGGTGTCGGATGTCACTTGGGATGAAGTGGATCACCGAGTGAACCAATCAATCACAGCTGCTGGGTTGATGGTCGAGACACGACTGCTAGCTGACACCGGGAGCTCAAACCTCTCGCTGCGACTCCTGCTGCCACACGTCACTACTCTGCTGTGACCTCTGCCTACACCTGATGAATTTATGCCTCTGCCACTCCTATGTGCACGTCCTGGCACTTCTCTGCCTGACATACTTATACACCAGCTGAGTGCGTATATGTTACACTTATGAGAGGAGGACAATATGCTCCACTCCGCTTAAAACTGTATTAGACTACAAAAACAAGTGTGTAGCTTTGGCTGTCACAGCAACTAGGTCCTTATGGCTTTAACGTAGGTGTACTTACACTTATGAGAGGAGGACTATACGCTCCACTACCAACTGTATAAGGCTTCAAAAAACTAATGTGTTGCTTTGGCAAGCCTTTCACAGTAACTAGGCCCAAATTATTTTAACAGGAAAAATATAAAGGACACCATGTAGGTGTACGTACACTTTACAATTATGAGAGGAGGACTATGTGTTCCACTACGCTTAAAACTGTATTAGACTACAGAAACAAGTGTGTAGCTTTGGCTGGCCTTTCACAGCAACTAGGCCCAAATTAGTTTAACAGGGAAAAAAAACTAAAACAAACGTACACCACCTATGTACACGCAGGTTACACTTATGAGAGGACAACACGCTCCGCAACCTGTATTAGGCACTGAAATCAGGTGACTATGGGGGACATGTATCAAAGATTTTACCCCTGTTTTGTGTGTATTTTTTTGCGCAAAATTTTGCGCAAGCCCTTTTTTTGCGCATTTTTTTGCGCACGTTTTGGTAGAGCATGTCCTCCAAATGTGGCTGAATCGGGGTACCTTGGAGTGAAATCTATAGTACACATGGATTTATTAACTGCGTACTTTTCCTTTACACCAAAAATTTTGCCGCAAGAGCCGTTTTTTTTGCGCAAATATAAACTATCTTGGACTTAACGTAGCAAGATGCTCTAAATCATCGATTCTATTTTCCAAAGAGTGGATTGAGGAGATGACTATATTTACCCGCAATTTATGAAGCTCATTGCACTTGATTGATAAATTTAGCGCTTCTGCACATAATTTAGAATTCGGGAAAAGGGGTAAAATGCTTCTACCATACACAAATAATGATACATGTCCCCCTATGGCTTTTTGTGCTCGCCCTAACTGGCCCGTTAGCTTTAGAGTTGTAGTACACACTAGTGCTGCAGCACAGAGTCGATGTGTAGTACAGCACAGAACAGTATTATTATGCACTAATAGCAGGTGACAATGGATTTTAGTGCTCAGCCTCACTGGCCCCTATAAGCTTTAGAGTTGCTGTACATCACACTGCAGCAGTACAGAGTCGCTGTGTAGTACACCTAAGAGTGAACTTTCTCTCTTCCTCCCTTCCCTGTCAGTGCTTTTCTGCAGTGATTTGGGCTTGTGGTGAATCAATGCTGTGAAGCTGTTTTTCTATGCAACACACACACTGCTCTATCTCTGTCTGCAATAAAATGCTCTCTATGAAATACATCGCTGGAATGGGAGCAAAACGGAGCGGAAGGGGCACCCGGTAGCGGAGGTGTTAAAGTCCCCTTCACTCATTTTGGGGAAGGTTAATTAGAGAGTTAATTTAGGGTGTATGACCCTTTAACCCCTTAAGGATCGGGGTTTTTTCCGTTTTTGCATTTTCGTTTTTTGCTCCTTGCCTTTAAAAAATCATAACTCTTTCAATTTTGCACCTAAAAATCCATATGATGGCTTATTTTTTGCGCCACTAATTCTACTTTGTAATGACGTCAGTCATTTTGCCCAAAAATCAACGGTGAAACGGAAAAAAAAATCATTGTGCGACAAAATTGAAAAAAAAACACGCAGTTTTGTAACTTTTAGGGGCTTCCGTTTCTACGTAGTACATTTTTCGGTAAAAATGACACCTTATCTTTATTCTGTAGGTCCATATGATTAAAATGATACCCTACTTATATAGGTTTGATTTTGTCAGACTTCTGGAAAAAATCATAACTACATGCAGGAAAATTAATACGTTTAAAATTGTCATCTTCTGACCCCTATAACTTTTTTAATTTTCCGTGTATGGGGCGGTATGAGGGCTCATTTTTTGCGCCGTGATCTGAAGTTTTTAACGGTACCATATTTGCATTGATAGGACTTATTGATCGCTTTTTATTCATTTTTAAATGATATAAAAAGTGACCAAAAATGCACTTTTTTGGACTTTGGAATTTTTTTTGCGCGTACGCCATTGACCGAGCGGTTTAATTAATGATATATTTTTATAATTCGGACATTTCCGCACACGGTGATACCATATATGTTTATTTTTATTTTTATTTACACTGTGTTTTTTTTTTTTATTGGAAAAGGGGGGTGATTCAAACTTTTAATAAGGGAGGGGTTAAATGATCTTTATTCACTTTTTTTTTCACTTTTTTTTTTTGCACACACTGATATTCATCATTGATCACTGGTTTCTCATAGGAAACCAGTGATCGACGATTCTGCCGCATGACTGCTCATGCCTGGATCTCAGGCACTGAGCAGTCATTCGGCGATCAGACAGCGAGGAGGCAGGTAGGGGCCCTCCCGCTGTCCTGTAAGCTGTTCGGGATGCTGCGATTTCGCCGCGGCTATCCCGAACAGCCCACTGAGCTAGCCGGCAACTTTCGCTTTTAGCCGTGCGGCTCAGCTCTGAGCGCGCGGCTAAAGGGTTAATAGCGCGCGGCGCCGCGATCGGCGCTGCGCGCTATTAGAGGCGGGTCCCGGCTTCACTATGACGCCGGGCCCGCCGTGATATGACGCGGGGTTACTGTGTAACCCCGCGTTATATCAGGAGAGCAGGACCAAGGACGTACCGGTACGTCCTTGGTCTTTAAGGGGTTAAGGGGGGGGGAAGGTGTACGTGCAGTCTGAAGGGACAAGGGGTCAGCAGAAGTTCAGAGGGGAGGAGCCTAGCAGTGTCAGCTTGAACCGGAGGCGAGAGAGCTCACTTCGGTGAAGTATTGAGGAAGAAAGGTCCTGCCCACCCACCCTAGTATTGGGGGGGTTGGTACTGTTAGACGGGGGCAGGTGAAAGGGGTCCTTGTGGGGACCAATTGGGGACAATTGCAGCGTTGGTTTACTGGAATGGGTTGACAGCTGTTGGGGACACAGCTGAACGGACCTTCTGGTGGTGTTTTTGGGCCTCAGGAGTTGTTGGGAGCAGGCACTAACACTTGTGGGTGCCCCTGGGTTAGGTGTTCGCGGCCAGGGGTAAAAAGCGAGTGCCTAAGTTCAGGAATGAAATGTTGGAGAGAAATTAGAAATGAGCGAACTTACAGTAAATTAATTTGTCACGAACTTCTCAGCTCGGCGGTTGCTGACTTTTCCTGCATAAATTTGTTCAGCTTTTCGGTGCTCCCGTGGGCTGGAAAAGGTGGATACAGTCCTAGGAGACTCTTTCCTAGGAATGTATCCACCTTTTCCAGCCCACCGGAGCACCTGAAAGCTGAACTAATTTATGCAGGAAAAGTCAGCAACCGCCGAGCTGAGAAGTTCGTGACAAATCGAATTTACTGTAAGTTCGCTCATCTCTAAGAGAAATGTTGGTTAATGTAAACTGTTACATGGACGTTAAGGTGGAAATGGGTGATGGCCAGACAAGGTTAAGAAGGGAAGGGGGCGGTTCTAGCGTCCCTCCAGTCATGGCTGGCCGCAAGACGGCTGCCGATTATATAGGGCTGTGACATCACAGGGGTGGCTGGCTGCTGATGGCTGGCTGCATGCTTCATGTGAGTCAGGGTCATCCCGCCTACCCTTGTTCCAGCCTTCCCACAGTTCCTTGTCCCATGTCCTCATATCTGGATCTGCCATTTTATATGCCCTGGAGCCTGGACCGCACTAAATGGAGTTTACTGAGTTAGTTTAGTTTCATCAAATTGCGGCGATATTTGGATTTGTTGCGAAGCAAATTTTTTCTGAAATTCTTAACGCATTCGGATTCATCAGATTCGATTCGCTCATCCCTAGTGACAATTTCTCACTTAGCTTTTTCAAGCTTCTGAATGGCAATTCAGCTTATAGGCATATATGTTTATAACAGCTGATTTTTTATAAGCAGATATGCCATTCAGGGGTTTGGAAAAGCTAGGTGAGAAAATGTTGTCTAGCTTTTCCATGCTCCCTAATGGCATATCTGCTTATAGACATGTTTATAACAGCTAATCTATTATATTATATCATATCTCTTATAATAAATCAGCTATTATAAACAGATGTTTATAAGCAGATATGCTATTCAGAAGCAGGAAAAAGTTAGGCGACAATTTGTCACCTAGCTTTTTCAAGCCCCTGAATGGTATATCTGTTTATAATAGCTGATCTATTATAAATCATAATAGATCAGCTATTATAAACAGATTTACCATTCAGGAGCATGGAAAAAGATAGATAAGAAATCGTCACCTAGCTTTTCCATGCTCCTGAATGGCATGTTAATAATAGCTGAGCCATGCTGACTTACGTCTCAAGGAAGTGTTCGGCAGGATCCTATGTCACAGAAGCGGCTCCCCTCAGGACTGCGGGCGGCACTGCACCTCTCTCTGTGATTCCCCTGTGTAATAATTCAAAATTCTGCGCACGGCAGCAGAATCGCATTTTGCTGCAAGGCAGGGCCCAGGGGAGGAGTCTGTAGGTGACGACGTACCGAAGCAGCGGCGCACAGTTTACATGTGACCTGTCACCTAGGGTCGGCTGGGAGAGCTCTCCTGCGGCACCGGCCCTTAAACCATATGCCCCTAAGATCTGTGTTCGGGGGAGCAGGGCGGGCGGCCTATGAGGGGCTGGCGCTGGGTAGCCTGTGCAGGCTGCTGAGCCTATTTTGACATAGGGGCCTGGAGCTGGAGCTCCATCCGCCCCTACGTTAATCCAGCCTTGAATAAAAAGCAGCAGGCCCCCTCACATGCTAAGCCCCTGTGCAGCTGAATCGGCTGCAAAGGCGATATGTCCACCCCTGCACCTACATATAAGTGACTCCTTTTTTCTTTTTGCATCTAGTATGGAGTTCAAGCTAGAGCACTACTATTAATCACATTGCAACATTATATTTGATACCATGACTTTATGACAGAGTAGAACATCAAATAAGGAAAAAAGCATAGGGCTGACTTGGCTTTACCTTGATCTTCCTCCACAGTGATAGATGGTTTATCATTGTCCTCACATTCCACCTCAATAAGTTGCTCTTCTTGAACAGATTTCCATATGAAGCCAGGATTTACTACAGAGATTGTGTGTTTCTCTATTTTCTTCTGCTGGGTACTGTTTAGTGTGGCAGGATTACTGACAACAGCATGTGTGCACTAAAACACAAAGACCATTGGTTTTTCAAGTATAGCAAATATAAAAACTGCAGCAGAGATCATGCTGCTGATCACGTGAACACAGTAACAGTGTTCATGTGATCAGAGCACCATAAAAGAATGGTGCAGGTCCAATCAATGGGTTAAAGGAGTAGTCCAGTTCAGAAAGTTTCTGTGCCGTCATCCCTGGGCTGCCGGCATATAAAACAACAAACCGGTCTCACCTGCCGCCGCTCCCCTGGTGCCCAGGTATCACCGTTCCAGTCCTCGGCCACATTAGGCTGAGTGGCATCCCAGCACCAGGATGAAGTCCAGTGCTGGTGGTCAATGCATTACACTGCCGCACAGCCTATCACGGGCCAAGGTGGACATTGCTGTGGACGGCAATTTGCACGTTGAACACTGGCAACCATAAAGAACTTGGCACCAGAAGACTGGAGCGGCGATACCAGGGCGCAGAGGGAGTGGCGGAAGGTGAGTTTGTTGCGGCCGGTTTGATGTTTTAGATGCAAGCGGCCCAGGGATGATGGCAAAGATACTTTCGGAACTGGACTACCCCTTTAATTAATAGTCTATAGCAGTGTCCTCTAACCAGGTATTCTTGGGAATATACCCACTTTTTCACTCAGCACAAATGAAATTTCTCCTCCATTCAACGTAATGGTGTTTTTCAGTTTTTTCTTTTCTTTAAGTGGTAAGGAGTTTACTTTGAGGAAGAAAATGCAGTCTGAGAAAATGCCTACACCCATCCTAAAGAGAAAAGATGATTAAATTCAGAGCCAATCAGAAAAAAAACACAATTTAAGAAGAAATGCTAGCATGTGATGTATTTCATTCCTTTAGAACATGGGGGTGGATGTCATCTGGACATAAAGCAACATTGCTCTTGTTGGGTTAAGCATGTGACATATAATGGATGATTTATATTAGTATTACTATTTCTACTAGTTTAAGAAAGTGTCAGATGGATCACAGGTGCTCACACAATGTTTGAAAAACTGACCCATCTTTACAATGTTTGGTTTAAATTGACACCACCAACTACCTTATCTTACTTTACATCAAAATATTGGTGTATTTTTGGTGCATGCCATTGCATTTAAAGGGAATCTGTCAGCTGTATATGATACTAAGGGCTGTAGACACAATTGGATAGCTGATATAAAAGCAAACTGTACTTTTCTTGGAGCTGATGGTGGTTTTTCTTTGTATTTTTCAGCCAAAGTGTCATGGGGGTGGGATGTGCTGCTCAAGTGCCACAGCCTGGCACTCCTCACTCACTTTACTTCTCTTGTGCCATCCCTATATTCTCATAAATAGTAAGCTCTTCAAAGCAGGGCCCACACTACTCTACTATCATCTCCATTTCCTCATAGATTGTAATCTCTTGTGAGTGGGGCTCTCACTCCTCAGGCCTCCAAAATGTGTAGCCCCATTTCCTCTGAGTATGGAAATACCCCATATGTGGATGTAAAGTGCTCTGCCGGCGAACTACAATGCTCAGAAGAGAAGGAGCGCCATTGAGCTTTTGCGACAGCCATCCAGCTGTTGCAAAATTCCCAGCATGCCTTGACAGTCAGTGGCTGTCCGGCAATACTGGGAGTTGTTGTTTCTCAACAGCCGTTTTTTTTTTTTTTTAAAGGGAGTGTATATGTAGTGTTTTACTTTTTATTTTGTGTAGGTGTAGTGTTTTTAGGGTACATTCACATGGGCGGGGGTTTACAGTAAGTTTCTCGCTGGGAGTCTGAGCTGCAGCAGAAAATTAGAAAACCTCCAGCTGTTGCAAAACTACAACTCCCAGCATGTACTGACTGACAGACCATACATGCCAGGAGTTGTGGTTATGCAACAGCTGGAGGCACATTGGTTGCAAAGCACAGAGTTTGTTACTTTACTCAGTGTTTCGAAACCAGTGTGCCTTCAGCTGTTGCAAAACTACAACTCTCAGCATGCACTTACAGCCGGAGGGCATGCTGGGACTTGTAGTTATGCAACAGCTGTAGGCACACTACTGCAACTCCCAGCATGCCCTTTGGTAGCTTGTGCATGCTGGGGGTTGTAGTTATGCAATTGCTGGAGGCACACTTTTTTCATAGTTTGCACAAACTACCAAAGGGCATGCTGAGAGTTGTAGTAGTGCCTTCTGCTGTAACAACAACTCCCAGCATTCCCTTTTGTGCATGCTGGGAGTTGTTGCTAAGCAAAATCAGGATGCCAGCCTTACCTCCTGCTCTGCCGGATCCTGTCTGCCGCCGCTTCCTCCGCTCCAGGGGCTCCGATCCCATCGCAGATGCTGGGGATCAGGAACCCCCACTCCAGGTACTGGCTCCCGGCACCTGCTCTTGCCCTCCGGAATAGGGGCGGAGTGGGTGCCGTTAGGGACACCCCACAGCTGGAGCCCTGATTCGTAGGCCGAATCAGGATGATCGTGAGGTGGAACCAGTGCCACCTCACTCCTGCTGCTATAGAGTGATAGGTACTGTGTCGGACAGCACCTATCACCCTTTTTATCTGGGTCACCCGGGACTCGATTGACACGGAATCACCGCAAATCGCCGATCTGAATTTCAGCAGGCAATTTCACAGTGAAGGTCCCGATCAGCCCGACTGAGCATGCCGGGAGTGTATTTTTACTCAACTTGAGTGTTTACTCAACTTTGAATACTGTGATCAGTGCCGCACGCCGTGACCGGGCGTTATAGACAAGGCGCAGGGCATACAGGTACGCCCTGCATCCTTAAGAAATTAAAAAGGGTATTCCAGAAAAACATTTTCATATATCAACTGGCTCCAGAAAGTTAAACAGATTTGTAAATTACTTCTATTGAAAAATCTTAATCCTTCCAGTAGTTATCAGCTGCTGAAGTTGAGTTGATCTTTTCCGTCTGACAACAGTACTCTCTGCTGACCTATATATAAAGTTTTTTTTCCTGGAATACCCCATTAACATGAGATCTTCCAACTGAAGAATAGGAGCCTGAAAATTCACTTCAAATCCACAGTAAAATCTATATCAAATACTCTTCTGAAATCAAAAGTTTCCGTGTGGTTTTACTGTGTCAAAATCTGTGTGAACATAACCTTAGGCTAGGTTTTTTGCTGGCGCTTTTTTATTGGCACTGCAGTTTTTGAGCCAAAGTCAAAAGTGGATCCAGCAGGAAGGAGAAGTATAAGTACTTCCTTTATATTTCCCATTCCTATTGATTACACTTCTGGCTTTGGCTCAAAAACCGCAGTGGCAATTTTCCAAAAAACATAAGTTCTATTAAACTGCTGCCCCCATTTCATCAATAGTAAGCATCAACATTGTGGCTAATCTCCGCTATAGAACAAAAACTGTCCCCCACTGAACCCCCATAAGTATTGGTCCCGCTGACTGTATGCTAAGCCGGGCAGATATGAGCGCCTTCACATCTACGGCCAAATCTTATGACTCAGCTGACCTACCTAAAGCAGCCTATACTATTCCTCTAGCACAGTGTTTCCCAACCAGGGTGCCTCCAGCTGTTGCAAAACTACAACTCCCAGCATGCCCGGACAGCCAAAGGCTGTCCGGGCATGCTGGAAGTTGTAGTTTTGCAACAGCTGGAGGCACCCTGGTTGGGAAACACTGCTTTAGCACAATGTGGGAGATTTAGTGTCTTCTCTCAGGCTTGTAGCTGGTATTTTGGTCAGTCATCTGTTGGTAAATGACAGATGATGTGAATTACAGAGCAGGGTGTGTCGTAGTAACGTACTGTACAATGTTACAAGTGCTACAGGCTACATTACAGTAATTAAATCTCAATAGTAAAGGAAGAGCAGGATCAGCTCACCCGGCATAGACCCGCTGCAGCACGGACAGGTTGCGGATTCACCTTGTGGCAATCAAGAACAAGAAGGAGGTCCAGCGCAGCTTCTCACAGATATGCGGTTTTATTATATCATGCAAATAACACACACGGACATACACGGAGATGATGCGTTTTGGCCGGTGGCACCCGGCCTTAGTAATTAAATCTGGTTTACGTGAATGCATGTAAATCTGAACACGGTCACTACTATCCCAATCCTTTCTTTGTTATGTATCAAGGTCAGATCTATTTCTCCCCATAAAGTGCTCAGTGATTGTAGGAGATCTCACTGTCCTAAATAAGGGAGTGATGTAACTTACCTGCTATTTGCAGACAGTGGTCACTGATCTCTGTATTCACTGTTTTGAAAGCGATCCTCAATCCTACATGAATGTGTTGTTGGCTGTGTGCAACTCAATGCAAACTTCCTGGAAGGAAGGAGAAACTGACGTAAAACAAGAAACCAGATCCCTTCCTGAATCATCTTAAAGGGACAGTCAACATTTATTGCGCAGATTTACTTCTCACTTCATGCAGGAAATATTTAGACTGTGCACAGCATTGGCACTTAAAGGAGAACTCTGGAATATAAAAATTGTCCCCCATACTGCCGGCAGTAAAAAAATTAAGATGTACATACCTTCCTCCGCTCCCCCGGGGCCTCCGGTAACCGCCGTTATCCTCTTCCTGGTTGCTGGTGGTCGGAGAATCATACTGCGCTCAGCCAATCACCAGCCGCAGTGAAGTCCGACTCGGCCGGCGATAGGCTGAGCGACAGTGTGAGAACGCTTCAGGATACAAAATTCTTCACTACACCGGCACCTGCTGCCGGGGCCGAAAACGTCACACTGCCGCTCAGCCAATCGCCGGCCGAGTCGGGACTTCGCTGCGGCCGGTGATTGGCTGAGAGCAGTAAGACTCTCCGACCACCGGCAACCAGGAAGAGGATCATGGCGGAGACCGGAGCCGGTTACCGGAGGCCCCGGGGGAGCGTAGGAAGGTATGTACATCTTTATTTTTTTACTGCCGGCAGTATGGTGGACAATTTTTGTATTCCGGTGTTCTCCTTTAAAAGATACTATGGGGGAGATTTAGCAAAACCTGTGCAGAACAAGAGTTGACCAGTTGACCATAGAAACCAATCAGATTGCTTCTTTTATTTTTCAGAGACCTTTTGAAAAATGAAAGAAGTGAACATATCCCCTCCCCTCCGCACATGTGCGTCGACGCACTGCCCCTTCTTCTCATACAGGTAAATCAAGTGACACACAATTTCTTCTGGTATGTCCCACAGCAATTAGTTCCCTTATTAGTTAGTTCCACTATAGGCATTTATAAAGACAGGTAAGTAAATACATCCTTAGGTAGGTAGATTGATTCCCCCCAAGTAGATAAATAAGTTGGTAGGTAGGTAGTCAAAAAGCTAGCTAGATAAGTAGGTAGCTATGTAGATAGGTAGGTAAATAAGCATGTAGGTAGGTAAATTAATCAAGTAGGTAGGTAGTTAGGTAAGTAGCTGTGTAGGTAGGTAGCCAGGTAAGTAGCTATGTAGTTAGGTAGATAAGTAGGTAGGCAGGTAGCCAGGTAGATAGCAAAGTTGGTAGCTATGTATGTCGATTGGTAGCCAGGTAGGTAGCTATGTAAGTAGGTACCCAGGTAGCTATATGTAATTAGGAAGCCATGTAGCTAGCTATGTACATAGGTAGCTAGCCAGGTAGGCAACTAAATAGGTAGCCAGCCACCCCCAAGATGCCAGGATGAAAAAAAACACAAGAAGAAAAAAAAAACGTATTCTTACCTCCTGTCCCATCTTCGGTGCAGCGTGGATGCCTATTCCTTCCTCCACAGTTCAGGCTCCTGGACTGCATGGAGGCAGAGGTTGCAGTCTCCACTTGCGCTCATTTCTGAGGGTGTGGCCAGAGCACGCCAAGGACAGGTAAGTAGTGGGGCCCCATACAGGAGATTGCAGGGGGGTCCCAGCGGTCAAAATCCCACACCCACCTCCCGGGATCAGACATGTATTCCCTATCCTGTGGACAGGGGACACATTTCAGTACCATGGAGTACCCATTTAATATTCTAAGCATTACATCCTCCAGAAATATGATAATGAGGGCTTAGCAGATAGAGCCCCCCATTTAAAGGGCCCCTCTGCTGAGCAAAATTGAGAAAAGACCTTGCAAAGCCTGTTCTAGAGGCCAATAAAGTATTAATTCTATAATGTGTGTGTCAGAAACTGTCTGAAGTAGTAGAGGTTCACTATGGGAATTTCCTCCTGCTCTGGACAGTTCCTGACATGGACAGAGGTGGCAGCAGAGAGCACAGTGGTCAGACTGAAAAGAAGTTCACAACTTCCTCTGTAGCATACAGCAGCTGATAAGTATTAGAAGGATTAAGATTTTTAAATAGAAGTAATTTTCAAATCTGTTTATCTTTCTGGTACCAGAAAGCAGATTTCTTTTCCACCAGAATACACATTTAACTGCTTAATGTTTTTATTAAAACTTCCATTGTTCTGCCTGGAGCAATGATTTTGCTGCATATTGTCCTGCAGTTTAGCTATGGAATTCACAGGGTGAATACCAATTTCAAAACCTGTGGATGTCATACTGGGGAGTTGTGGTGGGGAGCATGCATCTCAAGACTATCGCAATTCTGCCATGCCTGAATGTACCCGAGTTCATGTGGCACATTTGTTGAATAATTTTCATTGTGTAAACAGTATACTATCCATCAGTGTCCATTTATCACCAGGAAAATACATTGATATAAATGTATACATAGTGGTGGGGGTCTGATTGCTGGGTCCCTTCCTGAGATGAAAGCAGAGGCCAGGCCAAAGTGGAAGGAGATGGATGGTGTTTCTATGTCCATCTAAATTCTGGTTGTGGTGATCATTTCAGGTCCACAAATTCTGTGAAGAACTCAAAATGCGTTTTATGAATCCATATGTATTCAGCGCCCCCTAGTGTGCCTGATTTATCAAAGTGTATCAGAATGACTGAAAAATCTGGTATAAGTTTAGACCAACTATTAGCTTACTTGAAATTGTTCTCCAAAATTTTGGCACAAATTTTTCGGTACATGTAGGCCACGACACCTCCCCTTTCCCAAAGCCACATCCATTTGTCGGCCCCAGCGTGTAAGTATTTAAAGTAAAATGTGGCCCAATTCATGTAGGGCTGTTTTGTTTGGCACATATTATGCCAGAATTCTAACGCATTTGCAATAGTAAATCTTGGTCTTTGTATTTCTAGTCTCTACTTGCTTTCACTGAGTAGAAATAGTCTTGGTTACATTAAAGGGGTACTACCGTGCTGATAACTTATCCCCTATCTAAAGGATAGGGGATAAGTTGCCTGATCGCGCGGGGTCCCACCGCTGTCTCGCACGCAGCACCCCGCTCTCATCAGGCCCCGGGGCGAACATCCGCTCCGGGTC
The DNA here is from genome assembly GCF_029499605.1 of Hyla sarda. Taxonomy (NCBI): domain Eukaryota; kingdom Metazoa; phylum Chordata; class Amphibia; order Anura; family Hylidae; genus Hyla; species Hyla sarda. Next base: position 46,396,061 of record NC_079190.1, read on the forward strand.
TGATGACAGGGCCGGTGATCGTGATGTCACAGCTCCGCCCCGTGTGACATCACGCTCCGCCCCTCAATGCAAGTCTATGGCAGGGGGCAAGACAGCTGTCTCGCCCCCTGCCATAGACTTACATTGAGGGGGTGGAGCCTGATGTCACATGGGGCGGAGCCGTGATGTCACGATACTCTGGCCCTGTGATCGGCGGTCATCAGACCGGGGGCCTGATGAGAGCGGGGTGCTGTGTGCGAGATCGCGGGGGTCCCCAGCGGCGGGACCCCACGCGATCAGGCAACTTATCCCCTATCCTTTAGATAGGGGATAAGTTGTCAGCACGGTAGTACCCCTTTAAAGAACATCTGCAGTGATAAGTATAGGGGATAAGTGTCCCAGCAATCGGACCCCCCGCGATCTCCTGAAAGGGGCCCCGGCATTGCCGAGCTGTGGGCTGGCTAATGCACGTAGCGTTAAGCTCACTGAGCTCAACGGACATGCCCCCTTCATACAGCTCTGTGGGAGAGGCGGGGAGGCACGAACGCTGCATTATCAGCATAATACAAACATTTCCGAATGGCCTCGAACCAGGAATGGGTCATGCCCATACTGTAGAGCGGGTCCAGTAGAGGATGTCCCCACTCCAGTACTGCCTGACCTTTGGCTTTTTAACTAGGCCCATATGCAGCACGAGGCCCCAAAAAGGTCATCATTTCAGCTGCATCGACTAGGAACCAACCACAGGGCCTAGCTAAAAAGGAGCCCGGGTTTGCAGTGACGAACTGTTGGGCATCAAGGTTCGTCTGGTCAACCATAAGATTGACAAAGTCGTCACTGAAAAAAAAACTAAAATAGTCCATTTCAGTGAACCCAACGATGTCAATCTTGATTCCTGAGTCGCCAACAAACTCAGGAATCACAGGCTCGTGGTCAGCTGGCTCAGTCCAGACAAGTTCACTGGTACCAGGCACCAGTAAACTTGGCTGGGGGCTTGACTAGTATGAGCGCCAGGGGGCTGATACTAGCATGGGGAACAGGGTCAGGAGCCGAGGAGGAAGATGATGAGGAGGACCTGGAAGAAATAAGGAAGCGTGGGTCTTCCTCTGTGGCACTTTCAGTGTTGAGGCAAGTATGGCATATGCCTCCTCCGCTGAAAACGCCCTGCGGGCCATTTCCCTACTCTAATGGTGGGTGAAGTGTATATATGTGTGGGGGAAAAACTTTATTGGTGTGTGTGCTAACCCGCCCTAACCTAACTAAACCTGCCCTAACAGAAAAAATATAAACTAAAAAGGAATTTTTTTTTTTTTTTTATAGATTTCTAGCGCAAAAAAAGCCCTGTGCCCCCAAAAAAGCGTTTACCTTATCAGGGGTGTGCACACTGATTAGCACTTGGTGGTGGCAGGGAGCGCAGAAGTCAGTGGGGGGGTCCGACCACTCAGCCCATAACAGTGGCTGGTGGCATGTACAGACCCCCACACATAATACCCGAAAAATTTAATAAAAAAAACGATTAACCCCGAAAAAATGCACCTGCCTGAACCCAAAAACAAACGCTGATCAGTGATAAATCCTGACAGCGGTGGGGCAGGCCGCACACAGAGGTATGATCTGTCCACACAGCACAGGCCTGCTGCTGGTGGCACGGACCGCCTATAGGTGCAAAAAATAAAAAATTTAAAAGCTGCTATAACCCGAAAAAGAGCCTGCACCACAAAAAAAAATGCTGATCAGTACTGATCAGCGGCGGGTGGGCTTTAGCTAACGGTGGCGGACCACTTTTTTTTATAACTAAGAGGGCCCGGCCACACGTTTAAAAAAAAAAAAGAGTCTGTGCCCCCCAGAAAACACTGGCACAGACCGCAGCAATCCTGTAGGGCCGCGGACACCTACAGTATGGTACGCTGTTAAAAAAATAATAATCTTTTTTTTTACCTCCTAGACCCAGATGACCCAGAATCACCGCAGATCACCGGTTTGTATTTACCGGCAAACTGCGGCGATCCTCAGGACCTTCCTCTGTGATATGCTGGGATGCCTGCTGAAATCGCCAGTCTGAATTGACCGGCCATTTGAGGCAATCACCGATATGGGGGGACCTCGGGACCCCCCTTGGCAATGTGCAAGGATGCCTGCTGAATGATTTCAGCAGGCATCCCGGTCCGGTCCCTGCCCGGTAAGCAGCTGGGACCGGATACGCTCAGGGCGAACAAGTACGCCCTGAGTACTTAACCTCTTGGGGACGGAGGGTTTTCCAGTTTTTGCACTTTCGTTTTTTCCTCCTTACCTTTTAAAAAGCATAACCCTTTCAATTTTGTAGCTAAAAATCCATATGATGGCTTTTTTTTTGTGCCACCCATTCTACTTTGTAATGACATCAGTCATTTTACCCAAAAATCTACAGCGAAACAGAAAAAAAAAAATTTTGCGACAAAATTTAAGAAAAAATGCCATTTTGTAACTTTTGGGGGCTTCCGTTTCTACGCAGTACATTTTTCGGTAAAAATTACACCTTATCTTTATTCTGTAGGTCCATAAGATTAACCCCTTAACGTCCACAGACGTAAATGTACGTTCTGGTTTGGCGGGACTTTGCGCACCAGGACGTACATTTACGTCCTGTGTATGACCGCGAGCATCGGAACGGTGCTCGCGTTATACACAGCAGGTTCCGGCTGCTAGCAGCAGCGGGGGACCCGCCGGTAATGGCCGACATCCGCGATAGCGCGGATGTCCACCCTTAATCCCTCAGATGCCGTGATCAATACAGATCACTGCATCTGCGGCAGTGCGGTAATTTGAATGGATGATCGGATCGCCCACAGCGCTGCCGCGGCGATCCGATCATCCAGCATGACGGCCGGAGGTCTCCTCACCTGGCTCTGGCCGTCTCCCGGGGTCTTCTGCTCTGGTCTGAGATCGAGCAGACCAGAGCAGAAGACCACAGATAATACTGATCAGTGCTATGTCCTATACATAGCACTGAACAGTATTACCAATCAAAGGATTGCTATAGATAGTCCCCTATGGGGACATAAAAATGTAAAAAAAAAATACTTGAAAAATGTAAAAATAAAAAGTTTAAAAAGCGGTACAAAAATATAAAAGTGGCTAGCCATGGGTATCATTTTAATCGTATTGACCCACAGAATATAGAACACATGTCATTTTTACCGTAAAGTGTATAGTGTGAAAACAAAACCCTCCAAAATGTTCAAAATTGTGGTTTTCATTTAAATTTCCTCCCGTACATTTTATGGTAAAATGAGAGGTTTCATTACAAAGTACAATTGGTCACGCAAAAAACAAGCCCTTATATGGGTCTGTAGATGGAAATATAATGGAGTTATGAATTTTAGAAAGCGAGGAGGAAAAAACGAAAACGCAAAAATAAAATTGGCCTGATCCTTAAAGGACATCTATAGCGCAAAATAACTTATCCCCAATCAGAAGGATAGGGGATAAGTTATAGATCGAGGGGGTCCGAGCGCTGAGGCCCCCCGCGATCTTCGGTACGGGGCCGCGGCAATATACAGGAAAGGGGGCATTCCGTCCCCGCATGACGCGGCGGCCAACACGCCCCCTCCATGAATCCCATGGAGATACATGGAGGGGGAGTGTCTGCCGCGGCTTTCTGCTGGGGACGAAACTTCACTTCCAGCAGACTGCTGCGGCCCCGTCCAGGAGATCCCGGGGGGCCCCAGAGCTCGGACCCCCGCGATCTATAACTTATCCCCTATCCTTTGCATAGGGAATGTTATTTTGCGCTGGAGTACTCCTTTAAGGTTAAAATGGGCTTGGTCCTTAAGGGGTTAAAATGATCCCCTACTTATATAGGTTGGATTTTGTCGTACTTCTGGAAAAAATCATAATTACATGCAGGAAAATGTATACGTTTAAAATTGTCATCTTCTGACCCCTATAACTTTTTTATTATTCCGCGTATGGGGTGATATGAGAGCTCATTTTTTGCGCCGTGATCTGAAGTTTTTAGCAGCACCATTTATGTGTTGATCAGACTTTTTGATCACTTTTTATTAATTTTTTCATGATATAAAAAGTGACCAAAAATACGCTATTTTGGACTTTGGAATTTTTTTACGCCAATGACCGCGCGGTATAATTAACAATATATTTTTATAATTCGGACATTTCCGCACGCGGCGATATCACATATTTATTTTTATTTACACCGTTTTGGTTTTTTTTATTGAGAAAAGGGGGGTGATTCAGACTTTTATTAGGGAAGGGAAAAATGATCTTTATTCACTTTTTTTGCAGCGTTACAGCTCCCATAGGGGCTATAACACTGCACATACTGATCTTTTTACATTGATCAGTGGTTTCTCATAGGAAACCAGTGATCGATGATTCTGCTTCTTGACTGCTCATGCCTGGATCTCAGGCCCTGAGCAGTCATTCGGCAATCGGACAGAATGGAGGAAGGTAGGGACCCTCCTGCTGTCTTTACAGCTGTTCGGGATGCCGTGATTTCATCACGGCAATCCCGAACGGCCCCTGAGCTAACCAGCAGTGCTTTACTTTCACTTTAGACGCGGCGTTCAACGCCGCATCTAAAGGGTTAATAGCGCGCGGCACTGCGTTTTCCTCTGATAAACTTGGTGTCCAAAATCTGTTTAACAACATAAATATCAGAGGTACCAGAGATGGGAGTAAGTGAAATGTCTTCTTTAGAGAAGCAGTTGTGGTTGACAGGTTTCAAGAGGGAGACATAGAAGGAATTTGGGATCCGAAGAGGGGAGGGCAGATGGAGAGAGTAGGCCACAGGATTTAAATGTTTCTTGATTTTATAGGGACCAAGATAGCGAGGGCCCAGTTTATAACTGGGTACTCTGAAGCTGATCTACTTGGAAGACAACCAGACTTTGTCACCAGGAGAGAACTCGGGAGGGGAACATCTTTTCTTGTCCACTTGAGACTTCATTCGACATGTAGCATGCAAAAGAGAAGAACGTGTCTTCTGTCAGATGGTGGAAAAGTTCTGTACTTGCTCATCAACCGCAGGAACTCCGGAAGAAGAGGAAAATGGAAGAGGAGGACGAGGAAGAAGTCCACAAACTACGAAGAAAGGGAAGTTCCAGTAGATTCAGAACTCTTACGATTGTATGAGAACTCTGCCCAAGGAAGTAAGTCGACGCAGTGACCGACACGTGCCCCCCCCCCCATAGATACATGGAGGGGGCATTTCAGCAGCCGTGTCATGCAGGGACGGAACATTCCCTTCATGCTGTCTGCTGGGGCCTCATACAAGAGATGGGGGGGTTGTCCCAACGGTCAGACCCCCACGATCTATCACTTATGCAGATAAGTTATTTTGCACTACAGTATTCCTTTAAGTAGGTAGTCCCCCTTCATGTAGGTATGCCCCTTTATCAGGTAGGGATCAAGTAGGGCCCCCTGCGCTTTCAGTTATCTGGGAGGATGGGGTGGAGGGATTTCAGAAGGTATGGGAGCCCTGGTTGTCCTCGTCATATTGTCCTGATCTTAGGTACACTATGTCTTTGCATTAGTATTCTATTCTAGAGGGATATTTTTCCTCCGGTTTTATTGTAATTCGGGCTTGTATGGTTTGTTTAATTCCCTTATTTTTATATCTTTGCCTTTTTGCCTGGGTTTCATCCAAGATACAATCATGCTGTTACGTTTTCTCTCAGCAACTCTTAAATGGGCACTGTCATCAACATTTTTTTTTTGATATGTTGTAGTACATATGTACTACAACATATCTTTAATATATTTTCATAATTTTTTATTTTTATTAAAACGTTTTAATTTAAGTTTGAAAACCGGCCACTAGGGGTCTCCCTCCTAGTGGCCGGCTGCAGGCTGGCGTGACGTCACGCCTGAATTCAGACCGATGCCGGCCGGGCAATCGGTCCTAATTCATTCAGCCTGCGCTTGCTCCCTGCCTGTCAATCAGACAGGCAGGAGCGAACGCATTGACTCCCTGGGCTCACACGGCCACTTCTCCCGCACATGACGCCGCCGCTGCTGCCTCTGCACGCCCGCTGTTGGACTCTGCAGTATGTATCTATCTTTAGGGGAGAGCGGGGTTCAAGGTTTTTACATGGGGGTTGGGGGAGAGTGGGGTTCGGGATTTCAACACGGGGGCGGGGGAATGGAATAGTGCCCCATGGCCCTAACTTATTGTTTTCAACACAGGGTGCCTCCAGCTGTTTCACCACTACAACTCCCAGCATGCCCTGACAGCCAATAGATGTAGATGAACTAAGGGCGGAAGTGTGCCCCCCCAGCAGGCATCAGTGACGTTGTGCCTGCTGGGGAAGTCTGCCTGGTAGTGAGCACACTACCAGGCAAACAAAAAGGCATTTTTAATATGGTAGAAAGAAAAATTAAAAGCAGGGAGGGGGTTAGCGATAGAACCGGCAATAGGCAGGGACATTAAAAAAAAATTAAAAAATAAGGATAGTGGGAGCTACACTTTAATAAACTTGCTTGGTTTGTTACTAAAAAGTTATAATTTTTTTTAAAAGAAGTAAAACAAAATAAAATCTATATAATTTGGGTATCCTTGTAATCGTATGGACCTACAGTATAAAGATAAGGTGTCATTTTTACCAAAAAGTGCACTGTGTAGAAATGGAAGCCGCCAAAATTTACAAAATGGCATTTTTTTTCCAGTTTCGCCCCAGAATTAATTTCTCAAGTTTCGCCCTGATTTTGTGATAAAATGAGTGACATCCTTACAAAGTACAATTGGTGGCGCAAAAAAACAAGCCCTCATATGGGTCTGTAGGCCGGAATATGGAAAGCATTATGATTTTTAGAAGGGGAGGAGGAAAAAAAGAAAGTGCAAAAATGAAACATCCCTACCGTCCTTAAGGGGTTAAAAAAAATGGCTTCTGAACTTTTTTTTTTTTTTTTTTCTTGCTCCTGGATTTAAAGCCAATTTGTCAAGCCTTGCTTTACCTCATAAATTACTAAAATGTCTACTGTTCCCCGAACTACTAGGACTAATAACGTTATGGCGAGTGACGCATGCGCAGACGGTTTTAGACGATCATGCGTCGTCTAGGACTCCCTGGTATTGCCCGGAGTTACCTTTCCAATCCGTTCCGCCCATCAAACAATACGACGCAGCGATTGGCTACTCTCTTCTCATCAACAGTCTCCACTGTCCAATCAGATTTCTCCATCTTTGACCACAAACTCATTCTCTGCGTCCCATTGGGTGCCCATCGGTAAACCCGCCCCCCACTCTTGTTCTGCTCTGTGATTGGTGGAGGGCGTTCAGCCAATCGCGAAGTCTCTGGGAGGTGTGTGTGTGGCGCAGGAGGATTTTCCCCGTTGTCGTCTGCCCTAACTCGAGCCATCATGGCGGAGTTCGCGGGACGTGACGGCAGCGGTGCAGCCAGCGAGGGGGGCGAGCTGGAAAACACCGGAGAAGGGGCCAACGCCATGGAGGGGGCGGACAGCGAGGACGAGGAGGACGTGTTTGAGGTGGAGAGTATCCTGGACTCGAAGGTTGAAGGGGTGAGTGATGGGGGTGGCGCGTCCTGTCCGGGGCTGTGCACTGTTTACCTTCAATTTCTGCAGATCGATTGGTTAGGTCTGTCCCCCCCACCACCCTGTCACATGGCGGCGGTCACACTTTACGGTTTTGCATTAAGTATCATTTTGAGCATGGATGTCTATGGGGAAGTAAGGAGAGGACACAAAATGTCCTGCTGAGGAGTAATAACGCAGCCTAAGGATATGTTCACACAATGCAGATTCTTCCACTTCAATAATAAAGTCGCAGTGAATTATAGAAGGCTGGGCCCATGCACTACTGACTAAATATAGCTGTTTCCCTACCCAGTGTACCTCCTACTGTTGCAAAACTACAACTCCCAGCATGCCCGGACAGCCGTTGGCTGTCCGGGCATGCTTGGAGTTGTAGTTTTGCAACAGCTGGAGGCACATTGGTTGGGAGACGGTGATATAGCGCGGTTGCGGATCTCTGCATGTTGCAAAACCACAACTCCCAGCATGCCCTGACAGTTGTAGTTTTGCAACAGCTGGAGGCACATTGGTTGGGAGACGGTGATATAGCGCGGTTGCGGATCTCTGCATGTTGCAAAACCACAACTCCCAGCATGCCCTGACAGAAGTTGTAGTTTTGCAACAGCTGGAGGCACATTGATTAGGAGACGGTGATATAGCGCGGTTGCGGATCTCTGCATGTTGCAAAACCACAACTCCCAGCATGCCCTGACAGAAGTTTTAGTTTTGCAACAGCTGGAGGCACATTGGTTGGGAGACGGTGATATAGCGCGGTTGCGGATCTCTGCATGTTGCAAAACCACAATTCCCAGCGTGCCCTGAGAGAGGTTGTAGTTTTGCAACAGCTGGAGGCACATTGGTTGGGAGACGGTGATATAGCGCGGTTGCGGATCTCTGCATGTTGCAAAACCACAACTCCCAGCGTGCCCTGACAGAAGTTGTAGTTTTGCAACAGCTGGAGGCACATTGATTAGGAGACGGTGATATAGCGGGGTTGCGGATCTCTGCATGTTGCAAAACCACAACTCCCAGCATGCCCTGACAGAAGTTTTAGTTTTGCAACAGCTGGAGGCACATTGGTTGGGAGACGGTGATATAGCGCGGTTGCGGGTCTCTGCATGTTGCAAAACCACAACTCCCAGCATGCCCTGAGAGAGGTTGTAGTTTTGCAACAGCTGGAGGCACATTGGTTGGGAGACGGTGATATAGCGCGGTTGCGGATCTCTGCATGTTGCAGAACCACAACTCCCAGCATGCCCTGAGAGAGGTTGTAGTTTTGCAACAGCTGCTTGGGTGACGGGGATATAGCGTGGTTGCGGATCTCTACGTGTTACAAACCACAACTCCCAGCATGCCCTGAGAGAGGTTGTAGTTTTGAAATAGCCGTAGAGCCGCAGTTTAGGGACAAGGACATAGAAACTAGGGATGCCTTTATATATCTGTGGACGGAAATGCAGTTATCAGTATTTTCGGCATAGAACAAATAAAACATTAAAAAAGCCAGCAACTAGTCACCTCCCCCGCCTACTGTGCTGGCCAAGGGTTTTGGTATGGGGGGGAAAGGTAGTGGATCAGTGGCAGGGCATTTTATTGCCAGATTGGAAGGGTTAAAGGAAAACTGTCAGCTTGCTCCCCCCCCCCACACTAAACAGTGGTACTGGCTGGTAGTGCGGGGGACGGTGATCATGTTGATGCATACCATGCCTGGGTCTGTCACGCCGTTTCTGTATATGCTAATTAGGTGCAAACTGGCATAGGCGGGGTTACTGGCACTCTGACATCAGTGCCGCCCAGCTCATCAATATTCCTCCCTCTTCATTACAGAGTGGGGAGAAGAGGGGGGGGAGGAATATTGATGAGCTGGGCTGCACTGATGTCAGAGTGCCAGTTACCCCGCCTGTGCCAGTTAGCACCTAATTAGCATATACAGAAAAACAGATTTCGGCAGGACGGAACATGGCACAGTAAGAATCAAACTGATCAGCGTCCCCTGCACTGGTCAGCCAGCACCACTGGTTAATGCGGGGGGAGCAAGCTGACAGTTTTTCTTTTAAGTTACTGCTTGGCTGCGGTCCAGTTATATATGGTGGTGGCACTCGCTGGAACAGTTATACACGGTTGCACACAGTATATAATATATGGTGTGGCAGACTGGCACAGTAATATATGGTGTGGCAGACTGGCACAGGATATATGGTGGTGGCACAGGATATATGGTGTGGCAGACTGGCACAGGATATATGGTGGTGGCACAGGATATATAGTGTGGCAGACTGGCACAGGATATATGGTGGTGGCACAGGATATATGGTGTGGCAGACAGGCACAGGATATATGGTGGTGGCACAGGATATATGGTGTGGCAGACTGGGACAGTAATATATGGTGGTGGCACAGGATATATAATGTGGCAGACTGGGACAGTAATATATGGTGGTGGCACAGGATATATCATGTGGCAGACTGGGACAGTAATATATGGTGGTGGCACAGGATATATGGTGTGGCAGACTGGGACAGTAATATATGGTGGTGGCACAGGATATATGGTGTGGCAGACAGGCACAGTAATATATGGTGGTGGCACAGGATATATCGTGTGGCAGACAGGCACAGTAATATATGGTGGTGGCATAGGATATATGGTGTGGCAGACTGGGACAGTAATATATGGTGGTGGGACAGTAATATATGGTGGTGGCACAGGATATATGGTGGTGGCACAGGATATATGGTGGTGGCAGACAGGCACAGTAATATATGGTGGTGGCACAGGATATATGGTGTGGCAGACTGGGACAGTAATATATGGTGGTGGCACAGGATATATCGTGTGGCAGACAGGCACAGTAATATATGGTGGTGGCACAGGATATATGGTGTGGCAGACTGGGACAGTAATATATGGTGGTGGCACAGGATATATAATGTGGCAGACTGGGACAGTAATATATGGTGGTGGCACAGGATATATGGTGTGGCAGACAGGCACAGTAATATATGGTGGTGGCACAGGATATATGGTGTGGCAGACTGGGACAGTAATATATGGTGGTGGCACAGGATATATGGTGTGGCAGACTGGGACAGTAATATATGGTGGTGGCACAGGATATATGGTGTGGCAGACTGGGACAGTAATATATGGTGGTGGCACAGGATATATGGTGTTGCAGACTGGGACAGTAATATATGGTGGTGGCACAGGATATATAATGTGGCAGACTGGGACAGTAATATATGGTGGTGGCACAGGATATATGGTGTTGCAGACTGGGACAGTAATATATGGTGGTGGCACAGGATATATAATGTGGCAGACTGGGACAGTAATATATGGTGGTGGCACAGGATATATCGTGTGGCAGACTGGGACAGTAATATATGGTGGTGGCACAGGATATATCGTGTGGCAGACAGGCACAGTAATATATGGTGGTGGCACAGGATATATGGTGTGGCAGACTGGGACAGTAATATATGGTGGTGGCACAGGATATATGGTGGTGGCACAGGATATATGGTGTGGCAGACAGGCACAGTAATATATGGTGGTGGCACAGGATATATGGTGTTGCAGACTGGGACAGTAATATATGGTGGTGGCACAGGATATATGGTGTTGCAGACTGGGACAGTAATATATGGTGGTGGCACAGGATATATGGTGTGGCAGACAGGCACAGTAATATATGGTGTGGCAGACTGGGACAGTAATATATGGTGGTGGCACAGGATATATAATGTGGCAGACTGGGACAGTAATATATGGTGGTGGCACAGGATATATGGTGTGGCAGACAGGCACAGTAATATATGGTGGTGGCACAGGATATATCGTGTGGCAGACAGGCACAGTAATATATGGTGGTGGCACAGGATATATGGTGTGGCAGACAGGCACAGTAATATATGGTGGTGGCACAGGATATATGGTGGTGGCACAGGATATATGGTGTGGCAGACAGGCACAGTAATATATGGTGGTGGCACAGGATATATGGTGTTGCAGACAGGCACAGTAATATATGGTGGTGGCACAGGATATATGGTGTGGCAGACTGGGACAGTAATATATGGTGGTGGCACAGGATATATGGTGTGGCAGACTGGCACAGTAATATATGGTGGTGGCACAGTAATATATGGTGTGTCAGACTGGCACAGTAATATATGGTGGTGGCACAGGATATATGGTGTGGCAGACTGGCACAGTAATATATGGTGGTGGCACAGGATATATGGTGTGGCAGACTGGGACAGTAATATATGGTGGTGGCGCAGGATATATGGTGTTGCAGACTGGGACAGTAATATATGGTGGTGGCACAGGATATATAATGTGGCAGACTGGGAAAGTAATATATGGTGGTGGCACAGGATATATAGTGTGGCAGACTGGCACAGTAATATATGGTGGTGGCACAGGATATATAGTGTGGCAGACTGGCACAGTAATATATGGTGGTGGCACAGGATATATGGTGTTGCAGACTGGGACAGTAATATATGGTGGTGGCACAGGATATATAATGTGGCAGACTGGGAAAGTAATATATGGTGGTGGCACAGGATATATAGTGTGGCAGACTGGCACAGTAATATATGGTGGTGGCACAGGATATAGTGTGGCAGACTGGCACAGTAATATATGGTGGTGGCACAGGATATATGGTGTGGCAGACTGGGACAGTAATATATGGTGGTGGCACAGGATATATCGTGTGGCAGACTGGGACAGTAATATATGGTGGTGGCACAGGATATATCGTGTGGCAGACTGGGACAGTAATATATGGTGGTGGCACAGGATATATGGTGGTGGCACAGGATATATGGTGTGGCAGACTGGGACAGTAATATATGGTGGTGGCACAGGATATATGGTGTGGCAGACTGGGACAGTAATATATGGTGGTGGCACAGGATATACCGTGTGGCAGACAGGCACAGTAATATATGGTGGTGGCACAGGATATATGGTGTGGCAGACTGGGACAGTAATATATGGTGGTGGCACAGGATATATAATGTGGCAGACTGGGACAGTAATATATGGTGGTGGCACAGGATATATGGTGTGGCAGACAGGCACAGTAATATATGGTGGTGGCACAGGATATATGGTGTGGCAGACTGGGACAGTAATATATGGTGGTGGCACAGGATATATGGTGTGGCAGACTGGGACAGTAATATATGGTGGTGGCACAGGATATATGGTGTGGCAGACTGGGACAGTAATATATGGTGGTGGCACAGGATATATGGTGTTGCAGACTGGGACAGTAATATATGGTGGTGGCACAGGATATATAATGTGGCAGACTGGGACAGTAATATATGGTGGTGGCACAGGATATATGGTGTTGCAGACTGGGACAGTAATATATGGTGGTGGCACAGGATATATAATGTGGCAGACTGGGACAGTAATATATGGTGGTGGCACAGGATATATCGTGTGGCAGACTGGGACAGTAATATATGGTGGTGGCACAGGATATATCGTGTGGCAGACAGGCACAGTAATATATGGTGGTGGCACAGGATATATGGTGTGGCAGACTGGGACAGTAATATATGGTGGTGGCACAGGATATATGGTGGTGGCACAGGATATATGGTGTGGCAGACAGGCACAGTAATATATGGTGGTGGCACAGGATATATGGTGTTGCAGACTGGGACAGTAATATATGGTGGTGGCACAGGATATATGGTGTTGCAGACTGGGACAGTAATATATGGTGGTGGCACAGGATATATGGTGTGGCAGACAGGCACAGTAATATATGGTGTGGCAGACTGGGACAGTAATATATGGTGGTGGCACAGGATATATAATGTGGCAGACTGGGACAGTAATATATGGTGGTGGCACAGGATATATGGTGTGGCAGACAGGCACAGTAATATATGGTGGTGGCACAGGATATATCGTGTGGCAGACAGGCACAGTAATATATGGTGGTGGCACAGGATATATGGTGTGGCAGACAGGCACAGTAATATATGGTGGTGGCACAGGATATATGGTGGTGGCACAGGATATATGGTGTGGCAGACAGGCACAGTAATATATGGTGGTGGCACAGGATATATGGTGTTGCAGACAGGCACAGTAATATATGGTGGTGGCACAGGATATATGGTGTGGCAGACTGGGACAGTAATATATGGTGGTGGCACAGGATATATGGTGTGGCAGACTGGCACAGTAATATATGGTGGTGGCACAGTAATATATGGTGTGTCAGACTGGCACAGTAATATATGGTGGTGGCACAGGATATATGGTGTGGCAGACTGGCACAGTAATATATGGTGGTGGCACAGGATATATGGTGTGGCAGACTGGGACAGTAATATATGGTGGTGGCGCAGGATATATGGTGTTGCAGACTGGGACAGTAATATATGGTGGTGGCACAGGATATATAATGTGGCAGACTGGGAAAGTAATATATGGTGGTGGCACAGGATATATAGTGTGGCAGACTGGCACAGTAATATATGGTGGTGGCACAGGATATATAGTGTGGCAGACTGGCACAGTAATATATGGTGGTGGCACAGGATATATGGTGTTGCAGACTGGGACAGTAATATATGGTGGTGGCACAGGATATATAATGTGGCAGACTGGGAAAGTAATATATGGTGGTGGCACAGGATATATAGTGTGGCAGACTGGCACAGTAATATATGGTGGTGGCACAGGATATAGTGTGGCAGACTGGCACAGTAATATATGGTGGTGGCACAGGATATATGGTGTGGCAGACTGGGACAGTAATATATGGTGGTGGCACAGGATATATCGTGTGGCAGACTGGGACAGTAATATATGGTGGTGGCACAGGATATATCGTGTGGCAGACTGGGACAGTAATATATGGTGGTGGCACAGGATATATGGTGGTGGCACAGGATATATGGTGTGGCAGACTGGGACAGTAATATATGGTGGTGGCACAGGATATATGGTGTGGCAGACTGGGACAGTAATATATGGTGGTGGCACAGGATATACCGTGTGGCAGACAGGCACAGTAATATATGGTGGTGGCACAGGATATATGGTGTGGCAGACTGGGACAGTAATATATGGTGGTGGCACAGGATATATAATGTGGCAGACTGGGACAGTAATATATGGTGGTGGCACAGGATATATGGTGTGGCAGACAGGCACAGTAATATATGGTGGTGGCACAGGATATATGGTGTGGCAGACTGGAACAGTAATATATGGTGGTGGCACAGGATATATCGTGTGGAAGACAGGCACAGTAATATATGGTGGTGGCACAGGATATATGGTGTGGCAGACTGGCACAGTAATATATGGTGTTGGCACAGTAATATATGGTGTGGCAGACTGGGACAGTAATATATGGTGGTGGCACAGGATATATGGTGGTGGCACAGGATATATGGTGTGGCAGACTGGGGCAGTAATATATGGTGGTGGCACAGGATATATGGTGTGGCAGACTGGGACAGTAATATATGGTGGTGGCACAGGATATATGGTGTGGCAGACTGGCACAGTAATATATGGTGTTGGCACAGGATATATGGTGTGGCAGACTGGCACAGGATATATGGTGGTGGCACAGGATATATGGTGTGGCAGACTGGGACAGTAATATATGGTGGTGGCACAGGATATATGGTGGTGGCACAGGATATATGGTGTGGCAGACAGGCACAGTAATATATGGTGGTGGCACAGGATATATGGTGTGGCAGATTGGGACAGTAATATATGGTGGTGGCACAGGATATATGGTGTGGCAGACTGGCACAGTAATATATGGTGGTAGTACAGTTTATTATACAGTGACACTCACTGGCGGTTATATATGTTGGCACATAGTATATAATATATGGTGACTCTCACCGGCACAGTATTTATGGTGTGACACAGTATATAAAACATGGTGGCACTTACTGTCACGGTATATAATATGTAGTGGCACAATATATATCATATGGTGGCACTCACTGCCACAGTATGCTGGCACACAGTATATGTTGGTGGCACTCACTGGCACAGTATATATGCTGGCACACAGTATATGTTGGTGGCACTTACTGTCACAGTATATAATATGTGGTGGCACAATATATATTACGGATCGACAGATTATCGGTTTGGCCGATATTCACGATTTTGGACGTTATCGGTATTGGCAATTACCTTGTCGATATGCCGATAATGCCGCCGCTGCCCCATTGCCTCCCCCATCCCTGGTTTTATAATTACCGGGGTCCACGCTACTTCTGGCTCCTGCGTGCTGCGCAGTGCAATGACGAGTGACGTCCTCAACGCGACGTCACAGTCAGTGCGCACGGTGACAGCTCAGGACGCCACCGGAGCCAGAAGTAGCGTGGACCCTGGGAACAGGTCATTATAAAACCGGGGATGGGGGAGGCAATGGGGCAGTGGTGGTTGGACTAGAGAGGACCCCAGGACAGGCAGGGGGAGAGAAGCGGGCGGTCTCTGGCCCTGCAAAAGCCGCTGCAGTTCATTGATTTAAAGCACCCGCTTTAAATCATTGATCTGCAGTGGCTTCTGCAGCACCGGGTGGGGGTGGGTTGGGGGTAATAGCCGATAACTTATACCGATATTCCGGTATAAGTTATCGGCTATCGGAATGAAAAGTCACAGATTATCAGTATCGGCCCTAAAAAATCTAAATCGGTCGATCCTTAATATATATCATATGGTGGCACTTACTGGCACAGTATGGTGACAGAGTATCATGATGAAGATGATGGTGGCACTTACTGGCACATTATATATTGTGGCACTTATTGGCACAGTATTTAAGGTGGCACACAGTACATAATATAAGGTGGCACACTGGATGGGAAGGGAGCACCTATTAAAGATGAGTGAATCTACAGTAAGATTCTTCAAATCTAATGAACCGGCCATCGACTCATTTAGTCTTGTGAATGTCGATCCAATTCCACAGAAGTCAGGAATGAGACTCCGGATTGTCTTGTTCCAAACTTCTCCAGGGAACCGGAACACTTGGAGAGTGGAATGACTTTTGAAGACTAAATTAGATGACAGCCGATTCATTGGATTCTTACTGTACACAACTCCGTTGGGCTTTCAGCTTTGTGCCTCACCTATACATCTCCTGTCTATACGTAGCAGACACCACAGCCGATCCTGCAGGGAGCACGTGTACAGGGCATTAGGGGATCCAATAATGTGCAGGGACAATTTATTGGCAGATTACAGGATCGTGTTTACAAACAGGGAAGGATCCAGCGCCCATAATGTGTCTGCTTCACTAGTTAGATTTAGATTTGAGTGAATCTGCAGACAGACTTGCCAAATCTAATAAATCTGTTGTTGATTTGTTTAGGGTCTTGAAAAGCAATTTACTGGAGAAGTCTGAAATTACACCATCCACAGTCTCCTTCTAGGAAAGCAGAATTACTTTTACAAGACTAAATGAATCGACGACCGATTCATTAGATTTAGCAAATCTTCCTGTAGGTTCTGTAAGCTCCAGAATTAAGTTGATATGGTATTGGTGGGGCGCAGAGGTCTTTTCTGCACAGCCTAGCAGTTCCATACATAGCTGGGTGACCTGGAGCGTTGCTGGTCAGGGTAACACTGAGGCGTCCCACTAGCATTTCTTCCCCTGTATTTTTTGGTCTAGACTGGATACACTGGTCGGCATTAGGGGGGAATTCACACGCTATTATTAGCAGCGGGTTTCCCGCTGCGTGTTACGCTACCATTGGTTTAAATGGGTCCACAGACAGTCCGCAATAGTGTCAGATTTGCGGACTGTCCGCGGACCTATTCAAATGAATGGTGGTGCAACTTGCAGCGGGAAACCCGCTGCTAGTTACTAGCATGTGAACGCCCCCTTAAGTGTTTCATAGAACTTTTTAGCACTGTGCATAATGTGGAACTACAATATCCAGCAGCCATGCAAATGTTACGGAGTCCTATTGAAGAACCATAAATCCTTACAATGTACAATCTGTAGCTCTCTAGCTATGACGGATTAAGTCGCCTGTCATGCTGTGCGTTGTAGTCTCACTGCAGCTATAAAGCCATGGGTTGGACATTAGTACAGCAGCTGAGGATGAAGATCTTACCCCATAACAATGGAGCACACCTTGCACGCGCAGCCATCTCTCCATTCATTTTTAATGGGGCGTCCAGACATTGCCAAGCTCAGTTGCAAATTCCCATAGAGGATGAATGGATAACTGGCTGCACATGTGTGCCCATCCCATGGTCAGACTCCCTGTGGATAGGACATAACTGCTGCAGATGGGAATCCCTTTTAGTAAACCTGGCACATGTCCACTGCTGTAACTGCTGGCATACTATGTCCAATATGTTTCCTAAACCTAGACTACTTATCAGATGGGGAATAAGCTTTAGATCGCAGGGGTCCGACTGCTGGGGCCCCTGCTCTCCCCCAGAGTGGCGTGTCACGATCCCCACCTGAAGCGGGGGGGGGGGGTTGCAACGCTCTGCTCTCGGGGAAAGCAGGGGCCCCAGAGTTCGGACACCCGACTTCCCCCCCCCCACAATCTAAAACTTGTCCTCTTTTCTGCAGATAGGGGATAAGTTTTGTACTTGCGGGTATGAGACTTCTCCTTTAAAGGGAGCCTGTCTTTAAGTTTTACCCTATATAATGAGTGTAAAGACATATTAGAGGTTAATGTCATGTGTCCTACCATGCCTTGATGTCTGCCGGCACTTCAGTAAATGTGGAGAAAACAACTTTAATCAGTGTCACATGCAGTATGTAAGTAAACGTCAAGTAGTTAGACGTGTTGTCACACCTATTCAGGCCCTTATCACTCTTATCCAGACATGATTGACAGCCCGACTGAGCAATGACATCAGCCCTGACTGAGCTGCTCAATCATACCTTGGCATTATCTGAGCCTGAAAAGGCATGATTACAGCCCAGGGAGCCATAACTACTTCAGCAGCCGTATGCCCATTTGGCTACTTGGGCTTCATTTACATACTGCGTGTGACATTAAAGGACAACTGCAGTGGTACACATTTATATATGCCCGGGCCTCAAAAATAAACAAAGTCCGGTCCGCAGAGCCGTCAGCGTATCACCGGCCGCAGCGATGTCCCGCCCTGGCCTGTGATAGGCTGAGCCCACTGTCATGTCAGGAGCTCTGGCCGGCTTCTTACATAACAGTGGGCTCAGCCTATCACAGGCCGGGGCAGGACATCGCTGCGGCCGGTGATACGCCCCGATGGCTCTGCGGCGTCCCAGTCTCCAGGAAGTGGAATGTCGTCAGCACTGCCGGACCGTGAGGCCTGTACCGGACCAACGGGGGCTCGTAGAAAGGTGTGTAAGAGTTTACTTTGTTTGTTTTTGAGGCACGGGCATATATAAATGTGTACCACTACAGTTGTCCTTTTAATAAAAGTTGTTTTCTCCACATTTTTAGATTTGCCAGCAAACATCCTGTATTAATCTCTATTATGTGCCGACACTCGGTATACAGGGTAAAACTTGGTGACCAGTTGCCTGATGTATGGACTAACCCTATTAGACACCTGCTAATAGTGTTTCCCAACCAGGGTGCCTCCAGCTGTTGCAAATCTCCAACTCCCAGCATGCCCGGACAGCCGTAGGCTGTCCGGGCATGCTGGGAGTTCGAGATTTGCAACAGCTGGAGGCACCCTGGTTGGGAAACACTGCTCTAATATATACGCTTTATGTGACCCAGTCAACCTTAGTACAATGAGTTGTGCTTGCAGTGCACTGGATCTAGAGATGAGCGAACTTGCAGTAAATTCGATTCGTCACGAACTTCTCGGCTCGGCAGTTGATGCCTTATCCTGCATAAATGAGTTCAGCTTTCAGGTGCTCCGGTGGGCTGGAAAAGGTGGATACAGTCCTAGGAAAGAGTCTCCTGGGACTGTATCCACCTTTTCCAGCCCACGGGAGCACCTGAAAGCTGAACTAATTTATGCAGGATAAGTCATCAACTGCCGAGCCGAGAAGTTTGTGACGAATCGAATTTACTGTAAGTTCCCTCATCTCTAACTGGATCATTTTCCATTCCCCCGACCCCCCCCCCCCCCCCCCAAGGCTTCTTTCACACTAGCAAATTACTCAGTTTAGCAAGTTCCGTCGCTAGTTCCATCCTAAAATCAGTTGCCACCGGCAGTAACCAAATCCTATACGTCCATTAGAAAATCCCATTCTAGTCTATGGGCTTTTTCTAATATCCGTTTTAATCCATTATAGTCCGTTATTGATAACGGACATTATTTTGTGACGGAAGATAGTAATGGGAGAAATAGTTCATGAACAATTTCTCCCATTACTATCTTCCGTCACAAAATAATGTCCGTTATCAATAACGGACTATAATGGATTAAAATGGATATTAGAAAAATCCCATAGACTATAATGGGATTTTCTAATGGACGTATAGGATTTGGTTACTACCGGTGACAACTGATTTTAGGACGGAACTTGCTAAACTGAGTAATTTGCTAGTGTGAAACAAGCCGTTCACACGGCCGTCTGTCCCCGTCTTTTTTAAATTTTAAAAAATTTTTTTTTTAATCCCCGTTTTGTTTCCTTTTTTGCAGGCTGTAAACAGATTCAAAACCGTTTAAAAAAAATCCCATTCATGTCAAATTTTTTTTTGACAGCAGAAAAAACAGCACATGCAGTATTTTATCTTCCGTCCAGAAAACGGAAGAAAAAAAACGGATACAGTCAATTTAAGCATTGAAGTCTATGGAAAACAGATGAGCCTTTAATGTCATCCGTTTGCATCCGTTTTTTGGTTAGTTTTTTTAATCCGTTTTTTAATTGAGCATGCTCATAACAAAAAAAAATATATATTTTTTTGTTTATTAACTGAACAAAAACGGATCCAAACAGATACAAATGGATAACATACGTTATTGTCCTTTTTTTTTTTTTTTTTTTTTTTTTTTAAGTCCATTTTTTATTTTGACGGGAGAAGAACGGAATGGGTCTAGACGGCCGTGTGAACGCAGCCTAATAAAGAGAAAGTGACCTGCAGGGGCAGATTAAGGCTACCCTGGGCTGTTCAGAAGGTGTTGGCGTCCCTTGATTCTTGCAAACAGGCACTAATGTGTTTTAGACCGGTAACATGCTATGAAGGAAAGCAATTTTATTTAGATTGTGCCAAAGAAAATGTGGTGTTGGCTGCATAAATGTGTTATGCTTCCTAGATCATGCTTATGTAGCCTTAGGATTAAATAAATGGCACCAAAAAACGCAATGTGAAATTTATAGTTATCATATCCTCAGGGTACAAGCAGTGCAGCCTAAGAAAACCCACATGCCAGTCTGTCTATTTATTTTATTTATTAACGTAGCTATAGGACCCGGGATCTCGGCTGCAGCATCCGCATTCATTACTGCACAGAGCAAACTCACTCTGTGCGTAATGACGGGTGATACAGGGGCCGGAGCATCGTGACGTCAAGGCCCCACCCCCTCGTGATGTCACAGCCTGCCCCTGCAATACAAGTCTTCAGGAGGGGGTGTGGCGGCCATCACTCCCCTTCCCCTAGACTTGCATTAAGGGGGCGGGCTGTGACGTCACGAGGGGGTGGGGCCTTGACGTCACGATGCTCCGGCTCCTGTATCACCAGTCATTACGCACAGAGCGCGCTTGCTCTGTGCAGTAATGATAGCAGGGTGCTGCAGCAGAGATCCCAGGGGTCCCTGGCATCTTATGTGACATCTTATCCCCTATCCTTTGGATAGAGGAGAAGATCTCCTGGGGCAGAGTACCCCTTTAATAAATTTGGTGCTCCTACACATTACTAGCACACGCAAAAAAGGTGTAGAAAAATGCTTCACTTACACCTACAATGATAAATGCTCCCCCGCTATACCTATGTCACATAATCACCAATATGAATGATCAGCTTAGTATAGTATTACCTATGGCCACCGAATAATCCTCACCAAACAGGCCACATGATATAGAACACGGGCCGCCAGACCTCGTCATGTGGCCCGCGTAGCCGCCAGCCTTCACCAACGTCTGCCCTCTAGCGATCCTCCCTCGGTCCTCCGCCTCTATGGTTGTACGCGCAGGACGTCAGTGACGTCCAGTGCGTACAACCATAGAGACGCGGGAGGACGGCAAGATCACCGCAGGAGGACGCTCTCCGGCCGGGGCCTGGTAAGTGACCGGCGGCGCGTTATCTTCTTCTCATCAGCGTTCCGGTCACCGCTCGACCGGTCCTGGCACCTACTGCTATGGTCCATAGGCCATAGCAGTAGATTGTGTCCCCGGGCCAGAGGAGCGGTGACCGGATCACAGTGGGGGCAGCACAAAGACATACATCCTCAAGCCATACACTGTATATGGCTGGAGGCTGTATGCCTGTGGGGAGGGAGGGAGGGGGGGGGGGGTGCTGCCTACCTAATGTGGGGGGAACTATACTGACTACCTAATGTGGGGGGAACTATACTGACTACCTAATGTGGGGGGAACTAGACTGACTACCTAATGTGGGGGGAACTATACTGACTACCTAATGTGGGGGGAACTACAAGGTACTGTACATTGCGGTAGGAGGGGTAGTCTTATATGGCGAGTATATCCCAAACTCTACATTTTAACTGTAAAAGTTGGGGGTCGTCTTATACACCCAGTCTTATACGCCGGCATATACGGTATGTGGGGGGAGGGGTCCTACAGATACAACCGGCCCTTTTGAGGGTGACCAAACTGCTTAAGCGGCCCCCGA
Source organism: Hyla sarda (assembly GCF_029499605.1). NCBI lineage: Eukaryota > Metazoa > Chordata > Amphibia > Anura > Hylidae > Hyla > Hyla sarda. The sequence continues at coordinate 46,418,349 of NC_079190.1, forward strand.
TGAATTTGAGTTTGACACCCCGGATATAGAATATCAAAATATTACAGCCAACTTTAAAAAAAACAATGAATACAGGACCTTATTAAAAATACACGTATATGGTACAGATTGGTATCACAACAGAAAGAATGGAGGGGTAAATTCCCAGTACTTGCAATGTTGTTAGTCTAGGGACACAGATATAAATATATCAAATCAGACTAGTGAGAATGGTGCAGCAGTATCCAAAGTACAAGTTAACTATCCATACCACAGAGCATCAAGACAATACAGGCAAATGAACTGTGCACCTAGTGGGGAGATACCCCTAACTAGGGATGTAAGAAAAAATCGATTCTCGCGATAATCGCGATTTTTTCATTTGCCGATACAGAATCGATTCAAAATATTTTTGAATCGATTCTTTTAGGGATGTGGAATTTTTATCTGCGGACGCCTGGAACAGCATGTCATGTCTTGGGCATCAGGAGATAAAAGTTCCACATTTGTGGAGCCGGGCAAGCCAGGTCTGACACGGCGTCGCTCTGGGTGTATGGAGCGGGCTCAGACTCGTGCCCACTCCGTACTATGCGACCCCCGGCTGATTTCAGTAGCCGGGGGCCGCCGCTAATAGCCAGCATGCGGCAATCGCCGCGGCTGGCTATTAAAGGAGTATCCGGTGCGCACTTTTCTCATTTTATCCTATCCAGGCTGCAAAATAAAATAAAACGCACTTTATCTTACCTGCCAACGAGCCCCCGGAGCTCTGGTACAGGCGTTCGGTCCCCGGGCTGTATTCTTCTTACTTCCTTTTAGTCCGGCACGTCACATGGAGCTTCAGCCTATCACTGGCCGCAGCGATGTCCCGCCTCCGCTGGTGATAGGCTGAAGCTCCATGTGACGTGCCGGACTAACAGGAAGTAAGAAGAATACAGCCCGGGGACTGAACACCTGTACCGGAGTGTACCGGAGCTCCGGGGGCTCGTTGGCAGGTAAGATAAAGTGCGTTTTATTTTATTTTGCAGCCCGGACGGGATAACATGAGAAAAGTGAGCACCGGAGTACTAGATCGCCACTGTCAAAGCTGACAGCGGCGTCTATTGGGATCTATGAATGCTCCCAGGTGGGCGATGTATCGGGATATATCGCGATGTATCGTCACCTAGACGGTATCGCGATATATCGGGATATATCGAATCGCCACACTGGTATCGCGATTCGAATCGAATTGCCAAATTCTTGGCGATTCACACCCCTACCCCTAACCCTAGTGCTATCTCTCCACTAGATGTACCGCAAAGAGTGTTAGCTGCACCTCATTTCCAGAAGTGTGTTTGGGCTTTTGAAAACTTGGTGTTTAACAATGTGCTTTTCGTGCTATTTGCCCCAAGTATACTTGGTATTAACTGTGACACTTTGTGCACCAGAAAGTGGTGCTAAACCTTTGAAAATAGGGTTTTAAAGGGGTTATTCAGGGGAAAATTTTTTTTTTTATATATATCAACTAGCTCCAGAAAGTTAAACAGATTTGTAAATTACTTCTATAAAAAAAAATATTAATCCTTTCCGTACTTATGAGCTACTGAAGTTGAGTTTTTCTTTTCTGTCTAAGTGCTCTCTGATGACACGTGTCTCGGGAACCGCCCAGTTTAGAAGCAAATCCCCATATCAAAACTCTTCTAAACTGGGCGGTTCCCGAGACAGGTGTCATCAGAGAGCACTTAGACAGAAAAGAACAACCTTAACTTCAGAAGCTCATAAGTACTGAAAGGATTAAGATTTTTTTAATAGAAGTAATTTACAAATCTGTTTAACTTTCTGGAGCCAGTTGATATATGTAAAAAAAAAAAAAAAATATATATATATATATATATATATATATATATATATATATATATATATAATATAATATAATATAATATAATATAATATAATATAATATAATATAATATAATATAATATAATATAATATAATATATTTTTTTTTTTTCCTGGATAACCCCTTTTAATAGCACAAAAAAAAGCATAACCACGCCCCTTTAAAAAATAATTGGCTATCAGGGCGCTAAATCAGGTGCTATTTATCTGAAAATGTGGCACTAAATTCTTTGAATAGCCCACCATCTGTTACTGACCAATCTGTATACCTAAACCAATATTATCAAAAAAACCACCCCACAGGGTAAGTAATACTACCACACCATGACCACCTATTACCACCTCACAGAGACTATTATCCCCATACTTTGGTATATGCCAGCTCTACACAGGATCCATATAAGAGGTTATAGTTACATCCCGTGACATCTACTCTGATCCGAGTTGGTTACTTTCCTTTTTCTTCTCCTTCCGGCTCAAACCCCAGTGATGACATCTTTTTGGCCACTACAGATTTTGTAGAGACATCTGTAGCCTTTATAGCAACACAACACAAAAAATTCTAATACCCCAGACCCCTAAATAGAATAATGTCCTGGGCACCTGAATAAGTTCAGAGCCTAGGATCCTAAATAAATACATCCCTAAATAGAAGTCATAGCAGGACTCCCCAAACTGCAGCAATCTCCCCCAACCCCTGCTCTTGCACACTAGTCATACAGCAGGACATTGCGCCCTCCTGCAGCCCCTGCGTTAGTCATAAGGCAGAACCCCCCCCCCCCCCCAAGTCGCTCAAGGCCTAACCCCCCTCATCACGTAAAGCAGAACTTCCTTGAGCTTCTATGACTGAAGGAAAGAGCATGTAGTCATGAGGAGGCGGATGTGACGGACTGCACAGCGGGTGGTACTACTTCGCTCAATGTGCCAGCCTAGCGGTCTTGGCACCTGTCTGTATGTGATGCTGCGGCAGCCATGCACAGGTCTGAGGCTCCTGAAAGGCTTAGGCTGGGTTCACACCACGTTTTTGCAATACAGTTCCCGTATACGTTTTCAATGAAAACCGTACGGAACCGCGTTGAAAACCGTATGCATTGACTCTCCATTGAAAACCGTATGCCAAAAGATGCATCAGGTTGTGTCTGTTTTGCCTCATGTACGGTTTTGTCATTTTTTTTTTTTTCCTCTTACCCAAAACCGTAGCCTACCACGGTTTTTGGTCCGGGTGAAAAACCGTATGGAAACCGTATTTGTTTTTTTTTTTTTTTTTTTTTGTTTTTTTTTACATGGGCGTCAATGGGAACCGTATGTGCATATGGTTCCATACGGTTTCTTGACACTGAAAAGGTTTTTTTTGTTTGTTTGTTTTTTCTTGGAATTTCATTCAAACAAGTGAAATTTTATTCATGATGGAGTGAAAAGTTAAAAACTTGATTTTTTTTTTTTTTTTTTTCTTAAAGACTGATTAAACCGGACATCATTTTTTTTTCAAACCGCTGGACACACACTTGGCGGTAGTAGCCACGACAGGTCAGGAGGATGGGACGTCACAAAGCAAATTTTATATGTATAATGTAAAACCAGTGATATTCATTATTTAAATTTATATATTATGATTTAACATGAAATCTCTGTCTACCTTACCTCGTATGTTACTCCGTTTTTATCTGTTTTATTGCTCCTGTTCCGCCCCTCCCACCGCTGACTTATTTCTTCCTGTACCGTGTATAGAGCAGTGTTTCCCAACCAGGGTGCCTCCATCTCAATGCAAGTCTGTGAGTTGTAGTTTTGCAACAGCTGGAGGCACACTGGTTGGGAAACAATGGTATAGACCAGTGGTCTTCAACCTGTGGACCTCCAGATGTTGCAAAACTACAACTCCCAGCATGCCCGGACAGCCGTTGGCTGTCCGGGCATGCTGGGAGTTGTAGTTTTGCAACATCTGGAGGTCCGCAGGTTGAAGACCACTGGTATAGACAGACATGGGGCTATGCTCAGTGTCCTAGATATAAGCATTTTGGGATGTAAGTAATGCATTGCAGTATCCAGCATCTCTTCCACAGATCCCCCTTTAACCAAGGGATAGAAAGGCCTATATATTGTGTGAAACAGAGCGGCACTGTTATGTCACCCAGCTGCCCGGTGATTAACATGCAGAGTCGTCAGCGGTATGCAGCCGGCGGGAACCTGCAAACAACTGTCCTTATGAGAGGGACTGGAATTATTGCATTACCTCCGCTTCCCTCCTCTGTGCTGCTTTATCTGGGCCATTTTATTCTCGCTTGCCTTCCTCCCTCCCCGGGTAAAATTCCAGTCTGCAGATGTCCTGAATTATTTTGGTTCCACGTGGGAAATCATCCTGCCCCTGTGCTGGATCAATGCATCATGTGATTGCCTATACATTTATGTACGCTGCATCCGCTCTGCTCTCCTGAATGGTCTGGTGACTGGTTCAGAGGCTTTAATTAACATTAGTAGTATCTAAATCTGTGCAGATATTACAGGAGACAATTATTTATTTATAAAATTTTTTTTTTTACATATCGCAGCTAGAGATGAGCGAACTTATAGAAAATTTGATTCGTCACAAACTTCTCGGCTCGGCAGTTGATGACTTATCCTGCGTAAATTAGTTCAGTTTAGGTGCTCCGGTTGGCTGGAAAAGGTGGATACAGTCCTAGGAAAGAGTCTCCTAGGACTGTATCCACCTTTTCCAGCCCACCGGAGCACCTGAAAGCTGAACTAATTTATGCAGGAAAAGTCATCAACTGCTAAGCCGAGAAGCTCGTGACAAATCGAATTTACTGTAAGTTCGCTCATCTCTAATTGCAGCGACAGATCGGAACATATTGCTGGGAGTTAGTGACTGGATCCCCCGCAGTGACGTAATACAGCTAGAGAATCTGTCGATTTTATTTTTATTTTTTTAATATTTTTTTTTCTAATGTATGCTGTCCATTACAAGTAAATTTGTTACTTAAAGGGAACCAATCATCAGATTTTACCCTATAACGCTTGGCAAAGAGTTATATAGGGTAAAATCTTTATTTTCACCATTCCCGGAGGATGCTCCTGCCCCCAGGGATGGTGAAGATATGAAGTTATAAACTAGTCACCGCCGCCGCCGTAAGTAGTCACCTGGGCTGGGAAGCTCTTCTCCCCTACTCCCGTTCTTCGGCCGGCATTGCCGCCCCCTCCGCTTGATTGATGGGCCGCGTCATCGTTCCGCTCACTGAACAGACGGCGCACACGGCCCGTCAATCAAGCGCAGGGGGTGTCACTGCCGGCCGAAGAACGGGAGTAGATGAGAAGAGCTCCCCGCCCAGGTGACTACTTGTGGCGGTGACTAGTTTATAACTTCATATCTTCACCATCCCTGGGGGCAGGAGCGTCCCCCGGGAATGGTGAAAATAAAGATTTTACCCTATATAACGCTTTGCCAAATGTTATATAGGGTAAAATCTGATGATTGGTTCCCTTTAACTTAAGTTCCCTGGAGTACCCCTTTATCAGACACATATCACCTATACACAGGATTGGGGATAAGTGTCTAATCACGGAGGGGCCCCCTGCGATCTCCTGTACTAGCCACATTTACTTACCCCTCCCTGTGCTTTGGCCTCTAACTTCCTGGACGAGTACAAGTTTCAGCCCGTTCAGCCAATCACCAGCTGAGGCGGCACATCGCTGTGGTCGGTGATTGGCTGTGCGGGCCATCACTTGTGCTTCTTTAGGAAGCTGGGGTCCGGAGTGTGCTGAAGACGGGTAAATAGATGGGGCCTCGTACAGGAGATCTTAGCGGTCAGACCCCCTGCAATCAAACACTTCAGACACCTCCACAGGATATGAGATAAGTGTCTGATAAATTCAGTTCCCCAGACTACATCTTTAAAGCAGCACCTGTTATTTCAGGAGAATTTTCGTTATAAGTAGCCCTATGCATGTACCTGAGGATCACCACTATTTCTGGCGATTCTATAACTTGTATATGGTATTTTTCAGCAGCTTTCTGCTCTGCAGGTTTCATCTATAACTAACAGTTCTCCCAAAGCTTCCTCCTCCCCTCTTTATAGATTTGTATTGGCTTGTCTTTCAGACACAGGACAAAGCTGAACTGATTTAAGGAGGGAGGGGAGGAAAGAAGCTTGCTAACAGAAGGAAGCTACATTTTTGTCTGATATATATTACAAAGTTTCTAATATTCGCTTGTACTATTGATCTAGACAAACTATTAATAGCAGCATTTCTTTTTTCCTCCTGAACATCACTATGAATAAGGTTTTTGTTTAAACCGAAACGTGTCGGCGTTTCATTTGGCTTTTAACTTGCACTTTTTTGTTCAATTTTAATGGATTAAATAAAACATTGAAGTTTTAGGAAGCTGGATTTCACCATTTTTTTTCTATTGTCAAATGACAGTGCCTGTTTAACTCCTGTACGTCCTGAGTCTGCTCCCGTTTTTTAACATGGGGTCACAGCGTCATAGCGGGTCTGGCCCGGGACACTTGGCTAATAGTGTGCGGCCCTGAACGGGCTGTCGCGCGCTATTAACCCTTTAGACGCAGCGTTCAAAGTTGAACGCCGCGTCTAAAGTGAAAGTAAGACATTGCCGGTTAGCTCAGGGGGCTGTTCGGGATCGCCTCGGTGAAATCGCGGCATCCTGAACAGCTCTAGGACAGCAGGAGGGTCCCTTACATGCCTCCTGTTGTCCGATCGCTGAATGACTGCTCAGTGCCTGAGATCCAGTCATGAGCAGTAAAGAGGCAAAATCATTGATCAATGGTTTCCTATGAGAAACCATTGATCAATGTGTAACATCAGTGTGTGCAGTGTTATAGCGTCCTATAGGAGCTATAACAATGCAAAAAAAAGTGAATAAAGATCATTTAACCCCTTCCCTAATAAATTTGAATCACCCCCTTTTCCCATAAAAAAAGTGTAAATAAAAAATAAACGTGGTATCGCCGTGTGCGGAAATGTCCGAATTGTAAAAATACATCATTAAGTAAACCACACGGTCAATGGCGTACGCGCAAAAAAAATTCCAGGTCCAATATAGCGTATTTTTGGTCACTTTTTATATCATGAAAAAATTTATAAAGAGCGATCAAAAAGTCCGATCACTACAAAAATGGTACCGTTAAAAACTTCAGATCACGGAGCGCTCATACCGCCCCATATGCGGAAAAATAAAGAAGTTATAGAGGTCAGAAGATGACCATTTTAAACATAGACATGCCCCGTCCATGTATCTCCGTGGGGTACATGGAGGGGGTGTGTCAGCCGCCACTTAATGCGGAGACAGAATGCCCACTTTCCAGCATACTGCTGTGGCCCCATCCAGGAGATCCCAGGGGGGCCCAGCGCTCGGACCCCCTGCGATCTATAACTTATCCCCTATTTGAAGGATAGGGGATAAGTTATATTGCACTACAGATCTCCTTTAAGGGGATAAAGGGTTATTTTGTCTGGCTGATCTATGCCATCACTTTATAATCATTTGGGCATCTGTGGCCATCTGAATGTTCCAATTTTGCATCCCGGTGACCAGGGCACTGCTGTGCAGGGAAAACCGTAATGGGTCTGAAGTGCTGAATTAGAGCTGTGGTCTCAGAGGTCGGAACCCCACTGACTGTTATAATGGAATATCCTAGTGATACACAAAATAGGAAAACTTTTTTTTTCCCCCTCTTTTTGTACAGGGGGAAGTGCTGTATCGTGTCCGATGGAAGGGGTACGATTCTGATGGGGATACTTGGGAGCCAGAGGCCCATCTGGATGACTGCAAAGAAGTCCTTCTCGAATTTAAACGGAAACAAGCTGAAAGCAAGCAGAAAGCTGTCAAAAAAGAGACCCTGGTAAATATTATCTTTTTTTATTTTTATATTACATATTTTTTAAATGTTTTCATTGTTGTAAATACAAAACAAATCTAGAGGAAAAAACACGAAGAAATGGCTCCCCCTCTCCCCAAATATAATCTCACTATAAAGTTTAAAGCAATGTACATATGTCTTTGCCTCTGCATCAGTCTAACCCAGTGTTTCCCAACCAGGGTGCCTCCAGCTGTTACAAAGTACAACTCCCAGCATGCCCAGACATCCTTTGGCTGTCTGGGCATGCTGGGTGTTGTAGTTTTACTTAACTTAAAGTGCGGTGCTTCATGTAACCTCTTGCAACTCTGGAGGCTCCATATGATTTGCCAGTGTAGTTGAATTGCGTATGGCAGAAGCAAGTTTACAATAGATTTATGACCCTTCTGATTGAGAAGGGGCTTGTTCTTTTATAAAAGGAAATATGTCGGAAATTGGTACCGACAGGTAGTGCAGGTGACACTGATGACAACTGTACTTACCTTGTCCCGGTCTGTGGCGGTCTTCTCCAGTATTTTCGCTCCGTACATGGGCGGAGCTTAATGACGTCACCGCTGCTGTTCCCGGGACCCAGCAGAGAGCAGCAGTGGTGATGTCACTAAGCTCCGCCCGTGCCCCAAGACGCAGCTGCTTTCTGCAGGGTCCTGGGAACAGCAGCGCTGACGTCTTTAAGCTCCACCTGTGCCCCAAGACGGTGCCTGGAGCGAAGATGCCGGAGAAGATTACAGGAGATCCCCACCACGGACAAGGTAAGTCATCAGTGTCACCTGCCACAAAGGTTAATGCAGGTCACAATGGTGACAGATTTCCTTTAACCCCTTAATGACCACGAATGTAAATGTACGTCCTGGTTTGGCGGTATTTCGCGCACCAGGACATACATTTACATCCTGTATATGACCGCGAGCATTGGAACGGTGCTTGCGTCATACATGGCAGGTTCCCGTCAGTAATGGCCGACATCGCGATCATGCAGATGTCCACCATTAACCCCTCAGATGCCGTGATAAATACAGATCGCGGCAGTGCAGTACTTTGAATGGATGATCGGATCGCCCGCAGCGCTGCCGGAGCGATCCGATCATCCAGCATGGCGTCCGAAGGTCCCCTCACCTGGCTCCGGCTGTCTCCGGGGGTCTTCTGCTCTGGTCTGAGATCGAGCAGACCGCAGCAGAAGATCACAGATAATACTGATCAGTGCAATGTCCTATACATAGCACTGCACAGTATTAGCAATCAAAGGATTGCTATAGATAGTCCCCTATGGGGACATAAAAAGTGTAAAATAAAAGTTGAAGAATGTAAAAATAAAAAGTAAAGTGAAAAATCCCCTCCCCCAATAAAAATGAAAATTGTCAGTTTTTCCCATAGTACCCCCAAAAAGTGTGAAAAAAATAAAAATTATAAACCTATTTGGTATCCCTGTGTGTGTAAACAGATTTGTAAGTTACTTCTTTTTAAAAATCTTAATCCTTTCACTGATTATCAGCTGCTGAAGTTGAGTTGTTGTTTTCTGTCTGGCAACAGTGCTCTCTGCTGACATCTCTGCTTGTTTCGGGAACTGCACAGAGTAGAATAGGTTTGCTATGGGGATTTGCTTCTACTCTGGACAGTTCCCGAGACTCGTGTCATCAGAGAGCACTTAGAAAAGAACAACTCAACTTCAGCAGCTCATAAGTACTGAAAGGATTAAGGATTTTTTAATAGAAGTAATTTTCAAATCTGTTTAACTTTCTGGAGCCAGTTGATATATATAAAAGTTTTTTCTGGATAACCCCTTTAAGTTATAGGTTACCAGTTTTTGGGGCAGATGAGACCTGATTTATGTTGTTTTCTTGCCATTCAATAGCCAAAGTTTAGTGATCTTTTTGACGCGGAATCTGACAGTGACGTTACACATGGCACTAAAGATGAGTCTAACCAGAAAAAGAAGAAGCCAAAAGAAGATGATGACAAGAATGCACAAGAGGACTTGAAAAAGAAGTCAAAATCTGGTAAAAATAAGGAGAAGTCAAAGGTTGAGGCAGAACCATCTGAAAACCAACTTGCTGACTCCAAGCCAAAGAAAAGGTTGTCAGAAAGCAAAGAGGACCTAAGTAGCAAAAAGCCAAAAAAGGAAGAGACTAAGAAATCTAAGGAGGACAATAAGGATGGTAAAGTGAAGGGTAAAGAGGAACTTAAAGAGAAAACGAAAAAAGTGCATGAAGTGGAGCACCCTGAAAAGCCAGAAACTCCAGAGCCTGAGGCAAATGCTGAGGGTCTAAACAGTGACGTTCTTATGAATGATGAGGAAAAGCTGGGTCAGGAAGAGGCCCTGAAAAGCCTGGAGATGGTCGATGCTCCCGTGGATAAGACCGTCATTAGCCCAATGGACATGGAGACTGATGAGCTGAAACTGAAAAAAAAGAAAAAGAAACATAAGAAAAAAACTGAAAAAGATGATAACATGAAATCATTATTTATGGAGGAAACCCATGTGGAGAAGAAGAGTCTTCTGAAAAAACAGAAGTCCCTTGATAAGGTAAAGGAACCAATCGTTGCAGAAAAGCCACCAGCCCCGATCTCAAAAAGCTCTAGGCAGAGTACTGAAGACAGAGCAAGGAAATCTGTGGACTCCTTGATAGAGGTATGTGGCTCACTATTATTATTACCAACTTTTTAGGGTGTATTCACACTTACAGTATCCTGGGCATGTTTGATGTGCAGGATTTAAAGGCGTACTCCACTTGCCAGCATTCGGAACCAAATGTTCCGAATGCTCTTTTCACTAAGCGGGGGTCGGCCACTCCCCTCGTGATGTCATGCCACGACCCCTCAATGCAAGTCTATGGGAGGGGGCGTCACGCCCCCTCCCATAGACTAGCATTGAGGGGGCGTGGCTGACCCCTGCAGCGCAAAAAGAACGTTTGGAACATTTGGTTCCGAGCGCCGGCCGGTGGAGTACCCCTTTTTAAAGCTGATGATTTGAAGCTGTGTTCAGTCAGGGTAGGGTCACATGTGCAGGTTTTTGCTGCGTATTTTCTGCAGCTCATTTTGCTGCCTATTGACTCCAATGAGTAGGAAAATACGCCACAGCAAAATATGGCATGTGTGATCCTACCCTTAATCTGTAAATCTTAAGGGCTTGCTAACAAAAAAAGGACTTAATAAAGGACCCAGTGGTGGGACACTACAGGGTCCTTTATTAAGACCTTTGATTGGCGCAGACACTGTCACAGTACCTTCCTACATTATTTATTTCAAGATAAAAGTGCTGTGCTTTTCCTCACCTTCACAGGTCATCCAGTACTTCCTACATCTTTAATACACAACCTGGACACAAGCGTTTACTTTCCACCACTTGCGTAATTATTTGCATAAGTGGTCTAGGTCCCTGGTAAATATACTCCCCATGATGTGTTCAGCAATTGCTTGTAGCATTTTGGTATTTAGACTGAACTATTTGTCCATGCAGTCTACACTGAGTTCTATGTGCTGTTGTATATCTACAACATCTTTTCAAAAGTGCAACCTCTTATCAGACTTTTCTACTCTGTATCTTAATCAGGCTAAAGAAGCAAAAAAATCTTGGCTGTCCAAAGAAAAGCCCAAGAAGAAGCATGATGCAGAAAAAGAGGCAAGAAAGGAGCCAAAGGTGGTAAAACGTGAGTTTACAACCAGCAAATACTCTGATGTGTATTATGTTTATTCAGATTTTTTTTTTTTGTGAGATATACACACACACACACACACACACACACACACACACACACACACACACACACACTCTGCTAAAAATAAATAAATAAAGGGAACACTAAGAGAACACATCCTAGATCTGAATGAATGAACTTATCGTATGAAATCCTTTCGTCTTTACATAGTTGAATGTGCTGACAACAAAATCACACAAAAATTATCAATGGAAATCAAATGTATCAACCCATGGAGGTCTGGATATGGAGACACACTCAAAATCAAAGTGGAAAACTTCACTACAGGCTGATCCAACTTTGATGTAATGTCCTTAAAACAAGTCAAAATGAGGCTCAGTTAGTGTGTGTGGCCTCTACGTGCCCGTATGACCTCCCTACAACGCCTGGGCATTCTCCTGATGAGGTGGAGGATGGTCTCCTGAGGGATGTCCTCCCAGACCTGGACTAAAGCATCTGCCAACTTCTGGACAATCTTTGGTGCAACGTGGCGTTGGTGGATGGAGCGAGACATGATTTCCCAGATGTGCTCCATCGGATTCAGGTCTGGGGAACGGGTGGGCCAGTCCATAGCATCAATGCCTTCCTCTTGCAGAAACTGCTCACACACTCCAGCCACATGAGGTCTAGCATTGTCTTGCATTAGGAGGAACCCAGAGCCAACCGGACCAGCATATGGTCTCACAAGGGGTCTGAGGATCTCTTCTTGGTACCTAATGGCAGTCAGGCTACCTCAGGCAAGCACATGGAGGGCTGTGGGCCCCTCCCCCCCCCCCCCCCCCCCTCACAAAAGAAATGCCACCGCCAAACCGGTTATGCTGGAGGATGTTGCAGGCAGCAGAACGTTCTCCACGGCATCTCCAGACTCTCACATGTGCTCAGTGTGAACCTGCTTTCGCTGTGAAGAGCATAGGGCACCAGTAGCGAATTTGCCAATCTTGGTGTTCTCTGGCAAATGCCAAACGTCCTGCATGGTGTTGGGCTGTAAGCACAACCCCCACCTGTGGATGTCGGGCCCTCATACCACTCTCATGGAGTCTGTTTCTGACCATTTGAGTGGACACATGCACATTTGTGGCCTGCTGGAGATCATTGTGCAGGGCTCTGACAGTGTTCCTCCTGCTCCTCCTTGCACAAAGGCAGAGATAGCAGTCCTGCTGCTGGGTTGTTGGCCACCTCCACGTCTCCTGATGTACTGGCCTGTCCCCTGGTAGCGCCTCCATGCTCTGGACACTACGCTGACAGGCACAGCAAACCGTCTTGCCACAGCTCGCATTGATGTGCCATCCTGGATGAGCTGCACTACTTGAGCCACTTGTGTGGGTTTTAGACTCTGTCTCATGCTACCACTAGAGTGAAAGCACCGCCAGCATTCAAAAGTGACCAAAACATCAGCCAAGAAGCATAGGAACAGAGAAGTGGTCTGTGGTCACCATGTGGTCTGCAGAACCACTCCTTTATTGGGTGTGTCTTGCTAATTGCCCATAATTTCCACCTGTTGTCTGTCCCATTTGCACAACAGCATGTGAAATTGATTGTCAATCAATCAGAGTTGCTTCCTGAGTGGACAGTGTGATTTCACACAATTGTCATTGACTTGGAGTTACATTGTGTTGTTTAAAGGGGTACTCCGGTGAAAAACGAATTTTTTTTTTTTTTTTTTTTAATCAACTGGTGCCAGAAAGTTAAACAGATTTGTAAATTACTTCTATTAAAAAAAATCTTAATCCTTCCTGTACTTATTAGCTGCTGAATACTACAGTGGAAATTCTTTTCCGTTTGAAACACAGAGCTCTCTGCTGACATCATGACCACAGTGCTCTCTGCTGACATCATGACCACAGTGCTCTCTGCTGACATCTGTCATGAACTGTCCAGAACAGCATATGTTTGCTATGGGGATTTCCTTTTACCCTGGACAGTTCCTAAAATGGACAGAGATGTCAGCAGAGAGCACTGTGCTCGTGATGTCAGCAGACAGCTCTGTGTTTCAAACGGAAAAGAATTTCCACTGTAGTATTCAGCAGCTAATAAGTACGGAAAGGATTAAGATTTTTTTAATGGAAGTCATTTACAAATCTGTTTAACTTTCTGGCACCAGTTGATTTAAAAAAAAAAAGTTTCACCGGAGTACCCCTTTAAGTGTTCCCTTTATTTTTTTTGAACAGTGTATATATAATATCCAATCATGAAATAACCCACACCTTATTGTTTGTGTTTCTTTATTGCGGTGCGATCTATGTGTAAAGAAGTTCTTGGTATTTTCCTTCTATAGACTCGATCTGTCGGGTTCAGTTGTGTCTTTTTGTTTGCTGGTAGAAAAGTGTAGCAGATTACATAACTTTTTGTGGAAACGGTGGAGTCCAGTATACCTTCAGAAGTTGCAGATCCTCCATTGGGTTATTTGGCGAGAATTATTATTTATTTATTTTCTTTTAATTATGGGCAGATAGTTTTTTGTTTTATTTTATGTAGACATTCATTTAACTCCTGTTCTTCCCCAATCCCTCCAGTATCTCTGCTCCCAGCCACCAATGCCATCCTCTTCCTTGTTCCTGGGGGTCACAATGCAGCTCAGTAACTTGCTGGCCGCAGCGGTGTAAGGAGCGGCATTGCGACATGTTAGTCACCAGGAAACAGACGAGGCGAAGCACCGCTGCGGCCAGCAATTCACTGAGCTGTATTGTGACTGATATCACTGGAGGCCGGGAGCAGCCATACTGTAGAGTACCAGGGAGGTAAGTAGGTTTTTCTTTTGTGTGTGTCTCTGTAGGCAGCCTGGGCATATTTTTTATATAAATATTGCTGGATATTTTTGGGTGTCCCAGCTATATGGTGAGTATACAATAAGAACATGGATGTCAACGTGTACAAAGGTGCCAGCCGCAGGTCCATTTACTTTAACGGTCTGAACATATTCAGCAGTGCCACCTGCTTTACCAGTTTGTTGGGTAGGCAGCTAGTGACTACCTTCAGGCCACCTCTGATATAAATGTATTTAGCTGTTCTCAATAGCACAGCACACGTCACGATTGAATACAGCAAGATGAATGCATCCAGCTAGAAGGGGCCTGAACGAAGTGACTCGCTACCTACCCAGAAAACTGGTGAAGCAGTCGGCACTGCTGACCACATTCCAACAATAAAAGTGAAGGGACCTTCTGCTGTGTGCCTTGGTATGTGATGGCATCCATTTTGTCCTTTTTTTTTTTTCTTTAACAGCAATAATGCTGTGTGAACCCAGTCTTAGTATTGTGTAAAATAAAACAGTACGTAAACTGTGCTCAGTGCTTCGATGCAGGAATTCAAAGAAATATATATTAGGAATGAGCTTAACCCCTTAAGGACTCAGGGTTTTTCCACTTTTGTTTTTTCCTCCTTACCTTTTAAAAATCATAACCCTTTCAATTTTCCACCTAAAAATCCATATTATGGCTTATTTTTTGCGTCGCCAATTCTACTTTGCAGTGACATTAGTAATTTTACCCCAAAATGCTCGGCGAAACGGAAAAAAAAATCATTGTGCGACAAAATCGAAAAAAACGCCATTTTGTAACTTTTGGGGGCTTCCGTTTCTACGCAGTGCATATTTAGGTAAAAATTACACCTTATCATTATTCTGTAGGTCCATACGGTTAAAATGATACCCTACTTATATAGGTTTGATTTTGTCGTACTTCTGGAAAAAATCATAACTACATGCAGGAAAATTTATACGTTCAAAAATGTCATCTTCTGACCCCTATAACTTTTTTATTTTTCCATGTACAGGGCGTATGAGGACTCATTTTTTGCGCCGTGATCTGAAGTTTTTATCGGTATGATTTTTGTTTTGATCGGACTTTTTGATCACTTTTTATTCATTTTTTTTAATGGTATAAAAGTGACCAAAATACGTTTTTTTGGACTTTGGAATTTTTTTGCGCGTACGCCATTGACCGTGCGGTTTAATTAATGATATATTTTTATAGTTCGGACATTTACGCACGCGGCGATACCACATATGTATTTTTTTATATTATTTTTTACACTGTTTTATTTTTTTTTTTATGGGAAAAGGGGGGTGATCCAAACTTTTATTAGGGAAGGGGTTAAATGACCTTTATTAACTCTTTTTAATTTTTTTTGCCGTGTTATAGGTCCCATAGGGACCTATAACACTGCACACACTGATCTCCTATGCTGATCACTGGCGTGTATTAACACGCCTGTGATCAGCATTATCGGCGCTTGACTGCTCCTGCCTGGATCTCAGGCACGGAGCAGTCATTCGTCGATCGGACACCGAGGAGGCAGGTAAGGGCCCTCCAGGTGTCCGATCAGCTGTTCGGGACGCCGCAATTTCACCGCGGCGGTCCCGAACAGCCAGACTGAGCAGCCGGGTCACTTTCAGTTTCACTTTAGAAGCGGCAGTCAGCTTTGACCGCCGCTTTTAAAGGGTTAATACCGCACATCGCCGCGATCGGCGATGTGTGGTATTAACCGCGGGTCCTGGCTGTTGATGAGCGCCGGGACCGAAGCGATATGATGCAGGATCACGGTGCGATCCCGCTTCATATCGCGGGAGCCGGCGCAGGACGTAAATGTACGTCCTGCGTCGTTAAGGGGTTAACCCCTTAAGGACCAGGCCATTTTATACCTTAAGGACCGGAGCGTTTTTTGCAATTCTGACCACTGTCACTTTAAACATTAATAACTCTGGAATGCTTTTAGTTATCATTCTGATTCCGAGATTGTTTTTTCGTGACATATTCTACTTTAACTTAGTGGTAAAATTTTATGGTAACTTGCATCCTTTCTTGGTGAAAAATGCCAAAATTTGATGAAAAAAATGAAAATTTTGCATTTTTCTAACTTTGAAGCTCTCTGCTTGTAAGGAAAATGGATATTCCAAATATATTTTTTTTGGGTTCACATATACAATATGTCTACTTTATGTTTGCATCATAAAATTTATGAGTTTTTACTTTTGGAAGACACCAGAGGGCTTCAAAGTTCAGCAGCAATTTAGAAATTTTTCACAAAATTTTCAAACTCACTATTTTTCAGGGACCAGTTCAGTTTTGAAGTGGATTTGAAGGGTCTTCATATTAGAAATACCCCATAAAAGACCCCATTATAAAAACTACACCCCCTAAAGTATTCAAAAAAACATTCAGTAAGTGTATTAACCCTTTAGGTGTTTCACAGGAATAGCAGCAAAGTGAAGGAGAAAATTCAAAATCTTCATTTTTTACACTCGCATGTTCTTGTAGACCCAATTTTTGAATTTTTGCAAGGGATAAAAAGGAGAAAATTTTTACTTGTATTTGAAACCCAATTTCTCTCGAGTAAGCACATACCTCATATGTCTATGTTAATTGTTCGGCGGGCGCAGTAGAGGGCTCAGAAGGGAAGGAGCGACAAAATGTTTTTGGGGGGCATGCCGCATTTAGGAAGCCCCTATGGTGCCAGGACAGCAAAAAAAAAAACACATGGCATACATTTTGGAAACTAGACCCCTCAGGGAACGTAACAAGGGGTAAAGTGAACCTTAATACCCTACAGGTGATTCACGACTTTTGCATATGTAAAAAAATATATATTTTTTTTACCTAAAATGCTTGGTTTCCCAAAAAGTTTACATTTTTAAAAAGGGTAATAGCAGAAAATACCCCCCAAAATTTGAAGCCCAATTTCTCCCGATACAGAAAACACCTCGCATGGGGGTGAAAAGTGCTCTGCTGGTGCAATACAGGTCTCAGAAGAGAAGGAGTCACATTTGGCTTTTTGAAAGCAAATTTTGCTCTGGGGGCATGTCGCATTTAGGAAGCCCCTATGGTGCCAGGACAGCAAAAAAAAACCACATGGCATACCATTTTGGAAACTAGACCCCTCGGGGAACGTAACAAGGCTTAATACCCTACAGGTGTTTCACGACTTTTGCATATGTAAAAAAAAAATATTTTTTTACCTAAAATGCTTGTTTTCCCAAAAAAATTACATTTTTTAAAAGGGTAATAGCAGAAAATACCCCCCAAAATTTGAAGCCCAATTTCTCCCGAGTACGGCGATACCCCATATGTGGCCCTAAACTGTTGCCTTGAAATACGACAGGGCTCCAAAGTGAGAGCGCCATGCGCATTTGAGGCCTAAATTAGGGACTTGCATAGGGGTGGACATAGGGGTATTCTACGCCAGTGATTCCCAAACAGGGTGCCTCCAGCTGTTGTAAAACTCCCAGCATGCCTGGACAGTCAACGGCTATCTGGCAATACTGGGAGTAGTTGTTTTGCAACAGCTGGAGGCTCCGTTTTGGAAACAGTGGTGTACCAGACGTTTTTCATTTTTATTGGGGAGGGGGGTTGTATAGGGGTATGTGTATATGTAGTGTTTTTTACTTTTTATTTTATTGTCTGTTAGTGTAGTGTAGTGTTTTTAGGGTACAGTCGCACGGGCGGGGGTTCACAGTAGTTTCTCGCTGGCAGTTTGAGCTGCGTCAAATTTTCTGCCGTAGCTCAAACTTGCAGCCGGATACTTACTGTAATCATCCGCCCATGTGAGTGTACCCTGTACGTTCACATTGGGGGGGGGGGGGGGGAATCCAGCTGTTGCAAAACTACAACTCCCAGCATGTACAGTCTATTAGTGCATGCTGGGAGTTGTAGTTTTGCAACCGTTGGAGACTCCGTTTTGGAAACAGTGGCGTACCAGACGTTTTTCATTTTTATTGGGGAGGGGAGGGGGGCTGTGTTGGGGTATGTGTATATGTAGTGTTTTTTACTTTTTATTTTATTGTGTGTTAGTGTAGTGTAGTGTTTTTAGGGTACAGTCACACGGGCGGGGGGTTCACAGTAGTTTCTCGCTGGCAGTTTGAGCTGCGGCAGAAATTTTGCCGCACCTCAAACTTGCAGCCGGATACTTACTGTAATCCTCCGCCCATGTGAGTGTACCCTGTACGTTCACATTGGGGGGGGAACATCCAGCTGTTGCAAAACTACAACTTCCAGCATGTACGGTCTATCAGTGCATGTTGGGAGTTGTAGTTTTGCAACAGCTGGAGGCACACTGGTTGTGAAACACCGAGTTTGGTAACAAACTCAGTGTTTTGCAACCAGTGTGCCTTCAGCTGTTGCAAAAGCTACAACCCCCAGCATGTACGGACAGCGGAAGGGCATGCTGGGTGTTGTAGTTATGCAACAGCTGGAGGCATACTACTTTGGCTGGGGATGCTGGGGATTGTAGTTATGCAACAGCTGGAGACACACTGGTTTGCTACTTAACTCAGTGTGCCTTCAGCTGTTGCAAAACTACAACTCTCAGCAGTCACCGACAGCCAACGGGCATGCTGGGAGTTGTAGTTATGCAACCACCAGATGCACCACTACAACTCCCAGCATGCACTTTAGCTGATTGTGCAAGCTGGGAGTTGTAGTTACACAACAGCTGAAGGTACACTTTTCCATAGAAAGAATGTGCCTCCAGCTGTTGCAAAACTACAAGTCCCAGCATGGCAATAAGGGCATGCTGGGAGTTGTGGTGGTCTGCCTCCTGCTGTTGCATAACTACAGCTCCCAGCATGCCCTTTTTGCATGCTGGGAGCTGTTGCTAAGCAACAGCAGGAGGCTGTCATTCACCTCCAACGATCCTCGCTCCACCAGGTCAGTCCCTCGTCGTCTCCGCCGCCGCTGCTCCTGGGGCCCCGATCCCAACAGGGGCGCCGGGGATCGGGGTCCCCAGCACCCGGGGTGCACGTCCCGCACCCGCTCACATCCTCCGGAAGAGGGGCGGAGCGGGTTGCGGGAGTGACACCCGCAGTAGGCGCCCTGATTGGTCGGCCGGTAATCCGGCCGACGAATCAGGGCGATCGTGAGGTGGCACCAGTGCCACCTCACCCCTGCTGGCTCTGGCTGTTCGGGGCCATCTGACGGCCCCGATCAGCCAATAATTCCGGGTCACTGGAGACCCGATTGACCCGGAATCCGCTGCAGATCGCTGGACTGAATTGTCCAGCGATCTGCGGCCATCGCCGACATGGGGGGTCATAATGACCCCCCTGGGCGATATGCCCCGATGCCTGCTGAACGATTTCAGCAGGCATCGGGGACCGGCTCCGCTCCAGATGGTTGCGGGGGGCCGGTAAAACACATGACGTTCTCATACGTCATGTGTCCTTAAGGACTCGGAAATGGAGACGTATGAGAAAGTCATGTGTCCTTAAGGGGTTAAAGGGGTACTCCACTGGAAAACTTTTATTTATTTATTTTTTTAACTGGTACCAGAAAGTTAAACAGATTTTTAAATTACTTCTATTTAAAAATCTTAAACCTTCCTGTACTTATCAGCTACTGTTATGCTCCACAGGAAGTTCTTTTCTGACCACAGTGCTCTCTGCTGACACCTCTGTACATGTCAGGAACTGTCCAGCGCAGGATAGGTTTTCTATGGGGATTTGCTCCTACTCTGGACAGTTCCTAAAATGGACAAAGGTGTCAGCAGAGAGCACTGTGGACAGAAAGAAAAGAATTTCCTGTGTATTATACAAGTACTGGAAGGATTAGGATTTTTAAATAGAGGTAATTTACAAATCTTTTTAACTTTTCTGGCACTAGTTGATTTAAAAAAAATAAAAATAAAAAAAATCTATTGGAGTACCCCTTTAATCCCCCCTAAGATGGACCAGGTCATAATTGCCCATAAGGGCCCTTAGATATGCATTCTCTTATCAGTTGATAACAACAAGGAGAAAGAAATGGCTTTGTTCATCTCACCACTATGAAGAAATGGAGGACTGAAGCTCTGAATTTGTTTGGAGAGCAGGGCAGGCAAACAGCGGCCAGATCCCGGGAGTCAACTTGACAAGAGAGCAAAGGGGCAGGGGCCTCCAGCTGCTCCAAGATGAAGAAAGTAGATAATATAAAAGTTCACATTTATTTCAGCATGTTAGAAACAGGGGATATCCATAGTGAGTAAAATAGTAGAACACTATGGATATCCCCCGTTTCTAACATGCTGAAATAAATGTGAACTTTTATATTATCTACTTTCTTCATCTTGGAGCAGCTGGAGGCCCCTGCACCTTTGCTCTCTTGTCTTATCAGTTGAGCAGCTTGTGTGCATGTGATAAGCTCAGACTCTGGATGTTTTTTTGTCTTGACATCCTCCCTATTTGAACCGAGCTCCTCCATAAAGTTTTTTCTTATATACACATGTTCACATCCTTTCCTTTTACTGGTGAAATAGGTAGATGCTTATAACCATGTATTAGGTCTGTGTACTGCTTCTATGGGATAACTCAATGGATTAAAGGAGAACGCCAGCGAAAATTAACTTATCCCCTACCACAGGAGCTCCGGGACGGGACCCTGACTTTCTGTGAGGAGTGTGTGTCATCTACCGGTAGACGCCATGTGCTCCAGTCGTCTTTATGGGAGCGCCGATAATGCCAGAGTGCTGTACTTTGGTCTTTTGGGCGCTCCCATAGGAATAAATGGAGCGCATAC
Source organism: Hyla sarda (assembly GCF_029499605.1). Classification (NCBI taxonomy): domain Eukaryota; kingdom Metazoa; phylum Chordata; class Amphibia; order Anura; family Hylidae; genus Hyla; species Hyla sarda. Next base: position 46,439,250 of record NC_079190.1, read on the forward strand.
CGCCTGCAGCACGTGCTCCTCACTGAGCGCGGGGACCGTTCTGGAGATCGCAGGGGGTCACACTGTACTACACAAATACATCTCTTTATATACACGAGTATATAAAGGTGTACCGTATTTTTCGCCCTATAGGACGCACCGGCGTATAAGACGCACCCAATTTATAGGTGCAAAATCTAAAAAAATTAAGATTTTGAACCCAATAGTGGTCTTCAATCTGCGGACCTCCAGATGTTGCAAAACTACAACTCCCAGCATGCCCGGACAGCCGTTGGCTGTCCAGGCATGCTGGGAGTTGTAGTTTTGCAACATCTGGAGGTCCGCAGATTGAAGACCACTGCATAGGAGGTAATACTCACGTGTCCCCGCCGCTCCGGACCAGTCACCGCTGCCCTGGATGTCGCTCCATCGCTGTCGCCGTGTTCCCGTCGCTCCGGAACGTCTCTGCTGCCGGCCGGGTATCCTCGCTCTCCGTCGCCGCCATCACGTCGTTACGCACGCCGACGAACGTATGCGACTACGTGATGACGAGGAAGGAGAGCGCCGGCCATACAGGGGATCCCTGAACGGAGAAGACACCGAGGAGGCAGGTAAGGTCCCTCCCGGTGTCCTGTAAGCACTAACTCGGCTATTCAGTCGGGCTGTTCGGGACCGCTGCAGTGAAATCGTGGTGGTCCCGAACAGCCCGACTGAACAGCCGGGTTAGTGTCACTTTCCCTTCAGACGCGTCAGCTTTGATCGCCGCGTCTGAAGGGTTAATACAGGGCATCACAGCGATCAGTGATGTCCTGTATTAGCCGCGGGTCCCGGCCGTTGATGGCCGCAGGGACCGCCGCGATAGGGGTGTATTCGCCGTATAAGACCCACAGACTTTTCCCCCCCAGTTTTGGGGAAGAAAAAGTGCGTCTTATACGGCGAAAAATACGGTATTTGTGTAGTGCTATGTGCCATTACAAAGTTGAAACGCGTTAGGGTTTTTTCCTTTTCATATGACATGTCGACTATTCAGCTTTAATGATTGAATAAAGTTTTGCTTTTTAATGTTTTTTTTCTTGGAGCTGGACCAATGTTTCTTGTGTGACTACATATGATGTATGTACATTGGGCAATCCAGCACCTTGTTTAGTTGCCTGCAGCAGATGGGGTCTTGTAACAGGTAACTCATTGAGGAGCAGCATTCCATGGTAGTCCAATGTATGCACAGAGCATGCTCTAGTGCAGTGTTTCCCAACCAGGGTGCCTCCAGCTGTTGCAAAACTACAATTCCCAGTATGGCTGTCCAGGAATACTGGGAGTTGTATGCACAAGGAGAAAATGAAAACGCACTCACCAATCTTGCGTGGAAAAACTAGGTGCAGTTTATTGTAGAAGACATGGATACGTCTTCAGTGGAGGAACAGATACCAGCTCCCTAGGAGCTGGATAAGCAGCAATGGTCCGTTTTGCAGAATGTACTGCTTGATCACGCTTGCTTGTGTAAGGCGGGCGCGACTTATATACGTGGTCCCGATGACTAGGTGGGGGTGCACCACCGCCTTTGTACGATGGGCCTGACAAGTGATGTAATGAATGTGACGTACTAACTAGGGATCGGCTGATTATCGGTTTGGCCGATATTCACGATTTTGGATAAAATTGGTATCTGCAATTACCTTGCCGATAATGCCCCGCCTCGTTGCAAACCCTTGCAGATCAATGATTTAAAGCGCGCGCTTTAAATGAATGAACTGCAGTGGCTTTTGCGGGGCCAGATACCGCCGCCCGCTTCTCTCCCCCTGTCTGTCCTGGGGCCCTCCTGAGTCCAACCACTGCCGCTGCCCCATTGCCCCCCCATCCCCGGTTTTATAATTACCTGTTCCTGGGGTCTGCGCTACTTCAGGCTCCTGCGGCGTCCTGCGCTGTTGCTGTGTGCTGCGCAATGACGAGTGACGTCCTTAACGCGACGTCGCAGTCAGTGTGCACAGTGACCGCTCAGGAGCCACCGGAGCCAGAAGTATCGCGGACCCCGGGAACAGGTAATTATTAAACTGGGGAGGCAATGGGGCAGTGGCAGTGGTTGGACTCAGGAGGACCCCAGGACAGGTAGGGGAGAGAAGTGGGCGGCGGTCTCTGGCCCTGCAAAAGCCGCTGCAGTTCATTCACTTAAAGCGCGCGCTTTAAATCATTGATCTGCATCTGTTTGTGCGGGGGGTGGGGGTTGGAGAAATAGCCGATAAAATAGCCGATAACACCGATTTTCCGGTATAAGTTATTGGTAGAGATGAGCGAATTTACAGTAAATTTGATTTGTTACGAACTTCTCGGCTCGGCAGTTGATGACTTTTATCCTGCATAAATTAGTTCAGCTTTCTGGTGCTCCCGTGGGCTGGAAAAGGTGGATACAGTCCTAGGAAAGAGTCTCCTAGGACTGTATCCATCTTTTCCAGCCCACCGGAGCACCTGAAAGCTGAACTCATGAATGCAGGATAAGCCATCAACTGCCGAGCCGAGAAGTTCGTGACGAATCTAATTTACTGTAAATTCGCTCATCTCTAGTTATCGGCTATTGTCCTGAAAGGTCACAGATTATCGGTATCGGCCCTAAAAAAATCTATATTGGTCGATCCCTAGTGCTAACGGAGTACTGGTGCCGGGGATCTGGAAATTGCTGATCCACAGAGGAGTCCAGAATCGGGCCAAATGTACTGTGTGTTGCACAATCATAGGGAAAGGGGAGAGACTGGGTGAACTAAAGTGTGAAGAAATATAAAATCACCAGTACGGGGCGTTTAAAAATGGAACATGTATGTTTCTAGTATAATAGGGGCTGAACTGAATCATGGGATGACGAGCGGGTCACATGGTGTGAAGACGTGATAAGTCTAACAGAGTTTATGTGGAGCAGAGCATCGCTACAATATAGACATAGACAAAAAAGAGCACGAGACGTATTGTAAGCATAACATTGCATAGTAGAAATAGGAAAGGGAACGGAAATAAGCTGGGAGTTGTAGTTTTGCAACAGCTGGAGGCACCCTGGTTGGGAAACACTGGTCTAGTGACGTATACTGTGAAGTATAGCTTGAATACTGTGCAATTTACAGTAATCTGAACAGGAACAAACATAGTAGCTTAGATGTTCATTGGAAAGAGTTAAAGGGGTATTCCAGGCAAAAACTTTTTTTTTTATATATATCAACTGGCTCCGGAAAGTTAAACATGTTTGTAAATTACTTCTATTAAAAAATCTTAATCCTTCCAATAGTTATTAGCTTCTGAAGTTTTCTGTCTAACTGCTCTATGAAGATGTCACGTCCCGGGAGCTGTGCATGATGGGAGAATATCCCCATAGGAGCTGGACAGCTCCCGGGACGTGAGTCATCAGAGAGCAGTTAGACAGAAAACAGCAACTCAACTTCAGAAGCTAATAACTATTGGAAGGTTTAAAATTTTTTAATAGAAGTAATTTACAAATCTGTTTAACTTTCCGGAGCCAGTTGATATATAAAAAAAAAAAGTTTTTGCTTGGAATACCCCTTTAATAAGTCTGTTTACAAAGAAACTGGATTCAGCAGAATAGTGAGCGCAGCTCTGGGTTATAATACAGGTGGTTACTCAGGATCAGTGTAAGTAATGCACTATACCAGTGGTCTCCAACCTGCGGACTTCCAGATGTTGCAAAACTACAACTCCCAGCATGCCCGGACAGCCATTGGCTGTCCGGGCATGCTGGGAGTTGTAGTTTTGCAACATCTGGAGGTCCACAGATTGGAGACCACTGCACTATACTGTAGTTAGTTATTTTACTGCCTATGTAGATTATATAAATATATCAACTGTAAAATGTAATTGATCAATGGTCGCTTTCTCTTTTTTATTTGTTTAAAATATTGGTATTTATCCCAAATCATTTACGTTTCTCATAAGAATTATTTCCAAAAATGAAGATCTTGTTTTAAATGATCACATTAGATATCAAGGAGCAGAAAGCAGTGCACGATGCCTTCACAGTATCGGCTGAAGACCGGGAAGAGTGTATGGAGAGTACCAAGAAAAAGGAAGACACAACCTTGGACTACAGACCTCTGGAAGATTATAAGACGAAGGAGGTGAAATCTGCTTTCAAAGACAGGAGGAGTACACAAGATGAGGCCGATTCCTGGACATATGGAGCATCAGAAGGAGATCAGGAGGTTATGGACAGCTTGTGTCACCTACAGGAGAGCTCAGGTAAGTCTTGTTGTCCTTTGAGAATGCACATCAAACAAGCTATTGTGTACTCCTCCTATTTCATCGACTTTAAAGGGGTATTCCAGGAAAAAACTTTATATATATATATATATATATATATATATATATTATATATATATATATATATATAAATATATATATAAATAATGTTCAATATCAACTGGCTCCAGAAAGTTAAACAGATTTGTAAATTACTTCTATTAAAAATCTTAATCGTTTCAACAATTATCAGCTGCTGAAGTTGAGTTGTTGTTGTTGTTGTTTTCTGTCTGGCAACAGTGCTCTCTGCCGACATCTCTGCTTGTCAGAGTAGAAGAGGTTTGCTATGGGGCTTTGCTTCTAAACTGGACAGTTCCCGAGACACGTGTCATCAGAGAGCACTTAGACAGAAAAGAACAACTCAACTTCAGCAGCTCATAAGTACTGAAAGGATTAAGATTTTTTTTAATAGAAGTAATTAACAAATCTGTTTAACTTTCTGGAGCCAGTTGATAGATAGAGATATATATATATATATATATATATATATATATATATATATATATATATATAATATCTCTATATCTATATCTATTTCTCTCTATATCTATATCTATTTCTCTCTATATCTATATCTATTTCTCTCTATATCTATATCTATTTCTCTCTATATCTATATCTCTCTCTCTAGATCTCTCTCTCTCTCTAGATCTCTCTCTAGATCTCTCTCTAGATCTCTCTCTAGATCTCTCTCTCTAGATCTCTCTCTCTCTCTAGATCTCTCTCTCTCTAGATCTCTCTCTCTCTAGATCTCTCTCTCTCTAGATCTCTCTCTCTCTAGATCTCTCTCTATCTCTCTCTATCTCTATCTCTCTATCTCTATCTCTATCTCTCTCTCTATCTCTCTCTATCTCTCTCTATCTCTCTCTCTCTATCTCTCTCTCTCTATCTCTCTCTCTCTATCTCTCTCTCTCTATCTCTCTCTCTCTCTATCTCTCTCTCTATCTCTCTCTATCTCTCTCTCTCTATCTCTCTCTCTCTATCTCTCTCTCTCTATCTCTCTCTCTCTCTATCTCTCTCTCTCTATCTCTATCTCTCTCTATCTCTATCTTTCTTTCTCTCTCTCTCTATCTCTCTATCTTTCTTTCTCTCTCTCTCTATCTCTCTATCTTTCTTTCTCTCTCTCTTTCTTTCTCTCTTTCTTTCTCTCTCTCTCTTTCTTTCTCTCTTTCTTTCTCTCTCTCTCTTTCTTTCTCAAGTTTTTTCCTGGAATACCCCTTTTAACCAGTGCTTTTATACTACCATAATGTGTATTACAGGAGCTCTGGACAGTAGGTCCCATGTTGTGGGAATGGATCTGCAGTTGGAATGGATGACGCTGGAAGATTTTCAAAGGCACCTTGATGGAGCGGATGAACTTATTCCAAAAGACCCCATATCAAATAGTATGTTCTACACTTTGGTAGATTACGTTGCTGTATTTTTTGACTAGAAGACGCACCCCTGGTTTTCACAGCTGAAGACAAAAATACATATTTCATACTAATTAAACTTTTGGGGAGGAAGTGGAAGGGGCAATGTCACTAACTGGTGGTCTTGAGTTAAAGGGGGAGGGAGGTTAATACACTGCTCAAAAAAATAAAGGGAACACTTAAACAACACAATGTAACTCCAAGTCAATGACACTTCTGTGAAATCCCACTGTCCACTCAGGAAGAAACACTGATTGATTGACAATCAATTTCACATGCTGTTGTGCAAATGGAACAGACAACAGGTGGAAATTATAGGCAATTAGCAAGACACCCCCAATAAAGGAGTGGTTCTGCAGGTGGTGACCACAGACCACTTCTCAGTTCCTATGCTTCCTAGCTGATGTTTTGGTCACTTTTGAATGCTGGCGGTGCTTTCACTCTAATGGTAGCATGAGACAGAGTCGACAACCCACACAAGTGGCTCAGGTAGTGCAGCTCATCCAGGATGGCACATCAATGCGAGCTGTGGCAAGGTGGTTTGCTGTGTCTGTCAGCGTAGTGTCCAGAGCATGGAGGCGCTACCAGGAGACAGGCCAGTACATCAGGAGACGTGGAGGAGGCTGTAGGAGGGCAACAACCCAGCAGCAAGACCTCTACCTCCGCCTTTTTGCATGGTGGAGCACTGCCAGAGCCCTGCAAAAATACCTCCAGCAGGCTACAAATGTTCATGTGCCCACTCAAAGGGTCAGAAACAAACTCCATGAGGGTGGTATGAGGGCCTAACGTCCACAGGTGGGGGTTGTGCTTACAGCCCAACACCGTGCAGGAAGTTTGGCATTTGCCAGAGAACACCAAGATTAGCAAATTCACCACTGGCGCCCTGTGCTCATCAGATGAAAGCAGGTTCACACTGAGCACATGTGACAGAGTCTGGAGATGCCGTGGAGAACGTTCTGCTGCCTGCAACATCCTCCAGCATGACCGATTTGGTGGTGGGTCAGAAATGGTGTGGGTGGCACTTCTTTGTGGGGCTGCACAGCCCTCCATGTGCTTACCAGAGATAACCTGACTGCCATTAGGTACAGAGATGAGATCCTCAGACCCCTTGTGAGACCATATGCTCGTGCGGTTGGCCCTGAGTTCCTCCTAATGCAAGACAATGCTAGACATCATGTGGCTGGAGTGTGTTAGCAGTTCCTGCAAGAGGAAGGCATTGATGCTATGTACTGTCTGGCACGTTCCCCAGACCTGAATCCGATTGAGCACATCTGGGACATCATGTCTCGCTCCATCCACCAACACCACGTTGCACCACAGACTGTCCAGGAGTTGGCGGATGCTTTAGTCCAGGTCTGGGAGGACATCCCTCAGGAGACCATCCGTCACCACATCAGCAGCATGCCCAGGCATTGTAGGGAGGTCATATGGGCACGTGGAGGTCACGCACACTACGGAGCCCCATTTTGACTTGTTTTAAGGACATTACATAAAGTTGGATCAGCCTGTAGTGTGGTTTTCCACTTTGATTCTGAGTGTGACTCCATATCCAGACCTCCATGGGTTGATAAATTTGATTTCCATTGATAATTTTTGTGTGATTTTGTTGTCCGCACATTCAACTATGTAAAGACGAAAGTATTTCATACGATTAGTTCATTCATTCAGATCTAGGATGTGTTATCTTAGTGTTCCCATAATTTTTTTGAGCAGTGTAGATCCAGTTAGCTTAGTGCAGTTTTTTTCAACCAGGGTGCCTCCAGCAGTTGCCAAACTAAAACTCCCAGCATGCCCGGACAGCCAGCGACTGTCCGGGCATGCTGGGAGTTGTAGATTCGCAACAGCTGGAGGCACCCTGGTTGGAAAATACTGGCTTAATGCATCACCATCACCATGTCATCACCATCTTCTGACCTCTCAAATGTCTCAGAAGGGTACATTCACATGCAAACTGTATACAAGTACGTACATGGCAGACCTGTGGCCTCCATAAGGAAAACCGCCTAAGTGGTAAAGTTTAGGGAGAGTAACGCATTTGTGAATTTTAACTAGTAAATTATTTTATTTTTAAACAGGTGCCCTGAAAGAAGCCGTAAAAAATTGTGACTACTTGACTGTAAAATATGCACTTAATTCCAAAGAAGAATATAACTTGGACCAAGAGGTATGATGCGTGATTTTCTTTGCCCAGCCATCTTTGTGTTTTTTATTTTTTGTAGAGCTTATAAGGCAGGGGCATATAGCCACCCACACTTTTGGTGAAATTGTGGTACTCATGGCTTGCATGCAGTCTCATGGCCCCGCACTAATTACCGGTGGCATTAAGAAATGTCTGAGGTCTAGACCATTATAGGGTTTCTTTTAAGACATTAAAGTATAAATAAAAAAATATTTATAAAAGGTGGCAGTATTTAAAAATCTGGTCAGGTCTGCATTTGCAGTTTTACCTATGGTGTTAAAAAAAAAAAGTAAAAAAAAAAAAAAAGGGGGGGGGTGTCCTGTCTAAGCCGGTGATTGGCTGAGTGGGCTGTCACACAAGTGAGTCTCCGTAGGTGGGGGCAGGAGCTCCTCAATGACTGGTAAGTAGCTGGGCTCTATACAGGAGATCTCAGGGGTTCCAAAGGTTGGACCCTTGCATTCAGAAACTTATTCTCTATCCTGTGGTTCCACAGAGAACCCTTTTTAAGCAGTGTACATGGAGCCTGCATGATGGCGTAAGGAGCCCCTCTTTAATGTGCTCATATTCACTCCTTGTGTTCTCATATGGTCACCCTGTATGTAACCACGGCATTTCTTCTAGGGGCTAAAAGGGGTACTCCGGTGGGAATTATTTTTATTTTTTTTCAATTGAACTGGTGCAAGAAAGTTTAACAGATTTTGTAAATCACTTCTATTAAAAAAAAATCTTAATCCTTCCAGTACTTATTAGCTGCTATATAAAATAGAGAAATTTGTGAAGTTCTTTCCAGTCTGACCACAGTGCTCTCTGCTGACACCTCTGTCCGTGTCGGGAACTGTCTGCTGACACCTCTGTCCGTGTCCGGAACTGTCTAGAACTGTCCACCAGAGTTCCCCTTTAATAGCCTGCCACCATGATGTGTAGTGGGTCAAGCCACATTCTTATTTATTTTTATTTTTTAGTCTGGAAAAAAAAAAACACCCAATGTTAATTTCACCTTTCTTTTCCCTCTCTAGGATGCCAGCGGGATGACTTTAGTCATGATGGCTGCGGCTGCAGGGCAGGATGACATACTGAGGCTTCTAATAAAGAAGGGAGCAAAAATCAATGCCAGGCAGAGGAACGGAACAACTGCCCTAATTCATGCAACTGAAAAGGTTGGTCTGGCTTTATTTAAGATACCAGTTTAAAGGGGTACTCAAGAGGAAAAAATGTTTTTAAATCAAGTGGTGCCAGAAATATTTATAAAGATTTGTAAATTACTTCTATTTGAAAATCTTAATCCTTCCAGTACTTATCAGCTGCTGTTTGCTCCAGAGGAAGTTGTTTAGTTCTTCCACAGTGCTCTCTGCTATCACTTGATTTGAAAACTTATTGTTTATAAAAAAAAAAAAATAAATAAGTTAAAATGAAGAAGGTGTGGTTGATGTTTTATGTCAGTGACGGCTTACACCATTCAGTGTGCAGTAAAGATACCATTTTTATTTTATTCTCTGGGTCAGTACTATTACTATTTTTAAGTTTAAGAAGTTTTGGCGCAATAGAAACAATAAAATAAAATGTATCCACATTCCATAACTATATTACTTTAAAAAATAATAATAATTTTTGATTAATATTATTTTTTTTAATAGCCCCCAAAAGGGGACATTCACATGCTGTCTTTGCTTAGGGCTATGGCTGTATACTGACACATACATGGCAGGCCTGGGGGGCCTTCATAAGGCTCCCATGTAAACCAACTGGCACCCAGCAATCGAGGGACCAGGCTGCTGATGGGGTCTCTGAGCCCTTAGACGCTGTAGTCATGATTTGACCGCAGCATGTAAAGCAGTGTTTCCCAACCAGGGTGCCCCCAGCTGTTGCAAAACTACAACTCCCAGCATGCCCGGACAGCCGTTGGCTGTCCGGGCATGCTGGGAGTTGTAGTTTTGCAACAGCTGGAGGCACCCTGGTTGGGAAACACTGATGTAAGGAGTCAAACTCCTAGAATCATAGGTTTCTACAGTCCTGGCAAATTTGAATTGGAGGCTGACTGTCAGGAGCCGTGCCAGGCGACTAACCCAAAGCCACCTATGGACCGCCATAAAAAAGGAATAAGCTTTGACTAAGGGTTTAAAATGCTTTCAAACACTGACAGCTTTAACTGTGAGTTGGTGGTCTGTAGTGTCTGAAAAAAGCATTATGCAGGTATTCTATGACTTACAGAAAAGTTTTGTACCCTTTTAGAATCACCTGACAACAGTGGCTCTCCTATTGGAAGCTGGAGCTTTTGTGAATATACAGCAAACGACTGGAGAAACTGCCCTGATGAAGGTAAATTGTGGGTCCTTGTGACCTTTGCAGTTTTATACTGATTTTATGTTACATTTATGCCACTGCTTTGGGTATTTCAAGTATTTTAGCGCTTGTTACTATCATTGTTTCCTGCCCAGACTGTAGATTTGATCACTGTTGTATTATCATAAGTTGAATTCTTCCTCTAAGACGATCTCTCCGATATCTTTCCCTGTCTTAGTATTGGTAAAAACTTGTATTCGCCACAAAACAATAATTCTGGAGCATCTTTTCTTAGACTTCTGTCATATGTTGTTCCTCTGTTATACCTGCAAATGTTTGTCTAAATGGACAAGTGGATGTAAACATTTCCATTAGAATGGGTTCCGGCCTGACACTGCACGTTGGCTCAGTTTGTGTAGTGACTTTCTGGTTTATTTCCATATTTCTCGGTCACTCTTCATTGGGGGACACAGATACTGACTGGTATATGCTCTTGCCACTAGGAGGCGCTGACACTAGGAAACAAAAGACGGCTCCTCCCTGGCAGGATATGCCCGCCCACTGGTCTTGCACTTAACCCTGTGCTGCTCTCCACCGCCCGGCACTTACACTTTGCCAGCGGCTATGGTGGTCTGGCAGGGAAACGGATCATGGCTCCGCCCCCAGTCCCCTCTCCTGGAACTAGTGCTGAGGATTTTTTTCCTTTCCTCCAGCTGCTGTCTTTGAGCAGTGGGAGTCGGGGCTTAGCTCTGCCCTCCTCCCCCGCTTCGGCAGACGGGGACGTTCCTTCCTGTTCCCCTGCTTTTTCCACCGTGGCTTGCACTGTAAGCTCTGGCTGCCACTGTCTATGAGCAGTGGGAACCTGGGCTTTGTTCCGCCTTCCTCCCCCACTTGTTTGTTCCCCGCTTTTTCCACTGCCGGGGCCTCGCTCCTCCCCCGCTTGGCAACTGGGGGATACTTTCCCTTTCCCTGCTGCCCTAGACCCCGTAGGTTACAATATAAACCGGCAGCCATTATCTCGAAGCTGTGGGAGTCGTGGCTTAGCTCCGCCCCCTCTTCCCCCGCTTCGGCAGCCGGGGACATTCCTCTCCCCACTGTTCTGCTGCCACAGCTTACACTGTCAGCCGACGGCCATTGTCTCTGTACAGGGGGGGTTGATGCACACTCTCCCCTGCTTTTGCAGCCGGAGACATTCTTTCAAATTCCCTCGCCGCAGCAGCTTGCTTTGTAAGCCAGCGGACAGCAAAAAAAAAAGAAAAATTAAAAGTGTGTGTGTTCTAACGCCCCCTTGTGGTTTTCTACTGCATTCCACCTCTTGGTTTTCTTCTTAAATGAGTTCCCTCTGGTGGCAACTTTGTGTGCTGCATCCTTGCAGTCACTCCATGTCGGCCCTTTTACTTATGTAATCGAGCCCCTGTCCACAGGCAGAACTTATGTGACCCGCTGTGGTGGGTCATTTCCCGGGATGTCTGCTCCTTTGAAAGACCCCTGGGATTCACGTTTTGTCTGTTTTCCCCTACTGCCTGTTACCACGCTCCTGTGCCTAGGGAGTTCGCCATGCGGCTTTTATTCCGGGGAGGGTACTGGGCATCCGGAGCAGTTTTCTTGTCCACCGGTCATCCATCAGTAAGAGTTCTTGTCGTGTGCATACACTATGATTCCCTTCTCCACAGGTCACCAATCTCGTAGCGCCCGCATCCGTGGCTGTCTTTCTGGTACCCCACTGCTAGTACGAGGTGCGGGGGTGACCCATTGTATACTATGGACCCATACCAGTAAGCCAGACAGTGGTCTGCATGGTTTCCTCTGCCGCCTGTCACTTATCACTTGGCTGATGTATCTGCAGCTGAAGTTACGGTTGCCACTGTTGTGTGCGGTGTCCGAAGAAGTGACCTGGCATGTCCTATGGACCCTATACGAGGCAACGGGATACAATCCACGGCTTCTCAGCCTCCCCACATCTCCGAGGGTGACGGTCACTCTACCCCATGGCTCCTAGGTCTCCCCGCCCTCCCCCATGTGACAAAGGGGCACATTAATTGCCTGTCTGGCCGTTGTCCCCTTTTTGCCAGCACCTGGAGGTGTAATCGTTAAGCCTGACTGTTGTCTGCATGGTTTGCGTCGCAGTTGGTCTCCCACCTCCGGGTGCCCGCGTGTATGGCAGGGGTTTCCTGTACCTATCTGCTGGTTGGAGAAATCTGGAAGAGGGTCCCTGCAGGTACACTGGACTGATGCCAGTCGGCCAGACATTCATAGCCGATAACTTATACCGGAATATCGGTATACGTTATCGGCTATCGGCCTCAAAGTTCACATATTATCGGTATCTGCCCTAAAAAATCAATATCAGTCGATCCCTAATTGCCATGCTGTGGTTTCGAGTGCTTGACCCCATGTTGCTCCATGGGCCTTATACAATGCACCACGTAGTGGTTCGCAGGGTTCCCTATTTTCCCAGGCCCCTCCCACATGCGTGCTGCACTCATGGCTGAGGGCTGGTAACACACTTGCAGTGTGTTGTTCTGAGTGCGGGATCTGGGGTGTCCACAGTCCCTATGCCAATTAGCTGTACTGTGCCTGCATGGTTTTCTAATTCTCCAGGTCACCTTCCCTATTCCTGCCTCTCCTGCGGCAGCAGTCCGGTGACTCCTTTTCAATGTGAGGTTCTGTAACTATAGTTATAGTTCATTAGGTTGAAAAAAGACCAGAGTCCATCAAGTTCAACCTATAACCCTAATGAGTCCCTACTGAGTTGATCCAGAGGAGGCAAAAAACCCTCATACAAGAGGTAAAAATTCCTTCCCGACTCCAAATATGGCATCAGAATAAATCCCTGGATCAACGTTCTGTCCCTATAAATATAATATACATAACCAGCGATGTTGTTATTCTCCAAGAATGCATCCAGACCCGTTTTGATCTTTTACAGAGTTCACCATGACCACCTCCTCAGGGAGAGAATTCCACAGTCTCACTGCTCTTACAGTAAAGAACCCCCGTCTGTGCTGGTGTAGAAACCTTCTTTCCTGTAGACGTAGAGGATGCCCCCTTGTTATAGATACAGTCCTGGGTATAAATAGATCATGGGAGAGATCTCTGTACTGTCCCCTGATATATTTATAAATAGTTATTAGGTCCCCCTAAGCCTTCTTTTTTCTAAACTAAATAACCCTAATTCTGATAATCTTTCTGGGTACTGTAATCCTCCCATTCCCCGTATTACCCTGGTTGCCCGTCTTTGAACCCTCTCCAGCTCCACTATATCTTTCTTGTACACTGGTGCCCAGTACTGTACACAGTATTCTATGTGTGGTCTGACTAGTGATTTGTACAGCAGTAGAATTATTTCCTTGTCATGGGCATCTATGCCCCTATTGATGCCCCCCATGATTGTATTTGCCTTTGGTTCATTGGACCTTTATACCTGTAATCCAGACACTGTCTGCGTGTTTCCTGCTCCGCGTGCATCCTTCATCTCTTCGTCTGCGACCACAGTTCTGGTGGGTTGCACCATTGAGAGATGGGGTGTGGGTGTTTCCTGCTGGTTCTATGGACCTTCGTAGCAACAGCAGAGCACACAGTTCCCCTTTCTGCAGGTGTAACGTTGGGGTAGTTCAGCATTTTTCTGACCCTGAACAACCCCTTTTAAGAGAAGGTGCCCCAGGATTATTGTTACAGGTCAGAACAGCCAATTGTCTTTAATTCTACTTGCATCAAGCCTGTTATAAAGAATTTGTCCTACTTCTGAATACATCAAAATAATTCTTCTTGTCTTTTTAGGCTTGTAAAAAAGGAAATATCGATTCTGTGCGGCTCTTGATAGAACATGGTGCAGACTGTAATATACTAACAAAGCACCAGAGCAATGCTTTACAGTTCGCTAAACAAAGTGATAATGCGGTCTATGAGTTGCTGAATGGCCATTTGCAAAAGTAAGTATTAATGTTGTTGTTGGCATGGTTACATGGAGGGTTCAGGATTCGGTTTTAAAGGGCATCTCAATGTTATAGTGGACATGGCTGCTTTGTTGGGCCCTCATTCTATAAGCGAGATCCACCTTTTGGACTCTCATCCTTCTGTACGACTGCCTAGTCTAGGTTCTGAAACTATATATAGCTGGTGGATTCTTCCTTTAGCTGTTGGCCAAGGGACTTGGGTTGTCAGTTTCAAGAAGTTATCCATGATCAGCCACTTTTATGGCCTAACTTAAAGGGGTATTCCGGGCAAAAAAACATTTTATCCCCTATCAAAAGGACAGGGGATAAGATGTCTGTTCGTGGGGCCCCCGCTGCTGAGACCCCCCCGCGATCTCCCTGCAGCACCTGCATTCTATGTGGTTGCTGAACCTCCGGGTTTCCGGGACTGGGGATGTGACTTCATGCCACGCCCCCTCCATTCATGTCTATGGGAGGGGGCGTGACTGCCGTCACGCCCCCTCCCATAGACATGAATGGAGGGGGGTTGCGTGACGTCACGTCCCCAGTTCCGGAAACCCGGAGGTTTCCGAAACTGGAGATTCAGCACCTGCATAGAATGCGGGTGCTGCAGGGAGATCGCGGGGGGTCTCAACAGCGGGCCCCCCGCGATCAGACATTTTATCCCCTATCCTTTTGGATAGAGGATAAAATGTTTTTGCCCGGAATACCCCTTTAAAAGTACTCCCAACATCTATTATCTTCTTTTAAGGGGGTTATCCAGAAATAAACAGCTTTTGTCTCCAAAAAAAAACAGCTCCACATCTGTCCTCAGGTTGTGTGCGGTATTGCAACTTGGCTCCATTCACTTCAATGGAACGGAGCTGCAGAACCTCACCCAACCTGAGGGACAGATGTGGTGGTGTTTATAAAAGAAATTAGCTCTATTTTTCTAATTCTGGATAACCCCTTTTAAAATGAAGCTGTTGGCACATATGCTGAGGCCACTACTATATATTTTCTTGATCGAGATGTTAATGTATATTCTAATCTTGTACAATCCCTTTAGATGAGTTCTGCCCTTTGTCATGCGGTCTTTTGGCTGCTGTTTCATCATTTGTGTCTAATCTGAACGCCTTCTCTTCTCAGACTTTCCCGGGTGGTAGAAGATGCTATAAAGGATTATTTTGAGGCCCGTGTTTCAGTGCTTGAGCCCATTTTCCCAGTTGCCTGTCACAGGCTTTGTGAGGGACCAGATTTTTCTTTAGATTTCAATTACAAAGCCCCGTTTAACATACCTGAAGGTAAAGTTCTCTTTTTAGAAGTATATTTGACCTTTTATCTTATGATCTTGTCATATGTCATCGGGATTGTAAGGGTCCATTCACACTGCTGAATTTCCACTCTGGGGGAGACTTATGGAAAAACTGTGCAGAGGAAAAGTGGTGCAGTTACCCATAGCAACCAATCAGAGCGCTTTTATTTTCACAGGCCTAAAAAAAAAAAATCGGATTTGTTGCTATGGGAAACTGCTCAACTTTACCTCTGCACAGGTTTTAATCCCTCCGTCTGTCTGTAGCGTGTGTTGCTGAAGACCATTGGCACTAGGACTGTGCGGACATGCACTGTCCCATTTGACTGCAATGAAGTCCGTGTGGAATTCCATTGAAAGAATGAACATTAGAGATGAGCGAACTTACAGTAAATTCGATTCGTCACGAACTTCTCGGCTCGGCAGTTGATGACTTTTCCTGCATGAATTAGTTCAGCTTTCCGGTGCTCCGGTGGGCTGGAAAAGGTGGATACAGTCCTAGGAGACTCTTTCCTAGGACTGTATCGTATCCACCTTTTCCAGCCCACCGGAGCACCGGAAAGCTGAACTAATTTACGCAGGAAAAGGCATCAACTGCCGAGCGGAGAAGTTCGTGACGAATCGAATTTACTGTAAGTTCGCTCATCTCTAATGAACATGTTTGGTGGGTCTAGAATCCTGAATTTCCATACTGAAATTTTATGCTGTGGACTTTCCTCAGTGTGAACAGTGCAGCAGAATTGTATTGAAAACAATAGGACTCTGCTGCAAGCGGAATTCTGCTCATCATTTTTCCGGATGGAAATTCATCAGTGTGGATGGGCCCGAACAGTGGATCTAGCATTGCATTAATGTTCATCGCACAAACCATAGTGTGTGTTAGTTTGTGATAAGGTGACGTAGACAAATGATTTCTCAGACTGAAGAAACAATTTGGGTGAATCAGTTCTCCAATCATTTAATGGAGCGGAAAATTGGGCTTATTAATGTCTCACTAGACAAATGAACAGTGATTTATAGTGGCTTCTGACAATTTTTATGATTGCAGAGTGTCTGAAAAATTAATTTTCTGCATTTTATTCTTTAGATACAATCTCAACCTGTTATGGACAAAGCCTTGTTCATGGTTTTTATGATATAGGAAATAAGGGGATGAAATAACCTACATTATAAAAACCATGAGATAGGCTTTGTCCTTAACCGGTTAAGACTGTATCTAAATTCTGAAGTTGTTGTAGGTTATTTCATCCCCTTATTTCCTAATTGTTGTGGTTTGTTATTATAACGTTATCATGCAGTTTACGTTTTTATTCTGAGGGTCAGTACAATTGAGACTTACCTACCAAATGTAAACAGGCAGGGTTGGCGCTCAGGGTCTCCGATCTTAGCTGTTGCAGCCGACACCCACTGTAGAGGGTGCAGACTCGGCTCCTGTACATCACGCTGTATGTGTACAACAGACTGTTCTAAAGCGCAACTGTCACCTCTGTACAGGTACGGAGGAGCAGTTACCATTACATGGGTGCGGGGAGGGGGCGTGCCACTGCGGGAGTCAGCCGGCCCATCAGACTGTGGTCTGGCATCAGAATAAAGTAAGAATTTTCCTTTACAGACTGCGGCGAACGTGACTAAAAGCACCCATGTACGGAGGTGACAGTTTTGCTTTAAGTACCAACAGGGCAGTACATGTATGGTAAAAGTCTGGAGGTGGTTAAAGGGGTACTCCGCCCCTAGACATCTTATCCTCTATCCAAAGGATAGGGGATAAGATGTCTGATCGCGGGGCTTCTGACACTGGTCCCGCCCACCCCCCCCCCCCCCCTGCGATCTCCCTGCTGCACCCAGCATTAGTTTTAGAGCGCTGGAGGCTCGTGACATCGCGGCCACCCCCTGCTCGTGACATCACGCCCCCTCAATGCAGGTCTATGGGAGGGGGTGCGACTGACACCACGCCCCCTCCCATAGACTTGCATTGAGGGGGTGTGGCCGTGACATCACGAGCCTCCGCCCGCATCGCCAGTCATCCGGCACGGAGTGAAGTTTGCTCTGTGCACTGGATCTCTAAGGGTGCCGCAGAAGAGATTGTGGGGGTACCCAGGGGAAAAGGGATAAGATGTCTAGGGGCAGAGAGCCCCTCTAACATTTGTTGTAGAGATCACACATGGACGTACCTGTAGACACTACATACATTATTTGTCCTTTAGTATTGCATACATAACCTGGTCAAGCACTTGTGTTATTGTTGAGTGACACAGATTTTCATGATTTAGGTTCATGTCAATAAAAGTAAATATCAAACCTGCTGTCCATGCGGGTAGTTATATAAAGTTGTCTTGTTGGACGCAATAAGTTTTCAGTATACATTAAAAACGCCTAAATGTGACTGCGGGGAGTCTGTTGACATATGTGGACATACAGTAATCCGCTATAGCAGTGGTCTTCAACTTGCGGACCTCCAGAGGTTTCAAAACTACAACTCCCAGCATGCCCGGACAGCCGATGGCTGTCCGGGCATGCTGGGAGTTGTAGTTTTGCAACATCTGGAGGTCCGCAAGTTGAAGACCACTACGCTCTAGCTTTAGTAGAAGTTACCTAATAATGTTTGTGATACAGGCTGATACTGATTGACCTGTTTCGGTGTTTTTGTCACGCAGAAAACATTTCCCTTTATCTTTTTTGCCTTTTTATTTTCAGAATCTGGAATTCTTTTGTTTGTTTTTCATGCGAACGTCTTTGGTAAGGAAATGGTGGTTCGGCTCTGTGGGCCATGTAGTGTCCAGGCTGTGGTGCTGAATGACAAATTCCAGCTTCCGGTGTTTTTGGTAGGTGAATGCCAAAAATTGATTGTCTTCTTTTTATGATTTTTTGTAAATTTACACACTAGTTTATGGCTTTCATTTATTTTGGGTTAAAATAAACAGCAGATTTTGCTGTAGATTTTATGATTTACTAAACATTTTCTGCAGCAAAAAACATATGCACCTGAATGTACCCTCAGGGCCCATTCACACCACAGAATTTCCAAGTTATCAAATCCTGCTTAGAAACTCCATTGCAGCAGCCTCCTAGTCTTTAGTAGGATCCTGCTGCATCGTGCGCGCTGCAAAATGTCTGCTGTGGGAAATACTGAACTTGCATATCAATTCTTTTGGCTGAATTCTGCCTGGACTGCATTGCAGCGGTGGCAGCGCATGTCCACAAAGTTCTAGTGCCTATGGATTCCATAGTGTTAATAGGCCCCTAAAGAGTACCTGTCATGATCTTACATTTAATAATACCCCTCAGTTCACTGCCCCCATCATGATAAACCACCCCCTGCCTTTATTTATTTATTTCTATTATAATTTTTTTTTAGTTTTCTACCTTGATATTAATCTGTTTTCTGCTCAGTCAGATTCACAGACTGGAAAGGGGCGTTCCCCAGCAGGCGTGACATCATCTGAAGCCATACAGGGGAGAACTTCCTCCCTTACTCCCAGAGCAGTTCAGGCTGCCCCCCCCCCCCCCCCCTCAGCACTCCACACTGCATTAGCTGATTTTGGACTCATGCCAGGCCAGCAGGAGTCCAAAGTCTGTACAAGAGATGGGGGGGGGGGGGGTGCTCTGGACAAACGGGGAGACACATAGTGGCAGCTTTTTTTTTTTTTTTTTTTTTTTTTTATAAACAAAGTGCATTTGAAAGATGTTTTATTTACCATGAGGAGTGCAATAGCAAAAATGAGTTTTAATGACAGTGCCCATTTAATGTCTATCTAAGATCTATATAGGAGACCCTGAACTCTAGGATGTATTCAGTATTTTTATGTTCAGGAGTCGCATAAATGTGTTCAGTGTGTAGATTAAAGGGGTATTCCAGGCAAAACCTTTATTATATATCTATCTATCTCTATCTCTATCTATATCTCTATCTAGACAAAGAATAAGTCAGCCAGCACTTTAGTTGATACCAAACTATTATATGGACCTGGCCTACAGGTGCACGCTACTAGGCTAGATATACAGCAACAGAAGAATGCAGCAGCACACTGCCAGCACAAAGATATAGGTGCAACATGAATATGTAGTTAAAACATGGAGAGCTATACAGCTATGGTGTAATAGATGCAAATGTGAAACTATGAAATAGTGAGGCACTTAGCTCACAAATTTGTCTCCGCCGGCGGTCAAATAGCTTGGACCGTCCCACCACGATAAGGTGGCCTCATTGGGACGGACCCTACACTGTGAATATGCCTCTGTGTGAACAGTTCAGTAAGCATGGCAGGATCTGGAACATCCAAGACACCTTATATACACACCTGATAGAGGTGGGTGGGGTGCAAGGCCAACATGGAGGTAGCCACTCCCCCGTATGTGCAATACAGACAAAGAATAAGTCTTGTATATCTAGCCTAGTAGCGTGCACCTGTAGGCCAGGTCCATATAATAGTTTGGTATCAACTAAAGTGCTGGCGCACTTATTCTTTGTCTGTATTGCACATACGGGGGAGTGGCTACCTCCATGTTGGCCTTGCACCCCACCCACCTCTATCAGGTGTGTATATAAGGTGTCTTGGATGTTCCAGATCCTGCCATGCTTACTGAACTGTTCACACAGAGGCATATACACAGTGTAGGGTCCGTCCCAAGGAGGCCACCTTATCGTGGTGGGACGGTCCAAGCTATTTGACCGCCGGCGGAGACAAATTTGCGAGCTAAGTGCCTCACTATTTCATAGTTTCACATTTGCATCTATTACACCATAGCTGTATAGCTCTCCATGTTTTAACTGCATTTTCATGTTTCACCTATATCCTTGTGCTGGTAGTGTGCTGCTGCATTCTTCTGTTGCTGTATCTATCTATCCATCCATCCATCCACTCACCCACCCACCCCGGAAAGTTAAACAGATTTGTAAATTACTTCTATTAAAAAATCTTAATCCTTCCAATAGTTATTAGCTTCTGAAGTTTTCTGTCTAACTGCTCAATGATGATGTCACGGGAGCTGTGCATGATGGGAGAATATCCCTTGCATGATGGGAGAATATCCCCATAGGAACTGCACAGCTCCCGGGACGTGAGTCATCAGAAAGCAGTTAGACAGAAAACAACAACTCAACTTCAGAAGCTAATAACTATTGGAAGGATTAAGATTTTTTTTAATAGAAGTAATTTACAAATCTGTTTAACTTTCCAGAGCCAGTTGATATATAAGTTTTGGCCTGGAATACCCCTTTAATGTGTTTGCATACAATGATGCTGTGAGTGATTAGTGTGGGGTATTGATAAGGAGGGCTCTTGGGCATTCTCTGGGCCCTCACAGCATTTCCATTGCTTGTTACGTGAAAGTGCAAATCATTAAAAAAACCTACACCCTGATTTCAGCATCTCCCCCTCTCCTGTGCCTTCACCATGTACGGGACCTGACCATTGTTTAGCAGAATTGTACCTGATCCTCGCTTGTCTTGTTTTTCAGGAAGCTCATTTTATTTATTCCTTCAGTCCTGTCCCTGGAGCTAATAAACTTTTTATAAGACTATCTGAGGTGCCCACTGGAAAGGTAAGTTGCTGCTCAATGGTTTGGGGGTCATTTAGCTTGGTCGGTTTTCCCCAGCCAGTGTGCTCCAGCTGTTGCAAAATTAACACTCCCAGCATGCCCGGACAGCCTTTGGCCTCACAGATATTTTTTTTTTTCGTTTCCTCATTGATTTTGTGGTAGCGCAAAAAAAGCGTTGTGGCTATTAGGATGCAAGGAGAAAAAAGATGAAGGTGCAAAAAATGAAAAAAATCTATCGTTCTTAAAGGGGTACTCCTGTGGAAAACTTTTTTTTTTTTTTTTAAATCAACTGGTGCCAGAAAGTTAAACAGATTTGTAAATTACTTCTATTAAAAAATCTTAATCCTTCCAGTCCTTTTTTTTTTAGGCCATATGCTACAGAGGAAATGCTTTATTTTTTTAATTTCTCTGATGTCATGACCACAGTGCTCTCTGCTGACCTCTGTTGTCCATTTTAGGAACTGTCCAGAGCAGGAAAAAAAATCCCCATAGCAAACATATGCTGCTCTGTACAGTTCCTAAAATAGACAGCAGAGGCTAGAAGAGAGCACTGTGGTCGTGACATCAGAGAAATCTAGAAAGTAAAGCATTTCCTCTGTAGTATACAGCCCCCAAAAAGTACTGGAAGGATTAAGATTTTTTTAATAGAAGTAATTTACAAATCTGTTCAACTTTCTGGCACCAGTTCATTTAAACAAAAAAAAAAAAATTTCCAGTGAAGTACCCCTTTTTAGGGGTTAAAAGCAGCAAGTCCTTCAATTTTCCACCTATAGATCCATATGATGGCTTGTGTTATGCAGGATCTATTGTGGGGTGAAATGAGTAAAACCCTGCAATTTTCCAACTTTTGAGGGAGGGGGTTTGTATTGGGCCTATGTGTTGGTTTCTACACCGTTCACTTTACGGTAAAAAGAAGAAAAAATTTTTATTCCGTAGATCCTTACAATTAGGAGACACAATTTTGTATAGGTTTTTGTACCATTTTTGAAAATTGTAACGTTGTAAGAAAAGTGTCCTTTTTTTTTTATTATTTTAATTTTTTTTTGCACCTTCATTTGTTGTTTTTATTAGTACCCTTTTTTTTTGCTTAGACTTTTATTTTTTTATTTTTGTTTTTCTTTTCTTCCTCTACATCTCCAGGACTCTTATGTTATGCAACACCATAGAGCAGTGTTTCCCAACCAGGGTGCCTCCAGCTGTTGCAAAACTACAATTCCCAGCATGCCCGGACAGCCGAAGGCTGTCCGGGCATGCTGGGAGTTGTAGTTTTGCAACAGCTGCAGGCACTATAGTTGGGAAAACACGTGCATAGTCACATTGTTACCATTTTATGTTAGGTCGCATTGTCTTCTAGTCTCTGTGCTGCCTACTAATGGTCTCTCTCTTGTTTAGGTGAAGCTGCTGATTTGTGCATACAGAGTACAGCTGCATTAACCGAAGAGCCACAGCCGCCCTCCCCCTTCGGTTTAGTGACTAAGACTTCCTGTACTGCAGTAATAAAAGAAAAGGGACCGGTCTGCCAGGACTGCCCATCCTCTGTGTTTTTACTAGAAGTACCATGTACAGTAGAGTATTTTATTTGCAGGTCACTGTTTCTGTGCCGTGGTTCTGGGGTTTACAGTTTGTGTGTCAGTACAGAGATCCCTGTACCACAGAAATCTTCTCTAATGAACTGAACATCTATTATGTATTTTTGTTTTAACCCCATCCCCACCCCTCTTCATCCAATATTGTGGACTTAAGCCTATTCTATACTATCTGCTCCCCGCACATCAGTCATGTGACTATTGGCCTCTGCGCTGCTCATCATGGAGTTTCTGTTACCACCTTTTGCGAAAATTTTGCACAGACGGAAATGTCATTTTTTTGGCCTGATGAGGAGGAGGCGGAGGCAGCGGTGACTTTTCCATAAGACCCCAGGATGTCTGTATATAGGCGGTGAATGCTCGCGGTCGGCTTCGTTGCTGCCGTGCGGGTGAAAAAGGACGTGTATACATAAAGATGAGTTGTCATCTTGGCCCTTTTACCACATCTAATGTCAAAATATTTCCACAATGTGGAATAACGCATTATAGTGTCTGTATTTTGCAGCTTTCAATCGAATATAATATAGAGAGCGATATTTAATGTTACCTGATATTATGAAGTAAACGTTTTTCTTTAAAACTCGTTACTCTTACTGTATGACGTAAATAACAAAATGAGATTCGACCTCTGGAGACGACTAGAAGACGAGACGGCACGACAAACGAAATACCACATCCGCCGCTAGAGATGAGCGAACTTACAGTAAATTCGATTCGTCACGAACTTCTCGGCTCGGCAGTTGTTGACCTGCATAAATTAGTTCAGCTTTCCGGTGCTCCGGTGGGCTGGAAAAGGTGGATACAGTCCTAGGAGACTCTTTCCTAGGACTGTATCCACCTTTTCCAGCCCACCGGAGCACCTGAAGGCTGAACTAATTTATGCAGGAAAAGTCATCAACTGCCGAGCCGAGAAGTTCTTGATGAATCGAATTTACTGTAAGTTCGCTCATCTCTATCCGCCACCTATCCTGCACTGCTCAGCGTCGTGATATTATCCGTACTTCTGATCTGTAGGAGACAAGTGGAGGTGGTGGCTTTGGGTAGAAGTCTGGCTTCAGTTATTTTATTTTTAATATTGCACTAAAATGTTATTTTATTTTGACTAAATATTCTATTCGAGCTCAGTAGATGGATCAGGATTCTCGTTCTGAATATCGATAGTATCTATTTTTGTATGATGGTATGTTGGCCTACATGTTGTCTTTTAGTACAGTGATTCGAAAGACCAAGTGCATAGTCGTGCTACAAATCTTGTTAATTAAATTACAAGATGAAAATGACACACAAAAAGTGATTTTTATTTAATTTTTCCTTGCAGTGATTTGTACACATAACATGTATGCTACAGATTTCATGCAACGCAATCCACAGCGTTTAAAGGGGTATTACAGCTTTTATACATCTTATTCCCCAGCATTCTGTGCCGGGCCATGCCCCCTTCCATTCATGTCTATGGGTGGGGGGTGTCACCCCCTCCCAAGGGGGCATGGCCGTGATGTGACGTCCGTCTTGGAGGCAGAGAGTCTCCAGTGGCGGGACCCCGGCCATCATACATCTTATCCCCTATACTTTGGATAGGGGATAAGATGTATAAAGCTGGAATACCCCTTTAACCAGCGAGTTTTTTTTTTTTTTTCAATAATAATTTTTATTAAAGAGTTTTGAATGGTTACAATCAATGCACACCTACGGGTGTGGAAACAATGCAGGGTATGACATCATGTTTATACGCTGACATTGGGAAGTCAGCCATTAGCTTCTTATTTAGCAGTTACAAATAGTCAACAAATAACCTTAACCTTGGTGTCATTTCCAGAGAGAACTATTGGATACCTCAGGGATATAAAGCAATAGGTCTACAAAATTACTGATAAGGAATATATAGAAGTGTACATAACTGTGTGCTCGGTGAGTTACATGTCTCAGCATTGGTTATCGACTCTGATGTCGAGTATGGTGAACGGCAAATGCTAGGGGAAAGGAGAATGGGTGTGAGGAGTTAATATCCATAGGAGGATTATATGTCTACACAGTGTGGGGATGAACGCCAGCGTCTCCATCTTTTCTCAAAACGATGGAATCTATTGGATCCCAAAGCTATTATTTTTTCAAAAGAGTAAGTAGTGTTGATTTTAGCGACTATGGAGGTAATCGATGGTGTGTTGGACGTCTTCCAATGACACAACAGTGCTATTTTAGCTATCGTGCAAATAATGCAGTACAATTCACGTTCATGAGAAGGTATGAGTGAGATGGAGAGGAATAGCAATACCGACTGAGGGGACCACGGGACCTTAGCCCCCAGGGCTTCTCTTATTAAGTCAGCACATGCACCCCAGTAAGTTTGAATAAGAGGGCATGTCCACAGGATGTGATGGAGTGTACCCTTGAGACCGCAGCCCCGCCAACATTTGTCAGATGTAGAGTGATAGAATATGGCCAACTTATCAGGAGTGTGGTACCAACGTAAGATTGTTTTATAAGCCGATTCTATATGGGATGAGCATTGGAGGGCTGATTGTATGTTTCTGAAGGCTTCTTGCCAATCCGTCATTGTGAATGACATTCGTAACTCCGTTTCCCATATCCTTAAAGGATAAGGTTTAGAGAGCGTTTCAGTGTGCTGTAGAGCTGCGTATATAGGTTTCAGCCCTTTCCTTGGAGATGTAAGTAATCTGAAGGTCGCCCCGTCCCGACTTCCCTGTGAGGGAGATAGGCTTTGTAGGAGGTGTCTAACCTGTAGGTACTTATAAAAATCATGGGGTGGGGTCCCATATTTGTGTGCCAGATCTGAATATGTCATCAGTCCCCCTTCTTCGTGCAGGTGTTTGATCTGGAGTATGCCTCTCTTTGTCCAGGAGGATAGATCTAGGTCTGGGATTTGAGCTTGCAGGAAAGATAAAGGCACATCGTTCAATGTCATGGGGACTGGGTTTGACATATGAGATACAAAGAAAGTCCAAGCTACATATGACGCCTTAACAATAGGATTGGAAAGTGGGGGTGGGGAGACACTCCAGAAGGGCGTGTAGAGTATGTCTCTTAATGAGTAAGGGGCCACGTCTATGTTTTCTATTTCTACCCAAGGGAGGGATGCTTTGTTGCACCACCAATGCTTAATCATAGATACCAGAGTAGCAACATAATAAAAGTAAAGGTTTGGGGCACTCAGTCCCCCTGCCAGTCTGGGACGAGACAGTATTTGCGAGGACAGCCTGGGTTTCCTACCTGCCCAAATGAAAGAGGAGAGCCCTTTTTGTGCTTTAGTAAAGAAGGTAGAAGGGAGAGGTATTGGGAGGGTCCGAAATAGGTACAGAAGTTTAGGTAGGAGAAACATTTTGTAAGCTGCCACCCTGCCCACCCATGAGATTTCCGAATTAGCATAGTGTTCCATGTCTTTTTGTATGGAGAGCAATAATTTTTCGTAATTGTCCACGTAAAGTGATTTAGAAGGGTAGGAGAGATAAATGCCTAGGTATTGGAGACTGGATGGTTGCCATTGAAAAGGGTATGTGTCCTTCAATTTGTGCAGCATAGTAGGGGAGAGGTTGATGGGTAATGCTTGTGTTTTAGTGTCGTTAAGATGATAGTAAGACAGTGTCCCGTAATACGAGATGTTCGACATAACTGCTGGGAGTGAAATTTCAGGGTTCGTCAAGGTTAGTATGACATCATCTGCGTACAGCGAGATGACATGGTCTTGTCCCCCTACTGTAACCCCATGTATTCTCTTGTCTTGTCTGATTGATTGTGCCAGCGGTTCCATGGAAAGGACATAAATCAATGGGGAAAGGGGGTACCCCTGACGTGAGCCATTCGTGATGGGAAATGGATCAGAAAGGGTACCATTCACCGATACTCTGGCCGTCGGGGTGGAGTACAAGGAGGTGATAGCGGACAGTATGTTACCCGAAAATCCCATATGTGATAGGACAGAAAAAGCGAACGACCAACGTAGTCGGTCAAACGCTTTCTCCGCATCCAGCGCTACAATAACCGCTTTAGTCGAGCAGCGTTCTAAGTGGTGAAAAATGTTAAGAAGACGGCGCGTGTTGTCTGAGCTTTGACGTCCAGCAATAAATCCCGATTGGTCTCTGTGCACTATAGATGGGAGGATTTTTGACAGGCGGCAGGCCAAGAGCTTTGCATAGATTTTGACGTCCTGGTTAAGGAGCGAGATAGGCCGGAAATTCTGAGGTCTATCAGGCTCCTTCCCCGGTTTCGGCAAAGTGGTTATGATCGCTTGCAGGTTTTCTTTAGGGAACGAGCCTTTTATGATTGCTGTCCTGCAAAACTCCACAATATTTGGGGCCAGCAGGTCGCTAAAGGTTTTGTAATATGAGGCAGCAAAGCCATCTGGGCCTGGGGCCTTGCCTGTGGGCAAGGATTTAATGATTTTTAAAACCTCAGGAAGTGTAATATCAGAATTTAAATCTTGTAGTTGGGCCTGAGTTAAGGAAGGAAGTCGTAGGCTAGAGAGGTAGGATTGTAGAGTAGACGTCAGGTCTGGTGGAGTGGCAACAGAATCTCGTAAGTTATATAGATTAGAGTAGAAGGACCCGAATCCATTAGCAATGTCAGAAGGGGTGTAGAGTCTATCACTGGTGACTGGATGGAGTATATATGGGATGCGGGATTTAGCTTGTCGTTGTTTTAGGCGGTTAGCTAATAGCTTACCGGCTTTATTATTTTGGGAGTAATAATTTGCCTGAAGTTTCCGGTATGATTTTTCATACGAAGAAAGTAGTAGACATCTTAATTCTCGCCGTACATCTGCCACCGAGTCGGCGTTAGCGGGGGAGGGTAGTGTCTGGTTCATAAGTTCTGCTTGTTTGAGCCTATCTAATGTGTCAGTGAGAAGTCGCTCCCGTTGCCTTTTTAAGAGGGATCCATACTTGATGCAAAAACCCCTTATAACTGCTTTGTGGCAGTTCCATAGTAGGATAGCATCCTCCACTGAACCAGAGTTACTAGAGAAGTAGTCTGTTATGTCCTTTCTTAGTTGAGGAGCATAGGTTGGATGGGACCAAAGATAGGGATTGTTGCGCCAGGCATGGATTGGGGGAGAGGAGGCTCGGTCAATGATTTTCAGGACCACAGCTGCATGGTCCGACCATTTTATTGTGTGCACGTCAGTTTGTGTAGACTTGTATATAAGTGATCTGTCTACCAGGAATAGATCAATGCGGGAGTAAGTGTTATGTACCCCAGAATGAAAAGTAAAAGTCCTTTCGGAAGCGTGATGAATGCGCCAAATGTCATATAAATCTGTAGCAGAGAGAAAAGGGGTCAAGGAAGCAGAATGGAAGCGGGAGGAGGAAGTAGAGTCCATGGAGGCATCAACAACCGTATTGAATTCCCCACATACCACTAAGGAACCCCAGGCTGTGCTATTGACCCTTTTCATCAAACGCTGCAGGAAGCGTGTTGGATTCTTGTTTGGGGCATATAATGAGACAATAGTAAACTGTGTGGCATTGATGGTGCAACGAAGTATTACATACCTCCCAAGGTCGTCTGCTATGGATTCCTTCAATGTAAACGCAACGGAGTTCTTAATTGCTATGAAAACCCCTCGTGATTTGGAACTGAAATGAGAATGAAATATGTGAGTATACACAGGGTGACGTATGCGGTGTGCATCTTTAGCCAACAGATGTGATTCTTGTACACATAATACATCGCATTTTAACAACTGGGCTTCCTTCCACAAATGTGCCCGTCTATGGGGAGCAT
This sequence comes from Hyla sarda, assembly GCF_029499605.1. Classification (NCBI taxonomy): domain Eukaryota; kingdom Metazoa; phylum Chordata; class Amphibia; order Anura; family Hylidae; genus Hyla; species Hyla sarda. The sequence goes on from NC_079190.1 coordinate 46,467,476, forward strand.
TTAAACCGTTCACATTTAAGCTAGCGAGGGTTATGGCCATACTAATATGAAAAAGAGCAGATGACAACTTAGTAGCAGGTAAAGGATATCAGGATGGCAAGACGCACCTCCCAGCCAGCGTGCATCCGCCAGATGTCCATCGAGCACATTCAGTAGACCAAGGAATATAAAGACACCAATAAACTTATAACAGAATAATACAAAACAATAAAAAGAAAACAAAACAAGGAAGGATAGCTTGCCGAAGCAAACGCTATCCCACAGACAGTGGGGGGTAAGAGTCCACTCTGAAGCCGTGCGGTCAGGGCACAGCACGGAGCCCGCACAGAAAAAGAAAGGAAACACCGTCCATTAATTAGCTAATCAAGCCGGAGCCCAGTCCTTCACTTTATCTGGAGATTTGGGTGCTCGAGATCCTGTGGGGGGATAGATTGGAGCAATGTTCCATTGAGATAAAAGTTTTTCACCTTCCTGGAGGGAGCGAATAACATGCATGGAGTTGTCATATCTGATGAGTAGACGAACTGGAAAGCCCCAGCGGTACATTATCCTAGCGGAGCGTAAGGCTGAAGTAATTGGCAGCAAAGATCTTCTTGCTTGCAGGGTGGGGGCAGACAGATCCGCATACACCGTGATTTTGTGGTATGGGGCAGGCAGTCCATTGTTACGGCGTGCATATTCCATGAGCTTTTCTTTTACTTGATAGAAATGAATACGTGCTAGAACATCACGTGGCACAGTGTCCTCTAAGTGTTTGGGTCTGGGGACCCTGTGTGCTCTATCCACAATTAGCTCTGACATGGAGCAATCAGGCAGGGTTGCTTTAAGCAGGGATAGTACATAATTTGGTATGTCCGTAGAAGCCACAGACTCTGGTATCCCTCGCAATTTAACGTTGTTACGACGGCTCCTATCTTCTAGATCCGCCACTTTGAGCTTTAATGCAAGAACCTCATCCTCCATTTCATTTGCTTTATCTATGAGGGAGTTGTGAGAGCCAGCAAATTCTCCAAATTTCTGCTCAACATGGTCTATTCTGCTTTCCAGTGCCTGCACTGAGGCTTTTAAAGGGTTAACCAGGTTCTGCATGTCTTGTACGAACGAGGAGCGTAACAATAGCAGCATTTCTTTAAGTGCAGTGTCTGTTAGAGCTTGGTTGGAGACTGGGACCTTTGCTAGTGGGTCGTCAGGGACTAGGTCTGCATAGTCGTCAGCCCCCCAGAGTCCTACCTTGACAGTGTCCAAATTGGGCCGCCTGGAAGTCAGCTCAAGCAGAGGTTCCTGTGTCCGAGAACTCCTGGCCGGGGAAGCGGGGGGACTCAAGGAGTCGGATCCCGACCTGTGTGCAACTGCGGCATGCCGGGTGTTCGCAGCCGCGTCCGGGGAGGTCGAGCGGCGCCCCGCTGGAACCAGGAGCTCCGTAGATGTATGCAGGGATGGTACTGAAAGTGATCGGCGTTGAAGCGGAGGAGAAAGGTGAGCTCCGTCTTCCTCCTCCTGGCGGGCCCGCCTCGAGGAGATCGCATGGTTGCCGGCGCCATTTTGAGAGGCCGTGGTGCGGGGCACAAAGGTGAATCTCTGCAATGTGCCGGGCTTGGTTTGCCTTCTCCGGCGTGCAGGCATCTCCGCTGGGGTTCCGGTGGCAGTAGATGTCGGTAAGGAGCGGTGATTTGCAGTATATTCGTCGCTTTAGCAGGCTTCTATGCGGAGCTGCTCTAAGCTGCGACCATCCGCCTCGGCTGCCAGGCCACGCCCCCAAACCAGCGAGTTTTAAAGTTCACCCACTTCACTCTGTTATTCATTCTCTTTTGTCAGTCATCTGTGGAAGAACATACAGTACCTGTAAGGGTAACTTAACCCCTTGCCGCAAAACGCGTTTATAAACTGTGCTATGGCACGGCAGGGTTATGAAGCGAGCTCAGGAGATGAGCTCGCATCATACCTGCACGGTCCCGGCTGCTATCAGCAGCCTGGACCCGTGGTTAATGCCAGCCATCACAGTTCAGGCAGATGTCCGGCATTAACTCTTTAGACATGGCAAACAAAGTTGATCGCCGCGTCTAAAGTGAAAGCTTCCTGGCAAATCAGTCGGGCTGATCAGGACCACCGCGGTGTCCCAATCAGCTAGGACGCACAAGGAGGGTCCCTTACCTGCCTTCTCCGCGTCTGCTCTTCAAATGACTGCTCCGTACCTGAGATCCAGGCAGGAGCAGTCAAGCAACGATAACACTGATCAATGCTATGCTATCGCAATGCATTGATCAGTGCCTGCATTCTGTATAATGCATGTTATAGTCCCCTATGGGGGCTATAACATTGCAAAAAAAAAAAAGGGAAAAAAAAGTTAAAGATGATTTTACCCCTTCCCTAATAAGTTTCAATCACCCCCCCCCCCTTATCCCATATGTGGTATCGCTGCGTGCGTAAATGTCTGAACTATAAAATATGTATATATATATAAAATTTGTTAATTAAACCGCACGGTGAATGTGAATGGCGTACGGGGAAAAAAGTCTATAACTTTTTTTATGGTATAAAAAAAAGTGACCAAAAAAACTTCTGAGGTCAGAAGAGGACAATTTTAAACGTATAAATTTTCCTGCATGTAGTTATCATTTTTTCCAGAAGTGCAAAATCAAACCTATATAAATAGGGTATCATTTTAACCGTATGGACCTACAGAATAATGTGTCATTTTTACCGACAAATATACTGCGTAGAGATGAAAACCCCCAAAAGTTACATAATGGTGGTTTTTCTTTTTTTTTTTTACAATTTATTTTTTTTGGGTTTCGCCGTAAATTTTTTGGGGAAAAGGCGTCATTACCAAGTAGAATTGGTGGTGCAAAAAATAAGCCATCATATAGATTTTTAGGTGCAAAATTGAGTTTTATGATTTTTAACAGGTAAGGAAGAAAAAAACGAAAGTGCAAGAACTGAAAAATGCTATGTCCTTAAGGGGTTAAATGGTGCGTTTTTTTAAATTTTTTAACCCTAGGTGCCTGGGCTGCCAAGCGCAACAAACTTTAACTCACCTTGCTATGTTCCCCTATTGCGCTGCTATCGATGTCCTGTTCTCCGGTCCCTGACTTCAACTTTCTGGCAAAAGTCAAAGATAAGCTGAGCGTCACGTCATCGACTTACAGGAAGCAGAAGTTGGGGACCGGAGAACTTGACATCGATATTGGGGGGAACGTAGGAAGGGGAGTTAAAGTTTTTGTTTTGCTTGGCAACCTGGGCACAGAGGGTTCAAAACAGAGTGCATTGGCGTAGGTACTCTTTTAAGGCTCTTAAACCTTAAGAATGTTACACACACACACACACACACACACACACACATCTTTTAAGGCTCTTAAACCTTAAGAATGTTACACACACACACACACACACACACACACACACACACACACACACACACACACACACACACACACACACACACACACACACACACACACTCTCTCTCTAGATTGGCAACTCCCCCCAACAGATATACAGTGTATGGCTGGAGGCTGTATGTCTGTACTGCTGCCCCCACAGTGTTCCGATCACCGCTCCTCTGGCCCCGGTCACCATCTACTGCTATGGCCTATGGACCATAGCAGTAGGTGCCGGGACCGGGGAGCGGTGGCCGGTCACTCAGCAGGCCCCGGTTGGCGCGCCCCCTCCTGCGGTCCTCCTGGTCCTGCGCTCCTCTGCCTCTATCGTTGTAGGCACGGGACGTCACTGACGTCCCGTGCGTACAACCATAGAGACGGAGGATCGCAGGAGGACGCGTGCCGACCGAGGAATGGTAAGTGACCGGCGGACATCCTTATGTCCCGAAAAGATTTTTTGGGACACAGGGATTTCCGGCATATCAATACCTATGATTATCTGCCCGGGCCGGCTCCCGTGTGTGGCTGCAGGCGGGGGCTGGCCAGAGCAGGTAAAAACTAATACTGTATACTAAAAACCAGGGGGCCTCCAGCTGTTGTAAAACTACAACTCACCGCATGCCCGGACAGCCTTTGCCGTGCTGGGATTTGTAGTTTCGCAACAGCTGGAGGCCCCCTGGTATTAGTTTTTACACGGGAGCCGGCCTGGGTAGATAATCAGAAGTTTTCCTTTCCCGGACCTCAATACCCGGCGTATAAGATGACCCCCGACTTTTCAGAAGAAAATTTGGGGTTAAAAAGTCGTCTTATACGCCGGGGATATACGGTATACAGTAACCAATGTACCACAGCTAACCACATTACACTTAATCTCCCTGATCATCTGAAGCGGGTGTGCTACACATAAAGCAAACAGAAAATGCAATAAGCAAATCCAATACAGTAGAAAGAGCACTCACCTGTGTAATCTTATTAAAAAAAAAAAAAAAAAACTTTTAGTTTTGTTTTTTTTGAGCACAGACAGGAGATGTGCAGGGGATCTGGAACAGTGGTGGGGCTACAATTGTATCACACCAAAACAGATTTCCATCCGCCCGTTCCAAAATCCCATTCAAGTCTATGGGATTTTGTGATTAGCCGTTATCACAGGTTATATCTTATGAATAACGGACATTATTTGTGAAGGGAGAAATATTAGTGCATGTAATGTTTGTTTTTCCTCCTGTCACAAATCACGCCCGTTATTCATAATCAATGGTAACGGCTAATTACAAAATCCCATAGACTTGAACAGGATTTTGTAAAGGTTTTTCCTAATGGGACTTTAAAATGGAGCAAGTTTATCGTGTGAAAGTAGTTTATGTTGTGCATCTCCAGTACATAGGGGCGACTGCTTGGTTAAATTTGTGCAACATTTTGGTTGTACCAATGTATTCGGTATTTGTTTTGGTTCTCGGTGTAGATCATACATGCAGAAGCCTTATATGTCCAAGTCCAGAGCAGTCTCCACCCAATATCTAATAAAGGGTGTATCTAGATATTCCTCCCATTTCAGCATGATCGGAACGCCGGTGCTGGAATATGACATCATTGCTGCACAGGTAACCAGCAAGTCTATTGGTGATCTGAAGGACAGGTAAGGAAACATATACCTGGGCATTGGTCCAAGCATCCACAGTTGATGATAGGATAATAACAGGGCACTGAGTGATGAGGCCGTACACCAAGCACACATAAGGTCGGGGTGAACACGTTGTGAGGTGTTTGCCATTTATCCCTCCTGAGGACGGTGCTGTTGCACTAGTTGAGGACGGCAAATTATGCTTTTTAAATAAGCATATACCAAGTCCAGGATATGGGGTACTGCAGACCCCCAAGTGCTATATTATGTATGGTCTCATTCCATGATACATGTCTACGCCTGGAACAGTATTGCTGTATTTTTAATCACTAGTCAAACATTTATTTTATTAACATAATAATAGTTAAATTTTAGATACATAAGAGGGGGGTTCTTTAACCCCTTAAGGACCCAGCCATTTTTTGCACATCTGACCACTGTCACTTTAAGCATTAATAACTCTGGGATGCTTTTATCTTTCATTCTGATTCAGAGATTGTTTTTCGTTACATATTGTACTTTTTGTTAGTGGAAAAATTTTTGTCGATACAAAATTTTATGAAAAATAGAAAATTTTGCATTTTTCTAACTTCGATGCTCTCTGCTAATAAGGAAAATGGACATCTCAAATAAATGATATATTGATTCACATATACAATATGTCTACTTTAAAAACATGTCTTCCAAAAGTATATTTGCATCATAAAGTTGACATCAGAGGGCTGCAAAGTTCAGCAGCAATTTTCCAATTTCTCACAAAATTTTCAAAATCAGAATTTTTCAGGGACCAGTTCAGTTTTGAAGTGGATTTGAAGGGCCTTCATATTAGAAATACCCTACCAATTACCCCATTATAAAAATGGCACCCCTCAAAATATGACATTCAGTAAGTGTGTTAACCCTTTAGGTGTTTCACAGGAATAGCAGCAAAGTGAAGGAGAAAATTCAAAATCTTAATTTTTCGCATGTGCTTGTAGACCCAGTTTTTGAATTTTTGCAAGGGGTGATAAGAGAAATTGGGTTACAAATTTTGGGGGGGCTTTTTCTCCTGAGTAAGGAAATAACTAGAGATGAGCGAACTTACAGTAAATTCCATTTGTCACGAACTTCTCGGCTCGGCAGTTAATGACTTTTCCTGCATAAATTAGTTCAGCTTTCAGGTGCTCCGGTGGGCTGGAAAAGGTGGATACAGTCCTAGGAGACTTTCCTAGGACTGTATCCACCTTTTCCAGCCCACCGGAGCACCTGAAAGCTGAACTAATTTATGCAGGATAAGACATCAACTGCCGAGCCGAGAAGTTCGTGACGAATCGAATTTACTGTAAGTTCGCTCATCTCTAGAACTCAAGTGTTCGGCGGGCGCAGTAGAGGGCTCAGAAGGGAAGGGGCGGCAATGGGATTTTGGAGAGTGAATTTTGCTGAAATGGTTTTGGGGGGCATGTCGCATTTAGGAATCCCCTATGGTGCCAGAACAGCAGAAAACCCCCCCACGTGGCATACTTTTTGGAAACTACACCCCTCAAGGCATAAGGGGTCCAGTGAGCCTTAACACCCCACAGGTGTTTGACGACTTTTCATTAAGGTCGGATGTGTAAATGAAAAAAAAAAAATTTGTCATGAAAGTCCAGTTTTTCCCCCCCAAATTTACCATTTTTACTAAAGGTAATGGGAGAAAATGCCAACCAAAATTTGCAACCGCATCTCTTCTGAGTATTGAAACACCCCAGGAAGTAAAATGCTCTGCGGGCGAACTACAATGCTCAGAAGAGGAGTCACATTTGGCTTTTGGAAAGCAAATTTTGCTGAAATAGTTTTTGGTGGGCATGTCACATTTAGGAAGCCCCTCTGGTGCCAGCACAGCAAAAAATGAAACCACATGGCATATTATTTTGCAAACTACACCCTTCAAGGAACGTAACAAGGGGTACAGTGAGCCTTAACACCTCACAGATGTTTCCCGACTTTGTTAAAGTTGGATGTATAAATGGAAAAAAATAGTTTTTCACAAAAATGCATTTTTCCCCCAAAATTTTACATTTTTACAAGGGGTAATAGGAGAAAATGACCACCAGAATTTGTAACCCCATTTCTTCTGAGTATGGAAATACTCCGTGTGGACGTCAATTGCTCTGCTGATGAACTACAATGCTCAGAAGAGAAGGAGCGCCATTGAGCTTTGGGAGAGTGAATTTGTTTGGAATGGAAGTCATTCCATGTGCGTTTACAAAGCCCCCTGTGGTGCCAGAACAGTGGAACCCCATTTTGGAAACTACACCCCTTACAGAATTTAATAAGGGGTGCAGTAAGTATTTACACCCCACTGGCGTTTCACAGATTTTTGGAACAGTGGGTTGTACAAATGAAAAATTTAATTTTTCATTTTCACGGACCACTGTTCCAAAAATCTGTCAGACACATGTGGGGTGTAAATGCTCACTGCGCCCCTTATTACATTACATGAGGGGTGTAGTTTCCAAAATGGGGTCACATGTGGGGGGGTCCATTGTTCTGGCACTATGGGGGCTTTGGAAGCACACGTGGCCTTCAATTCCGGACAAATTTTCTCTTCAAAATCCCAATGGCGCTCCTTCTCTTCTGAGCATTGTAGTGTGCAAGCAGAGCACTTTACATCCAGATATGGGGTATGTTCTTACTCAGAAGAAATGGGGTTACAAATTTTGGGGGGCTTTTTTTTTTTTGCTATTTTCCCTTGTGAAAATGAAAAATTTAGGGTAACACCAGCATTTTAGTGAAAAAATATTTTTTATCCATTTTTCCATCCAACTTTAACGAAAATTCGTCAAACACCTGTGGGGTGTTAAGGCTCACTATACCCCTTATTACGTTCGGTGGGGGGTGTAGTTTCCAAAATGGGGTCACGTGGGTATTTATTTTTTGTGTTTGTCAGAACCGCTGTAAAATCAGCCACCCCTGTGCAAATCAGCAACCCCTGTGCATTTGAGGACTAAATTAGGGATTGCATAGGGGTGGACATAGGAGTATTCTACACCAGTGATTCCCAAACAGGATGCCTCCAGCTGTTGCTAAACTCCCAGCATGCCTGGACAGTCAATGGCTATCCGGAAATGCTGGGAGGAGTTGTTTTGCAACAGCTGGAGGCTCCGTTTTGGAAACACTGCCATACAATAGGTTTTTCATTTTTATTGGGGGGCGGATGTAAGGGGGTGTATATGTAGTGTTTCACCCTTTATTATGTGTTAGTGTAGTGTTTTTAGGGTACATTCGCACTGGTAGGTTACGGTGAGTTTCCTGCAAGGAGTTTGCGCTGCGGCGAAAAATTTGCCGGAGCTCAAACTTCGAGCAGGAAACACTGTAAATCTGCCCGTGTGAATGTACCCGGTACTGACAGACCATGCATGCTGGGAGTTGTACTTTTGCAACAGCTGGAGGCACACTGGTTGGAAAACCTTCATTTAGGTTTTGTTACCTAACTCAGTATTTTCCAACCAGTGTGCCTCCAGCTGTTGCAAAACTACTGTTGGTAGAATTATATTTTGATATCTATGTTCTCTATTTTCTTATATATATTATATACACACCTATATATAATTATTGTATAACTTTAGAATAGTGTTGGCCGGTTTTATCTAGCTTCAGTTGATTATCATCTTAGTTGGGGCCAGTGCCAAGTGATGCTCAAAAACTATCCAAATGACCTTGGTAAATGAGACTTTTGTAAGTTAACAAGCTCTTTCCATGCTAACAGAATGTGTACAGGAGCCCCTGTGATTGGTAATAAAGTTCAACATTATGTGCCTCCAGGGGTCCTTAGCCAATAAGATTATACTAAGAATGCTACTATATAAAGTGCTGTAACCTACTTTGGGGCATGATTTTCTTCTGCGGACCTGTTTCTCTGCTTGTAAGAGATCATCCACCTGTATCGATACATGTGCATTAAATCTGTCTGATAATCAACACAACTGGAGTTGACATCACAGGGAGAAAAGAATCCTAACAACTACAACTCCCAGCATGCACTGATCGCCAAAGGGCATGCTGGGAGATGTACTTATGTAACAGCTGGAGGTACCATACTACAACTCCCAGCATGCCGAGACAGCATTTTGCTGTCTGGGCATGCTGGGATTTGCAGTTTTGCAACATCTGGAGAGCTATAAATTAGAAACCACGCAGAGTGATCTCCAAACTGTAGCCCTGCAGCTGTTGCAAAACTACAAATCCCAGCATGCCCAAACAGCTGTCTGGACATGCTGGGAGTTGTAGTTTTGCAACATCTGGAGGGATACAGTTTAGAGACCACTGTATAGTGGTCTCAAACTGTAGCACTCCAGATGTTGCTAGGCAACTTACCGGCTTCCGTAGGATTCAGGGAGCCGCATCGCCGTCCTCTTCTGTCGCTGATCTCAGTCATTGATGGTCGCTCCGCTGCCACGGATGGTTAAGTGGACGACGGCACTGGTCCTCTGTCGGTTTCCCAGTTCTGACCCGCCTATTGTGGGAAGGACGAGGAAAATGAAAGTTTACCCCCTCGCCCCCGATCTGCTATTGGCCGTCGCTTCTGGTGACCAATAGCAGGGATAGAAGGGGTGCCACCTCACTCCTATCCCTTCAGGGGGATCGTGGGTGTCTTGGACAACCCTGATCCCCCTTATTTTCCGGGTCACCATAGACCCGTAATTGCAGGTGTGAATTCACCTGCGATTTGCCGCGATCGCCGACATGGGGGGAGGGTCTGATGACCTCCCCCCCCCCCCTCGGCATTTGCGCGGGGTGCCTGCTGTGCGGCGGGGACCAAAATTCCCGTGGCCGTACATGTACGTCATGGGTCCATAAGTACCAGGGTCCCATGACTTACCGGTACGACATGGGTCCTGAAGAGGTTAAAGGGATCTTGTGCCCCGGGCTTTTGTCCTGGGTTGTTCTTTCTACATTTGTAATCTCTCCCCTCTTCCATGGCCAGCACGCCTCTCCAACTATCGGCCCAGGCATTATTAACTAGCAGGAGACTGCATAAGGGTTTCTTCCCAACGTTCTCCCAGCCCTCTAGCATGGAGCACGTAGTAGGTATTCACACTGCTGTGGTTCTCTGTGGGAGTCATTGTTGCTGTGATGATTGGTCTGTGGGGTGGGGTGGTCCAGAGCCAGGGGCTTGGTCGGGCAGCTTGACCACTGGGTCGTTCCCTCTTGGGGCTTGGTGTTGCGGAGGCAGTGGGCTACACCAGTGTTAGGTTAGGGACCCACTGACTAGGTGGCCTTGACATGGCGAGTGGGCTTGTACTTTTTGATCAAAACTTATAATACTAACAACCTGTTTGTATTTTGATCTATTTGCTTCTCAGCATAACTTCAAAACTAATTGTGGATGTGCGGCTTCATCAGGTCTAAGTTGGGAGTTTTCTTCTTTTCTCCATGCAGTTTCCTCCTTACAGTCGAAGGTGACCCTTTCTGATTAAAGGGGTACTACGGTGAAAACCTTTTTTCTTTTAAACAACTGGTGGCAGAAAGTTAAACATATTTGTAAATTACTTCTATTAAAAAATCTTAATCCTTCCTGTACTTATTAGCTGCTGAATACTACAGAGGAAATTCTTTTCTTTTTGGAATGCTCTCTGATGTCATCACAAACACAGTTCTCTCTGCTGACGTTATTATAATAATAATACTTTATTTATTGTTGTCCTTAGTGGGATTTGACCCAAGTCCCCAGCACTGCAAGGCAGCAGTGCTAACCACTGAGCCACCATGCTGCTATTAGCATACATCTGCTATGCATGGTTGCTAAAATGGACAGAGATGTCAGCAGAGAGCACTGTGCTCGTGATGTCATCAGTGTTCCAAAAAGAAAGGAATTTCCTGCATTCAGCAGCTAATAAGTACTGGAAGTAATAGAAGTAATTTACAAATGTTTAACTTTCTGCCACCAATTGATTTAAAAGAAAAAAGGTTTTCACCGGAGTACCCCTTTAAGGGAAAGTGCTCCACAAATCTCTTCAAATCTGTCAAGCCTGTCCTGGATGACATCTAAGACAGGGAATGCTTTAGAAGAACATACCACAGACTTCATCTCCAATAACAAGAAAGTTTTTTTTTTTTTTCCTCAAATGTTATATAATTTTCTTATCAAGTTGGGTATTTTATTGCTTATTGATAGCCTCCACTTTCTCTGTACTCATCTATGCAGTGTTGATATTTGTTTTCCTACTGTTTTAATGTGCAAACGGGGGTACCTACCACTTTAATAAAACATATCAAAACCTGTGCAAAGCCAAAGTGGAGCAGCTGACCAGAGAAACTAATTAGTTCGCTACTTTCATTTTGAAAAATGCCTCCGAAAGATAAAAGAAGCAATCTGGTTGCCATGGGCAACTGGTCAACTTTTCCTCTGCACATGTTTCGATATATCTCCCCCAAAATCTGTAGATTGTAGTTTAGTTGTTTTGTCGGTCACACATGCTAATTGCTCAATGGACGCAGTGGGTGGGAGTCTACTCCTAACCCAATGCAGACTCCATAATATTTGAGTGTGGTGACTGGGCTGGCCAGGTAGATCCTTAAAGGGGTACTCCGCTCTAGACATCTTATCCCCTACTGAAAGGATAGGGGATAAGATGTCTGATCACGGGGTCCCGCTGCTGGGGACCCCCGCAATCTCTCCGGAAGCCCCCCCGAGTCATGACTGCACAGAGCTAAGTTTTCTCCATGCATGATGACTCACAATACAGGGGCTGGAGTATTGTGACATCACGCCCCGACCCCTCATTGCAAGTCTATGGGAAGGGGCGTGGTGGCAGTCATGCCCCCCCCCCCCAGACTTGCATTGAGGAAGTGGGCGTGATGGCAGGAGGGGGCGGAGCCATGACATCACGATACTCCGACCCTTGTATTGTGAGTCATCACGCACAGAGCAGATTTAGCAGCGGGACCCCCGTGATCAGATATCTTATCCCCTATCCTTTAGATAGGAAATAAGATGTATAGGGGGGAGTACCCCTTTAACTTCATTTTCTTGATCCTTAAACTATGATCTAATCATCTGAGCAGTGTGGATAGGAACATTGAAGGAAATTTAATTAAATGTGAACTTTCTTTTTGCAAAAAATGTATCAAATGTCACATGGATGTCGATTAATGCTTGCTGAACTGCTCTGGTTAAATGTCGCAGAGCAGTGGCGGGCCGTGCGACAACTGAATTAAAAGTTACACAGACCTTAATACCATTGTTGAATGGAGTGATGTAGGGCAGGGTTAACATGCCCTGTGATTTCTTCTATATCTGGTCCGTGCGTCTTATTTGCGAACAAGGAAACAATAGACCACACCCATCAACTCTGGTCACAAACAGCCCTACTAGACATGCACAGAAAATAATTCCCTTTTAGAACTCTGTTACAAGCATGTTATGTCAGACCTTAAAGGGGTACTCCGGCGCTTAGACATCTTATCCCCTATCCAAAGGATAGGGGATAAGATGCCTGATCGCGGGAGTTCCGCCGCTGGGGACCCCCGTGATCTTGCATGCAGCACCCTAGTTAAAATCAGTCCCCGGAGCATGATCGCTCCGGGTCTGATTACTGGCGACCACAGGGCCGGCGGCGTGTGACATCACGCCTCTGCCCCTCAATGCAAGCCTATGGGAGGGGGAGTGACAGCTGTCATGCCCCCTCCCATAGGTTTGCATTGAGGGGTAGAGCGTGACGTCACACGGGGGCGGAGGCGTGACGTAACACGCCGCCGGCCCTGTGGTCGCTGGTAATCAGACCCGTAGCAAACATGCTCCGGGGACTGATTTTAACTGGGGTGCTGCGTGCAAGATCACGGGGGTCCCAAGCGGCGGGACCCCCGCGATCAGGCATCTTATCCCCTATCCTTTGGATAGGGGATAAGATATCTAAGCGCCAGAGTACCCCTTTAAACAGTTTTAGAAGAGCACAAATAATAAAGTTTACCAACAGTAATATAAACTAGGTGACAGAGAAGGGAGGTGTGTCAGTAAGTGTTCAACTTGACTATGTAAAAGTGATGGTGATCTGTATCATTAAATATATATATATTTTGTTCTTTTTCTGATAAAAGTTTCAGTCTTAAAAATATTATATCATACTATAATAAAAAAATAAAGATCACTAAACTGATAGTAGTAAATTGTTACAGTATTACTGTAAAGCTGTTATTGGACCAGGTTTAGATGTGTTAAATACTAAATAGCCCGAGACAGAAAAGTGTTTGGTTCCTATGGTTTGTTTTATCTTTATTAGTCTCATTTCATCTTAAAAAAAAAAAAACAACTGAGTTTATAAAATACAACTTAAACAAAAAATATATATATAATTTATTATTATTCATCCTTCAAGGTCTTCATCTTCTGTTCAGGTAACACCAATTAACTGTGAAAAGAGAAAGGTATATTGTCAAAATATTCAAGGCTGCCAGGAGCTAAAAAAAAACAAAAAAACATAACACAAAACCCAAGCATTTATGTGTTGCTCCATTTTGACAGGCAATGGGAAAAATTAATAACTTGCAGAAATCCCATTTATGGAGCTTTCTCCCAGTTTTTGTGTGTGTAAGAAGAAAGGACATACAGGCATGGCTGTAAATGTTTGTACCCCTGATATTTTTCAAGAAAATGAAGTATTTCTCACAGAAAAGGATTGCAGTAACATGTTTTACTATACACATGTTTATTCCCTCTGTGTGTATTGGAACTAAGCCAAAAGAGAGGAATAAAAAGCAAATTTGAAATAATGTCACACCAAACTCCAGGAATTGCCTGGACAAAATTATTGTCACCCTTAACTTAATATTTGGTTGCACACCCTTTAGAAAAAATAAATTAAAATCAGTCGCTTCCTATAACCATCAATAAGCTTCTTACACCTCTCAGCCGGAATGTTGGACCACTCTTCCTTTGCAAACTGCTCCAGGGCTCTTATTGGAAGGGCGCCTTTTCCAAACAGCAATTTTAAGATCTCTCCACAGGTGTTCAATGGGATTTAGATCTGGACTCATTGCTGCCACTTCAGAACGCTCCAGCACTTTGTAGCCATCCATTTCTGGAGGCTTTTTGATGTATGTTTGGGGTCATTGTCCTGCTGGAATACCCAAGATCTCTGATGCAAACCCAGCTTTCTAACACTGAGCTGTACAGTGCGGTGAAGCAAAACAACCCCAAAACATAATTGAACCTCTACCATATTTCACTGTAGGTACTGTGTTCTTTTCTTTGTAGGACTCTTTCCATTTTTCGGTAAACAGTAGAATGATGTGCTTTACCAAAAAGCTCTATCTTGGTCTCATCTGTCCACAAGATGTTTTCCCAGAAGGATTTTGGCTTACTCAAGTTCATTTTGGCAAAATGTAGTCTTGCTTTATGGCTCTGTGTCAGCAGTGGGGTCCTCCTGGGTCTCCTGCCATAGAGTTTCATTTCATTTAAATGTCGCTGGATAGTTTACACTGACACTGATGCCTCCTGAGCCTGCAGGACAGCTTGAATATCTTTGGAACTTATTTGGGGCTGCTTATCCACCATCCGGACTATCCTGTGTTGAAACCTTTCATCAATTTTTCTCTTCCGTCCATGCCCAGGGAGATCAGCCACAGTGCCATGGGTTGCAAAATTCTTGATAATGTTGCGCACTGTTGACAAAGGCAAATCTAGATTTCTGCAGATGGACTCTAACCTTGATATTGTTGATATTTTTCCACAATTTTTGTTCTCAAGTCCTCAGACAGTTTTCTTCTCTTTCTGTTGTCCATGCTTAGTGTGGCACACACACACACAATGCAAAGACTAAGTGAACTTCTCTCCTTTTTATCTGCTTTCAGGTGTGATTTTTATATTGCCCACACCTGTTACTTGCCCCAGTTGAGTTTAAAGAATCATCACATGCTTGAAACAATCTTATTTTTCCCACAATTTTGAAAGGGTGACAATTTTGCCCAGGCCATTTTTGGAGTTTGGTGTGACATTATGTCCAATTAGCTTTTTTCCCTCCTTTTTTTGTTTAGTTCCAATACACACAAAGGGAATAAACATGTGTATAGCAAAACATGTCTTACTGCAATCCTTTTCTGTGAGAAATACTTCATTTTCTTGAAAAATGTCAGGGGTGCCAACATTTACGGCCATGACTGTAGCTCAGAAATGTAGCTCTAAAGAACTTTAGGTACAATGTAGCCTGCAGTACATTTAAAAATGTCCTATTTTGACCAACTCTAACATTCTCCTTTTTCCGTATACGGGCTGCATAAGGGCTAATTCTTTGCACCATGATCTGTAGTTTTAGTACCACTGTTGCGTATATGTGACTTTTTGATCGCTGTTTATTACTTTTTTTGTCAATATGATTTGACCAAAAAGCTGAAATATTTAACTTTTTATGAAGTTTACGCCATTCACCGCATGGGATCATTAACATTATATTTTTATTGTTCGGAAATTTACGCAAGCGGCGATACCAAATATGATTTATAATTTTTTTGCATTTTTTTTTTAGTAAAATGGGGAAAAGGGTTGATTTAAATCTTTATTAGGGGGAGGGGCTTTTTCAATTTTTTTTCCTTTAAAAAAAAAAAAAAATTATTGTATTTCATTTTTTCTAAACACTTTTTTTAGTCCCCATAGGGGCCTATTTATAACAATCATCAGATTGCTAATACTGTTAAGTGCTATGCATAGGCATAGCACAGATTAATATTATCGGTGATCTCATGCTCTGGTCTGCTGGAAGGCAGATCAGAGCAGAAGACACCGATAGTGCGGCAGAGGCATCTCGGCTGATTTGATCCCCAAGGCAGTGTCGCGGGCGATCAGATCAGCCATTTAAAGTGCTGCACTGCCGCGATCTGTATTGATCATGGCATCTGAGGGGTTAATGGCGGACAACAGCGCAATCGTTGATGTCAGCCATTACCGGAGGGTCCACGGCTGTGTGTGAAGTTACTCGGTGCAGCGCCGTACATTTACAGTGCATGTCCTTAAGGGGTTAAAATTTAGCAGTCTGCAGTTCCTCTAATGTTTTTTTTTTTTTTTTTTTTTTACAAGTTGATCCTGAATGTTTTAAGTGTTTTTAAAACCGGGTGAGGGGGTGGTAGTGTATGTAATATGACGATACACTATAAAGGACTGGGCTTGTGCATGAGGATACAGGTACAATAGCTATATATTAGCGGATACTGTAATCAAAGCGAATCAGTCATCCCCAAAATAGTCGTATGATATCTTTGAAACCTGTCTGCAAGTCTATTTCAATAAAAGAAATTGCTGATATAACACATATGCGTCAGAGAGGCGTGGCCTAAGATCTTCTGTGCCCTAGGGCTGCAACGCCTCAGCGGTCTGAATGCCAGCCCCCTTGCTGTTTGATCGACATGCAGGGCTGACATACACTGATTGGCTTACAGCTTAAACTCTACATATGCTCCTTCGTTTCCAAGCTCTGTGAGAGAACTGCACAGAGAATAAGAAATGAGGCAGAAACTTCACTAGTTTATAGCTACTGCTCCACAACTGAAAATGACGACACATGGGAAAAACTGCTCGGCACTAAGCCACATAGGAAGCATTGTATATACATTTATTTATTTTTAGATTTTAATCTTTAAAACTCATACCTGAACACATTTAGCTTCCCTGATAACCTCATAATGAAAACTTCTCATAATTTTATGTAAAGGTCACAGTTGTCTTCCTCTTTTGGCTCTTTACCCTCCGGCATCAACTAAGAAGTCGTCCTGAAATCAAGAGGGAAAAAAAACACAAATGTGAATACAATGCAACTTTTTTTTTTTTTTTTAGGACATGGGCAATACAAATTTATAGTTCATAAATTGGACAAATCATTATTTTATAGCTTTATCTACAAGGCAAGGAAACTGGCATCCAATGGGCTTTCTTAAGTTCCTATTAGGGCAATTATTATCTGAATAAGCCAATACTGCACTGTGTAACGGGTCCAGGGGGATCAGCTGACTATTGAGAAAACATTTGTTTGTTGGTGGATCACAAAAATTAATGTCGGCAGCACATTCCCCTTTTACACAGAGGTGCACGGCTGATGAACAATGACGGAAGATAAAAGGGTTGCATGAAGGATTCAAACAGCCTTTCCCACATGACAGTTGAGTCACGTAATAGGTTCCTTAAATGAATGCTGATCTACTAGATCGGCCCTTATATCTGGTGCAGGTCTGCGTATCTAAAAGGATTCTTAGGTAAAAAGTATTACTACTGAGGATAAGCCAATGAAAATGAGACAGGACTCACATACAAGAGGATTAACAAATGAATGGCTGTAAAGAATTAAGCCTTCTAGTTACATGTAATGGATAGCCAAGCGACGCAATGGTTTTAACCATAAATATGAACATCAACCCCATTAGAACTAAAATTTTGTTTGCACATTCAGATGAAATAGCAGTAATTCCATAGAGACAACAGAGTACAACCACTAACTTACAGCTCAAAAATTTATATATTTATGTATGGAAAATTAAGCTCGAAAAGTAGACATGTAGCTACGTAACCAGCTCTAGACATGTTAAATCGGCAAAACAAATCAAATAAGAATATCGACTACTTACACTTTAACTATAAGTGAACGGGATCTTATGTTCTTTATAAATACTCCTAGAATTTATAAGTATATTCATGTTATTAGAACGTAAGAAGCCATATGTGATAAGTTGTGTAGATTTGATACTAAATGAATCTCCCTCTTTTAAAGAATATAGTCAAGAGTTACTACAAATGCACCAGAATTCTGGGCAATATTGTGCCAAAAAACTGGTGTACATGCTCTGCACCATGATGATGATTCATTATGATTATGATTATTAAAGAAAATGCAGGTAAACAGGGACACAGAGCAAAGCAATTAGCGTAAAGGATAAAAAATAAAAGCAAAAATGACAAAGTTTAACACAAAATATAAAACATTCCATTAGTATAATGAAATTGTCAATAAGCAAGTTAAACAAGTTTGTGAACAATTATTATGACCGCCATTACAAAAGCAAAGCTGCATTGTATGCTTCTATGAATTGAAATAACTAATGCAGAAAATAATGAAGGCTAATGGAGTTAACCAAGTATAATAATGTACCCAAACTAGAGTAAAACAAAACACCTGAATAATTTACAAAGTTGAGCTGGTGGTTGTAATGGACTACCAGTCGTGTGGCAATAGTCTGGTCATCCCCAGTTTCTGTAAGTATTGAAACTATGATACATTTGGTGCATGTTAAGACAGCATGGTCTACGTTTTCACTGTCTAAGTCTAAATATTAGACAGTATCTAAATGCACATAAAGAATATAAAACATGAAAGGGGTTGTCCTAACATGAAAGGGGTTGTCCACTATACTCACCTGTTCTATTCTTTCTCTAGTCAGCTCCACTTGTTCAGTCTTCCCCACTATCTTAGATTCCTTTTCTGAAGCAATGGTGAGCCTGGACACACTGCAACCAATCACTGTGAGTGGCTGCAGAGTGCCCGAGCACATAATCACTTTAGTACTGAAAGCACATTCTTACATCCATACTCACAATACTGTATTTAACTGCGATTTGCGCAGTCAGGGCCGGATTTGTCATTTTTCAGGCACTGGCAGGGCAGACTGACTGGCAGCAGCTATGGGACTCATGGCCGCACTTACATCCCTATGCTCTACGGCTACAGGCTGGTTTAGACCTGCAGGAGCGCGTTGATTACATCACACAGGTCCGACACAGGCAGCAGGATGTAATTTCTTCATTGCACCCTCTGTGTCGGATCTCAGAGGTCACCAGAGTGTGCTCCCCCTGTCTCATAGACTGCTGGTCTAAACCAGTCTGTGAGGAGACACGAAGAAGAGAGGAGTGCTAAGGAGAGCCTGCAGAGCAAGAGGGATGGCAACTCTTCTCCCTCTGCTCTTTACAAGTTACCCAGTGCTATCATCCTGCCAACTAACAGGGGCACCGCTGAGGAAGGAAGTGTGAGGACTACCCCTCCCCCATCACCAATGAGCCAGACTGCAGCCAGTGACAGTGATGGATGTAAGTACTGGTCATTGTCTGCCTGTGATTAAATGTAAGAAAATTGTCCTTCTGGGGAGGGGAGGACACACTGACAGCCATTCTAGTACTACTACTCCCAGCAGCTTCCTGCATTAGGCTGAGTCTATTAGTCCAACATGAGTTACAGTACAGCAGAGCCTTATGTTAATGTTGCTTGTCAGACTGTAAATGTACAATATAAACTACAACTCTCAGTGTGATCTTTCTGTGTGGCCTATGTAATTAGTCGCCACATCCCTTTAAGGCTGGTGGAGGAGGCACAGACAGGGAGACCACACTGGGAGTTGTAGTCCTATGTTGTATAATGCAAAAGAAGAAGAATGTCCAGCGCACACACGTATAAAACTGAGCTGCTTTATTGCATAGTTGCCATGGGAAACATCGGACACTCAGGTAACGTGACGCGTTTCGGCCAGCAAGGCCTTAGTCATACACTGGTACTGGTGGTGTATGACTAAAGCCTTGCTGGCCGAAACGCGTCACGTTACCTGAGTGTCCGATGTTTCCCATGGCAACTATGCAATAAAGCAGCTCAGTTTTATACGTGTGTGCGCTGGACATTCTTCTTTTGCATTTCTCTGGATCCAGTCCTGGTCCTGTCCGTGCGCTGAAGCCCGGGGTAGAGCCGGTTCGACTTGCTTGTACCTTCTATGTTGTATAATAAATTGTACCTCTAGAGTTCTTTCTAACATATGACTATGACGCAGCACTGTGCATGATATTCATTTTTTTAATATGATTTATTTTAAAATCAGCGCCTAAAAAGCCAAACGGTAATCCTAGAGGTTTTCAGCTGTATATCGCTGTGCAGTGTAAGAAGTAGTTACCACTGAGCCCCATAGGACCCATCTCCAGTGATCTCTGTAGAATTACATTATGCTGGTTCTGATCACTGGAGATAGGTCCTATAGAGACACAGTGGTGACCTCTTCCTACACCACACAGCAATATATAGCTGAAGGCATCCAGGAGAAATCTTACTGTTTGGCTTTTATAGGTGCTGATTTTAAAATAAATCCTATTTAGACAAAGTAGTATCATGCTCAGAGCTGCGTCATAGTCATATGTGGAAAAAGAACTCTAGAGATACATTTTAACACTCTGAAATGCAAAGTGAACTTGTGGCTCTGATGCGCTTTAACTTCTGTGGGATTAAAAGACTCAGCATTACCCACTTCGCTTCTGTGAGAATTAAGTGCACTACCAAGTTAGTGCCAGCTGGCTGATTTGTATGGGTGCTCTCTGGTATAGAAGTTCCCTGGCTGACTTTTATGGGTGCTCTCTGGTATAGAGGTTCCCTGGCTGACTTTTATGGGTGCTCTCTGGTATAGAGGTTCCCTGGCTGACTTTTATGGGTGCTCTCAGGTATAGAGGTTCCCTGGCTGACTTTTATGAGTGCTCTATGGTATAGAGGTTCCCTGGCTGATTTGTATGGGTGCTCTCTGGTATAGAGTCCTGAGGGGGTATTAACACTAACGGTATCCTGCGCATATTTGATCCACAGAATTTGAAGCTGCAGATTTTAATGAAAACTAATTGAACACCGCTTCTAATCTGAATTTTCAAATAATGTGTATCAAATATGCACAGGATACTGTACATGCAAATAGATTATTCTGCCTCTGAATTTGTCTGATCAGAAATATATTAATTTATCCAGCACTGATTGTGGTGACTCTACAGGCCAACATGTGCTCTCTGATATTGATATATTGTTTGTGTATCAAGTCTCAGTATGGTGGCAATATTGGTATTCATATAGTTGTTTTTACCTGAATCACTGAATGGTGCCATTATTTACTCATGGCATGGTGGTGTTCTACAGTCTTGGTGTGATGTATATGGAGCACAGGGGGCTTAAAGAGATTATCCAGATGGAGGGTTTTGTTTTTCTAGAAGCATGCCTTTTCTATGTTACATAGTTACACAGTTAGTATGTAGGGGAGTATGAAAAAAATAAACCTTTACAGGTTCCCAGTCCAGCCCTGAATACAGTAGAGAGAATAGAGCCCAAAAGCTGTTTGGGCTGCACAGAGCCCATAGACCTCACACACTCTTAATTTGGAACTTCAAGGACCTTTGGTGAAGTCATCAGGACTCTGAGCCAATTGGAGTCATCCCTGGTCTTGGAAGATACTTAGTAAGTCTGTGTATGCTGCCTACGGGTTCAACAAACATAGGAGAGGAGAGTAGGAGGTACATGACATCTTACATGACAGTGGGCTCAGCCTATCACCGACCGGGGCGGGACATCGCTGCGGCCGGTGATACGCCGACGGCTCTGCGGCGTCCCCAGGAAGTGGAATGACGTCAGCACTGCCGGACTGTGAGGCCTGTGCCGGACCAACGGGGGCTCGTAAGAAGGTATGTACAAGTTTATTTTATTTTTGAGGCCCGGGCATATATAAATGTTTACCACTGCAGTTGTCCTTTAACATTATATATTATTTTAATCTGGCACCAAAAGCCGGAAGACGACCAGGTACGGAGGACAGGACTGCGATATTGGCTGCACCACCACTATTCTGGCAGCCCGGACATTGTGGATACATTTTTTTTTTTGTACTGAAGTTCTCCTTCAGGGTACGTTCACAAGCTCGTAACTAGCAGCCATGCCGGTTTCCCACTGCAGAAAAACCGGTGTGGGTTACGCTACAGTTCATTTTAACGGGTCTGCAAACCTGCCACTATTATGGACTGTCCATGTGCCCAAACAAGTGCATGGTAGCATAACTCGCAGTGGAAACCTTTTGCTAGTTACGAATGTATGAACGTTCTCTTAAACACAGAAAATATTTACAATAGATCTCAGATTTGTACCCTGTTACGTTTGTGTTATGGCCTTAGATGCTTTTCCCCTCATTGGGCTCTTAGGCCTCCTAGTGCTGTGTATTCTGTATCACAAAACAGAGGAAACCAGGAAAGTCTTTGGTCATGCAATTTGGGGGCCCCATATTTAATTTTGCCCAGGGCCACACAGCCCTTGAAGTGAGTAAACTTTTTTTTTTCCTTTCACTGTAGGCTGTAAATTACTTTTAAATAACTCTTGACAACCCCTTTAAAAGGGTAAAAACTAATAAAAAAAAACAAAGTTAAAGCAAGGGAAGGTTATCAATTAATTTCAGACCTTACAGAATATAAAATACATCTTTTGAGCAGATGATTACAACCCTATCTATTGGATTGTATTATATTTCTTTCTTATTCTGAATCTGGTCAGAGTTTAGTTGGCAGATCAACACTATTTCAACCGCATTTACAAGCAATCTTCGGGTATGTTAACACATTGGCTAAGATTTACCAATCTGTCAGAGACAAATATTTGTCAGATCAAATAGAACCAATCACAGCTCTTGTCTGGCTATTGTCAGCCAAAGTTTTTTGTCTTGGTCATTGGCCTGCTTTATGTATTAAATACTAAAACTGTGCTGGAAAAACTGTATGGATAATGACATTTTTTTTTACTTATTTATTTTACTTTTAGCTACTCGCCACATTCCCCCACATACACGTGCAAGCCTGCCTCTGGGATATATTCAAATTAGAAGATACATGGTATTAGTCAGCACTATCCACTGAAATTTATGGGCTCTTCCAACTTTTCTACAAAGATTGTTATGACAAAAATAAAGGCCCAATTGATTGTCTCAGAAGAAACATTGGTGTCATTGAGCATTTAAAAAGGGGTACTTCTGGTGGAAAATATTTTTTTAAAATCAACTGGTGCTAGAAAGTTAAAATTGATTTGTAAATTACCTCTATTTAAAAATGTAAATCCTTCCAGTACTTATCAGCTGCTGTATGCTCCAGAGGAAGTTCTTTTCAGTCTGACCACAGTGCTCTCTGCTGACACCTCTGTCCATGTCTGGAACTGTCCAGAGCAGGAGATGTTTGCTATGGGGATTTGCTCCTGCTCTGGACAGTTCCTGACATGGACAGAGGTGTCAGCAGAGAGCACTGTGGTCAGACTGGAAAGAAATAAAAAAAGAAAATAACTTCCTGTGGAGCATACAGCAGCTGATATGTACTGAAAGAATTAAGATTTTTTAATAGAAGTCATTTTCAAATCTGTTTAACTTTCTGGCACCAGTTGATTTCAATTTAATCCCCCCCCCCCCACTGGAGTATCCCTTTAATGAAAACCTGGATTACTACAAGAGAGCCAGTCATTGGAAGAAGCACCTGTTAATGGACATGTCCTACACAGACTGCCCAGAGACCAAAAAGGAATGGGCTACATTTTCATATCACCTGTGGTGGCAATGCAGGTAAATTAACCAATTGCTGCTGGGTTTGCCCACAGATTGCTAGTGATCGCTTGGGGTCCCTGCAGTAGGTTGCACCCTGTGATCAGCCCATAGTTGAGGGATTGTTCAACCCAATCAACTGAAAAATGAGAGATGAAAGAAAAGCTTACAGCAAAACCTTCTTAATAAAGCCAAATTCTTTGATTTATAACAAAGATGGTCTTCAATTTCCATAACAGATATTACCAACTGTGGCCTAATATTTGTTTACAGCTAAAATTGTACAACATTGCAGATGAAGTAATGCCAAATACTAGAATTTTCCCCTCTACAGAATCGACAACCCAATGATAACAATTACCTGCTCAGACTGATAAAACATAAGTGTGTCATAGAACCTAAAGTACCTGCCTTATGAATATTCATATCCCTCCCTCCTGTCTTCTTCCACCAATTACTGAACGTGTGCCACTTCTAGGGTAATACGGATGCTGCTTACAGTCAAAAATGGCTGCGGTTGTGAAACCATATCGCCCTGCCCCTACCAGGTGTACCCTGGAACAGGTGCATGTGCAGTAATTGAAGGAAGCAGGCTGGACATCAGGGTGCACTTGGGCCTTGAGCACATGTGGACCAAGCAGGCTAATTAGTATATATAAACAAAAACAAAGAAACGGAGATTACCGACCAACGGAGGTAAAGAAAATTTTCACCAGTATCAGCCACACTACAAGCCTGTAGATTTCCTTTAGGTGTTATGAGGCAAAGGTATTAGGCAGAGGTATTATCAGAATGAGATGATCTTACCATCTCTGACCACCTGACAAATAGAATTTTCATTAATTTGTTTAGCTTTGAGTGCATACATTTATCCTACATACATAGAAATGAGAATCCAGCATTCAGAAAAAATAAAATGTCACTGCTTTATAGATTCATTGTAAAAAGTCAGTATGTCACCAATACAAAAGGACACAGGGTGCATGCCCCTGGGTGGGCCCAGATAGATGAAGTAGTAGAGAACCCGATCAAAACGCACTCACCTGTGCGCGTTGTGCGAATGGAGGCACAACACTCAAAACGCTTGATCAGGTTCCTGATATGGCGGCTGCTGCGGCTCCCAGCACACGTGGGTTTGAAGATATCCAGGAAAAAGGCGATGAATTGCGCTGCCACTAAGCAAACAATTAAAGGTACAAAGATTTATTGCAAACTAAGGATCCACGCAACGCATTTCAAAGCCGCTCCAGCTTTTTCGTCAGGCACCTTTGTTTGCAATAAATCCTTGTACCTTTAATTGTTTGCTTGGGGGCAGCGCAATCCATGTCCTTTTTCCTGGATATCTTAAAACACAGTATGTCACCAAGACATTTTGATTGCATGCTAGTTGGCTTAGTCATGATAAGAGGCATAATGGCCAATTGGTTAAATGTATAATGGCAAATTTTACCGTAACTAAGGACGCTTGCATGTATCCAAAATACATAAGGCCCTTACTGGCCTTTTAAAATGGATCAATAAAGCATTAAAGATTTTAATTAGTCCGGGAGATGGATTCTCTTCCCATGTATCAATCGTATTGACTAATTGGTTCGAAGGTTTTTAATGCTGCCTTGTATAGGAAGTCCTACTGAGATGAGCAGTGCAGGCTTTTTCTGTGCATGATTTTAGAGAGCACATGCAATATCAGCGCTTTTAACTGTTAATATAACCAAAGATGAGACGCTCGTCTGATGTCAGGGTGCCAGGAGCCTTGTAACCCCGCCTGTGCCAGTTAGCAGCTCATTTGCATATCCAGAAGAATGAAGATAACGGGGCAAACGGCGGGGCGGATCTGGGCATGGTAGGCAGAATATTGATCAGCGTCCCTCGCACTACCAGTCAGTACCTCTGGTTAGTGCGGGGGGAGTTTAATGACAGTTTTCCTTTAAAAGCACACCTATATAGAGCTTAGTCCTTCAAATTCCATTTCTTTAAATAGATAAAACATTCTAAAATATATGTTTTAGGAATTGTCAGAAAAACACCTTTTATTTCAAGTTTTTAGGGTACTCCCGTAATAATGCACCCGTAGACGAAGCCATTACGTGTAAGATACATATTGAGGAGTAGTGAGCCCCTTGTGTTCCCATACCTACTGAGGTATTACAGCTTTTTTTTATTGTTTTTCTTTCTTATAATGACACACACCTTTTTTGCCTGCCAAGAAAAGGGGAGTGAAGAATATATATTTTTACAAATTATTGGCTGACACTCAATGATTTATGAAATATAGTGGTTCTGCCCGATTTACAGAGCCTTAATATATGGTGTTCCATTTGATTATTGCACTTTGCTGTACATCTGCATATTCTTGTACGTTTACTAGAACCACATTTACACACGCGCGCGCGCACACGCACACACACACTATATATCTATATATTATACATATATATTAATAAAATATGTATTACTTCTATGCCAGTTACTTCATGCAAATGGGATCCCACCACTTTTTGTCTGTCTGTACCACTCTAATTGTCCTTTACACCCTTTTTGGTCCTATCTGGCATTTTAGCAATAGCATTAGATGCATTAACTTAGGGGCAATTTAGTCAAATCTATTTGTTTTATGTAATTGTATGTGTAGTTTGTAGGAAGAAAGAATTGTGAACACTTTCACATATTTTACCAAAGGGAATAAAAGAAAGAAGAGAACGTATTAACAGACAAAAGAAAATTCTAGTTATAAGCTTTCACAATACTAAAATCATATTGAACAGGAATTTGACTTGAGAAGCAAGTGCTGCTTTGTTTCTTAATACCCAACCACCCCATACGTATATCACCAAGCATACAAACCATGAGATAGAAAGATTAGTTGTGCGATATGAACTGTGTGACTGATTTAGGATGCTAAGACCAGGTGGAAAAATAATGCAATTTATAATCTGAATGATTCAATCTAAGACAAATGAAAACTATTAGACACTTACAGTGGGGCAGAAAAGTATATAGTCAGCCACCAATTGTGCATTCTCCCACTTAAAAAGGAGAGAGGCCTGTAATTGTCATCATAGTATACCTCAACTATGCAAGACAACCCAAAAAAAAAAATCACATTGTCTGATTTTTAAAGAATTTATTTGCAAATGATGGTGGAAAATAATTACACTGCTCAAAAAAATAAAGGGAACACTTAAACAACACAATGCAACTCCAAGTCAATCACACTTCTGTGAAATCACACTGTCCACTCAGGAAGCAACACTGATTGACAATCAATTTCACATCTTGTTGTGCAAATGGAACAGACAACAGGTGGAAATTATAGGCAATTAGCAAGACACCACCCAATAAAGGAGTGGCTCTGCAGGTGGTGACCACAGACCACTTCTCTGTTCCTATGCTTCCTGGCTGATGTATTGGTCACTTTTGAATGCCGGTGGTGCTTTCACTCTAGTGGTATCATGAGACGGAGTCTACAACCCACACAAGTAGCTCAGGTAGTGCAGCTCATCCAGCATGGCACAACAATGCAAGCTGTGGCAAGGTCTGTCAGCGTAGTGTTCAGAGCAAGGAGGCGCTACCAGGAGACAGGCCAGTACATCAGGAGACGTGGAGGAAGCAGATAGGGTGGGGGTGGGGCGGTGGAGGGGTCGGGCAACAACCCAGCAGCAGGACCGCTACCTCTGCCTTTGTGCAAGCAAGGAGCAGGATGAGCACTGCCAGAGCCCTGCAAAATGACCTCCAGCAGGCCACAAATGTGCATGTGTCCACTCAAATGGTCAGAAACAGACTCCATGAGGTTGGTATGAGGGCCCGACGTCCACAGGTGGGGGTTGTGTTAACAGCCCAACACCATGCAGGACATTTGGCATTTGCCAGAGAACACAAGGATTGGCAAATTCGACACTGGCACCCTGTGCTCTTCACAGATGAAAGCAGGTTCACACTGAGCACGTGACCGACTTGACAGAGTCTGGAGATGCCGTGGAGAACGTTCTGCTGCCTGCAACGGATGCTTTAGTCCAGGTCTAAGAGGACATCCCTCAGGAGACCATCCGTCACCTCATCAGTAGTATGCCCAGGCGTTGCAGGGCAGGAAGGTCATACGGGTACGTGGAAGCCAAACACACTACTGAGCCTCATTTTGACTTGTTTTAAGGACATTACATAAAGTTGGATCAGCCTGTAGTGTGGTTTTCCACTTTGATTTTGAGTGTGACTCCATACCCAGACCTCCATGGGTTGATAAATTGATTTCCATTGATAATTTGTGTGTGATTTTGTTGTCAGCACATTCAACTATGTAAAGATGAAAGTATTTTATACGATTAGTTCATTCATTCAGATCTAGGAGGTGTTATCTTAGTGTTCCCTTTATTTTTTTGAGCTCAATAACAAAAGTTAAGTTAATCTCAATACTTTGTTATATACCCTTTCATGGCAATGACAGAAGTCAAACGCTTTCTGTAAGTCTTCACAAG
The DNA here is from genome assembly GCF_029499605.1 of Hyla sarda. Taxonomy (NCBI): domain Eukaryota; kingdom Metazoa; phylum Chordata; class Amphibia; order Anura; family Hylidae; genus Hyla; species Hyla sarda. Next base: position 46,495,234 of record NC_079190.1, read on the forward strand.
GTTTTCACACACTGTGGCTGGTATTTTGGCCCATTCCTCCATGCAGATCTTGTGATGTTTTGGGGCTTTCGCTGTGCAACACAGACTTTCAACTCCCCCCAAAGGTTTTCTATGGGGTTGAGATCTGGAGACTGGCTAGGCCACTCCAGGACCTTGAATGTTTCTTATGAAGCCACTACTTTTTTGCCCGGGCAGTGTGTTAGGGATCCTTATGCGGAAAAACCCAGCCACGTTTCATCTTCAATGCCCTTGCTGATGGAAGGAGGTTTTCACTCAAAATCTCACGAGACATGGCCCAATTTGTTCTTTACTTTACACGGATCAGTCGTCCTGGTCCCTTAGCAGAAAAACAGCCCCAAAGCATGATGTTTCCACCCCCATGATTCACAGTAGGTATGGTGTTCTTTGGATGCAACTCAACATTGTTTCTGCTCCAAACACGACGAGTTGAGTTTTTACCAAAAAGTTCTACTTTGGTTTCATCTGACCATAGGACATTCGCCCAATACTCTTCTGGATCATCCAAATGCGCTCTAGCAAACTTTAGACGGGCCTGGACATGTACTGGCTTAAGCAGGGGACACGTCTGACACTGCATGATTTGAGTCCCTAGCGGTGTATTGTGTTACTGATGGTAGCCTTTGTTACTTAGGTCCCAGCTCTCTGCAGGTCATTCACTAGGTTCCCCTGTGTGGTTCTGGGATTTTTGCTCACCGTTCTTGTGATCATTTTGACACCACAGGGTGAGATATTGCGTGAAGCTCCAGATCGAGGGAGATTATCAGTGGTCTTGTATGTCTTCCACTTTCTAATAATTGCTCCCACAGTTGATTTCTTCACACCAAGCTGCTTGCCTATTGCAGATTCAGTCTTCCCAGCCTGGTGCAGGTCTACAATTTTGTTTCGGTGTCCTTCGACAGCTCTTTGGTCTTGGCCATAGTGGAGTTTGGAGTGTGACTGTTTGAACTTGTATCAGTATGTCCACAACCTCAAACAGGTGCCATTAAAGGAGTTCTCCAACTGAAATAGGTTATCCCCCGCTGTGCCTGGGCTGTGAAACTATACATAATAAACTTTCACTTACCTGCCTACGATCCCCCGTTGTTCCGATATTGCCGCCCGTGCTCCGGTCCCCGTCAGCTTCCTCTTCCTGCGGGTCGGTGACTTCACTCTGCGCTCAGCCTATCAGCGGCTGCGATGGGACATTGCTGCGGCCACTGATAGGCTGATCGCAGAGTGAAGTCACCAACCCACAGGAAGTGGAAGAGACCGGGACCGAAGAACGGGATGGTGATATCGGAACAACGGGGGATCGTAGGCAGGTAAGTGAAAGTTAATTATGTATAGTTTTACAGCCCGGGCACAGCGGGGGTTATAAGTTATAGCTTAGAGAACTCCTTTAATATACCTCCTCAGGTAACGAGTGGAGGACAGAGGAGATTATTAAAGAAGTTACAAATCTTTGAGAGCCAGAAAACCTGCTTGTTTGTTGGTGACCAAATACTTATTTTCCACCATAACTTGCAAATAAATTATTTAACCCCTTAAGGACGCAGCCCTTTTTCACCTTAAGGACTGAGCCCTTTTTCGCAATTCTGATCACCATCGCTTTACGAATTAATAACTCGAAAACGCTTTTACCAAATATTCTATTCTAGTTTTTTTTGTGACATATTCTACTTTATTTTGGTGGTAAATTTTCGGCGTTACTTGCATCCTTTTCTGGTGAAAAATCCCAAAATTTCATGAAAATTTAGCATTTTTCTAACTTTGAAGCTCTCTGCTTGTAAGGAAAATGGATATTCCAAATAAATTATATTTTTCTTCACAAATACAATAAGTCCACTTTATGTTGGCATCATAAAATGGACATATTTTTGCTTTTTGAAAAAATTAGAGGGCTTCAAAGTAGAGCAGCAATTTTAAAAAATGTCAAGAAAATTGCAAAATCTGAAGGGACAGATGTTACAGAACTACAACTCCCAGCATGCCTGGGCAGTCTAGGCATGCTGAGAGTTGTAGTTTGGCAACATCTGGAGGGCTACCGTTTGGGCACCACTGTAACAGTCGTCTCCAAACTGTGATCCTCCAGATGTTGCAAAACTACAACTCCCAGCATGTCCAGACAGTCTTTGGCCGTCTGAGCATGCTGGGAGTTGCAGCCTGGCACCCACTAGGAAGGGCAGCAGTAAATATCGCTTACTGCCCCCTTCCCCCCCCCCCCCCCACGTCGTTTCCCTACCTAAGCCTGTCTTCAGCGATGATCTGCGGTCCCCACGAATCTTCTCCACATGTTCCCCACGACATCCAGGGGTGGGCAGGACAGGGGGGTTGCCATGGCAACCCACTGTCCTGCGCTGCCATTGGTCAGAATCAGTTCTGACCAATGGCAGGAGATAGGAGGAGATCGCAGCACTGCGACCTTGCTCCTATCCCTCAGGATGATAGGGGGTGTCACTGACAATTCCGATCATCCCTATTTTCCGGGTGATCGGGTCACCAGAGACCCGATCAGCCGGGAATAGCAGAAAATCACATGTCTGAATTGACATGCGATTTTCTGCGATCGCCGACATGGGGGGGGGGGGGGGGGGGGGCTCGGGTCTCAGGACCCCCCTCGGCGGTCCGGTCCCCAACCGGCTAGCGGCGGGGACTGAAATTCCCACAGGCGTATGCATACGCCCCACGTCCTTAAGGACTCGGGATGCAGGGCGTATGCATACACTCGGCGTCCTGAAGAGGTTAAAAAATCAGACTGTGATTTTATGGATTTTTTTCTCATTATGTTTCTCATAGTTGAGATATACCTATGATGAAAATTACAGGCATCTCATCTTTTTAAGTAGAAGAATTTGCACAATTGGTGGCTGACTAAATACTTTTTGCCCCACTGTACATACAACTTTCACCATTATTTTAGGTATGTTTTTAGACCACGCCCCACAAACAAGAACCCGTAATTTGTGTAATAGTAATAACTGAAAGGAAAAAAAAACAAACACAAACTCATAAAACATTACATAAGAAAGTAGTATTACCTTCCAAAATCTCTCCTAAGATGGTTTCAGACACTGAAAGCTGCCATGGTTTATGGCAGTATAGTTGGAGTACAGAAAATTCATATGAACTTCAACATTAAGTGTTTCACAGGGGATAAGCTAAAACAAATAATTCCTAAGAATAATGTAGAAGCAGGATGAAAAGTGTTTTTTTAAGTTGAGATTAGTCATGCCACAGATATATGCTATAAAACATTCAATTGTAGTCCTGTATTGTATATATTTACTAAGAAAAACAGAACACAGTTGGGCATAATCCATGAGTTTTTCAACATAACCTCTTTCAAATGTCTTCAAATTATGCAGATGGCTGTATTTGATCTGATGCCTTAATATTATTGTATTCTTCCCCAGAAGTTTGCTTTTTAGAGAGGATATGTTGCTACCTGCAGGCAACACATTCTCACGTCTAGGGCTTTATAACACAGTACTGCAGACATGTCCATAAGATGTTATATTAGTTTCACAACTTGGATACAGAAAAAAATGTATGAACTTCTCTTTCTTCTTAATATCTTAAAACAGGCTCCTGTTACTTAAAAGTGGTGATCCATTATTTTAGAGCAGCATATTCTTATGCCGAAAAGCAGTGCACTGGAGGTAACTGGAAGACCTCTTAACACCACATAAAATGTATCTTAGTTACAATGATAAATGCACCTATACTGGTGAACCATGTTAGCCTGAAATGCATTTTTTTTTAACTATAATGTACAACATGAAACAAAAGTTTCCAAGATGCAAAGTGTTGTGCAGCTGCACACAATGCGCAAATGTGCCAAAAGTAATACAAAACATGGCAAAACAGACACTATGATTACAATGGTAGAAGGTTTACAGAATTACAAGAATAATTGGTGAAAGTTCTCCCCTGTATTGCTTCAGATGATGTCAGACCTGCTGGGGAACGCCCCTTCCCAGTCTGTGAATCTGACTGAGCAGAAAATACAGAGTAATATCAAGGTAGAAAACTAAAAAATAATAAAAATAAACATAATCATAAAAATAGAGGCAGAGGGTGGTTTATCATGAAGGGGGCAGTGAACTGGGAGGATTATAAAATTTAACAAGATCATGAGAGGACTCAGTCTACAAAAAAATTCTGGATCCATAAAGACACATATGGCTACTCATTGGCTTACACTTCATATACCAGGGGATTCTTTCTGCACTCTTGTTCTCTACTTACACACATTAATACTACATGTGTTTTGCTAAACTACAGTGGTTTAGTGTGTACTGCGAGGACCTGAAAATGATTCGTAATGTAATGTTAGGGTTACACACAGCGCATCTGCAGCATATTTTATGCTGCAGATTCGCCTCTGGCAGTCACAGAGCGACTGCAGGGTGAGCTCCCAGCTGCAGTTAGGTCTCTGAGGAGCCAAAACAACTTGGGCAATCTGAAGAGCAAAGGATTTTACAGGCACTACCACCACCATTCTCTACACTTGCAGGATGGCATGAGAGATCTCATACCATCCTGCTGCCAGAGACCACCAAAGCCAGCTCTAGCTTGCAGCTTATGCAAATCACAGCCCCTCACTGCAGCATCAGTAATGTAACAAAGGGTACGCCCATCTGGCGGAACCATGGATTGTCAGATGGGGGTACAAAAAACTTTTTGTGCATCGGTACTATACTTGTTTTACACCATTCACCGCATGAGATTAACATTATATTTTAATAGTTTGTACAATTTTTTATGCTTTTATACTAAATGCATTACATTTGAAAAAAAGAAAAAAGGTGGGTTATTATAAGCTTTATAAGGGGAGGGTTTTTTTTATATGAAAAAAGATACAAAACCATTTTATTTTATTTTGATGCAATCATTAGATCGTATTTATTGAGCAATACTATTACATAGTATTGGTCAGTTTGGTAATCTGCTGGTAGAGACTGCTGAGTCAGTGAGTCTGGATGCTTGGAAGGTAAAAGATGCCACTCCTTTCAGAGACCTAGCAGTATTTAAGAGGTTAATGATGGACATAAACATGATCAGTGATGTCAGTTGTTAACTTGAGTGGTGGCTGCTAATAGAAGTAGTCACTCACAGTCTACGAAGTGAGCGCAGCTCCTGTACTCGCTTTAATAGACACACTGCACGGTGCAAAGTACCTTTAGGTCTGTGTGCGAAGGACCAGGCAGTCCTGGTGTATGTTGCATTTCCTCTAGTGGTTAAGCAGCTATTGTTCAACAGTTCAAGGTTACAAAATTATAAAACAGGTCTACATAAGGTTTGGGCATATATTCATCAGGATCCCTATTATCCTCCCAAACGCATGACCCAGATGTATACAACTTATATTTTGCTAAATTCTGTCAAAATTCTAAACTATAATTTTATGTGCTTTTAGGTTGACAAGTGTAGCTGCCTACAATTTTCGAGGCTAAGGTACATTGTCCAAAGGTATGCTAAAAAAGAGATCTGTATATGTGTTAGTCACAGCCAGTTAGGATATTTTTTGAATACATTTTCAAACCAAATCTAATATCACCATTGGCATGCGTTCTTGGATACATGGGATAAGTCTTGGAGGAGGACTGTATAAAATTAGCCATACAATTTGTTCTTTATCAGGCACATAAAACCGTAGTGGCCCATTGATTAGATAGTTGGGCTTCCACAATAAGGAAATATCTGGATAAAATAAATACTATAGTAAGGTTGGAGTTTATAAGAGGACAAATGCATGGACTTAATATAATAAGATTTGGGGATTACTGAGAAGCTATCATGGGATGTACTCCCTACTCATTGCTAATGGGATTATGTTAGGTCGACGTTAAAGGAGTACTCCACCCCCGGACATCTTATCCCCTATCCAAAGGATAGGGGATAAGATGTCTGATCGCGGGGGTCCCGCTGCTGGAACGCTGGCTGAAGCACTGGAGGCTCGTTAAGTCACGGCAGCGGCCCCCGGGACATCACACCACGCCCCCTCAAAGCAAGTCTATGGGAGGGGGCATGGGCGTGACATCACAAGCCTCCGGCGCTGCATTGCCAGTGCACCGGAAGACTGGGGTGCCGCAGCGGAGATTACGAGGGGTCCCAGTGGCGGGACTTGCACGATCTGCCATCTTATCCCCTTACCTTTAGGGGTGGAGTACACCTTTAAATACTTAAGACTGCTTTTACTTGTGCAACTCAACCAATATGGCTACATTTGTTGCATTACGTATAGGTTATGGACACACATACAGACACAATACACTGCACTATACACCCAGTTCCAAATTATTATTTAAATTCCATTTAAGAGTCACAAAGATTAAATAGTTTGTTTTTCAGTTTAACTCATGGATGGCATTGTGTCTAAGGGCTCTTTTGATCACTGAAAACAATCTTGGACACATATGATAATTAGATTGCCAGGTGAGCCAAATTTAAGGAAAAACTACTAAAGGTGGACATTCCACATTATTAAGCAGACACCATTTTCAAGCAATATAGGGGGGAGGGGGGGGGGAACAAAAAAAAAAGGATCTCTCTGCTGCCTGAAATAGTGAAATAGTTGAATGCCTTGGACGAGGTATGAAAACATTAGATATTTCACGAAAACTTAAGTGTGATCATCACATTATTAAGAGATTCTTAGCTGATTCAGAGCACAGGTTTGTGCAGATACAGGCACATTGAGGGAGATTTCTGCTAGATCCATGCATTGGATCAAGAGAACAGCTGCTAAAATACCATTACATAGCAGCAAACAGATATTTGAAGCTGCTGGTGCCTCAGCAGTCCCGCGGAAATCAAGGTGTAGAGTCCTCTAGAGTCTTGCAACTGTGCATAAACCTTCTGTTCACATGAAGACTAATTTTCAAACAGTCCTGTTCACTGAAGAGTGATGTGCAACCCTGGATGGTCCAGATGGATGGAATAGTGGATGGTTGGTGGACGGCCACCCTGTTCTAACAAGGCTATGAAGTCAAGAAGGCAGGGGTGGAGTCATGTTTTGGGCCAGAATCATGCAAAGAGAGCTGGTCGGCATCTTTAGGGTCCCTGAAGGTGTAAAGATAACCTCTGCAAAGTATGTGGAGTTTCTGACTGACCACTTTCTTCCATGGTACAGAAAGAACTGCTTTCCGTAATAAAATCCTCTTCATGCATGACAATGCACCATCTCATGCTGCAAAGAATACCTCTGCATCAATGGCTGCTATGGGAATAAAAGGAAAGTCATGGTGTGGCCTCCATCCTCCCCTGACCTCAATCCTATTGAAAACCTTTGGAGCATCCTCAAACAAAAGATCTATGAGTGTGGGAGGCAGTTTACATCAAAACAGCAGCTCTGGGAGGCTAAGCTGACATGTTGAAAACAAAGTCAAGCAGAAACTGTGCAAAAACTCACAAGTTCAATGGATGCTAGACTTGTGAAGCTGCTATCAAATAAGGGGCCCTATGTTAAAATGTAATGTGACCTGTTAAAATGTTAAAAGTTTGATTAAAATAGCTTTTGATTTCAGTAAATATGCTGCAAACACAACAAATTACAATTTTCAGTTCTTTACAACCTATAAAGTGTTTTGAAACTTACTGTACGTAATAATTTTGAACAGTGCATTGTAAGTTTTTTATGTTTAAAACAAAAATACTGTTATCATTAGGAGGTTTGTTCAATAAAATTTGAATTGTACTCCTACTAGTTGATAACATGAGAATTATGCTGACTGTTATTTACATCAATTATTTAGGTAAATGATAAATATAATTTGCATAATAATGTGGAACAGGGTATAATACGAGGTCTTGGATGGGGAAAGGGGAACATGTAGTTTGCTTTGAAACTTCTGTAAAATGTATGTTTGGAAACCAGTTTTCTATTTGTGACGTACTGTTACCTGTATTCCTTCTTTATTTGTAGAAAAAGAAAAGAAAAAAAAAAATAAATAACTTTCCAGCGGAAAAGTTGCTAAGTTGCCCATAGCAATCAATCAGATTGCGTCTCATTTTTTTAAAAGGCCTGTGAAGAAATTAAAGAAGTGATCTGATTGGTTGCTAGGGGGCAACTCAACTTTTTCCCTAGACAGGTTTTGATAAATTTCCCCAATATACTTTCATGAAAGCTATTCTTGTTTTTTTCTTGTTCCAATCTCAAAGGGGGAGATTTATCAAAACCTGTCCAGAGGAAAAGTTGCTGAGTTGCCCATAGTAACCAATCAGCTTGCTTTTTTCATTTTTAACAAGGCCTATGCAAAATGGAAGAAACAATCTGATTGGTTGCTATGGTCTTCTTCCATTTTGCAGAGGCCTTGTTAAAAATGAAAGATGCGAGTTGATTGGTTGCTATGGGCAACTCAGCAACTTTTCCCCTGGACAGGTTTTGATAAATCTCCCCCAAAGTCTTTATATAAGAGCATCAAAACATAAGGTGAGATTTCCAAAACTTGTCCAGGAGATAATTTGCTGAGTTGCCCATAGCAACCAGATTGATTATTTCATTTTTAACAAGGCCTCTGAAAACTGAAAGAAGGGATCTGATTGGTTCCTATGGGCAATTTAGCAACTTTTCCTCTAGAAAGATTTTGATAAATCTCCCCCATTTTCTATGATAAGTAGCTCCTAAGTGCATATACAGTTTAAATGTATCAAACATTAATCCAATGCAAATTGCATATGATCGTATTTACTGCAATAATTGTATGCTGAGAGTACTTACCTGCATGTTTCTTGTTATAAAAGATACCTATTTTGATTCCTTAAGACAAACAATGATGCATAAAGAATGTATAGTGTTCACTGATATGTGAAATACATTTTTCTGACTAATACGAACCCTGGTAAGTAAAATGTAAGTCAAAATTTAACAGCTAATATCTAATACATGCAAAAAGACACAGCAGGATGGAAGGACCTAATCAAAACATTTTTAATGAAGAGCCTCTGGTCCTATACCGCTTATCTTTTAGTAATAAACATTGAAACGATAGTACTACTTGTACGTAACTCCTGACTGGTACCTTGTAATTATAGTGTTCTTCAAAGAGAATACTGACCAAAATACTAGAAAAAAAGGTGCACCCATATTCTGTACATTATTCTACAGATTTTCAGATCTGAGAATGTTCACTTATTAATAGGTTCTGTAATACAGCTGCAAGCTTACATATTTATCCATCACTGAGGTGGAACACCAATGATTATGGGTAGACAAAGTAAGGCTCACATTTGCAATATAAATGTATTCCAATGATTTGACAAAGTTGCCTCGGTGGAGGCCAACCAAGTTTGTTCACATAAATTCTATTGCTCAGGGAAATAGTCACTCAAAATGGAAAAATCCTTCCTTTGATGGGTTCGTCAGAACAGCTAACAAAAAAGGGCTTTATTTTATATTGTTTGTGTGTGTTTTATTGTATGCAATATATCAATTATGTATTCTGCCCTAGATGGTCTTTGAATTTAGAAAGGGCCTTCCCTTAAAAGCTGGCAGAAACCACATGTCATACAAAAATCTAATGTCATACTAATGAAGTCTTTCACACTTTGCTTTTGCTTGTGATGCAAACTGTCTGCTGTGGTCTCCATTAGCCTAACTACCTGTCTGGGGAGGATGCTCTAGCTGGGAATTTAGCCAACTCTATCTCCCTCCCCTTACACCTGCTTGAGTATAACCCCTCCCACATAGTCTGAGTTGACTGAATTCCTGGCTAGAGTGTACACAGGAAAAGGAAGTCAATTACAAGATGTACACCAAACAGGGAGTTGGGCTAATAAAAAGCAGAAGGAAAGCATGAAAAAAAAAAAAAAGGAGTAAAGACAAACATTTACAGATATATTTTTTGTTAATTTAGGTAGATAGTTGACTAACTGTTTCATCGTCAGACAACTCCTTTAAGTTGAGGCCAAATAACTAAATGGTTTGTGAGCAGTATTCAAAGCATCACAATTGACACTGGGGCACAGAGTGTATTAAGACTAGCATATAGGTGTGCCAGGTAACAGGTGTCCATAGTTCTAGTGGACATAAAAGGCCCTATTACACTGAGCAATTATTGGGGAACAGGCTGAAATTGGCCTGTGCAATAAGTCCACAGATCAGCAGATGAACAAACTTGTTTGGCATCATTTTGGCAAGTTAAACGGTCATCATAAGTCATCCACACAACTCCCTTTGTATTAGGGAACATGTGGCCAGTGACATTAAGGGCTGCATGAACAATCCAGTTATTTGTTTAAACCTGCCTGCATGACAGGTGAGCCATGTTAAGGTTCTTCAAATGAGTTCTGATCTACAAGATTGATGCTCATTTAGGGTAAAATGTCAACTATTTTCAAAAAGACCCTAAGGACCCATTCACTGCAGAATATCCCAATCAGTGTTTGGCACATGCTAGGACCACTTTTACATGCACAGTGTCAATTAAAGATAATGCTTATCCAAGCAGAATTTTCCACCGCTGAAATTGTGTTTACGATGCAGCAGTATTCCAACAACAATGGGAGGCTGCTGCACAGGAATTTCCAAGCTGAATTCTTCTGCTGGAAGGTGAATAGGTCCTAACTTTACATCACTTCAGCCAACAAAACATTACACAGTGACCTTAGGCTTGTATACTGAAAGAGGAATACACAATTCATAAAGCTTTGGAAGAAAATCATGTTTAGAATGTAGTTTGTTACAAGGATACAATAGGATTTACTTTACATGTGCAGCCACAAGACTTTACGTATATCACATACAGTAGTAACTCACAAAACCACTGAGGACTTTGTGTAGCTTGTTGTTCTCTGATGATGACTTCTTTATTCATCACTGTAGACAATGAAAGCTTAACAATAAGTTGCACTTGTTCTTAAAAGATGAGAAAATAAACCATTATTCTTAATAATACACAGAACGTTTCAATGAAAGCAGGATGATGCGCTCAGTTAACGTTAAAATAAATCAATAGTATGCAAAAGGGAAAAAAAATTAAATATAAAGAATATACTGGCTTCAAGCTGCATTTGCCATATAGCTAAAAAGCTTTTTAGATAAATGGTTAAGCTTATTGCCCACAATGTTCTCTTAGTATTTGTTTCTCACATCCCTATCATTTTCATACTGTTAATGCTAGAAGTAGTTCAGACACTGAAAATACCTGAAGAAAAAACCAAAAACATTGAGGTCATGTGTGATCATTTACTGTGGTTATAGCCCTTTATTTACTGTATTAAAAGGAAAAAAAATCCAGTGCTGTGCTAATAATGAATTTTAAATTAAGACTATCAGGATTTCAAATAGCAGATTTACAATAGATAACAGATTACTAAATTAAGTAAAGTATATTAGCAGCATAGGGGCGCATTCACATGGGCGGATTTCCAAAAACTTCAATGAGTCCACTCCAGGTTGTCTAGTAATAATGATTGAAATACAATGTGCGAACCAACTGGTTGCGGGTTTCACTCACAGCAGCCCTGAAAGATAGCTGATTAAAGGGAATCAGTCAGCGCCATACCAGGTTTAAAGCTTCAAATAGGTGCTAGGGGATAAGATTAAAGGGGTATTCCGGGCAAAACATTTTTTATCCCCTATCCAAAGGATAGGGGATAAGATGTCTGATCGCGGGGGGGGGGGGGGGGGGGGGGGGGGCTGTAATGTCTGATCCGGAGGTTTCCGAAACTTGAGAAACTTGAGGCCCCCCGCGATCAGACATCTTATCCCCTATCCTTTGGATAAGGAATAAAATGTTTTTGCCCGGAATACCCTTTTAAATGTACCTCTAGTTGTGGTGACTGCTGTTTGTTAAACTGACGGTGCTGTGGAGCAGCACCTACACCCCCCCCCCCCTCCCACCAGCCTTTGACTGATTGACATACATGCTTATAAAGGTCATACAATGTATAGTCACAGGGCAGATGGCAGATATTGCTTTGATTTTAGGATATCTAAACAATAAAAAGTGATGAAAGGAACAATAAAAAGATGCAATAAAAAGCAGGACTTTGTACACTGAGGACAGGCCGGGCTCTGTGCACCGAGGACAGGCCGGGCTCTGTGCACCGAGGACAGGCCGGGCTCTGTGCACCGAGGACAGGCCGGGCTCTGTGCACCGAGGACAGGCCGGGCTCTGTGCACCGAGGACAGGCCGGGCTCTGTGCACCGAGGACAGGCCGGGCTCTGTGCACCGAGGACAGGCCGGGCTCTGTGCACCGAGGACAAGCCGGGCTCTGTGCACCGAGGACAAGCCGGGCTCTGTGCACCGAGGACAAGCCGGGCTCTGTGCACCGAGGACAAGCCGGGCTCTGTGCACCGAGGACAAGCCGGGCTCTGTGCACCGAGGACAAGCCGGGCTCTGTGCACCGAGGACAAGCCGGGCTCTGTGCACCGAGGACAAGCCGGGCTCTGTGCACCGAGGACAAGCCGGGCTCTGTGCACCGAGGACAAGCCGGGCTCTGTGCACCGAGGACAAGCCGGGCTCTGTGCACCGAGGACAAGCCGGGCTCTGTGCACCGAGGACAAGCCGGGCTCTGTGCACCGAGGACAAGCCGGGCTCTGTGCACCGAGGACAAGCCGGGCTCTGTGCACCGAGGACAAGCCGGGCTCTGTGCACCGAGGACAAGCCGGGCTCTGTGCACCGAGGACAAGCCGGGCTCTGTGCACCGAGGACAAGCCGGGCTCTGTGCACCGAGGACAAGCCGGGCTCTGTGCACCGAGGACAAGCCGGGCTCTGTGCACCGAGGACAAGCCGGGCTCTGTGCACCGAGGACAAGCCGGGCTCTGTGCACCGAGGACAAGCCGGGCTCTGTGCACCGAGGACAAGCCGGGCTCTGTGCACCGAGGACAAGCCGGGCTCTGTGCACCGAGGACAAGCCGGGCTCTGTGCACCGAGGACAAGCCGGGCTCTGTGCACCGAGGACAAGCCGGGCTCTGTGCACCGAGGACAAGCCGGGCTCTGTGCACCGAGGACAAGCCGGGCTCTGTGCACCGAGGACAAGCCGGGCTCTGTGCACCGAGGACAAGCCGGGCTCTGTGCACCGAGGACAAGCCGGGCTCTGTGCACCGAGGACAAGCCGGGCTCTGTGCACCGAGGACAAGCCGGGCTCTGTGCACCGAGGACAAGCCGGGCTCTGTGCACCGAGGACAAGCCGGGCTCTGTGCACCGAGGACAAGCCGGGCTCTGTGCACCGAGGACAAGCCGGGCTCTGTGCACCGAGGACAAGCCGGGCTCTGTGCACCGAGGACAAGCCGGGCTCTGTGCACCGAGGACAAGCCGGGCTCTGTGCACCGAGGACAAGCCGGGCTCTGTGCACCGAGGACAAGCCGGGCTCTGTGCACCGAGGACAAGCCGGGCTCTGTGCACCGAGGACAAGCCGGGCTCTGTGCACCGAGGACAAGCCGGGCTCTGTGCACCGAGGACAAGCCGGGCTCTGTGCACCGAGGACAAGCCGGGCTCTGTGCACCGAGGACAAGCCGGGCTCTGTGCACCGAGGACAAGCCGGGCTCTGTGCACCGAGGACAAGCCGGGCTCTGTGCACCGAGGACAAGCCGGGCTCTGTGCACCGAGGACAAGCCGGGCTCTGTGCACCGAGGACAAGCAGGGCTCTGTGAAGGCTCCTAGCTTGTCAATTATCCTGCTGTGTGAGCCTCATTGCACAGAGTGCTGCTTATCCCACCTATTCTTCCTGTATTTTGTCTAAGGAATATACATTTTATCCACATTATATAAAGTTTTTGAAATGTCAGTGCCCATTTAACAACAAGACCACTGAACAGTACTGGCATAAGCCTCCAAGCATAGTGCATAGTAAATACTAACACTGCCAAGTGGATTATGCTTGTTTAAATGTGATTTAACCCCTTCCTAAATAAAAGTTTGAATCACCCCCCTTTTCCCATAAAAATGTCCAAGCTATAATAATATAATGTTAAAGGGGTAGTCTAGTGCTGAAAAACTTTCAGATCAGCCGCCGCTTCGTGCGGTGGTCAACATGCCCCCTTCCCGCGGGCTGCCAAGGTCCCGTACAGGGGATCGCGTGGAGCCCCAGCGGTTGGACCCCGCCCCCCGCAATCTTAAACTAATCCCCTTAGGATAGGGGATAAGTTTTTCTGCACTGGTTATCTCCTTTAATTAAACCGCACGGTCAATGGCGTACACGAAAAAAAAAAAAAAAAATTCCAAATTCAAAATTGCGTATTTTTGGTCACTTTGTATACCCTAAAAAAAATTTAAAAAAATGTATAAAAAAGGGATCAAAAAGTCCGATAAAAATCATGGTACTGATAAAAACTTCAGATCACGTCGCAAAAACTGAGCCCTCATGCCACCCCGTATACAGAAAAAGTTATAGGGGTCAGAAGAGGACAATTTTAAACATACTAATTTTGGTGCATGTTTTTTGTAAGTAGTAAAAATAAAAACCTATATAAATTGGGTATCATTGTAACCGTATGGACCTACAGAATAAATGTATGGTGTCATTTTTACCGAAAAGTCCACTGCGTAGAATCGGAAGCCAATTTTTCCCCACAAATATTTTTTTTCTGGGTTTGTCGTAAATTTTGTGGTGAAATGCTTGATGTCATCACAAAGTACAATTGGTGGTGCAAAAAATAAGCTCTCATATGAGTCAGTAGGTGCAAAATTGAAAGTTATGATTTTTAGAAGGTGATGAGGAAAAAAATTTGCAAAAACTGGAAAACCTGTGGTCCTTGAGGATAAAAAACTAAAACAAACAGAAAACAAATCTGATAAAATGAAAGTAAAAGCTCTACAGATATATACAGTGAAGTACAACTAACCAAATAGTTTTAAAAGTAAATTATCCATATTTTTGCCTTTTCCAACTATACAATAAACCAATTTGCCCTTTTTATGCTAAAATCAATATTTACTTTTTACTGTACCACTTTCATTATGAATTGCCATATATTTATAAAGTGTGAATAAAATTGTGGTCTTAAGATATACATAAAAACTGCATTTTTTTCTATTTCACTATTACTGAATACAGCTGAGATAGAAGAGGAAAATGGGTCAGTATAGAAACATTTCTGACATGAGAGTATAGTGTTTGTTGTGTTCTTTTCAAGATGTTGCTTTTTCATATTATCTAGTAATTTTGGAATTTTTACAGAAAAAAAATAAAAATAAAATAAAAATAAATAAAAAAAAGATTTTAATGCACGAGTGCTAGCCCAAACTTTTGCTGTGTACCACTTTCCAATAAGGTGAGCCTAAGTTGTCCTCTTTTTTTCCCCGCTCTGCATTACACTGCAATACTGCTTATTCTTATTGAATACTGTTCAAAAGTAGTGTCAATATTGCTCTGCGCCTTGCTAAAGTTAGCCCTGATTTGCGTTACACTGAGGACAGAACAACAACGTGAAACTGGTTATCTGTAAAAAAGCGATCACATGTGGCTGCTGTAAAGCACATCTCTGAACTGCTGTTTACAGGACAGAGAAGCACCGCAAGCATAAAGGCTTCCCCAAAATCACAAATAGAAAATAGAATAAAAATGTTTAATTCAAGAATTAAAATAAAAACTGACCCACGTTTTAATATATGGTTTTAGTTTATAAAAACAAAAAACCTACAAATAACACAAATAGGCAATACATTCCCTTTTTATTTTTAGTGATCAAATCAAATTTACTAATTCAATCATGCTAACTTAAATAAAAATACATTTTAAAGAAATGTTAGATTGCATGTGATGCATATTTCCAGTTACAGAACAAAAAATACTGTAGACAAATCCTATACATATGCCTAACCAAAGGCACATATGACAACCCATGCACGACTGTTTAAGGCTCACAATAAAGTTTCTTTAGAATAGTCATGTTTATCGGATACACAAATGTTTATGACCTTACCTGAAGTACAAATGCTGCGATGTAACAGCTGCAGTCTATGTAAGGATATACATTCATCTGGACAGAACACTTGGTAAAGATTATGCAGAACAGTTACTATACAGTTGTGGTAAAGTAGATAGAGAAGCAGTAGTGGTGAAGTTTATATCACTATTTTGTGAGCTAAAATACAAAGTAGTGTTTGATTACTAAAGAACTGATATAAAAGAAGAATTCAAGGTATGCATAGGCGATTGTACAGACAATTTTCATTGGATGCAAGGTATGCAGAAGATAAAGTTACTCTTTATACGGAACCTGTAAAAGTTAACACAAAATAAAAAAGGGCAATACATATCACAAACATTGATAAAAAAACAACAACAAACCAGTATATATGACCAATTGCTAAGCATGTCTAAATCATACAAGGTGCTTACAAAAAAAGATTTAAAAAAAAACAAAACTAAATTTACTATGGATGTAAATATTAAACAGTGTCTATGTACCAGCTACCCAGTTTCATAGAAAGCATTTAAATAATATGCTTGCAAGAGAGTCTTCCAAGTTGACGTTAAACTAGGCTACAGGAAATATAATGGCGTAGCCTAAACAATTACACATAAACATGATAAACAACCATAGATGATGAAAAAGGACATAAGACAAAAAATAAAATAAAATAAAAAATGCAGAGTTTCTAACATACATGCTTGGTAGAGGTCTTAAAATCAATCAAAGATGCTGCTAGTATTTTAGGGCAGTACCATTCACACAAGAACAGATAGGGTTACTCCTTAGAAAGCTTATGCTTTTCAGTTAATTAGAAAGATCTAGGAAAAAAAAAACATGGAATAAAAGGTGATCAAATGGGCCCATCTATCGCAAAAGGCTACCAATAAAATAAAAATAAATAAAGCATCAGAAGATAAGAATTTACATGTCACAATATGGACATGAAAAGATTATTCTTTCAAAAGTAGTAACATAGTAAAACTTAAACAATATAACTAGAATAGTCAGTTTAACATGTCGGAAAACGATTTTTATTCCCAAAATTTCACCCCAATAGCAATTTTCTTTTAGCCATTGCATCAGATTATATGGATAAATGAAGGGTGCCATTAAACAGTACAATAATTCCAGCAAGAAACAAGCCCTCATATGGCTATTTGATGGAAAAATAAAAGTAAATTCCATTTAACACACACTCACGCAGTGTCCAGCTCACCACTCTCCGTCTCAGTGCACGGAAACGTGTGGACTCCACGTACAACTGCAAACTTGACAAGAAAGGAAAGTCCAGCACTGCAGGTCCAAAGCAAGGAAGCCGTTTTATTGTATAAGAACACACGGACACCAAACGTGGATCACAAGTGACGCGTTTCGGCCAGCTCTATCGCCTTAGTCGTACGACTAAGGCGATAGAGCTCGCCGAAACGAGTCACTTGTGATCCACGTTTGGTGTCCGTGTGTTCTTATACAATAAAACGGCTTCCTTGCTTTGGACCTGCAGTGCTGGACTTTCCTTTCTTGTTAAATTCCATTTATCCCAGGAATTTGGGGTGCAGCAACAAAATAAAAATATTGAATATACATATTTTTTTTAAATCACTACAAAAATCTGATGTTATGTTATGCACAATAGCTCAGGTTATATATAATACATGCCAATCATCGGGGTCTAGAAGCTAGCCTGTGCAGTTAAAGTGTACCTGTCATTACCATAACATTTTATATAATGTAGATAACATTATATGTATATTTTATATTTGTAAAAAAATTAGTATATTTTTGTCTAAAAAAAAAAAAAAAAAAAAATGCTGTCTTGTCCCTTCAGGGACAAGACCAAATACAGGAGATGTGGGCAGACAAGCAGGGCTCTGTGACACGCCCCCGGCTCACACAGCAGGCTGATAAACAAGCCAGGAGACTACACAGAGCTCTGCTTGTCCTCACTTCCTGCATTTGGTCTCCTCAGAGACACACATGCAGTAGCTGCAGGGACAGCATTTTTTTTTACCCAAAAAATATACACATTCTTTAGCCAGTGTATTACAAATATACATATAATAGTATCTACATTATATAAAAATTTTTGCAAATGACAGGTACACTTTAATTGTCTTGGAAAATGGTGGTGACCTGAGTGATTCTGACCAATTATAATCACACTTTTGCTCTCCCTACAAACAGGTTGGAAAATATCCAAGAATAATAAGAAGCTTGGCATGCTTTTTCCAAATGCACATAATAGGGTTTCTTTCACCAATTTGACAAGCGAACAATTAAGTTAAGGATTCAATGAGAAATAGGGAGGAGGGAGAGTAAAGAAAAGAAAACTTGAGCCTTTACGTCCCCGTTGCAGCATCAGTAGGAGGAAATTAGGTCAATATCTTTTAAATAAGCATACAATTGGTTCCTAATATGATGAATAAGTCTTCAGAGCTTCTACATTCGACACCAATGAGTTAGACAATTGTTTTCATAGACATAGAAACATATAATGTGTCGGCAGTTAACCCTTTGAGGACCAAGGGACATATTTGTCCCATGTTTTTAATTGCCTGATACAGGACAAATACGTCCCCTGGTCCTCAAAGGGTTAAAACCATTTGGCCCATCTAATCTGCCCAATATTCTGAATAACCAATAGTCCCTGGCCTTATTTTATAGTCCACCACTGACAAAAATGTAGGTAAGACTGCACACAGTGAATGCAGCAAATAAAAGCATTATACAATATCTTTAAAGGCCTACTCCGCTGCTCAGCGTTTGGAACAGAATGTTCTGAACACTGAGCCGATGCAGGGAGCTCGTGACGTCATAGCCTCGATCCCAGAGACTTAGATTGAGGGGGCGCGGCATTACGGCATGACGGGGCTATGACATTACAAGCTCCCAGCGCCAGCTCTAAGCGTTCGGAACATTTTGTTTCAAACGCTGTGCAGCGGAGTACCCCTTTAAGGCGTGATGACTGAAAAATAAATAAAGTGTGTCACTTAAATTGCTCACATTTTAATTAGTACTAGATGGATATATACTATTTCAGAAGAAAAGTAAACCTCCACTCTATGGTATTCGTGTTTGCGAAAGAGATCATAACACCAAACAAAGATAGTAGCTATTGTATAAAAATTCCTGGAAAAGGATGGAATTATGTGATATAAACATGAAGGGCCAGTTGGTCCCACTGAGGAACCAGCATATCCTGCAGATGGATTTCCACTTGGCAGTTTTTTTGTTTTTTTTAAACTGTCACTGCAATTTGAGCCAAAGCCAGAAGTGTAGGCAAAATGAGTGGGAAACATAAAAGATTTAGACTACTGAATCTTCTCGCGGAAAATTCCTGGCAGAGATTCCATCTGTAGCAGTTCCAGCAGAACACACAGAAATGTGCCGTCTCCATTGAGGGCAATGCATTTCAAAGTGTATTGAATACAACGGGAGGCTGCTGCACTGTATTTTCTGCAGCCGAATTCAGGACTATTTTCTGCAGTGGCAGCTTTCAAAGGGACTGCAAAGAGGAAAACCAGCCTGAAGCTAAGTTTTCACTTTTCTTTCTCTGGCAGTTTTTGAGCCAAAGCCAGAAGTGTATTCAAAATAATTAAGACATATAAAGGAAGAACTTACACTTCCCCTCCCTTATGGATCCACTTCTGACTTTGGCTCAAAAACTGCAGTGGCAGATATCCAAAAACTGCCAGAAAAAAAACCAATTGGAAACTTAGCCTAACAGCAGTGTAACAAATCTTATTACGAAAGAAAGATAGAAAGAAATGTAACTTGTGTTGGTCAAAAAGGAAGGGTTTAAAATCACAACTAGAACAGTTGCATGGTATCCATTCCAGATTGTGTCCTTGCTTCCTGATTGAAACCTGGTGAAACCTGTTAGGGAGGGGCACTCTGTTGGATGCAATAAATAAATACATTCAGCTCATCACTAACCACTCCAAATCAATAAGGTGAGATACATTGGGCCAATATCACTTCCCCCCCCCCCCCCAGTGTTGTGACTAGATGCTGGCCCTGGAGATAGAGAAGATAAAACACAGGCCGCTAGGGAGAGTCACACAGACTGGGGGAGATTTATTATATCCAGTGCAAAGTAATGCAGTTTCCCATAGCAACCATTCATATTGCTTTTTTTTTATAGAAGACGCAATCTGATTGGTTGCTATGGGCAACTGCACCACTCTACATCTGCACAAGTTGTGATAAAGTGTAGACAGAGTTTAAATAACATACACTGTATAGGCTGTAAAAGCAGAAGTATGCCAAATGTTCAATACATACATATAGAGAAAATATTTTGTTGCACCAGAATAGTAGCAAGGTAGGAATTAAAAGACCGTATTTCAATGTATATTACCTAAGTATCAATAGTCTTTAAAAAGGCAAGTGTCTTAGATGAAGACTACAGTCATCTCACAGTTTATTTGCATCATTTTGATTCATCCATCTCCACTATAAACTGTACAGGACTGGAACAATGAAGGGAGGGGAGTGAATTTCTGTGTCCCTACCATTTTTTCAACTCAAGGTCAATTAGCAAAGGAACAATTTTGATACTAGCACCAGGGCGAGCTCAAGACATTTTTAAGGGACTGTTGACTCCTTTTTTTTTGTCTCTAATATATATGAAAGATAGAGCTTCCCACATATACATTAAGCTAAGGCTGTCACACAGTAACATTAATCACCAGTAGGCTATATTCTTGCATTTGTTTAACAGAACAGTAAAAATGTCTACATTTAATGGACTCCAGTGACTGATGCCATATAGTGTACTCCATGACCTACAGGATTTTATGTTAAAGGGGTATTCCAGGCCCAAACTTTTTTATATATATATATCAACTGGCTCCGGAAAGTTAAACAGATTTGTAAATTACTTCTATTAAAAAATCTTAATCCTTCCAATAGTTATTAGCTTCTGAAGTTGAGTTGTGGTTTTCTGTCTAACTGCTCTCTGATGACTTACGTCCCGGGAGCTGTGCAGTTCCTATGGGGATATTCTCCCATCATGCACAGCTCCCGTGACATCTTCATTGAGCAGTTAGACAGAAAACTTCAGAAGCTAATAACTATTGGAAGGATTAAGATTTTTTAATAGAAGTAATTTACAAATCTGTTTAACTTTCCGGAGCCAGTTGCTATATATAAAAAAAGGTTTTGCCTGGAATACCCCTTTAAACATAACACAGGGGTACAGTCTTACTTGATTACATTGTCTAAGTCTATCTATCTATCTATCTATCTATTTATTTCCGACCCTAGGCTTGGCTTATAGTCGAGTCAATAACGTTTCCTAGGTTTTTGGGGTGAAGTTAGGGGCCTCGGCTTATATTCGGAACGGCTAATACTCATGTGTGTGTGTATATATATATATATATATATATATATATATATATATATATATATACATACATACATATATATATGTATAGAGCAGCCAGACATCAAAACATATAGTAGAAAACCTAATGAGAACTTTCAGATTTTTACCTAAACATGGTTATATTTTTCCTTTATTGGCCTGCGAATTTATCAAAGCAGGGATACAAATGAACTGTATAAATTATTTTAGTGATAGGTCCTCATAAAATCTAAAATGAAAAATGGTAAACAGTGCCTTGCAAAAGTATTCACCCCCCCCCCCCCTTAACTTTTTCCATATTTTGGTACATTACAGCCTTAATTTCAATGTTTTGTTAATCTGAATTTTATGTGATGGTTCAGAACACAATAGTCTAAGTTGGTGAAGTGAAATGGGAAAAATATATAAATAAAACTATTGTTTAAAAATAGAAAACAGAAAATTGCCATGTGCGTATGTATTCACCCCCTTTGTTAGAAAGCCCATAAAAAGCTCTGGTGCAACCAATTACCTTCAGAAGTCACAATTAGTGAAATGAAGTGTCACATGATCTGTCATTACATATAAACACTTTTTTTTTGAAAGGCCCCAGAGGCTGCAACACCTAAGCAAGAGGCTTCAGTAACCAAACACTGCCATGAAGACCAAGGAACTCTCCAAACAAGTAAGGGACAATGATGTTGAGAAGTACAAGTCAGGGTTAGGTTATATAAAAAAATATCCAAATCTCTATCCCCTTGTCGTCGTCCCTCCCCTTTTTTTTTGTTCCTTGTTTTAGGTTTTTGATTATGCTTACAGTTGTGCTAGTGTATTGAGCAATGACCTTGCTGTACTGCCTTCTCTCCTTTTTCCTGGGATTGCTATCCCAAGTTTTTGCTGGATTTGTCTTGTATAATTGAAAACTTTAATAAAAATGTACAGTTTAAAAAAATTTAAAAAAATATCCAAATCTATCCAAATCAAATCTATCATAACCAAATGGAAAGAACATGGCACAACAGCAAACCTGCCAAGATACGGCCACCCACCAAAACACACGGACCGGGTAAGAAAGACACAGAGACCTAAGGTAACCCTGGAGGAGCTGCAGAGTTTCACAGCAGAGACTGGAGTTTCTGTACATAGGACGACAATAAGCCGTACGCTCCATAGTTGGGCTTTATGGCAGAGTGACCAGAAGAAAGCCATTACTTTCAGCTAAAAACCAAAAGGCACATTTTGAGTTTGCGAAAAGGCATGTAGGAGACTCCCAAAATGTATGGAGGAAGGTGCTCTGGTCTAATGAGACTAAAATTGAACTTTTCAGCCCTCAAAGAAAACGTTATGTCTGGCGCAAACCCAACACATCCCATCACCCAAAAGAACACAATCCCCACAATGAAACATGGTGGTGGCAGCATCATGCTGTGGGGATATTTTGCAGCAGCCGGGACTGGGAAACTTGTCAGAGTTGAGGAAAAGATGGATGATGCTAAATACAGGGATATTCATGAGAAAAACCTGTACCACTCTGTGCAAGATTTGAGGCTAGGACGGAGGTTCACCTTCCAGCTGGACAATGACCCCAAACACACTGCTAAAGAAACACTTCAGAGGTTTAAGGGGAAACATGTAAATGTGTTGGAATGGCCTAGTCAAAGCCCAGATCTCAATCCAATCCAAGCTGGAGTAGTTTTGCGAGGAGGAATAGGCAAAAATCCCAGTGGTAAGATGTGGCAAGCTTATAGAGACTTATCCAAAGCGACTTGGAGCTGCGATTGCAGCAAAAGGTGGCTCTACAAAGTATTGACTTTATTTATTGCTTCACAATAAATAAAAAAAAATACAGTATATGCCGGCGTATAAGACGACTGGGCGTATAAGACGACCCCCAGCTTTTACAGTTAAAATATGGAGTTTGGGATATACTTGCCGTATAAGACTACCCCTCCTACCGCGATGTACAGTACCTTGTAGTTCCCCCACATTATGTAGGCAGCATGTTCCCCCACAATAGTAGGCAGCTCTCCCACATTAGGTCAGCAGTTCCCCCACCATAGGTCGGCAGCTCCCCCCCACAATAGTAGGCAGCTCCCCCCCACAATAGTAGGCAGCTCCCCCCACAGACATACAACTTCCAGCCATATAGAGTGTATGGCTGGAGGCTGTATGTCTGTGTACTGCCCCCCACAGTGTTCCGGTCACCGCTCCTCCGGCCCGGGGTCACAATCTACTGCTATGGCCTATGGACCATAGCAGCAGTCCCGGGACCGGAGGAGCGGTGATCGAAACACTGTAGATGACGCACCGCGGGTCACTCACCAGGCCCGGCCGGCACTCGACCTCCTGCGCCTCTAAACCATAGAGGTGTGGAGAAGCGCAAAAGGACCGGAGGAAGACCGCAGGAGGACCGGAGGACGACGCGTGGTGGTCGAGGAATGGTTAGTGACCCGCGGACACTTATGTTCCGAAAAGATTTTTCGGGACACAGGGATGTCCGGCATAGGAATACTTATGATTATCTTCCCGGCTCCTGTGTGCGGCTGCAGGCCGGCCAGAGCATGTAAAAACGAATTCATGTATACTAAAAAACCAGGGTGCCTCCAGCTGTTGTGAAACTACAACTACCAGCATGTCCGGACAGCCTTTGCCGGTCCGGGCATGCTGGGAGTTGTAGTTTCACAACAGCTGGAGGCACCCTGGTTTTTAAGTATACTGTACAGTTATTAGTTTGTACATGCTCTGGCCGGCCCCCGCCTGCAGCCGCACACAGGAGCCGGGAAGATAATCATAAGTATTCCCAATGCCCGGCGTATAAGACGACCCCCGACTTTTCAGAAGAAAATTCGGGGTTAAAAAGTAGTCTTATACGCTATAGGATATACTTATACGATATAGGATATACGGTAGTTGTGTGTATGTTGTGTAAATTATCTAAATCCTCAAACAATCCATGTTAATTCCAGGTGGTGAGGCACCAAAATACGAAAAAAGTCAAGGGGGTGAATACTTTTGCAAGGCACTGAATATACTTTTAATTTAATTTATCCAGGATTGAAAAAAACTGAGCACATTTCTTCCAAAAACATCACCACATCTGTCCGAAGGTTGTGTGTGGTATTACAGCCTAGTGACATTAAAGTGAATGGTACCAAGTTGTAATAGGAGGAAAGGAGGCCTGGTGCTGTTTTTTGGAAGAAATTAGATCTGTTTATCTGTTTCTGAATAGCCCCTTTAACCCCTATTCAGAATTGTATGTCTAAGCTTACAACCTAAAACTAAAGCCCTGTGTGGCTTGATGCTGCCTATACTCGCGCCCCTCTACTTTCAAACCTATTGCATGAAATAGATTGAGACCTATACTCACAACTATAGGAAAATCCTTGCCTACAATGGACAGATGCATGTAGGTTACTTAAACAGTAACTCTTCCAAGTTATGGTGCACAATTACTCTCAGAAAGACACCTGGATTTTACGATTTCCTGGCACTTCAAAATCATGATGTGGGGCACTTAGGACACCATTTCCTTTGTGGAGCTACACGCTGTAGCATCTGGATTCTGCTGAAAGAGACTTTACTAAAACACACATTAAAAAGGTAAATGCATTACATTTTACAGGCATTCTGTTTGTAGCACAACACTAACAAAACAAATTGCGCATATATAAAAATGCAATAAACCTAAACATCATATTGCTGTAGCACAGGGAATTTTTTTTTTTTTTAAATCAACTGGTGCCTTCCAGTACTTCGCTGCTGTATGTTCCACAGTAAGTTCTTTTCTTTTTTAATTTCCTTTCTGTCTGACCACAGTGCTCTCTGCTGCCACTGTCCATTTTAGGAACTGTCCAGAGCAGAATAGGTTTGCTATGGGGATTTGCTCCTACTCTGGACAGTTTCTAAAATGGACAGAGGTGTCAGCAGAGAGCACTGTGGTCAGACAGAAAGGAAATTCAAAAAGAAAAGAACTTCCTCTGCAGCATACAGCAGCAAATAAGTACTGGAAGGATTAAGATTTTTAAATAGAAGTAATTTACAAATCTGTATAACTTTCTGGCACAAGTTGATTTAAAAAAAAAAAAAATGTTTTCCAGTGGAGTACCCCTTTAAAGGAAATCTGCAGTGTATAACACTTCTCTTCTATCCGCAAGATAGGGGAAAATTGTCCGAATGCTGGGACCCCCCGCAAACTCCTGTACGGGGCCCCGACTGCCGCAGCTCTCCCATGCAGGAGGCATGTTTGCCGCAGCATTACACCGCAGCTGACACTCCCCCTCCATGTATATCTATGTGAGACGCGGAGATGCAATGTTCGTGCATCCCCGTCTCTCATAGAGCTGTATGGGGGAGGGGGGGTGTCATTGACCTCTGTGTGGTCGATGACTCATATTAGCCGTGCATAGCCACGGCAATGCCTGGACCCCATACATGCGATCATGGGGGGTCCCAGCGTCCCCCCGCAATTAGACACTTATCCCCTAGGATAAGGGGTTAGGGGATAAGTGTTATACACTGCAGATCTCCTTTAAAAGGGGTTGTCTGAGTACTAAAAACATATCCCCAATCCACAGGAAAAGTGTCTGATATAAGGTAAGGGCCGAGCACTGAGTCCCCTCTCACAATCTCCACAAGGGGCCCTCTCTTGTACCTCTGAGCGCTCCTGCCCCACCTTCCGAGACAAACTTCCATTTACTGGCTGAAGGGCTACATCGCTGCAGCCGGTGTTTGCCTAAGAGAGCTCAGGTAAGAGGGTTCCCCATTTCTGAGATTGTGATGGGTCCCAGTGGTCAAACCATCTGAGATCAGACCCTATCCTGTGAATAGGGGGATATGTTTTGAATAACCGGACAACAATTTTCCTTAAGAAGTATAGATATACAGAGGTATATTAGATTTCAAAACCTGGCTTCAAACTATCAATATTCTTTGATAATGATCATGCTGCACAACGTACTTTCAGACCTTTGGTCCGGAATATGACCACAAGATATGTTTAAAACAAGTGTATAGTACTAATGACCCCTTGCACGATGTTTACAAAAGTGTATTTTGGGTGTAGTAAGGGGTCACAAAGAACCTTGGTAGCTGTGGTCTGAGGTTCACAGAGTCTTGTCTAGTCTCTCCAGCAGTCAATAATAGGGTGAAGATTGTTTCCACAGATGCTAATTGCACCTTGGCGACTTTTGGCATTCAAATTGAGGTTGTACAAGTTAACACTTAGTTCATGATAGGATATTTTTGTATATGCTATGTGCTGGATGGGCGAGAGGATTAGGGAAGATTGTGTAATCAACTACTCTGCTTAGATAATACCATATGGGTATAACAAACAAATTGATGTGGGTCCAACATCTGGGATCCCCGCCAATCAGATCAGTGAGGGTCTGCCCATTAAACAATAACATAATTGCCCCCAGAATAAACGGTATGGACCGCACCTGAAGGCACACCGATTCTTTAATTCTTTATTAAATTTCCAATCTCTGAACTCGTTCGGCAGACAATGAATACAGTAGTGACCATGCAGACTCAGTATGTACTATTTATTCCAGGGGACAATTATGTTCCTGTTCTCTGGATCAGCAGGAGTTCCAGCAGTCAGGCCCCCTTTGATCTGCATATTAAAAGGGGTTTCCCCATCTCTGTGGAAAGGTGACAAATTAGTTAAAAAAAAAAAAAAAAAAAAAAAAAAAAAAACTTTAATCCCCTTCTCTTCCTTAGTGCTATTTTGCCTTATATTACAGTTAATACTGAGAAATAAAAAAAATCTTCCCATTGTCCCGAGAGGTCAGCCATGTCCACCATCTTTCTCACTACCCTGTGTTCCGCTGTAGGACAACTGGTTGCAGCAGGAGAATCCCTATTCCCTTGGCTTTATTCACTGTGTAGGGGGCCAGACCTGCTGACTGTAGCTCAGCTTCCATTGGTGTTTGGTGTTCTGAAGGGGATGCCGCAGACCCACTGTAATCAATATAAGCCAGCTGGCTATCACTAACGTTTATTATCGCCAACATCAATACCCTGTTTTAAAGTTGCACTCTTTCAGATTATATTATAATAAAAGTGAAGTTTTGGGGGTGGGCATTAATAGGGTATTTTTTACCCCGGGCTTAGGCCTGTGGGTTTAGTTATTATTCAGCTTCCGTTGAGCACGTTTCTTAGTATGCACATGAGCCACATTTTCCTAACACAGTAAGTTTTGTTATGAATATTTGGCAAATGCATGCAAAAGTTATTACCTCCATTTATCTGCTTCTAGGCTCTACACCTTTGTCAACCCTATGAGGTTGAACTGTGCTCTCTCTGTAGTAGCATATTTTCCAAATTAAAGAACTTTCAACATGCGGGCAACTACTGAACATTTCTTTTAATTGTATTCACATTAAAGTTAAGTTTTCCTTTTAGGATCCTAAAATACGCATTAAGTATTACACAAACTGGTAATCTGTTAGACAATGATAATATTTCCCCTAGAAACATAACCACTATCCCCACACATTACCTTCAGAAATCATCATACAATTTTACATGACTAACCGCTGTGCTGTATTTTAGTTGGTAAAATAAATTTTAAATTAAAAGTTAAACATTTTTATACTGCCAATATAAGGTATCTTGAAAATAATGAACAATAAAAAGCTACACTAAAATAGAATCCCATGTAACTTTCCACCATTAGCAAATACTTACTCAAGAAATGTTCAACAACAAAAAATTAAAAACAAAATAAAAACTGTAGGCCCCTGAATCCCACTGGCTTCTTGATAGATTAGGCCTAGGGTTATATTCAGACATCACTTTTGCTCTCCAGAAGTTCTTCATCGATTGTCTCAAAAGTCTTGGGTTGTTTGTTTTTTTTGCACCAGCTGCAATGTCATCCGCACTGCTAACAGGCTTTGTAGCTATTTTAATCTCTCATTACATTATATTTCTCATGGCATTTAAATACAGTGTCACGTGCCATCGTGTACATCGAACATGCCAAGAAACCCACTAGTCACGTTTCCTGGATATGCCATGAATGCCAATCATTTAGATAAAATTCTGTTTCATTAGGAAAGTCGCTCAAAAAGCTAAGCAATACATTGTCAGAAAACAAAACTGCCTGCACAAAATTCTGGCGCAATTTGCAACACACGTTTACATGACTCGCAACAAATTTTTTATATTGGGTTAGACACACCTTTACATTTTGCTAAAAAGGAGGGCAAGGCTTACTAGTTTAAGGATATTTTTTTTAGGGATATTTTGGAAAAAAAATTTCTTCAAATCAACCGGTGCCAAACAGTTAAACAGATTTGTAAATTACTTGCAAAAATCTTAATCCTTCAGCTGCTGTATGCTCCAGAGGAAGTTATGTAGTTCTTTTCAGTCTGAACACAGTGCTCTCTTCTGCCACCTCTGTCCATGTCATGAACTGTCTGGAGCAGGAGAGGTTCCGATGTGGGGATTTGCTACTGCTCTGGACAGTTTCTGACATGGACAGAGGTGGCAGAAGAGAGCACCGGAAAGAACTACACAACTTCCTCTGGAGCATACAGCATCTGATAAATACTGGATGAATTAAGATTTTTAAAAAGTAGTAATATACAAATTATTATTACTTTCTGACACCAGTTGATTTAAAAACAATTTTTCCTCTATAGTACCCCTTTAAATCTTTTTTTTTTTTGGATAAGATATAAAGTTGGAATGATGTGTCTACTAAAAGAGTATCTGCCACAGAATATTTTAGATGATTTGGGGCAGTTGGCTGGATGGCTCATTCCTTGAGGTTTTTTTTTGTTTAGGAAGGTTTAAAAAAAAAAAAAAAAAAAAAACAAAGGTTTGAACAAAACAAAACTTGCATGCCGGTGCTGAAGAGGCATAGGTTAAATGCGCCAAAAAATGCACCATATTTTGGGGTAAATTTTTTGCTATGTTTTATATGTGCATATTTTTCTGCAGATTTTCTACAGCCGATTTTGCAACCCATTGAATGGGTAGAAAAATCAGCTGTGGAAAATCTACAGCAAAATATGCACGTGTGAACAAACTCTCAGGATACGTTCACATGTACAGGATCTGCTGCATTTTCTCTGCAGCTGATTTTGCTACCCAGTGAAGTTAATAGGTAGCAAAATTAGCTGCACAAAATATACAGCTAAAATCTGCATCAGATCCTGTACGTGTGAACATACCCCTAGGGTACGTTCACATGTACAGTATCCTGCGCAGATTTGATGTGCAGGATTTGTAACTGCAGATTAGAAGCTGTGCTCAGTCATTTAGTTTACATTGAAATCTGCTGCAGAAAATCATGTGCATCAAATCTGCGCAGGATCCTGTACATGTGAACACACCCTAAATTAATAAATTATCAGTCCCATTTGTTTTTGTTTTATCACTAAACAGCAGAAGCACCTCATATTTATGAATGACGACACACCATTTCCTTTCAAAACAGTTACAAATGAAGTCCAGCGGTAAGAAATGTATTCCGTATCCGCAGGATAGATTATAAAAGTCTGATCACAGGGGGTCTAACCGCTGGGTCTCCGGCGGAGATAAATGGAGGGTGCATGTTTCCACCAGCTGCTGTGCTGGATGTGAAAAGTCACTTCCTTGAGCAGAGCCGGGGCCCCCACGGGAGATTGCAGGGGGTCCCAGCGGTGATCAGACCCCCGATCAGATGTTTATCCCAGATAGGGGATACAATTTCTTACCGCTGGACATCTTTAAATAAAGAATTTCACAACTCTTCCTATACTTTACTGTAATAAGGCTGTGTTTCCACTTGCCAGCTTTTTGGAATACTATCACTGCAGTTTTGGGTTCAAAAAGTGCAGTTTTCCCAAAAAAATCCAGCCTAATACTGAGCACTGTCAGACACAGGAAAAGCTGGTATAGGTTTCAACTGCTTACGTATTGCTGTGCTTAGGCTTCATGAGATTGGTAGTACAACACAAAGAATAGGTAGGATGAAAACTAAAAATTAAAAATTTCCTCCTGGCATGGTCTCGCTGGCTTTCTCTTGGTGGATGAATAAGGGATTGTTTTGCATAGGTGACTTTATTGATAGATTGGGTATCAAACCATTTGCCTACTTCCGTGCCTTCTATAAACTACCCGACTCAGAATTCTTCCGCTACAATCAAATTGCTCATTTCTTGTCGGGTCTTAAGAAGGGGACGGATATAACTTCTTGCACCTCTTATGAATCATTGTGCCGGGGCATTATATCCACTATCTAGGATACCTTATTGTCTACCCCCACCAAATTGCCGTACATGATTGCCTGGGAGAAGGACCTGGGGAAGGAAATTTAATTCAAAGATTGGATCCTTAGCGCCTCTGTCAATTCCAAACTCTCCATTAACACATCCTTGCAGGAAGCGGGCTGGAAAGTGCTCCTTCGATGGCAATTGGTCCCTACTAGAATAGCTAAAATGTACCCCACAGCTTCTCCATTATGCTCCCGTAATTGCCAGCAGATGGGAACTAAGTTTCATATTTGGTGGGCTTGCCCACGTGTAAAACGCTTTTGGATACGGGTCTATTATTTTATTTTGTCAGTAACAGGTGTGAACCTCGTGAAATCCCCGGAGCAAGCTCTACTAAATGCCCCAATCACGAATATCTCAAAGGGACTACGCAAACTTATTTCCTACATCTTTCTATCCGCTAATTGGAAATCTAGTTCTGTACAATTTCAGCTGATACGCCCCAAGTTAAATTGGATAATGGCTAATGACAAATTGACGAGCCTTTTAAATGATTCCCAACAGTCATATGAGGCTACCTGGCAACCTTGGGTGGACTATCTGGGTAATCCTTCTTGAAGTTTCTGTCTCTGTTCTTTTCCCCTCTTACCTTCCTTTCTTTTTCTCCTACTGGGGCTATTCTCCCTCCCGTTTTGTTCCTTGTGCTGTCTCCCCTTGTGGGTCTGTCTTTGTATTGTTTAAAACCCGGTGTCGCCAGGCTAATTTGTTTGATTCAGGTAGCTTTGGCTCCTTCCAAAGGCGCATCTTGTGTCTCTTGTTCAAGCAGAGGAGCCTTCATAGGAATCCCTTAATGGGAAGCCACAACCGATTTGTGACTTTGCGATCCGAACCTTTCGGACTTATGCTTCATATATTGCTAATTACTTGTTGAAGTTTACAATACTTTACAGTTGGCATAATGTGTACTGCTGATGCTATACGTTTTGTATGCTTATTCAGTTTTGATCACCTTAACAATAATAAAAACATTGAAACAGAAAACTAAAAATTAAGATGGTGCATGATGTGAAGCAGAAAAAGCTGGAATATAGAAAAGTACAATATATAGTATAGGTTAAAAACAAGTAGTACTTACTGCAATAAAATAGACTAATAAAAGCATTAAACATTGTGTTAACAGCATTAAAAAGGTTTTCTCACAAGTAATTTTAGCACCAGATCCTTCCAAATCTTTATAAAGAATAAGTTAAATTCTGTAAACCATTTTACATAATGTGACTATCGATTTTTACATCACTTCCAACCTTTGACATTCACCAAATGGAAACCATTGTGGGAGGACTTCAGAGGAGGCTTTATACTATCCATGAACTCTTGCATCACTCCCTGTCCAGTCTCCTTTCCATCGGCTGGAGTTTGGTCCCTGCATGATTCTCTACATTCCCACATCAGTAGGATCAATATGCCACTAGTATAAAAAGATCCAGACTTTGCCTGTTACAGTGTGCATGCATGATCAGCAGCTAAGGCATTTCTGTGTGGATTTGCTCAGATCGTAACTTAAACAGTAGGGGTGGTATTGTAAAAAGATACATCAATTTTTTGGCAAAGAAACAATGCCACTTATCAGGGGATAAAACCATTTCCATATATAAACTTCTTGTGCATTGAAAACCTGAGACTAGATCACATTATTTACTGCTTATTGACAACACTGACAGGATAGAGGATACTATTTAGAAATACAATGCTCAAAAAAAAATAAAAAAATAAAGGGAACACCAAGCTAACATATCCTAGATCTGAATGAATGAACTAATCATATCAAATATTTTCATCTTTACATAGTTGAATGTGCTGACAACAAAATCACAAACAAATGATCAATGGAAATCAAATTTATCAACCCATGGAGGTCTGGATATGGAGTCACACTCAAAATCAAAGTGGAAAACCGCACTACAGAAACACAGGATGTGTCGGCAGAACCATTTGGACCATCTAGTCTGCCCAATAATCTGAATCCTATCAATAGTCTCTGGCCCTATTTTATATGAAGGATAGCCTTATACTTATCCAATGCATGTTTAAACTTCTTCACTTTATTTGCAGCCGCCATCACTTCTGCAGGAAGGCTATTCCATGCATCCACTACTCTCTCAGTAAAGTAAGACTTTCTGATATTACTTTTAAACCTTTGTCCCTCGAATTTAAAACTTTGTCCTCTTGTGGCTGGAGCATGTCAGCAGTTCCTGTAAGAGGAAGGTAATGATGCTATGGACTGGCCTGCCAGTTCCCCAGGCCTGAATCCAATTGAGCACATCTGATCCAACTTTGATGTAATGCCCTTAAAACAAGTTAAAATTAGGCTTAGTAGTGTGTGTGGCCTCCACGTGCCTGTATGACCTCCCTACAATACCTGGACATGCTCCTGATGGAGGTGGCTCCTGGACAGTCTGGTGAAACTTTACTTTGCTGGATGGAACGAGACATGATGTCCCAGATGTGTTCAATCGGATTCAGGTCTGGGAAACTGGCGGACCAGTCCATAGCATCAATGCCTTCCTCTTGTAGGAACTGCTGACACACTCCAGCCATATGAGGTCTAGCATTGTCTTGCATTAGGAGGAACCCAGGGCCAACCGCACCAACATATGGTCTCACAAAGGGTCTGAGGATCTCATCTCGGTACCTAATGGCAGGAGAACGTTCTCCACAGCGTCTCCAGACTCTGTCATGTCTGTCACATGCTCAGTGTGAACCTGCTTTCATCTGTGAAGAGCACAGGGTGCCAGTGGCAAATTTGCCAATCTTGGTGTTCTCTGGCAAATGCCAAACGTCCTGCATGGTGTTGGGCTGTAAGCACAACCCCCACCTGTGGACGTCAGGCCCTCATACCACCCTCATGGAGTCTGTTTCTGACCGTTTGAGTGGACACATGCAAATTTGTGGCCTGCTGGAGGTCATTTTGCAGGGCTCTGGCAGTGCTACTCCTTGCACAAAGGCAGAGGCACCGGTCCTGCTGTAGGGTTGTTTCCCTCCTACGGCCTCCTCCACGTCTCCTGATGTTCTGGCCTGTCTCCTGGTAGCGCCTCCATGCTCTGGACACTATGCTGACAGACACTGCAAACCTTCTTGCCACAGCGCGAATTGATGTGCCATCCTGGATGAGCTGCACTACCTGAACCACTTGTGTGGGTTGTAGTCTCAGTCTCATGCTATCACTAGAGCGAAAGCACCACCAGCATTAAAAAGTGACCAAAACATCAGCCAGGAAGCATAGGAACTGAGAAGTGGTCTATCGTCACCACCTGCAGAACCACTCCTTTATTGGGGGTGTCTTGCTAATTGCCTATAATTTCCTCCTGTTGTCTGTTCCATTTGCACAACAGCATGTGAAATTGATTGTCAAATCAGTGTTGCTTCCTGAGTGGACAGTGTGATTTCACAGAAGTGTGGTTGACTTGGAGTTACATTGTGTTGTTTAAGTATTCCCTTTATTTTTTTGAGCAGTGTATTAGTGGTTGTTTGAGAAGGAAGTTTAAAAGAGTATGACACCCTGTTCACGTGCTCTAAACCCAATATACTGGGTTATAGTGTGGCTGAACAGCTTTACACAGAGTTAAATCCATTGAGTTCTGGCACTGTAAACTTCCTGCTGCCCCGCTATTCAGTGCACATTGAAGGCAGGGAGCCAGCTCACCCAGCATATACTCAGTCTCCACTGCCCCTTCAATATTATGCTAATGTAGACCACATGTGAGCGCACAGAGAGCAGAGCGATCATCCACGACATTAGTATATTAATGAAGGGGGAATGACAGACTGAGAATATGGGAGGAGGCAGGGGAGCTGGGTGAGCCGCCTCCACGCCACTCGTCATTGCGCCACGCCGTGCAGTGCACAGCAACGACGCAGGGGACGCACATCGGAGGCCTGAAGCAGCGCGGACCCGACCCCGGCAACAGGTAATTATACAACCGGGGATGGGGGAGGCAACGGGTAAGTGGTGCCGGCAATGGGTGCCGCTGCCCCTTCACTCCCCCCCCTGGCTATCGGCGCCGACACGATAGTCAGGGGGAGAGAATGGGCAGCGGCGCAGATAGCCAGCGGGAGAGAAGCGGCGGCAGCAGGGCTCTAGACCCCAGGAAAGGCAGGGGGAGAGAAGCGGGCAGCGACGGGCTCTCTCCCCCTGCCTTTCCTGGGGGTTTATCGGGGTATACGCATGCACACACGCACCCTCATTTTACCAAGGATATTTGGGTAAAAAGCTTTTTTTTACCCAAATACCCTTGGTAAAATGAGGGTGTGTGTTATAGGCCGGTGCGTGCTATACCCCGATAAATACGGTGTGCATATATATATATATATATATATATATATATATATATATATATAGTAAATTTGAGTAGCCGTATTAGTCCAGTGATGCAGATGCAAATCAAAAAATGTTGCAGTATCTTGTAATACCTTTTTTATTGGACTAACAGCATTTTGTAGAGACAAGCTTTCGCGATTCCTCCCTTTATCAAGTCCAAAGCAAATCTAAGCTCACAAGCAGAAGACACAGGTTTCATCTCACAAATATGCAGGGGTTAAGACATTAGATGTGGAGAATTCACACTAAGATGGGCCATAAATTGTCCTGCTATAGGAACAAGACTAAATAGATAAGGATGAGAAAAAGGGGGGAGGGAGGGGGGAGCAGGGGAGAGACTGGTAATTAAGCAGGACAAAGTGGGATGCAAAAGAGAATCCAGTACAGTACAGGATATAAGAGAATACAGTACAGGTTATAATATAACCTGTACTGTATTCTCTTATATCCTGTACTGTACTGGATTCTCTTTTGCATCCCACTTTGTCCTGCTTAATTACCAGTCTCTCCCCTGCTCCCCCCTCCCTCCCCCCTTTTTCTCATCCTTATCTATTTAGTCTTGTTCCTATAGCAGGACAATTTATGGCCCATCTTAGTGTGAATTCTCCACATCTAATGTCTTAACCCCTGCATATTTGTGAGATGTAACCTGTGTCTTCTGCTTGTGAGCTTAGATTTGCTTTGGACTTGATAAAGGGAGGAATCCCGAAAGCTTGTCTCTACAAAATGCTGTTAGTCCAATTAAAAAAAAGTATTACAAGATACTGCAACATTTTTTGATTTGCATCTATATAATATATTATATAAATATTTATTTTTTT
The DNA here is from genome assembly GCF_029499605.1 of Hyla sarda. Taxonomy (NCBI): domain Eukaryota; kingdom Metazoa; phylum Chordata; class Amphibia; order Anura; family Hylidae; genus Hyla; species Hyla sarda. Next base: position 46,530,848 of record NC_079190.1, read on the forward strand.
GTTTTGTTTTCTAGAACATTTTCCAGTGCACCACCTAATTATAGGGATTTTACCATCTTGGTTGACAATCACTGAATAGTCAAATAGGCGTGAACTCTTAAGAGGGTGTGAATCAGGTTAATTCCCACATCCCTATAAAATGCAATAAACTTTTATACTGACTACAGGTCCTCTTTAAAATAATATTTAAGTCCAGGAAATCTCCTTTAACAGTCAAACTTGTCACACTACTTGTTATAGTCCAGATCTGTATTCATCTTTTTTAAAGGCTTTTCTTGCTTTTAAGAGCAAGTACTGCGATGCTTTAACTTTTTCCGTAACAAAGGTAACAGTATTATGTATAATGTTACATTACCAATACTTTTTTATTTTATTTATGAGATAAAGAACAGTAAGAGTTAATGTTGAATTAAACAATATCATTGGATTTAAAAATAATAGCTGCTTTAAAATGACTTGAAAGGGAGTGCAAATAATTCAAATCTTAAGTGTGTTAAAAGGGTTATCCAGGAATTTATATATATATATATATATATATATATATATATATATATATATATATATCTCAACTAGCTCCAGAAAGTTAAACAGATTTGTAAATTACATCTATTAAAAAATCTTAATCCTTTCAGTACTTATGAGCTTCTGAAGTTAAGGTTGTTCTTTTCTGTCTAAGTGCTCTCTGATGACACGTGTCTCAGGAACCACCCAGTTTAGAAGAGGTTTGCTAAGGGGATTTGCTTCTGAACTGGGTGGTTTCCGAGACACGTGTCAGAGAGACAGAAAAGAACAACCTTAACTTCAGCAGCTCATAAGTACTGAAAGGATTAAGATTTTTTTAATAGAAGTAATTTACAAATCTGTTTAACTTTCTGGATCCAGTTGATATATAAAATTTTTTTTTTTTTTCCTGGATAATCCCTTTAAATTAATAGATCATCACTAACACCAATTCTGATGCAGTTGCTGAAGCCAAAAATATATTACAATTGCCAAGAACATTTTTTTTTTTTTTTTTTTTTTTTTTAATACTTCCCCTCCATTTTTGATCCATGCCTGGTATCGATTTCAAGACTTCACATGTTAAAGCATAGTCAAATCATTTAATTTGTATACTAGTGATCCCTGACAAGTGACTTGAGAGCCCCACACTGTGCATATAGATCCCCAGACGTTGGCAGAATTTATTGTGTGCCAATCACACCAGATTACCACAGCAGTTTGCTGTAAGGCTAAGAAACAAATCTCTGGCACTAAATCCCATAAAAGGCACTTGTCGCTGTAATAGCACCATAACAGTAGATATTGCACCTTGAGGTAGACTGCCATTTTTCACAGTAAAATGTTTTACCAGTCGTCAATACAGTTAAATTTATTTGACTGATTTTCAGTTTAACAAAAGCCAACATTTTTGTATTTTTGAATTAAATAAAGATTAGGTAATCTCTTACCTCTGCAAATACCTTAGTAATTGTCTAGGCTAAAAACACAAACATTCTGTTGTGCTGGAGACATGTTACACACACACTATTGAGTATACATATATATAAAAAAATTTTCACAGACAGTATTCATTTTAATGTGAATATATGGGGGCGGTAACCTCAAATTTCCTGAGCCTTCTAAAGAAATCTGTTTTAAAATCATTAAGAAAAAAGGTATTTTCCTTTACAAACTAACAGCTAAAAAAAATACTAGCATCTTTTCTGGTTAGACAGATAAACCAAATAAATATGCAGCATACAAACGTAGCACTGTTCTGTGGCTTAATGACAGGATAGGAGCCATCTTGCTCCTTTTATTTTTAAGTTATAAAATCCCCTAAAACAATTCAGATAAAGTTAGTGGAGTCAGTAGGGACTGCACACTAAAATTCATTGGAATATGCACTCTACCACGCATATACCGGAAGACAGCTGGTAGTATACCGGTAATATACATATTAGAATAAACAAACTGTTATATTTACTTTAAAGATAAAAGCTTTGAAATTCACTTCAAAACAGATTGAAAGGCCATGTACACCTTTGTAACAAATGTGTAAATGAGCAGGATTAAAAAAGTCATATCACTGAGTTTTCTTCTCTTACGCAGGTCTACACATCTGCACGGTAACAGACTACAAAAACGTAATTGGCGCAGTCTGATCCTTCAGTTATCCTTTCATTTGACTCCTACTACTTCATAAATTTGGTAGGTTAGCAAGTAAGGGAAGAAGAATGACTGCTGGATCAGACTACAAAAGGGAGCGTGTGCAGTCTGTTACCAGGGAGAGACACAGGTCCGCAAAGAAGAAAACATTTATCAAGATAAGGCTACGTTCACACTGCCGGCTGTCTCCGGCAGTGTGAAGCCTGTTATTTTAGGATCGAGAAAAGCCAGAGAAAACATATAGTGCTTGCACAGTCTTTTTCTCAGTCTTTTCTCCGAAAATAACAGCGGCTATAGAATACAATGGGGTCCATCGGGACCTGTTATTTGCAGGTATGCTTTCTTCCTTTTCTATTTTAGATGCATTATAAAGTAAAAACTATTTGGTACATAGGTGGACATTGCGTTTAAATTCCAGATTGTGGTAGTGTTCTTCTCATAAATAAATCAGACAACACAACAAAACCATGTGTGGATCATAATAGGAGAAAGACCGACTACAAATTCTTTTCTAACCCACTCTTGGTTTATGCTTCAAAAATGTGCATACCCCCACCTAAACTGGAAGTGTAAAAGCACCCTTAGCATACATGGTCTTGGTTAAGTTATATTCTGCTCAGCTCTGTGGTATGCAAGTGGTATAAGACAGCACAAGACTATGCTGTACAAAAGCACAGGTTAACAATAATCAAGAAGGCTGCCAAGACAGACATGGCAAGGGCAGGAAATTTTGTATACAGAGCATGCTTTGTTGAGCTCTTAAAGAGTTACTGTCACTTAAAACTTCTTACATGTCACATATGTCAAAAGTTTTGATCGGTCAGGGTCTCAGAGCTGAGCCCCCCTCCCCCCGATCACTAGAATAAGCTGGAAGAAGCGTGCGGCTTTGTGCTTCACGGTTCAATACAGCTCACTGCAGGAGACTTGCTCTAAACATCTGCAATCTTCTTTCAGCTAGATCTAGAAACCGGTGGAGCACTGAGACCCCCACAGATCAAAACGTTTCACGTCTACCTTTTTTTTTCTTTAATTAACAGTAATGCTTTAAGCATTGTGGCCAGTTACAACAGTAGTTTCTCAAACTGTTATAGGAGTAATCCAGATACCACAACTAAACTATATACTTCTAGGAGACAAAAGAAAAAAAATCAATAGAAGCGCATTAACCTACCTTGGTCTCCCAGGGCCTCCACTGTGACGTCGTCCAGTCCTCTGCAGCTTGGGCTACTTCTGAGATAAGCTCTTGACTGCAGTGACGGGCAGTCAGCAATTTGCTGAGAAGACCATCACTGCAGTCAAGAGGACATCTCGGAAATAGCCAGAGCAGCAGGAAACCAGATGACATCACGGCAGGAGCACGGGGGACCGAGGAAGATGAGTGAGGCTCTTTTCTGCCACCCCAAGCAGTATATAATGTTGTTTTGAGTATCTGAATAACCCTACAGTTCTCTTGTGCAAGATCAGAAATATGTATACATGCATGCACACTTGTTCACAAATTCACATATGGTTTAACACTTGAAAGCCTTTATCACTCATACGTTATATGCTATAGTTGTAAAGAACAATTCATATCAAGGAAGGAAAAGGGCAGTGGACATAAAGAGCATCCACAGAGGGGGTGGAGTTAACATTAATCTGGACACTGAAATTCTACCTTTTAAATTGCTTTATTAAACAATTCAAAGGAAGTTTTGCCTTTATTGTGATTGTATAGCTGCATGTTGTACAATACTATTACAAATAGAATTAATCACAGTAACATTCAACTTTCACAATGAGGCATGATATCTCAGTAAGATCAAAAACACAATATGTATGAGTTACATAACAAAAAGTACTTTCTAGAAACGCTAGAGTTAAGACAAAACAATAGGTTCAAATTAAAAAGTAAAAGAAAGGCATTCCACTGGAATTTATCTACTAAACAGATCCTAGACGGTATGGAATGACGTACTAGTAACGGCGACGCTTGTTAGATCCATCAAAGTTTCCCCCTTGGTTTGCTCTACCATATCCACCAGGTCCACCACCAACTGCATTTACACCACCCATTGCTGGCTGAGCAGCTTCAGTTCCTGCTCTGTTAACCATGGGAGATCCCATTTGGGATGGAGATGGTTGTGAGAATCTATCATTGCGCTATAGTGCAATAGTTCAATTTGCAGTCCCAAAAGTTTTATATTTGTCATTATTATTGGATATATTCACAAAGTGCAGTGATGACGTTCAGAAGACAGTCCAGAAGAGTCGAACATAGAGGGAAGAAAGGAGCAACTACATTAGTAACTATATTACATGTAAAAATATATATATAAAAAAGGTTTGTGTGCTAGTATATAAAAAAAAAATTTCAAAGTGGATTATATTCTTTGCGGAAGCAAGTCAAAAGGATAATCCTACAGACTACGTAAAATTAGTTTACTACTACTGGCATGTAAATAGGTAACTAAAATAAATTTTGCCAAAAAGTAAAATTAAGAACTCACAGTGTAAAAGATCTCTCTTGCAAAGAAAAAAAAAAACAATACAAAGTTCCAATATTCAGTTTTCCAAGTAATATATATCTGTATTACTAGCAATTTGTTATGCTTGTATTACTATTAAAAACATTTATATAAGTATAAAACAAAGTTAAAGAAAAATTTACATGCTAGATTGCATGAAAATATTTTACTAGTTTACTAAACACAAAGTGCTCATATGCAATTTACAAGTATGAATATTTTTACATTTTACAAATACCCTTAAAATATATATTTAAAAAGCAACTCAAAAAGGTAAAAGTATCAAGTACTTTAGATTTGAGTGATGTACATATTTACACACAGAAAAAGGGTAAAATACATAACTAAAAAAAATAATTAAGAAAACTATAATACACAATTTAGTTTCCAACAAGTGATATAAAATGTGTGAAATTTACAAAAGACTTTAGAGCTGCTAAGTATGTAATGTTAACGCCGAATACAATACTTATCTCGCATAGTAACAAATTTTTTTTTTTTTTTATGTGAGCAAAGGCTATAAATATATTTAAAAAATGCTATTTACCATTTTTTTTATCCTAATTAAAAAAAAAATGTAATAAAAAAAGGACGCAAGTAAAAATATTACACACAAATATACTGACTCAAGCCTTATAATATACATTATTAGACTAATATTTATCACTTGAGTTGAAGACTGGTTTGTGATAGAGTGCAGGTGGCTAAATAGTACAATAAAAATAAGCCAACTGAATTCTACATTTCAATTATAATCACGTTTTTATTAGAAAATCTAATACATTACCACTGCTCCATTATCCGGCATCATTGCAGCTCCAATGCTTGCAGCTCCTTCAGAGCCCATTGTAGCACCGGGACCCATTGAAGGGCTTGAGACCGTTGCTCGATTGTTGATATTCATCCCCATCATTGGAGGAGGAGGTGGTGGTGGAGGAGGAGGACCTTGGTTACCAGCAGGAGCTGGGCTATAGGTATCTATGTAAAACAATCTATACTTAGAATGGTTCTTTCATCTGCTGTACCCATTGAAAAGTAAACTAATTCAAAAGGGTTATTGGGAAGAAAAAAAATAAGAAAAAATACAACTAAAGGCCATTTAGAAAATAAAGAACACTAGCTGAAAGGGGTATCCTCATTTCGTAATGTCATGGCATATGGCTAGTATATGCAATCAGTTTATGGTTGGTGGAAGTACAATCTCTGGGACCAATCATGATCAGTTTTTAGCAGAGCTCATGGCCACCCAGCTGCCGGCCCTTTAATTTTCAGGATTGATAGTCATCTCAGAGCAACACCCCCAACAATCATAAAGCAATAGCTTATCCTGGTGATAAGATAAATAAATATTTGAGGAGCAAAGAAAACACCACACTATAAACTGGTAGCTTAAGTGTGCACACCTGTAAACGAATACTTTGTTGAAACCCCTTTTGATTTTATTACAGCAATCAGACTTTTTGGGTAGGAGGCTACTAGCATGGCACATATTGACAAGCCAATGTTTGCCCGCTCTTCCTTGCTTAAGCGCTCCAAATCTGGGACTTCTCCTGGACACATCCCTTTTCAAATCGCCCCACAGATGTTCAATCGGATTAAGATCTGGGCCATTTCAAAATGTTATTCTTCTGGTGAAGCGATGTTTTGGTGAATTTCAATGTGTGCTTTGGGTTATGTGGAAAGGTGAACTTCCTCTTCATCTTTCTAACAGATGCCTGTAGGTTTTGTGCCAAAATTACCTGGTATTAGGAACTGTCCATAATTCCCTCAACCCTGACTAAGGAGCTCGGTACAAGCTGAAGAAAAACAATCCGAAAGCATGATACTGTAACTGGGTATGGTGTTCTTTGGGTAAGTGTTTTTTTTTTGCACCAAACATACATTTTGAAATAAGGGCCAAAAATTTCCACCTTGGATTTATCACACCATAACATTTTCCCACATGATTTTTGGGGACTTGATGCTTGTTTTCTGCAAACTTCCGCCAGGCTTGGATGTTTTTCTTTGTAAGAAAAGGCTTCCGTCTTGCCACCCTACTCCATAGCCTATTCAACTAAAGAATAAGGAAGACTGTTGCTATATGTAGTACACACAGAGTACTTGCCAGAAATTTCTGACGTTCCTCTTAAAATCCTCCTTGACAAATTTTCTTATCAGTTTTGAAGGGACGTCCACAGTTCATGGTAATGTCTTTGTTTTGCCATATTTTCGCCACTTGATGGACTATGTTCCATTGTACTTCTGATGCTTTGGAAATTATTTTGTATCCTTCTCCTGACATCTTTTAATAATAAGATCCCTCTGTTGGTTTGAAAGCTTTCTGTGGACCATGGCTTAAGTCATAACACAGCCAAATCCTCAGTAATAACAGGGTGTGTACACTTACGCAAAAAGTTTATTGGGAGCAGTTTTTTCTTTCTTTCCTCCTCAAATATTTTAATTAGTTTTTTTGCAATCGTTCAGGTTGTAGGTCACATTACATGGTGAAAAAAGTTGACAGGATTTATATTTTTCATTCTTTAACATCACAACAACCTGTGTAGATTTTTAATATCCACTTTATACTCCAGGTAAACTGCTTCCTGTCTTGTGTGTAACCTCTTGTCCGTGTAAACTCAGCACAGCAGAAAGAATTTGCTTAAAGGGAACCTGTCATCACTTTCATGCTGCCCAAATCATCAGGGCAGACCCCGCAGCTTCTTCTTGCCCTGATTTCATTAATAGATGTTTCCCTATACCCACACGGGGAGAGATTAAAGCCAGGCTTGTGGCAGCAGGAAAAAGCCACAGCACACTGCTCTGATGAGGAGCGGTTCAGGCAGCATGAAAGTGATCACAAGTCTCCGAAAAAAAAACTCTCCGTCAGACCAGGAAAAAGTTAGAAGAGGTAACAACTAGATTAACACACTAGCCCTGATTTACTAACATTATCCTGACTCTTTAACGGGTTATGCAACACTGAGTATTTATTTAACGCGACTAAAGGGGCGTGGTTTGCATAATTAGGGGCGTGTTCCCGACATTTTCCCGAAAACCCAACAGTTGTATTTAAAAACCCACCAGAAAAATAGTGAATTACTGAACTTGAAAACCCAACTGCCTTGAGGTGTGGGGAATCTGTTAAAGTGTGGTTTTTTTTGAAAATCATGTTACTTTGTCCCCTTAGTAGCTTTTTATATAATTTTTATTTTTTTTATTTTTTTTTATTTTGGCTTTCATTTCCTTTTTGCTGTTTGTTAACCCATTAACGACCATGAATGCAAAGTTACTTCCTGGTGCAGTGTTACTTTGCTTTACTCTTCATTTCTCCTGTGCGACACTTTTTTCACCGTGCGTCAGAATTTTATATCATGCAACAGAATTTTCTTGACATGTGTGAAACATTGATAGATACATGTGAGAAAAAATAGTGGGGGGGGGGGGGGGGGGGGGGGACACTCTGAAAATAACCTGACACTCTTAGTAAATCAGGGCCACTGTGCCAAGTGCTGTTTCCCTTGACAGTTTGATAATTATCCCTTTATGGGGGAGATTTATCAAAACCTGTGAAGAAGAAGAATAGTGCAATTGAACATAGCAACCAATCAGATACTTTCATTTTTCACGGGACTTTTTAAAAATGAAAGCAGCAATCTGATGGGTTTCTATGGGCAACTGCACCACTCTTCCTCTGCACATGTTTTGATGAACCTCTCCCTATATATATTCTCCTTCTTATTTTAATGACGGTAGTTATTGTCTCTGCCTAGCAGCACTTTTTTTTGTCAAGATAGCTTTTCTTGAAAAAGTTTACATTTCTTTAAAACAATAGAACAGAGGTCAACAAGATAAGTCTACAGAAATGAGGTGTGTAGCAATAGCTGCTCTTGAATACATTTTTGTAGATGGAAAGGCTAAAGCGAACAGTACATCTTGTGTGGAAAAATTATCAAGCCAATAAGCCTAACAATAAGAATTACTAACTAGCAAAGATAAACCCCATAATTATCACAGAAGAAAAATACTAAAATGTTATGCTGTTATTTTTATTCCCAAAAAATAATGATGAAAATAAAAACCTGCAACAACTGAATGCAGTACCATATTGTATGTAACAAACAAAAAAACAATAACCAATCAACTATTATGTCAAATAGGTTGTGTGGACGACAAAAAAAAGAAAAAAAAAAGTCTGTTTCTAAGATAAACAATCCCTACCTCCCATGTTTATTGCTCCACGGACGCCCATATCACCCATTCTCAAATCCTGTTCTCTCTGAAAATAAACATAGTTTTTGTAGTCAACCTAGATACATTTAAATAAAAAAAAATGTGTAAGGGAAGAGTATTTAACAGTTGTTTCATATGGTGTTTAATAACCATCATGCAGAAAAAAAATTAAAATGCAAATTTCAAGTTACTCCGGTTGAGTAACATGCTGGGGAAGGAAAATACATTTATAGTAATTATACGAAAACAGCTGTTGCAACAAAAGTGTTGAGTGTGACAAAATGTAATTTCTACGAATTTCCTTACTTCACCAGTGGTACATTATTAAAGTATTGCCAGGTTCAATTCCATACTCTGGCTACAGAAAGCCTCCAGACTAAAAGCGGTACTCAAGCCTGAATACATCTTATCCCCTATCCAAAGGATAGGAGATAAGATATCTGATCACGGGGGTACCGCCGCTGGGGACCCCTGCATTCTGTCATTCAGCACCCACCTTTGCGAGCTCTACGCAGCGCTGGAGGCTCAGAGTGAGCAGCGTGACAACCACGGGGCCAGAGCTATTTACTGATTTGATTAAACCAAGGTTTCAGCTCTCAGTGGCCTTTATTACTACTACATAACAGTATTTTTATCAACGGATATAGAATTTAGACAACTTAACTAAGCAAAAACTTGAGTAAAGAAAATTCTGCAGTTTTTCGAAAATAACTTTCTTCACAATAAATTAAGGGTCCATTATTTTGCTTTATAGATAAAGTACATCTGATATACCCCTCATAACAGTCATGGCTCCAGAAATATCAGAAGAGAAGAGTCTAGAGAAGTCAGGGCCGATTCACACTACATTTGCAGTGTACGGGTGCCGGATCCAGTTGGGAGGAGCGAAAACAGTCCGCTCCCATATCCCAGCCAGATCCCCATTCATTTCAATGAGCCGACCGGAGTCCAATGCTGACTCTGGTCGGCTCATTTTTTTGCCCCGTATGTGATTTTTCCACTGGACCTATAACCGTGGTATACCACTGTTTTAGGTCTGGTTAAAGAACCGTATACGGGGCAAAAATGAGCCGATCAGAGTCAGCGTTTGACTCCGGTCGGCTCATTGAAATGAATGGGGATCTGGCTGGGATATGGGAGCGGACTGTTTTCGCTCCTCCCAACTGGATCCGGCACCCGTACACTGCAAATGTAAGTGTGAACCCAGCCTCAGTCTTCCAAAATAATGGTCCAAGTATAGTTCATCCTATATAATAAGCTTACTTTTCTTACATCTTTATATTTTTGACATAACTGGGCTCTTTGATAAATGGTTCTTCTGGTTTTACACAACAAGCATTCATTAAAAAGTACCCTACATTCAAAAATATCAAGCAATAGAAAGCTGATGCAATACAAGTTTTTTTGTTCAACTCACTATTAAAACCACCTTGTGTCAACAAATCAGCTCAGATGTGTCCAGGCATGGACTGCACAATAATTAAGAAGTCACCAAGAAATTAGTAGGAGATCCTTTCAGCCCTATAAGTTGTGAGGTGCTTCCACTAAGAATCAGCCCACAAACTCAAACGGAACGAGATCTGTGGAATCTGAAGGCTAAGTCAGCACCTTGAACTGTTATTTTTCTTCAACCATCCCTAAACAATGTTTGCAGTGTGGTAGAGTCATGGGGGGTTGATTTATCCAGACATTTAGAAAGCTTTTTAAACGCACAAAATGTCCGTGCGACTTTTTGTGATGGTTTCTCAGATCAATTTAGCCAAGCCCTACATTTTCTGTGCGGCTTTTGAGTCAGACAAAAAGTCACATGTCCGCACAAAATCTGAATTTTTTTTAGAAGTTGCATCAGCTAAATTTTTCAAAGTATGTGCACTGTTTGATATATTTTCTGCAAGTCTGCAACTCTTGTGCTCTAAAACAGTTAAGAATCCACACCACTCTTTGTAAATGCCCCCCATTGTCCTACTGAAAGAGGCTACTGCCATTAAGGAATAAAAAAAGAAGGGAAACTGGTTTCACATGAACGTGTTACTTGCATATTCTTGCACCTTTATTATAGATACAAGCCTGGCCTGACCAGGTTTTCGACGACCTGAATTTACAGCAGTTGGATTAGTTTATCAGACCCATGGACAGGCCAGGACTTGTCTATAATATGCCTGTAAAAATATGCATAACACGCTTGGGTTGAGCCAGCCTTGTAAAGAAAAATATTTAAATAAATAATTTAAAATAAAAATTGCAAGGGGGATCGACATCTAAATTGTAGAGATCGACATCTAAATTAGTGCCCAGCGAGTGCACAGGCACACTGGATTTATAAAGAGTCGAGCTACATAAAGTCCTGCGCATAGCAGGCGTCCCCTGTGCGCAAAGCCACTTACCCTCAGCTGCAAGCACTCTCGGCGAGCGCAGCATGGGAGGTAAAAAAGTTGTAATGTTTGCATAAAGAGTGCTTGCGCAGAAATATGCAACTTTGACAGTTTCTACCAAGCAGCCATAATAAATTACCTCCAATGTAGTATACAGTATGGCATACAACCCTTGATAATTGTCATATACATATGTCAGTATTTCCGACACAAGATTATTATTCATGACTTGACATAATTTTTCGGGCGATTTGCACCAATGTGTTCCAGTTGCTTACTACTATTGTTCAATACTTTGCGGTCATAAAAGTTTAGGTTTAGTGCCATTAAATCCATGGGGGGGGGGGGGGAATTAAAAATAAATTAAATGAAGTACATAAGTACAATAAACATGAGTTTAAAGAATAATTGGTACAAAGGGAGAGCAGAGAGCAGACACTGGTCACCCACAAGGGTTTACAGTCTACAAAAGTTTCAGAAACAGTCCTGTTCCATAAAAACACTCCCACTGCTCCCACTGCTTTTTCACCGGAGTACCCCTTAAGGACAAAGCCCATTTTGGCCTTAAGGACCAGACCAATTTTATTTTTGCATTTTCGTTTTTTACTCCTCTCCTAAAAATCATAACGCTTATATTTCCATCCACAGACCCATATGAGGGCTTGTATTTTGAGTCACCAATTGTACTTTGTAATTACATCACTTATTTTACCATAAAATGTACGGCGCAACCAAACAAATTTTATGTGGGGAAATTGAAAAGAAAAACGCAATTTAGCAAATTTTGGAAGGTTTTGTTTTCACGCTGTACACTTACCAGTAAAAATGAAAAGTTTTCTTTATTCTGTGGGTCAATACGATTAAAATGATACCCAACTAACCCATGGTTAGTTCCAAGTCTACAGTCTGAACAAAGCTATGGTCACATATGCAGTGGTACTCATTGTCTATGGGGGCTACACAAAAGTTTACAGTGAGAACTTAATCCAGTAACCCTGTGGATAGGGGATAATTTTGGAGAACCTCTTTAAAACAGTGTTACAACACAACTGTCTGAATGAGGCCTTCCCAGCATTATACACAAAGTTCCATTGTATGAAAACCACTAGTAAAAAGCACACCTTCATTCTTTCTTTTAAATTCCAAAATTGTTTCTACTTTAAAACACAAACATCCTGTAACAGCACAGGAGCTATCTTAGGCTGGGTTCACACCACGTTTTGTACCAACAGTTCCGTATACGGCTGGGGGAGGGGGCGGGGGGGAAATCGAGGCGCCCGCACTCAGCCGTATTCGGGAACCGTATTTAATGCATGTCTATGAGCCGACCGGAGTGAACCGCAGCCTCCGGTCGGCTGTGTTTTCGGCCATATGCGGTTTCCCGACCGTAGGCAAAAACGCGGTAGACCATTAAATACGGTTCCCGAATATGGCTGAGTGCGGGCACCGCGATTCCCCCCCGCCCCCCTAGCCGTATACGGAACCGTAAGTATAAAACGTGGTGTGAACCCAGCCTTACACATTACAAACCGCTACCGTGAGAACAAAGGTTTATGAATACTTTATTTACAGAGCAGACCCATAAATATAGCAATAAATAACTCCATCCAAAAACTCTCTCTTCTGGTCAACATTTCCTGACAACTGTATTTATCTGCACACGGGATTGTGGTAGAACAAACAACATCTTTACAGAATTTACCTAGTTAAAGGAGTACTCCAGTGCAGGAATACATATCCCCTATCCAAAGGAGTGATAAGCGTCTGATCGTGGGAGGTACGACCCCTGTGACCCCCCCCCCCCCCCCCCCAATCTTCTGAAAGGCCCCTTGGCAGTCACCAAAAACAGGGCGTGTTGCCCCCCGCACAAAGCGGCGGCCGTGGACATAAGCAACTTTTTGTGCGACCCTTGTGGGTAAGCAAAAAATACCAATCAGCCCTACCTAAGCAATTTTCAGGTTTTAACTTTGCAGTGGTTGGGAACTTATCAAGTGAGAAAGTCGTACGTAAGCAAAAAAAAAAAAAAAAAGTCGCAAACCCCCTTCAAAAAAAGTTGCAAGTGTAAGTCAGGTGTAAGCAAGTGCGACTTTTTGTAAAGCACAGCTACAAGGCCACCTGCCGCATCTAGCACCCAGCCGCCAGCTACTGCAGGACCGAGAGGGCTATGAAATTACAGCACTGTTATTTCATATTTCCCGGGCAACCCTGTGATTGGTCTAGACTTCCCGGCCAATCACAGTTGCCAGAGGGAAAGTTACAGTGCCGTAACTTCATTTTCCCTGCTGGAAAGCCGGGGAGCAGAGCACAATGCCCCTGCTTCCCTGGCACCCACCTACGCCGCACTACTAAAACGCCCAGCAAGCCATTACAGTAAGGACATGCTGGGAGATGTAGTGTACAGCGCGGGCGGACAGAAGATGTTTGGACTGGTGAGAAGCTGGTCACCTGCCTGCACATCTTCCGCCTGGCCGCACTGCACCACTACAACTCCCAGCATGTCCTTACTGTAATGGCATGCTGGGAGTTGTAGTAGTGTGGCGAGTGGGCAGAAGATGTGCGAGCGATAAGCTTGCAACACGCATGCAGATCTCCTGCCCGTGCAGCACTACTACCACTCCCAGCATGTCCTTACTTGCTGACTTGCTTGTCAACCGCCTGCACATCTCCCACCAGCCTTTCACATGACTACAACTCCCAGCTTGCCCATACAGTGAGGACATGCTGGAAGTTGTAGTCGTGCGGCACAGGGGGAGGTGACAATAAATGTACTAACCCATATTCTGTGTTTTTTTCTGCTCATTTCAGATCAGTGTCTCCTGTGGACTACTTTGGATTCGGTGGACTACTACATTGGCCAGCTTTTTTAAAATTTTTTTATGTTAATAAAATTTAGGCTTGTTGTGGAGTTTTTTTTTTTTTAACTAAAAGTTTTTTTTAACATGTGTATTTTTTTTCTCTCTTCAAATTTACTTTACAGGCTTAGTAGTTGAAGCAGTCTTACAGCCGGAATCCATTACTAAGCTGAGGCTTAATGTTAACCCCATAAATAGCTAGCGCTAACCCCCAATTATTACCCCGATACCCACCGCCACAGGTGTGATGGGAAAAGCCGGTACCAACAGACCCTGAGCGTCAAAAATGGCACTCCTGTGCCTAGGTGATAACAGGCTGGCGTTTAGGCTGGGGAGGGCCAGTAACAATGGTCCTCATCCACCCTGGTAAGGTCAGACTGTTGCTGCTTAGTTAGTATCTGGCTAAAAATGAAAATAGGGGGAACCCTGTGCGTGTTTTTATTTTTATTTTTTATATTTAATTATTTATGGAAAAACGTGTGGGGTTCCCCATATTTTCATTCTCAGCCAGATACCAACAGAGCAGCAACAGCCTGACATTACCCGGGTGGGCGAAGGACCATTGTTACTGGCCTTCCCCAGCCTGTTATCGCCTAGGCCCAGGAGCACAATTTTTGACAATTCGGGCATGTTGGTACTGGCTCTTCCATGCACTCCTGTGGCGGTGGGTACTGGGGTAATAATTGGGGGTTAGCGCTAGTTGTATTTCGGCCTAACACTAAGCCTCAACATAGTAATGGATTCCGTCTGTAAGACAGCTTCCACTACTAAGCTTGTTAAAGGGGTACTCCGCCCCTAGACATTTTATCTCCTATCCAAAGGATAGGGGATAAGACGTCTGACAGCGGGGGCCCTGCCTCTAGGGACCCCGTGATCTGTCCTGCTGCACCCCCATACACCAGCAGCCTGGAGCTATGTTTGTTCCGTGGCAGATTACGGGCGATACAAGGGGGATGGGGTAACCTGATGTCACACCCCCTCGTGATGTCACATCCCGCCCCTATGGGAGGGGGCAGGACGTGACGTCACGAGGGGCACGGGCCTGACATCACGATACCCCGTCCCCCGTATCGCCCATCATCAGCCACGGAGCAAACATAGTTCCAGGCTGCTGATGTACCGAGGAGCAGCAGGAAAGATGGGGACCCCCGCGGTCAGACATCTTATCCCCTATCTTTTGGATAGGGGATAAGATGTCTAGGGGCGGAGTAACCCTTTATGTAAATTTAAAAAAAATAAATGCAAAAAATCATTTGTAAAACTCATTAAAAAAACTCCCCCACAAGCCCTCTAACCATTTTTATTAATATAAAAAAAATATATATTTTTTTTTAAATAAAACACACCATCGTAGTTCACCGAATCTGAAGTAGTCCACAGAATACACGGATCTGAAATGAGAGAGAAAAATAAAAATGGGATAGTACATTTAGGGTTGAAAAAGTTAAACCCTAAATGTGTTTATGGGGGCTGTGTCTCAGCTGTTGGACCCCGGTCAATCACTTACCCCCTATCCTTTGGATAGGGGATAATTGTTCCGGCATCAGAGCACTCCTTTAAATACTAACACTTTCTACAAACTCATTTAGAGCAGAGATAATATGTAACAAAGACAACATACAGTCATGGCCATAAATGTTGGCACCCCGAAATTCCCTTTGTGTGTATTGAAACTAAACAAAAAATAAAAAAATAAAATAAAAAAGGGGAGGAAAAAAAAAAAAAGCTAATTGGACATAATGTCACACCAAACTCCAAAAATGGTCTGGACAAAATTATTGGCACCCTTAATATTTTGTTGCACACACTTTACAAAAAAATTATAGAAATCAGTGGCTTCCTATAACCATCAATAAGCTTCTTACACCTCTCAGCCAGAATGTTGGACCACTCTTCCTTTGCAAACTGCTCCAGGTCTCTTATTGGAAGGGCGCCTTTTCCAAACAGCAATTTTAAGATCTCTCCACAGGTGTTCAATGGGATTTAGATCTGGACTCATTGCTGCCACTTCAGAACTCTCCAGCACTTTGTTGCCATCCATTTCTGGGTGCTTTTTGACATATGTTTGGGGTCATCGTCCTGCTGGAAGACCCAAGATCTCGGACGCAAACCCAGCTTTCTGACACTGGGCTGTACAGTGTGACCCAAAATCTGTTGGTAATCCTCAGATTTCATGATGTCTTGTACACATTCAAGGCACCCAGTGCCAGGGGCAGCAAAAGGACCCCAAAACATCATTGAACCTTCACCATATTTCACTGTAGGTACTGTGTTCTTTTCTTTGTAGGCCTCATTCCGTTTTCGGTAAACAGTAAAAAGATGTGCTTTACCAAAAAGCTCTATCTTTGTCTCCCCTGTCCACAAAATGTTTTCCTAGAAGAATTTTGGCAAAGTGTAGTCTTGCTTTATGTCTGTCTGCAATGGGGTCCTCCTGTGTCTCCTGCCATAGCGATTCATTTCATTTAAATGGTGACAGTTCGCGTTGACACCGATTCTCCCTGAGCCTGCAGGACAGCTTGAATATCTTTGGAATTTGTTTGGGGCTGCTTATCCACCATCCGGACTATCCTGTGTTGACACCTTTCATCAATTTTTCTCTTCCGTTCACGCCAAGGGAGATTAGCTACAGTGCCATGGGTTGCAAACTTCTTGATAATGTTGCGCACTGTGGACCAAGCAAATCTAGATCTCTGGAGATGGACTTGTAACCCTTAAGATTGTTAATATTTTTCCACAATTTTGGTTCTTAAGTACTCACACAGTTCTCTTCTATTTCTGTTGTCCATGCTTAGTGTGGCACACACAGACACACAATACAAAGCCTAAGCAACCTTCTCTCCTTTTTATCTGCTTTCAGGTGTGATATTTATATTGCCCACACCGGTTACTTGCCCCAGATGAGTTTAAAGGAGTATCACATGCTTGAAACAATCTTATTTTCCACAATTTTGAAAGGGTGCCAATTTTGTCCAGCCCATGTTTGGAGTTTGGTGTGACATTATTTCCAATTTGCTTTTCCCCCCTCCCTTTTTTGGTTTAGTACCAATACACACAAAGGGAATAAACATGTGTATAGCAAAACATGTGTTACTGCAATCCTTTTCTGTGAGAAACACTTCATTTTCTAGAAAAATTTCAGGGGTGCCAACATTTATGGCCATGACTGTATGCTAGCATATTCCCCATATTCCATATACAGTGGACATAAACTGAGATTCCACATAGAATTTCCACGAAATTCCATGCAGATTTGGCTTATAGCACCCTTCCATCGAGATCAATGGTAGGTTGCTGCAAGCAGAATCTGCACAGAATTTCCACTGACGAGTTTACATGTTCGGAAGTTCTACAATTGAACTTAGAACTGGATTCAGGCCGAATACTAAACCTGCTCAATTTTCTTGTGGAAATTGTCAGAGAAGTTGTGTGCGCCGATGCAGCACTTATACAGATGCCAGATCATTTTGAACAGTGCAGATCCACAGAGAAAATTCAGCGAGGAAATGTGTGAGCAGACCACAAGAGTGAATAGGATAAATACAAATTTCTAGATAAAAAAAAACATTTCTAGTACATGTGCATCGGGTTTTCAAAAAAACCTTACTTGTACTGTATTGTAAAATTGCAGACGATCTGCAGTGCATAATCTGCACCAGATCAGTCATCTAGACCCAGTAGAACATTTTAATTCTGTTTAAATAACAGATGTCAATCAAAGTTATGCATCCCATGCTTTTTATTATCAATTTACAAGTACTGTACATGTAAAACACTAAGTCACAAAATTAACACATTTACCTACTTAGATACCTCAATGAAAAGCATAACAGTCACATAGGCACGTTACAGTCCTTAAAGTGACGCTAGGAAATTTAAGTCCAAGATTTGGGGGAAGCGCTGTTATTGAGCCAATACATGTGTTAAGTTGACCATTTGCAGCAGTTTGGCTTTCCTTTTTCCATGTCTTTTCCCACCTCTCCTTGTGGGCTTCTTCTTCTTCCCAATTTTCATTGTTGTGTGAATCTTAAAAAATTATAATTAAATTTGTTTTACAACACAGAAAATCACTTATTTTCAGATCAAAACACATTTGGCAACTTATACACCTTTTGCCATTATGTGAAAAGAAATTAAAATTTTAATAAAAAATAAATAAAAAGCTACATACAGGGGTCCATCTCCAGTTCTCACTTTACAGGAGAGGTAGTATAACTTAAAATTGTAAGTGAAAAATTAAGTAAAGTCCATTTTACTTATCTGCTAACTATGCATAGACTTATGTGAGTGTCATAACATTTTGTCTTTGGCAGAAATCACAGCAACACAGTCTTAGGGGATATCAATCAGATCTCTACTAAATCAGCAGTATATGACACCCACTGAGCATGAGGCCTTAAAGGGGTACCCCGCCCCTAGACATCTTATCCCCTATAAAAAAGGATAGGGGATAAGATGTCAGATCGCGGGGGTCCCGCTGCTGCACCCACCTGTTGTGGCTTTCGGAAACGCTGGAGGCTTTGGCTCACGACCACGGTGACGGGAGATCGTGACGTCACGACTCTGCCCCCGTGACATCACGATCTATCACCGTGGTCGTGAGGGGTTAGGATGAGAGCCTCCAGCGTTGCCGGAAGCCGCAACAGGTGGGTGCTGCAGCAGAAATCCCGGGGATCCCAGCGGCGGGACCCCCGCGATCTGACATCTTATCCCCTATCCTTTCGAGAGGGGATAAAATGTCTAGGGGCGGAGTACCCCTTTAAGTCAATTTCCAGTATTAAGTATGTAGCTGGCATCCTTTAGGATACTTGTAGGCAGTTATGTTTTATTGCCTAATGACAATCAGCTGTTTCTCTGATCTCTGGAGCGCCGATCACAGAATCAGTTTTAATGGCGAGTCATGAGCAGAAAGGAAAAAGAAAAATCATGCATTTGTGCTGGCTCACATCATACAAATAAAAGGCACACTAGACGTAAACCAAAATGGACCCCATTAAGAGTCAATGGGATAGGTTGGGATCTTTCCCCATTTACGGACTATGTGATGGAGCTCCTGAAAGGGGTTTCGATGCAGATGTGCACTTAGTTTTGGAGTTAATTGAAATTAGCAGCTTTTCAGACAAATGCAGTGGTGTGTAAAAATTGCTCTTATTAAAAGGTCGCAAAAAAAAAATAAAAAATACAGTACAGCTTGCTGTGTTTTCTCTTTTTAGGGACGATTTTATACACACACACGAAAAAGGGTAAAGACATATAAGTCCCCCAAATATCCCTTGCATTTCAAGTAGTCATTGGAAGGGTGTATTAGGCACTTGATATACTGTTACTCTTTAATACCCTGAGTTAGTTTAAACTTTGTATCAGGCTGGGTTCACATCGCGTTTTTTAGGTTACGGGACCCGGCCCATTTCTCATTCATTTCAACGAGCCAACCGGAGTCCAACGCTGACTCCAGTCAGCTAATTTTTGCCCTGTATATGGTTTTCTTACCGGACCTTCGCATGTGTAGCGACGTGATGACGGTGACGGAGAGCGTGGATCCCGGGGAAGAAGACGTCCGGAGCGTCGGGGACATCACAGGGACGCGGCGACAGCGATGGAGCGACATCCAGGACAGCGGTGATGGGTCCGGAGCGGCAGGGACAGGTGAGTACTACCTCCTATCCAGTGGTCTTCAACCTGTGGACCTCCAGATGTTGCAAAACAACAACTCCCAGCATGCCCAGACAGTCAACGGCTGTCCGGGCATGCTGGGAGTTGTAGTCTTGCAACATCTGGAGGTCCGCAGGTTGAAGATCACTGTTGAGTGCAGAATCTTTTTTTTTCTAGATTTTGCACCTTTAAAATAGGGTGCGTCTTACGGTACTGTCTTAGTTGCAGCAGAAGCCAATGAACTGCAGACTCCTCCCAACAGTTCTACTCTTTAACTCTGAGCTACACAGCTCAGCCCTACGTGATAAATATTTGCTAGGTGCAGGACCCACACATCTCAGGAACAACCCTCAATACTGTCTCCTTGCAGTGGGTACGGATTAATTGAAAGCAATGAACAGCTGAACAGGCTGCTTTATGCACTTTTTCTAGATCCCTCAAAGGCAGTGGCATATACAGCATAGCACGACAACTAAGCTTAGTTTCACAGTATTGTAAGGAAGGGTATGCCCATCATAAAGATTGATCAAACAGTCAGATGGGGTACAACAACCTTCACGAGAAGGGGTATATTAATAAAATAAGAACACCCCTAGACTCATGGCACCCTAAACTTTCAGGAGGTATTTAGTCATCATTTTTAGGGAGGCCACAGGTCTTTGATTTGATTGACAGCACAGGGCTTTTCAGGGGCTACATACAAATAGTCACAAGCTTATGCAGGTTCTCCAAAAAAATTGTTTAGGTACAATTGTTAATTCTTTAGGCGCTACATAAATCATTCCTCTAATAAGCAAGAAGTACTTAAATGGGCACTGTCAGATTCAAAAACTTTTTAACCTTTCTAATCTACTTCATAAGAAAATTAACTGCTATGACCAAAAGATGAGAAACGAAAGTCAGAGCCTTCACAAAGAGGTCCCCAACCTTTAAAGGACATCTGCAGTGCTGGTACTTAAAAAAATAAAGTTTACCTCATCTGACAGCTCATTAAAAGACCTTTCCAAAGATACCTCATTTGTCCAAAACGGTCCAGCCGTTCTCTGGTAATTGTCACCAAAAGCAGTAAGCAGCCTTGTCATAAAGACTACATTTCCCATGACCCCCTGTGCTTGCTTCCTGTGAGCTGCTGCTCCCCCCCCCCCCCTCCTCTCCCTCCAAGGAAATTATAATAAAGTGACGCCCACAGCTCCTTCCCTTGTGGTTATCCCCTCCCATCCTCACCACATGTTCTCCCCTGTCCAATAGGAGAGCTGGCTGCGGCTGCCTGGAAAACAGCTTACGTAGCTATAATGTACAGTGTGGAGTTGCAGGGGTGCCTCCAGCTGTTGCAAAACTATAATTTCAGGCATGTCTGGACAGCCAACAGCTGTCAGGGCATGCTGAGAGTTGTAGTTTTGCAACAGCTGGAGGTGCTCTGGTTAGGAAACACTGGTATAGATTATAGTGCAACATTTAGGGACTGAGGACAGGGGGACAATGTGGACTTATGGACCTCTCAGCAGCAGTGACCCACAGGAATGCTATGCTTTCTCTCAGCAGCACACTGCTGTAAACTTTATTCCAAGAGGGCAGTGAGAAAAGGGTCCAGTAGTCCACACAGTACAATAGCTAACATGGTTGTGAGAGGCAGGCACAAAGGGTTACTGCCTTCACTGACAGCAGCACACTTCAGCACCGGGACCGAGGGGGGGAGCCGGCCGTGCTGAAGCTGATTGCAGGCACAGGCTCTGTTTCTGCTCACATCCAAACGGCTCAGCTCACAGCCCTGAAACTCCCCTACTATGCGCTCAGCCAATTAGAGCAGAGCACATAACAGCCTAATGAATATGTATGAGGTTGGAAGAAGAGAGAGAGCCCGAGGAGCTGCAGGGGGAGTGAAGGATCATGGGAGTTTGTGACGTAGCATCGACCTAGCTGACAGCCCCATAGGGAATAACAGGTAGACGCTACTCACATTAGAGCCCCAGGCAGCAACTTCCTGTGATAGCAAAGCAGCTAAACTGTGCAGAAAAGGTAATGGAGCACAATTAGTAAGTTCATTAGCACTGCAGTTGTCCTTTAACAGCTCAATATTGAGATTGACAATGGCTTTAGATAACAGAACTGAACCTCCTAGAGATGGTTAATAAAAATATAAATAAAATAAAAAAGTGGAATTTTTTTAAATCAACTGATGCCAGAAAGTAAATTTTATAAATTACTTCTATTTAAAAATCTTAATCCTTCCAGTGCTTATTAGCAGCTGACTACTACAGAGGAAATTATTTTCTTTTTGGAACACAGAGCTCTCTGCTGACATCACAAGCACAGTGCTCTCTGCTGACCTCTGCTGTCCATTTTAGGAACTGTCTAGAGCAGCATGTGTTTGCTATGGGGATTTTCTCCTACTCTGGACAGTTCTTAAAATGGACAGAGATGTCAGCAGAGAGCACTGTGGTCATGATGTCAGTAGAGAGCTCTGTGTTCCAAAAAGAAAAGAATTTCCTCTGTAGTATTCAGCAGCTAATAAGTAATGAAAGGATTAAGATTTTTTAATAGAAGTAATTTACAAATCTGTTTAACTTTCTGGCACCAGTTGATTTAAAAAATAAATAAAGTTTTCCACTGGAGTACCCCTTTAACCCCTCATCTTTGTAAGCACAAGAGTTTTCACAAGATCTGGAAGTGTGAAAAGCTTGTGCGAAATTTGCAGTGAAGCAAATAAATAATAAAAAAAAATAAAAAAAAAGGTACAGAACACTTTCACCATCTTAATTTGACTAAGAAACCTAACGCAAACTGAATATATGTGGAAAATGCAGGGCACCAGACAGTTGTCCTCTATAGAGAAGAGTGACCTCATATGCAGCACTATTTATATGTGCTCTCTCCCAAAAATCAGATGGTATTAGCCTTTTGTGCAAGCAGACAAGACTTAGGACCCGTCCACACTACAGACATTCCCTTTGCTGTAGAATCCTATTGTTCTCAATGGGATTTTGCTACTCTGTGCACACTGCGGCATGGAGGCAGTGAATACCACCAGCAGAATGGAGGTCCACAGAAAAGAATGAACATCTCTGGGTGGAATTCCACCAATCTGCATTGCCGCCTATGAGATGGTGAGTGTCCATGCAGTCCCACCACTGATTATTTCAGCAGCTCCTGCTTCAAGCAGATTTCTGCTAGCTTAATGACCGCAGTGTGAATGAGGCCTAAAAGAGGAAAATAGGAGCATAATATTTTCCGCATCACGTCAAACCTGACATTGAACATGGAAAATTAGAATAATGTCAAAAAATAAAAAGGTGAGGTCAAAGGTCATAATAATGGCTATAAAGCTTTCAAATCAGTTTCATGTGACTGACTTAACTACGAGAGGGCGCTCATTTAGGGAGGAAACATGGCGCCAAATCTTTTATTGTTACTAGGGTGGTAGCATCTGCAATGTTTCCCTAATCCAGACAGGAGCCACTCACTGATGTCACAACAGATCCCGCTGGCCTATTTTTGTCAGCTAGAACGGTGCTACACATTGCAGTTTTTTTTTAAATCATATTCCAGAAGCAAATGTGGTTGTCTCAGGAAAGAGAAATAGCAGAAAGCTTAAAACATAATTCATTATCAAGCAATTACATAGTGGTATAATACACAAATCTATCATTTTTACTGCCAGAGGGAAACAACTTAGGGTCAAGTTTAAAAGAGTCTAAATCATTTTTAATTTCATTTAAGTGAACATTACACCGGGGCGATTATTTGCCAAAAAGGCCAATTACCTAGTATAAGGGAGCTCTTACATGCACTGGCATAAGCTGCTGTGTGCAATACTGCACTTCAGGCAAAACCTGGACGTGCCACTTTAAAACGTGGTAAGGTCAGATGCCACCCGCAAGTAGCAGTTAACAGTTAGTGCTTGGTGCTGCAGCTAGCTACCAGCACTTAAGATATAATGCTAAAATCTGCACCAAAAATGTACAGCAAAATGAATTTGATTTGAAATCAGATTTGAAAATCAAGAACACATACATTTCCACATATAAACCTGTTAATATAACATCCATTTGCCTTCTACAGTAACTTCTGCTGTACATTGTATTTGCAAAGTAAAATCCATTGCATTTCCACCACGTATGACGCTAGCCTTGAACAAGACACCTTGCTGGCGCATATGCACATGTTGCACAAGATGAGCGTGTAACACTTTCCTGCAGGGTTTTAAAATTTCAAGCATCTACAGAGACTGCTCAGCATCAATGTATTCAGCACAGCGACATATTTGTAAACAGTGATGTCAATATTAAAAAATAGGCCACTGTCAGTAAATGATTCAAATGTACGGTAAGTTTTATTTCAAGACATTTTAACCTCTCTGGCGGTATGATTCGGTCTGGAAATTTGTACCAAAAGCGGTACAATTTTTTGCATTGAATTTCACATCTCCCCCCCCCGCCCATTTCACATCTCCCCCGTCACATTCCCTCCCCCCGTGTCACATTCCCCTCCCCCCGTGTCACATTCCCCTCCCCCCGTGTCACATTCCCCTCCCCCCGTGTCACATTCCCCTCCCCCCGTGTCACATTCCCCTCCCCCCGTGTCACATTCCCCTCCCCCCGTGTCACATTCCCCTCCCCCGTGTCACATTCCCCTCCCCCGTGTCACATTCCCCTCCCCCGTGTCACATTCCCCTCCCCCGTGTCACATTCCCCTCCCCCGTGTCACATCCCCCCTCCCCGTGTCACATCCCCCGTGTCACATCCCCCTCCCCCCGTCACATTCCCCTCCCCCCGTCACATCCCCCCCTTGTCACATCCCCCTTCATGTCACATCCCCCTTCATGTCACATTCCCCTTCATGTCACATTCCCCTTCATGTCACATTCCCCCTCCCCCTGTCACATTCCCCCCTTTGTCACATTCATCCCCCCCCCTTTTCTTGTCCTGCAGCAGCAAATACACTAGGTTTGCCGGGCAGATTTCAAACCTAGTGTATTTGCTGCAGAACAAGCCCTTTCCCCTTCAGCCAATCACTGGCTTGAAACCACTGCGGCCTGTGATTGGCTGAAAAGGGAAAGGTCCTGTAAGATGAATAGTGAAGAGAACAGGGACCAGAGCACACGGAGGGGAACGGCATCTGCAGGGACCGGGATTAGGCAAGCAAAAGTTTTTTTTAATTTTACTACTTTTCCTTTTACACTTAGCTCCGTGTTTTTCTAAACAGTGTGCCTCCAGCTGTTGTGAAACTACTACTCCCAGCATGCCCGGACAGCCTTTGGCTGTTCAGGCATGTTGAGAGTTGTAGTTTTGCAACAGCTGGAGGCCCCCTGGTAGGGAAACATTGACTTTTAATGTTTTTCTTTACCTTCTCTGGCCGGCCCCCGCCACTGGCGCCGACCCGAGCAGATAATCGCATGTTTTCCCGGTGGCCGTATCGCAGTTGGCTCCTCCCAGCAGGCTATACCCGCCTTCAGGCTCTGAGTTAGTCAGTTTAAGTTCCAGAGCAATAGGAGGAGACCAATAGGTCAAAGACCCAAAAACTGTCCGAGAACCAGAAGAAAAAACTAACTGAACACACGCTCGGACAGAGAACCAAAGGAAAAAAAAAAAAAAAGGGCGGGAGCTGTGTCCCCCCAATGGATCCTTCGAGAAAGAGATTTTACGTTAAGTGTTAAAAAATCTCCTTTTCTCTATCGGCTCCATTGGGGGACAGACCGTGGGACGTACCAAAGCAGTCTCTTGGGTGGGCAGATAAGTAATCAGGCAGACGGCCGATCCACTGCCGCCTGCAGCACTTTACGCCCCAGACTAGCATCAGCCGATGCGAAGTATGAACCCGGTGAAACTTCGAGAAAGTGTACGAAGACGACCAGGAAGCCGCCTTGCAAATCTGCGAGACCGAGGCCCTATTCTGGAGAGCCCAGGATGCCCCCACAGAACGCGTGGAATGAGCCACAACCCTGAAAGGAGGAATCTTCCCCGTACAGCGATAGGCTTCCGAAATGGCGGACCGAATCCACCTGGAAATGGTGGCCTTGGAAGTAGGTTGCCCCTTGCGACGACCTTCCGTAAAGACGAAAAAGGAAACACACTGACGAAACGAAGAAGTGACGAAGATATAAGACCGAACAGCCCGAACAATGTCCAGGTTGTGTAGTAAGCGCTCCTTAGGATGCGAAGGAGCCGGACAAAAAGACGGGAGGACAATGTCCTCATTCAGATGAAAAGCAGAGACCACCTTAGGCAAAAAGGAATTATCTGCCCGAAAACGACCTTGTCCTGGTGGATCACCAGAAACGGAGAACGACAGGAAACAGCTGATAATTCAGACACCCTCCGGATGGAGGTGATGGCCACAAGAAACGCCACTTTCCAAGAAAGAAGGCGGAGAGACACCTCTCTGAGGGGCTCAAAGGGTGCACCCTGGAGGGCACTCAGAACAAAGTTCAAGTCCCAAGGGGGAGAAGGTGACCGATAAGGAGGAGCACCGTGCGCCACTCCTTGCAGGAAAGTCCGGACATGAGAATTAGAAGCGAGGGTCCGCTGGAAAAGAACAGTAAGGGCCGAAACTTGACCTTTAAGGGAACAGAGACAATCCCAGCTCCAGCCCCGACTGTAAAAAGGAGAGGAGACGGGGAACTGAGAAGGTCACCGGGGAAAAGTCCTGAGCTTCACACCAACGAAAATAAGACCGACAAGTACTGTGGTAAATTCTAGCGGCAGAGGGCTTACGAGCCTTTAGCATGGTGTGAATGACTTGTGAGGAGAACCCGCGGGCCCTCAAAACCACGGTCTCAACCGCCACGCCGTCAAATGCAGCGACTGTAAAATGGGGTGGCAAAGAGGAACCCGAGAGAGAAGGTCCGGGCGGAGCGGAAGGCGCAGTGGAGCGTCGTCCAGGAGCCCGACTATGTCGGCATACCACGACCTTCGGGGCCAATCTGGAGCTACCAGAATGGCGGAAACTACTTCAGCCTTGAGCTTCCTCAGCACTCTGGGAAGGAGCGGAAGAAGAGGGAACAGATAAGGCAGAGCGAGCCCCGTCCAAGGAGTCACTAGGGCGTCCACGGCCAAGGCCTGAGGGTCCCGCGACTTGGACACAAACGGAAGAATTTTCCGATTGTGCCGGAATGCGAAGAGGTCCACATCCGGAAAGCCCCAGAGGTCGTAGAGCTGCGTGAAGACCTCCGGATGAAGAGACCACTCGCCGGGGGTCGGGTGAGGACCGACTGAGGAAGTCCGCTTCCCAGTTGAGCACTCCTGGAATGTGGATCGCCGAAATGGCCGGAACCTTGCTTTCCGCCCAGATGAGAATCTTTGTCACCTCGGCCATGGCTGCCGAGCTGCGAGTGCCGCCTTGTCGATTTATGTACGCCACATCCGTGGCGTTGTCCGACTGGACACGGACAGGACGGGACGGGACTGAAGCTGGGACTCCCAAAGAAGAAGACAAAGAAGAATCGCCCGTAATTCCAATATGTTTATCGGAAGTAGGGTCTCCTGGGGAGCCCAGAGACCCCGAACCGTCCAATCCCTGAACACGCCACCCCAGCCTGACAGGCTGGCAACCGTCGTAACCACCTGCCAATGAAGGGGAAGGAAAGACCGCCCCTGGAGAAGAAGGGGCGAGCGGAGCCAGAGAAGAGACTGACGGACCCTGGGAGGGAGAGTAATCTGACGATCCAGGGACAGAGGCGACCTGTTCCATCGAGAAGGAATCGCCAGATGGAGAGGGCGATAATGGAAATGAGCAAAGGGCACGGCCTCCATGGCTGCCACCATCCGACCCAGGACTTCCATACAAGTGCGGATGGAGACTGATACCTGAATCCGCAGGGAGCGGATCCCCTCCCGGAGCGCCAGACACTTATCCGGCGGAAGATAAATTTGGGCAGAGACCGTGTCGAAGCGAAACCCCAGAAAGGTTAGGGACTGGGTAGGACGGAGGACTGACTTGTCCTGATTGACCAGCCAGCCGAAACAAGTCAGAGTGTGGAGAGTGACGACCAGATTCTCCAGAGTCTGGGCTCTGGATGGAGCCATGATGAGAAGGTTGTCCAGATAGGGTATCACCGAGATGCCTCTCGAACGTAACAGGCCCCTCACGGGTGCAAGGACCTTCGTAAAGACCCGAGGAGCCGTGGCTAGGCCGAAGGGGAGAGCTACAAATTGAAAGTGCCCCTCCGGATCCGCAAAGCGGAGGTACCGATGATGGCCCGGAAATATTGGCACATCGAGGTAGGCATCTTGATGTCCACTGAGGAGAGGAACTCCCCCTGTTCCAGGGATGCCACCACCAAGCGGAGAGATTCCATCCGGAAGTGGCGGATGAGAAGATGACGGTTGAGACGCTTGAGGTCTAGGATTGGCCGTACAGAACAGTCCTTCTTGGGGACCACAAAGAGATTTGAATATAAACCCCGAAAACGTTCCTCTCGGGGGACAGGAACAATGACCCCCTAGAGAAGCAGGGACTGGAGAGCCGCACGAAATTGCTTCGCCAGGGGAGGAGACCGGGGGGCCCGGAATCGAAAAAAGTGATCCCTCGGAAGGGAGGCAAATTCGATTCTGTAACCGTGGGATACCACGTCCCTGACCCACGAGTCCAGAATGTATGAGGTCCAGATGTCTTGGAAAACAAAAGACGACCTCCCACCCGCAAGGAAACCGCGGGTGGGGGCCTGACTTCATGCAGAAGTGGGTTTGCGGTTGGAGTCCGACTTCCAGGACGGTCGTGCCCGAAACGAGGGAGCCTTCTTGTCCCTCGAGGGCGCCTGCCCGGACCCCTTGTTGGAGCCAGAGGTCCGAAAGGACCGAAAGGAAAGACTTCCTTTGGGAAGTAGGACGAGCCTTACTTTGAGGTAACAAGGAACTCTTACCTCCCGTTGCCTCGGAGATAATCTAATCAAGACGTTTGCCAAAAAGACGGCCACCCGTAAAGGGAAGCTCAGTGAGAGACCTTTTGGAGGAGGCATCCGCATTCCAAGCCATAAACCACATAGAGCGGCGGAGGGCTGCTAGATGACCCACAGCAAAGGCAGAACAACGGGCTGCCTGCATGGAAGCTGCACATAAAAAAGTCCTCAGCCTTAGCGCAACGGAGAGCCAGAGCAGATAGATCCTCGGGGGGGGGGGATCCCGCTAAGATATCCTGATGGAGCTGTTGACACCACTCCGACAGGGCCTTGGACACCCATGTCGAAGCGAAGATGGGAAAAAGAGAAGAGCCAGCTTTGACCAATCTAAACTTTTGACATGTCTGGAAAACATGTTAAAGGGTTACTACTCTGCTCCCGATCGTCCGGAACATTGAGTTCCTAATGCTGTTCATGCCCACCTCCTTGTGACACCACGCCCAGTCATGTGATATCACGTCCCGCCCCCTCAATGCAAGTCTATGGGAGGGGGCATGACGGACGCTGGGTAGCGGAGTCACCCTTTAAAAAAAAGTTTTTCCAAGTGACAGGGACATTTCGAGTTTAATCAGTAGCGCTACAAAAAGGGATAGTGTAGCCTAGGTCTAAATAAAAGGTACACATGAAAATAAAAGAATGTAAGATTGCAAATGATTAAAAAGGATTATACCAGTCACAATAAGTGTTTCAAATCGCAGTGGTGACCCGCCTCAGTCAGTGATTGGTTGAGCAGGCATTTCCTGCATAAGAGAAAAAAAAATATGTTGGAAGTAGTAAGCAGCGGCAATCGGAATAGCAGCTGCAATTTACTTTGTTATATATATATATATATATATATATATATATATATATATATATTTATTTTTTTTTTTTTTTTAATGCCCAGAACCACCTATTTAAACTAACTATCATAATTATCTGGTCCTAAAAAGGGAAAGATTTTTACAATTATCAATAAAAGAAAAGTGTAAAAGAAAACTACAGATAAACACAAATCATAACATTTGTATAGCACAACGAGGTGACAGCTTGTCATGTGTGTGCTGAAAAACACAAGCTAAAACGTCCATAAGAAAAAAAAAATTATATATAGTTGTTGCACAATTCCTCTTGGGAACGGATTGTTTAAAATAATCCCCTTACTGTATTATTTTTTACATTCAAAAAAGTTCAAATTTCAGTACACAAAATGTTAATATGTGCATCAAAAGATAGAACATAGAAATGTGGAGTTATGAATTTACTTTTCAGTAATTGTCTCATTTCACATGCACGTTCTGCTAATGTATACAATAAGGTTGAGAGTCATTTACAGAATAGGCGGACAACAGAAACAGATCTTCAGTGTATCGTGTGTTTTTCGTTAAAGAGCACTAAAAAAAAAAAAAATATCAGCCTATCCATTTATGTCTCATCTTTTTCGTAGTGATATATTATCAAAATTTGTCTCCACCAGTTTAGTAACAACAGCTTAACATGTATTTATTTGGTGAAAAACACATATGTCATAGGAACATTTAAGACTTAAACATACAGGTTGTTTGCAGAAATAAATAAAAATTGTACAAGTTAATTTTAACGGCAAAGATAGTTTCACAGGAAGCAATATTGTTTAAAATTTAACTGATTTAACATGAACTGATAAATGGTAATATTTATGTTACAAATCAAGTGACTTTGAATATGGTAAAATATTTATACTCTAATATACACAATAAGGATTATAGCAAAAAATAAAAAATAAAATTATAATAATATTATATGTGATTGAAATCCAACCCCCCCCCCCCAATATAAAGTTGTTGACCAGAAGATAATCTTGCAAAACCTGACCCACTACAAACTGACGATGACTGAGGCTATGTTCACATCATAGTATGTGAAGACATTTGACATACTGTAGGTGCCAGGAAGGCTCAAAGTGACTTAGTATTAATAGGGCCCATCCTTTGGCCTCTATGAGCATTTGTATATAGGAGGGAAATTATTAATTATTAATAAGATTATTAAGCACAGTACAGAGCCTCCCAACTACCGATATGTAATAGAAGGCTCAGATGTAATGTGAACAGAGAATAAAACCATAGAAAAATACTACATTTCCATACACTTTAATTTTATTGCTAAAATGACAATCACTATTAAACAGATTTCTGGTTAAGGAAAAGCTACATAAAAAAGAAAACAAACATATTGGATATAAAGCTGACCATGTTCACTGGCAACACAACACTGAGTTACACAATCTTAAGATTTAGATAGTTCGGACAAGGAACTACCAATTATTTTTTTTTCTTCTTCTCATAACTGGAAAATAAATATCATCTTAAAATGTTATTCTTTCATGGTTTTGGTACCAGCTTTCACTTTAGAGATAGCAGCGGCAATAAATAAGAAAACAAAATCTCAATTGCCATAGTAATACAGCCAACATACTACAAAGTAACGGTGATGTAAAGAAGCCTCAATAACATCCACAACACAGAATGAGGATGGTAATTCTACAAACAAAAGATTTGTGAAAAGTGGATTGAATTAGAAAATATTACTTACGGTGTCCATGTAAGACGGCTTGAACGCTTCCTGACGTCTAAGATCATCCTGCTCCCTCTGACGAATCATATCTTCTTCACGTCGTCTTTGCTCTTCTTCATGTCTAGAATAAATTAAGAGACAATGAAGAAGGGTACGGATATCTGTGTGATGCCCAAATTAAACTACCCTCATAAGCATAACTGCAGCCATCAACTGGAAGAGGGGCAGATTGCAAGATGCAATCTGTGGTGCTGTTTATGAGGAATCATGAAGTTAAAATCATGTAGAAGACAATATATTGTTCCTTTTGTTTATTTTTAATTGTAGACTTCCCTTCCTTTATACATCATACAGCAGGGTGTGTTGGGGCTTGCATCCCCATCTGTGCTGAATATTTTTAACCCCTTAACGACGGAGTGACCCCGCATCATATTGGGTTGGTCCCGGTGGCCATCAACGGCCCGGGACCCGCGGCTAATACCGGACATCACCAATCGCAGTGATGCCCGGTATTCAGACACGCGATCAAAGTTGACCGATGCGTCTGAAGTGAAACCAAAACTATCCTGGCAGCTCAGTCGGCTGTTTGGGACCAATGCAGTGAAATCGCGGCATCCTGAACAGCTTGCAGAAAACGAGGATCCCTACCTGCCTCCTGCATGTCTGATCGCCGAATGACTGCTCCGTGCCAGAGATCCAGGCAGGAGCAGTCGAGCAGCGATAACACTGATCAATGCCATGTTAATGCATGGCAGTGATCAGTGTAGGAAATCTGTGTGTGCAATGTTCTAGCTCCCTAAGCACACTACTGAGCCTCATTTTGACTTGTTTTAAGGACATTAAAATCAAAGTGAAAAACCACACTACAGGCTGATCCAACTTTGATGTGAGTTTGACTCCATATCCAGACCTCCATGGGTTGATAAATTTGATTTCCATTGATAATTTTTGTGTGATTTTGTTGTCAGCACATTCAACTATGTAGAGACTAAAAGTATTTCATACGATTAGTTCATTCATTCAGATCTAGGAGGCATGTATATATATATTATACACACACACACACACACCTCAAAAAAATTAAAAAACATTTACCCACAAACACCACACCACTACTAATAGTTGTGCTTCCATCAGTCACCCTTATAATTCAACTCTGCAGCGGATTTTTTTTTTTATGCTGCAAAGGTTAGCATTAAACGTTACTGTGATTACCTTTTGACATGTCAGAGAAGGCAAATGTCAAGATCAGTCAGGGTCTCAGTGCCAACCCCTTCCAATTTATGGTATAGCAGAGAGAAGCATGCAGCAGCGCACTTCACTCCCTGGCTCAGCACCCAATGCAGGAGACCAGTGGTTGCCAATCAGGTGCCTCCAGCTGTTGCAAAACTACTAATTCTAGCATTTCTGGACAGCCAAATGCTGCCAGTGCATACTGGGTTTTGTAGTTTTGCCAGAGCTGGAGGCATTCCGGTTGGAAAAAAAAAACTGCCCTAGGCCATAATTGAGCCTGGAATAAGTGTGACTGTGCTACAACATACAATTCACTCTGAACAGCTGTTGAGTTTCAGAGAAATCATAGCAATTCTATATTGGACAGGGGTCTTTATTGGTCCAACAACCCTTACTGCTAGATCTCTGCCTGTACACAAGCAGGAAGAGATTTAGAAGCCACTGGTAAACACTGGTTCACACTTTCCATGAAATGTGCAGCATGAAACTAGTGACAGGTTCCAGATACCAGTATCACAAAAAAATAAATAAATAAATAAATAAGATACATTTTATCTGCAAAATATACCTCATGTGAAACTGCTTTCGCTTTTGAAGCTCCTGATTCCTCAGCTCCTCAAGCCTTCGCAGCTCCTCCTGACGTCGCATTAAATCTGCACAAAAAAAATATATATATTTATATTTCCCTAGCAATACATTAAAAAAACGAATGCCAAAACACTATTTGTTTGTTAAACTTTGTAGTTCAGATCTGATATTTTACTAAAATGATATCACAACTTTCCACACCTAGCCTTTCTAATTTATTCAAGCTAGAGAGTACAACTTAGTTCAGTACATGTAGTTGCAGTCAATGGGGACAGCGCATGTCCGTGCTTAACTGTGCCAAAAGAACAGACCTGTTAATTCTTTCAGCAGTCAGGAATTTTAAATTCTGCAGTGTGCATGGTGCAGCAGATTCGCATTGAAAACATTAGCTGCAGCATTGTACTATCCAAAATTATGCCCTTAGGGTAAATTAGCGCATTAGAGATGTGTTGCAGAACTTGAAGGCAGCCTGACACTTCTGTTGCTGCTTATCCAAAGTGTAACAAAAAGGAGACGGCTGCAGTCTGTGATTGGCTGACTGAGCAGAAACAAGTCTGTCTCAGTAGTAGCAGCCAGAGCTTTCAGAAGGGGACTAAAAGACTTCATAGAGTGAGGTAGGCAAGTGTGGTGTGTGTGTATTTATTTGTCATTGAGGCTTCAGCAACATTTGAAAACATTTCTAGTATACAGATAACCCCTTTAATCCAGTTAAATTCCCTACCCTTAAATTCTCTAAAGATTAAAAGAACTTTGCGCTAAAACAATTTCTAAAATTTTATTTTCATTTTATTTCCTAACAGGACAACACAATAGCAAAAGATTTAAAGGGGGTACTCCACCCCTAGACATCTTATCCCCTATCGAAAGGATAGAAGATAAGATGTCTGATCACAGGGGTCCCGCCGCTGGGGACCTCCGCGATCTCTCCTGCAGCACCCCTGTATATATCAGCAGCATAGAGCTATGTTTGCTCCGTGGCTGATGACGGGCGATACAGGGGCCGGGGTATCGTGACATCCCTCCCCGCCCCCTCAATACAAGTCTATGGGAAGAGGAGTGATGGCCCCCACGATCAGACATCTTATTCCCTACCCTTTGGATAGGGGATAAGATGTCTAGGGGTGGAGTACCAATTTAATACATAAAACTGAGAAATATATTTAGCTGAGACACCTAACTCACGGCAATTTATCGTAACATGAGCCATATTGCAAAGGGTTTTACCTTGTCTCATAAGCATCAGCTGATGCTCATGTCGAGCTGCTTCCATCTCTGCCTCCAATTTTTCCTTAGCTTCTCTTATATTCCTGTCAACCTGTTCTCTCTGCTGTTTCTCCATTTCATACAGAGCTTTCCATCTAGAAGAGTATTCAAATTCGAATGTTCCTGGCTGAGCAAACCTTGGAGGCTCCTCCCGCTCCCTGAAACATGACATTTTTTTTATTTTCAATTTAGGCAAGCATTAAATCAAAATTTACTTTTGCAGCTGTATATGGGGAAAGAATACAATTTAACAGCAGGAAACACAGGAGAAGGGATCTCTCCAAAAACAGTAAGTGACAAAACCGGATAACCAGTTTTAACTGTAAACACCAGGTGAATGGAGATACAGTGCAGCTTAGGAATACAAAACTTTTGTCACAAGGTCTGTTACAATGTTTAAATGTAATTCAAAAGATGAACCTATAAGCATAAAAACTTACTTAAGGTACTGCTGAGTCTTCTGCATAAATTTTTCTGGCAAACCATCTTCATCATCAAATTGCTCCATGGGTTCAATTATTACTGGCCGAGGTGTCCTAATAGTTTAACAAAAAAGTTGTGATATGAAAGATAAGAATCAGCATCTAAATTTCTCTAAGATGTAACTTGGTTCTTAAAACTTCTAGGCTATGCGCACACAGTATATTGAGGTTCAATCTTTCAGACATTATCTGCCTATTGCAACTTTTTTTTCCATTTTTTTGTTACAGTATATATACGCTTTGTTACAGTATATATGAGCATTCATCAGTTATTAAACATGCAATTTCTGTGTAAAAACAAATGTATAATAACGGATGAAATAACAGGTGCTAACAGATGAATATTCATCCGTTAAGACCTGTTATAACATCCCTCATGTATGGCCGTAACACCTCTGCCTACAGACTCCCAAAGCCGGGACTACTACTACACCTATCATGAAACAGACTTCTTTCCATTATGGGAGTAGTAGTTTCCCGGCTGTGGGAGTCTACATTAGCGTTAGTACAGGGTGGTCCATTTATATGGATACACCTTAATAAAATAGGAATGGTTGGTGATATTAACTTCCTGTTTGTGGCACATTAGTATATGTGAGGGGGGAAACTCTTCAAGATGGGTGGTGACCATGGCGGCCATTTTGAATCCAACTTTTGTTTTTTCAATAGGAAGAGGGTCATGTGACACATCAAACTTATTGGGAATTGCACAAGAAAAACAATGATGTGCTTGGTTTTAACATAACTATTCTTTCATGAGTTATTTACAAGTTTCTGACCACTTATAAAATGTGTTCAATGTGCTGCCCATTGTGTTTGATTGTAAATGCAACCCTCTTCTCTATATACTACTATATACACCGCAGGAGAAATGCTAACACAGGCTTCCAGTATCCGTAGTTTCAGGTGCTGCACATCCCGTATCTTCACAGCATAGACAATTGCCTTCAGATGACCCCAAAGATAAAAGTCTAAGGGGGTCAGATCGGGAGACCTTAGGGGCCATTCAACTGGCCCACGACGACCAATCCACTTTCCAGGAAACTGTTCATCTAGGAATGCTCGGACCTGACATCCAAAATGTGGTGGTCACCATCTTGCTGGAAAAACTCAGGGAACGTTCCAGCTTCAGTGCATAAAGAGGGAAACGCATCATCATGTAGCAATTTCGCATATCCAGTGGCCTTGAGGTTTCCATTGATGAAGAATGGCCCCACTATCTTTGTACCCCATATACCACACCATACCATCAATTTTTGTGTTCCAACATTCTTGGAGGGATCTATCCAATGTGGGTTAGTGTCAGACCAATAGCGGTGGTTTTGTTTGTCAACTTCACCATTCACATAAAAGTTTGCCTCATCACTGAACAAAATCTTCTGCGTAAACTGAGGGTCTTGTTCCAATTTTTGTTTTGCCCATTCTGCAGCACCTGAAACTAAGGATACTGGAAGCCTGTGTTAGCATTTCTCCTGCGGTGTATATAGTAGTGTATATAGCAGTGTATACGGATACTGGAAGCCTGTGCTAGCATTTCTCCTGCGGTGTTGCTATCAGTGTGTGAAGGGTGGGAGAAGAGGGTTGCATTGACAATCCAACACAATGGGCAGCACATTGAACACATTTTATAAGTGGTCAGAAACTTGTAAATAACTCATGAAAGAATAAAGTTATGTTAAAACCAAGCACATCATTGTTTTTCTTGTGAAATTCCCAATAAGTTTGATGTGTCACATGACCCTCTTCCTATTGAAAAAACAAAAGTTGGATTCAACATGGCCGCCATGGTCACCACCCATTTTGAAAAATTTCCCCCCCTCACATATACTAATATGCCACAAACAGGAAGTTAATATCACCAACCATTCCCATTTTATTAAGGTGTATCCAAATAAATAGCCCACCCTGTACTGTAATTGATGTATATGGGTATACTTATATATACACCTAAAATGCCCATTTGGGATGGGGACTCCATGCTTCTCTGTTACTTGCTCACCCCTCCCCCATCTGCTCTCTCCCATCTTGCCCCCACCATCGAACAGAGGAAATTGCTGGCTAGTGCGCAAGAGGACTTGAAGGCCCCTGGATGGATCGCACTAGGTCTCACTTCTGAGACTCGATGCGATTAGAAGTTATTAAACAGGGTAGAGGTCGGCATGCTCCACTCCCCTGCGAGGTACGATGTATTTACTTTCATTTTTAAATTCCCCGCCGGGAGCCCTGAATGGCCAGCCAGATGCGCTGCTGTAGAATACTATTCATTCATAGCGCTGCAAACGCATTTGATTATAGAAGCGCTGTGGGGGCCAGACATATGAATATATGTCTCACCCCTGCAACGCATCTATATACAGATGCCGCTGCAGCGCTATGAATGACAGACCTATATATACCCCCTCCCCAGCGATTCTATATATCTTTCCCCACCGCAGCGCTTCTATTTGAAAACCCAGTGCTGACATTCAGGGCTCCCGGCACGGAATTTAAAAATGAAAGTAAATACATCGTACATGGCAGGGTTGCGGAGCTTGCCGCCCGCTACCCTGTTTAATAACTTCTAATCGCATCGGGTCTCAGAAGTGAAACCCGGTGTGATCAATCCCTCAGCCCCTGTAATAGAACCCCCATCATGGAACAGAGTCTCCAGAGTTCCATGGTGGGGGTTGTAGTACAAACACTAATGTAGCCTCCCCAGCCACCGGCAGACTCCCGCAGCCAGGGAACTACTACTCCCATCATGGAAACAGCTCTGTACCATGATGGGAGTAGTGGTAGTCCCTCAGCACTGCAGGAGTCTGCTGATGTCACCTCTTCGGAGCATGCTCAGAAGTAATGACTGATACTATAAACCAGGTGCAAACGGATGACGTAAAGGCTCATCCGTTTGCCATAGACTTCAATGTTAAAAATAACATTTTTAAAATAAAATAATTTAACTGTTTGTGACGGAAGAAAAGTTAGCGCATGTGCTGTTTTCTCTGCAGTCACAACTAATGTCCGCTATTCATGATGGGCTATAACGGGTCATAGTGGATAATCAAAAAATCCCATAGACTTGAATGGGATTTTGTAACGGACGTTTAACATCAGTTTTTCAAGCTTTTCTAACGGACGTTTATAAAGGATGAATGTTATAGTGTGAAAGGGGCTTTACCTAAACAAATTTCACTTTTGTAGTGGTTGCAAACTTATGAAGTGCGAAGGTCGCATGAAGACATAAAAAAGTCGCAAACCTACGCTAGGTCAGACCTGGCTTACAAAACTGCCTTTGGGCAGAGGAGAGGAGTAATCAGACTTTTGTTATTTTTTTGCTTAATGTGTGACAAATTTATCAACCCCCCTTGATAGTAAGATAAATGTGTTGCACACAAGCAAAATGAAAAAAAAAAAATTAATATTGACTACAAAACTCACCATAGACAACAATAAATCTCACCCTAAAAGAATTTATTAGGGCCCAAAAGGAACCCATTGCACTTCTCTGTACTATTATCTCTGTAATAATTAGAGGGCCCCCTGTCATTTAGGGAAAAAAATGTTGACATCTTCGAGAGATGTGAAAAGATTTTATCGCTCGAGGTCTGAGTGCCCAGACCTCATCTGATGTCTAGATGTCACCAGGAGAAGCCTAACCATTAGAATTCCCTAAAGCACATTCTAACCATATCTAACAGGTAACTCGAATAATTCCAACTACACAAGCATAAAATCAGCTTTAAGGTTAGACACATTATGGGGGAGATTCATCAAGACTTGTGCAGAGGAAAAATTGACCAGTTGCCCATAGCAACCAATCAGATCACTTCTTTCATTTTTCAAGGGACTTAAATGAAACAAGCAATCTGATTGGTTGTTATGGGCAACTGAGACTTTTCCTCTTCAGAAGACGGCTCCTGGCGTTGGGATGATCATCTGGGGGGACATTTATCAAAGCATTTAGTAGTTTTTTTTTTTTTTTGCTTAAAATTGTCGCACGTGCGCCTGCGCTCTTTTTTCTTGCTTACCAAAGCAAAAAGTGATTTTTGACTTGCAGTGGTCAGAGATTTATCAAGTGCAACAGTCACATCGCATGAAAAAACCTACTAAATTTACTCCAGCTCAGACATGGAGCAGAAAAAGCTACTACGAAAGCAAAAAAAGAAAAAATTGCTTAAGTGAAAGAAATTTAACAACAGGCTGAAACCAGTTGATAAATAAGTCGCACATAAGCAAAAAAATAGTAAGAAAAAAATAACTAAAAAAAGGAATACATAAGCAAACATTAATAAATGTCCCCCCTGGTCTCCACAGCAGCCCGTGTAGGTGTCTTGTCTGTTTCCAGTAGCAATGCCCCAGTCTCCAGTAGAATGGATACTTCCGTGTCAATAGTGAGCACAGGTATCAAATGAGGGGAAGAGAGCAGATCTGTGCAGGACAATTTAGCAAAGCTTAAAGGGAACCAATCAGATTTTACCCTATATAACGCTTGGTAAAGCGTTATATAGGGTAAAATTGTTGGCCTCACCATTCCCGGGGGACGCTCCTGCCCCCAGGGATGGTGAACATATGAAGTTATAAACTAGTCACCGCCGCCGCCGGAAGTAGTCACCTGGGCGGGGAGCTCTTCTCACCTACTCCCGTTCTTCGGCCGGCAGCGACGCCCCCTCCGCTTGATTGATGGGCCGCGTCATTGTTCCACTCACTGAACAGACGGAGCAGAGTGATGAAGCGGCCCGTCAATCAAGTGGAGGGGGCGTCGCTCCTGGCCGAAGCTTGTGAGAGCTGTGCCTCCCCATGCCCCGCACACACTTCCTGAGTTTGGTCTCCTTCCAGGCCGGTGTGAGGTGCAGAACTTCGTCCTATGCAGTTCTGCGTTCACTCTAGGGCTGGGCGGTATACTGGTTCATACCGAATACCGAAATTTTTGGGCTGCACGATATGAATTTTAACCCATACCGCAATACCTGTTGGGCCCCTCCCCCTTGGGAATGTATTATCAGCGCAGCGCTGTCCCCCCATCGGGGAACTAATCTTATATTATCCACCTGCGCTGTTCTGCTCC
This sequence comes from Hyla sarda, assembly GCF_029499605.1. Lineage (NCBI taxonomy): Eukaryota > Metazoa > Chordata > Amphibia > Anura > Hylidae > Hyla > Hyla sarda. Next base: position 46,570,626 of record NC_079190.1, read on the forward strand.
CCCCAATTAATTATCAGCCCAGCCAGCGAGGTACTACTCACAGATGTCAAGCACTGCCCCCCTTCTCTTTGTTGCGGGCCGACACCGGCGCTGGTTCTCTATACTGTACGCCAGTGGTCTCCAACCTGCGGACCTCCAGATGTTGCAAAACTACAATTCCCAGCATGCCCGGACAGCCAACGCTGTCCGGGCATGCTGGGAGTTGTAGTTTTGCAACAGCTGGAGGTCCGCAGGTTGGAGACCAATGCTATACGCTGTATCCCTATGCCGGCTGCAAAAGATAAAGAAAATAAACTTTTAACTTACCTACGTCGGCCCTGGAACGCCAGACAGCCGTCAGCCAATCACCGGCCAGAGCGATGGCCCGCCCCTGCCAGTAATAGGCTTCTTACATGACAGTGGTCTCAGCCTATCACTGGCCGGGGCGGGACATCGTTCCGGCCGGTGATAGGCTGACGGCTGTCCTCCCCCCGTCCCCAGCATCCGGCCGAGGGTGAGTTAAAAGTTTATTTTCTGTATCTTTTGCAGCCCGAGCATAGGTATACAGCGTACAGCAGTGGTCTCAAACCTGTGGACCTCCAGCTGTTGCAAAACTACAACTCCCAGCATGCCCGGACAGCATGCCCGGGGAGAAAATACCATTATATACCGTGGAACCGCCGTAAGTTAAAAAAAAAATAAAAATAAATAAATACAGTGATACACATATTTGGTCATACCGCGCAGCCCTAGTTCACTCCTCCCCTAAACTGTCCGGAGATTTTTGAAGATCCAGCGAGGGGAGGGGAAGGCAGAGCAGGGCAGGAACCAACTCTACACCTCCCTCAGCCACGTACACAGCTCCCTCAGGAGGAGAGGCGTGACGTAGATTTTCAAAGCCCGCTCATGAAGAGCTATGTCCACAGGAGCGTGACTGAGGTGCAAGTGGGGCTGAGAAAATCTACGTCCTTCCTTTCTTCCTGAGGAAGGTGCGAGGAGGGAGCTGTGTATGGGGCTGAGGGAGGTGCAGAGTTGCGTCCTGCCCTGCTCTGCCTTCCCCTTTCCTCCCCTCGATGTATCTTCGGACAGCTGAGGGGAGGAGTGAACGCAGAACGGTATAGGACGCAGTTCTGCACCTCACACCGGGAAGAGACCAAACTAACTGACTTGCGGCAGGGAACAGAACAGAGCCACTAAGTGGCTGTTTTTTCAATCACATAAAAAAAAATAATAATTCAAGGTTGAGAATTTTTAACAGCAGGTAAATAGCAAAATATCTTATAGTTATATAAGGAACAATAGATTACAAGTTTAGTTTGGTGACAGGTACTCTTTAACCCCTTAACGATGCAGGACGTATATTTACGTCCTGCGCCGGCTCCCGCGATATGAAGCGGGATCCCGCATCATGTCGGTCCCGGCGCTCATCAACGGCCGGACCCGCGGCTAATACCACACATCGCCGATCACGGCGATGTGCGGTATTAACCCTTTAGAAGCGGCGGTCAAAGCTGACCGCCGCTTCTAAAGTGAAAGTGAAAGTGACCCGGCTCAGTCGGGTTGTTCGGGACCGCCGCGGTGAAATCGCGGCGTCCCGAACAGCTTGCAGGACACCGGGAGGGCCCTTACCTGCCCCCTCGGTGTCCGATCGGCGAATGACTGCTCCGTGCCTGAGATCCAGGCAGGAGCAGTCAAGCGCCGATAACACTGATCACAGGCGTGTTAATACACGCCTGTGATCAGGATGAGAGATCAGTGTGTGCAGTGTTATAGGTCCCTATGGGACCTATAACACTGCAAAAAAAAGTTAAAAAAAAAAGTGTTAATAAAGGTTTGAATCACCCCCCTTTTCCCATTAAAAAAATAAAACAGTGTAAAAAAAAAAATATATATATATATATATGCATATGTGGTATCGCCGCGTGCGTAAATGTCCGAACTATAAAAAATATGTCATTAATTAAACCGCAAGGTCAAAAGGCGTACGCGCCAAAAAATTCCAAATTCAAAAAAAGCGCATTTTTGGTCACTTTTTATATCATTAAAAAATGAATAAAAAGTGATCAAAAAGTCCGATCAAAACAAAAATCATACCGATAAAAACTTCAGATCACGGCGCAAAAAATGAGCTCTCATACCGCCCTGTACGTGGAAAAATAAAAAAGTTATAGAGGTCAGAAGATGACATTTTTAAACGTATAAATTTTCCTGCATGTAGTTATGATTTTTTCCAGAAGTGCGACAAAATCAAACCTATATAAATAGGGGATCATTTTAACCGTATGGACCTACAGAATAATGATAAGGTGTAATTTTTACCGAAATATGCACTGCGTAGAAACGGAAGCGCCCAAAAGTTACAAAATGGCATTTTTTCTTCGATTTTGTCGCACAATGATTTTTTTTTCCGTTTCGCCGTGCATTTTTGGGTAAATTGACTAATGTCACTGCAAAGTAGAATTGGCGACGCAAAAAATAACCCATAATATGGATTTTTAGGTGGAAAATTGAAAGGGTTATGATTTTTAAAAGGCAAGGAGGAAAAAACTAAAGTGCAAAAACTGAAAAACCCTGAGTCCTTAAGGGGTTAAACGAAGATGCATAAATTTGTACTTGCACATCTTTGGTGCGGAGGGCATTTCTAACTCAAGATGACGGGAACTGCCCCAAGTTACGCAAATTAATTCCCGTCGGTCTGGAAGGAAAGTGCCATCCTCAAAAACAAGCCCACAGGTTCATTTAAATATTGGTTTAACAAAAGAGGATTGCCTTCTCTTGTAAGACGGGGAAAATAAAAATAAAATAAAGGTTTGGAGGAATTCTTGGTAAAGTTACAGGAAAACTGCAGCCAAAAACAACTTATCCCCTATTAGGGCTGGGTGGTATAGCCAAATATGTGTATCACAGTATTTTTGTAACTTATGGCGGTTCCACGATATAACGGTATTCCCCCCTCCCCCAAAATTAATTATTAGCCCAGCGGCGCACTGTCCCCATTGGGATACTACTCATGTCATCCGCAAGCGCTGTTCTCCTAGTCCTCCAGTCTGTTGCGGCCGCCGGCGCTGACACTCTATACTGTGCGGTATCCCTATGCTGTTTCCCTATGCCCCGGCTGCAAAAGGTAAAGAAAATAAACTAACGCATGTTCCCATGTCGGCCTTATGCTGGGGACGTGAACGTCGGCAGTCGTCAGCCTATCACCGGCCGCATCAATGTTCCACCTCGTCCGGTGATAGGCTGAGCCCAATGTCATGTAAGAAGTGGGCTCAACCTATCACCGGCTGAGGAGGAACATCGCTGCGGCCGGTGATAGGCTGACGGCTGTCCGACGTTCCATTACCTGGGAAGCAAGTCCGGACAGACGGCGAAGGGGAGTTAAAGTTTATTTTGTTTACCTTTTGCAGCCCGGCCATAGGGATACAGTAGAGAGCAGTGGTTTGCAATCTGTGGACCTCCAGATGTTGCGAAAGTTGTAGTTTTGCAACATCTGGAGGTTGAAGACCACTGGTAGAGAGTGTCAGCGCTGGCGGCCGCAACAAACGGAGGACCAGGAGGGCAGCGCTTGCGGGTGACATTTGAGTAGTAGCGCTGGGCTAATAATTAATTGGGGGGGGGGGCAGAAAAGCGCTTGCGGGTCACATATGATTAGTGTCCCGATGGGGACAGCGCAGCGCTGCTAATAATTCATTCCCGAGGTGGAGGGGCCAAATCGGTATTGCAGTATGGGTTAAAATTCATATCGTGCAGCACAAAAATTTCGGTATTCGGTATGAACCATATATACCGCCCAGCCCTAGCCACAGGATAGAGGATAAGAAGCTGATGACAGGTGTCTGACCGCTTGGACCTTCAGCGATTTCTGGAGCGGGACCTTGGCTCTCAGTGAGGAGCGCAAGCGGTAGACGGCATGCCCTTCATTCATTTCTATGGGAGTGCCGGAGATACCCAAGTGCTGTACGCTGGTCTCTTCGGCACTCCCACAGAAATGAATAGAGCGCGTGTAGTCTATGGTGTGCATTCCTCACTGAGAGCTGGGGTCCCGATCCAGAGATTGCGGAGGATCCCAGAGGTTGGACCCCCGCGTTAAGCTACTTCTCTACTATCCTGTGGATAGGGGATAAGTTAGCTTTGGAGTTCTCCTTTAAAAGGAGTACTGCAGCCTTACACAACTTTTCCCAGGATAGGGAATAAGTGTCTGATCGCAGGGGGTTGGAATTCAGGGACCCCCAGCGATCTCCTGTACGGGGCCACGGCTCTGCCACAGCTCTCCCCATGAAGGAGGTGTCTCTTTGGGTGATGCAGCATTGCTACATCCCTGCCTCTCCCATAGAGCTGCAAGGAGGGTGTGTGTGTCAAACTTTTAGTGAGCAACCTACTTGGGGAAATAAATCCCCTCAGGATTTACCCTGACTAAAGATCCCCTAAAAATGTACTTTTATTAATACTTCTTTAAAATATTACTTGACTTGTGTAATTCACATTTCTTGCCACAAGATGGCAGTGGTGTTTTAAAATCTTAAAGGACATATCCGATGCTCACTTTTCTTATTGTATCCATTCCGGGCTGAAAAAAATAAAAATAAATAAATAAAAACCTCTCTCTTGCCTGCCTACGCTCCCCCGATGCTCCGGTACAGGCGTTCGGTTCCCGGGCTGTATTCTTCTTACTTCCTGTTAACCCGGCACGTCACACGGAGCTTCAGCCTATCACTGGCCGAGGCGGGACATCGCTGCGGCCAGTGATAGGCTGAAGCTCCGTGCGACGTGCCGGGCTAACAGGAAGTAAGAAGAATACAGCCCGGGGACCGAACGCCTGTACCGGAGCACCGGGGGAGCCAAGGCAAGTAAGAGAAAATTTGTTTTCTTTTATTTTTCAGCCCGGAACGGATAAAATAAGAAAAGTGAGCACCGGACATCTCCTTTAACCCCTTAACGACGCAGGACGTATATTTACGTCCTGCGCCGGCTCCCGCGATATGAAGCGGGATCGCGCCGCGATCCCGCATCATATCGCGTCCGTCCCGGCGCTAATCAACGGCCGGGACCCGCGGCTAATACCACACATCGCCGATCGCGGCGATGTGCGGTATTAACCCTTTAGAAGCGGCGGTCAAAGCTGACCGCCGCTTCTAAAGTGAAAGTGACCCGGCTGCTCAGTCGGGCTGTTCGGGACCGCCGCGGTGAAATCGCGGCGTCCCGAACAGCTGATCGGACACCGGGAGGGCTCTTACCTGCCTCCCCGGTGTCCGATCGACGAATGACTGCTCCGTGCCTGAGATCCAGGCAGGAGCAGTCAAGCGCCGATAATGCTGATCACAGGCGTGTTAATACACGCCTGTGATCAGTATAAGAGATCAGTGTGTGCAGTGTTATAGGTCCCTATGGGACCTATAACACTGCAAAAAAAATGTAAAGAAAAAAGTGTTAATAAAGGTCATTTAACCCCTTCCCTAATAAAAGTTTGAATCACCCCCCTTTTCCCATAAAAAAAATAAAACAGTGTAAAAAAAATAAAAAACAAACATATGTGGTATCGCCGCGTGCGTAAATGTCCAAACTATAAAAATATATCATTAATTAAGCCGTACGGTCAATGGCGTACACGCAAAAAAATTCCAAAGTCCAAAAAAGCGTATTTTGGTCACTTTTTATATCATTAAAAAATGAATAAAAAGTGATCAAAAAGTCCGATCAAAACAAAAATCATACCGATAAAAACTTCAGATCACGGCGCAAAAAATGAGTCCTCATACTGCCCTGTACGTGGAAAAATAAAAAAGTTATAGGGGTCAGAAGATGACATTTTTAAACGTATAAATTTTCCTGCATGTAGTTATGATTTTTTCCAGAAGTGCGACAAAATCAAACCTATATAAGTAGGGTATCATTTTAACCGTATGGACCTACAGAATAATGATAAGGTGTAATTTTTACCGAAATATGCACTGCGTAGAAACGAAAGCCCCCAAAAGTTACAAAATGGCGTTTTTTTTTTCGATTTTGTCGCACAATGATTTTTTTTTCCGTTTCGCCGTGCATTTTTGGGTAAAATGACTAATGTCACTGCAAAGTAGAATTGGCGACGCAAAAAATAAGCCATAATATGGATTTTTAGGTGGAAAATTGAAAGGGTTATGATTTTTAAAAGGTAAGGAGGAAAAAACGAAAGTGCAAAAACGGAAAAACCCTGAGTCCTTAAGGGGTTAAACGCTGTGCCCAGCTAACTCCGTACTATTGAAAAACCGCAAAGCCCGTGTAGAGGAGTAGTGGAGCAGTTATCCATAGCAACCAGATTACTTTCATTTTTAAAGAGCAGTGGTTTTGATAACTGTCCCCCTGTATTCTTACACAGAACTTTTCTGCACACCACAGAGCATTGTAATAAAAAATTCAAAAGGCTTGGTTGTTATGTTTTATTATGTTTTAATATATTTATTATATTTTCTGCTAGAATCTTCAGGGGTGTGTGTCGTGTTCCACCCTTTTGATTGATAAGGGCCACTGCTGTACTGTTGTCCGAGTGGACTTTTACATGAAGGCGACATTTCGAGGAACAGGTTCGGGTTTCTTGGGACCAGGAACCCTGAAGCTGGAGATCTTCCACCACAGCTCCCCAGCCCCACAGACTGGTATCTGTTATGGAGATAGATGGAAGAGAGATCCATGGTATTCCCCCCCCCCCCCCCCCTACAAGATTTCCCTTCTTCAACCCCACCTTAAGGGATTTTTTTTTTTTTTTTTACAATAAGAGGAACCTTCATCTTGCTCTCTAGGGACAACAGTTTGATCCCAGGTTTTCAGTATTTGTGACTGAAGAGTTCTGGAATGACTGACACCAGGGTACGGCTGGTATACAGGAAGTCATGGACCCTAGCAGGGACATGGCTTCCCTCAAGGTAACATTTGTTTCTCTGTGCCGAGGATATTCCAAAAGGTAAAGCTTTGAATTGGTAGTGAAATACTTTTTTGTTTAATTGGACTGCAAACCGAAAGTATTTCTGGTGATGCTCATAGATAGGAATATGGAAGTAAGAGTCTTCGATAGTCGCCATCCAGGCATCTTTCTGGATTAGTGGAATAGCAGACTTCAACGTTTCCATTTTGAACTTTTTGTATGTAATACATTTGTATAGACCCTTTAAATTTATTATGGTCCTAAAGGAACCATTGGGCTTTGGAACTAGGAATAGGTTGGAATAATGTCCTAGGCCTCGTTCTTGCTGATGAACCAGAATAATAGCACCAAGGGATAACAGATCTCTTAGGCTAGGTTCAGACTACAGAATTTCCGACAGAAATTCAGTCGTAAAATTTCCGTCAGAAATTCCGCTTGCTAAAATGTCTAGTGTAGTGAATGGTTTTCCATTCACAAATTCACACTTCGGATTTTCCGCTTCACAAATTCCGCTTAGTAAATCCACTAAGAAATTTCCACCTGAAGAAAGGCGGTGCTCTTTCTTCAGGCGGAATTCCTCACGGAACACATTAAAGTCTAAATCAAAAAAACTGGGGTACAATTAAAATGTAACTTTTATTATGGAGTACTAAGATAAAACACATACACCCCGACCAACTATAACACTACAAACAGTGAGATAAAAAACACAGTAAGACCACAAGCCTCACTCTATTGACAGTTAGGCTAGTCACAGCCTCCCCTGTCACCTTCAGCACCTACTGATCCACCTTTACCTCTGTCCCGGATATTCCGTCTCAGGGACAGTTTATATATCTCAGGTGCGGGTATTATATCTCAAGGACAAAAAATTGTTAAGTCAGATGTCCACTGATTAGGTAACTGGGAGAAAAAGTACAATATGTAGAAATATTAATTTAGCCCAATATCATATTTATGGGTGGGAGTCTATGGTGATTCTTAGACACAGTTCAGTAAATATACCATAGCAGGGTAGACTAGTGAGTCCTATCCCTACACTCCCTATTTCTCCCTATATGTGTATTGCACAGTCCCTAGGCTCACCTCTCCCTGGCTGTTTGGCACGTAGCTAGGGCACTCGTCCTAATAAGGACGACCCCCGTGCCTCTGGAACCTGAACCTATACTGTTCAGTCCCTCATATGTGTATACACCCTATGGGAGTAAAGTGCAACGTGCCTGGGCATTAAGTGCAATGGTGCTATTAGATATGCAATACAGTTTTAAGGTGCAGCAACGGTGCAAAATTGCAAATATGGTAAGGTGCAATATACCTGTCTACATGACCTGATCTGCGTCTTCTACGCGGTGTTTCGCATCCTCTAGCTCTTCAGGGAGACTCCTAGCAGGCAATCGCATCCTTTTCAATGGCAGTGGCATTATACAATTGACTTTGCGGTCTTTTTTAACCTAAAAACCCCTCCCCTTAACTTCGCGTCTCCTCCTATGATCTCACCGCTATTCCGGTCCCAGGTGCACCAGAAAGAAGGTCCGTGCCCGAACTGCGACCGCCGCGCTGGTTCCGGATACCTTCACCAGCCGCGACGTCATATCCGGTTTCGTTCCTCCCGCTGAGGTCACGCCTCCTGGCCAGCACGTAAGTGTCTGTGAGTGACGTTGTGGGAGGGGAGGATAATTGTAACCATAGGGAGGATCAGCGCGTCCCAGGGCAAGATCTCTAAATCAATTCCTATCTCGGCACAGGGTGCCTGTACCTGCGCAACAAAGCTCCTGGATACCTGCGCCTGTATAGATATATTCTTGACAGATCCCGAACTTCAATCATAAAAGAGTGCAGTCACAGAACTATTATAGAGGGGGACATCTTTGCATCTCATTAGTATAACAATTGGGTTGAGGGAGCATAACCATATACCTCCATTATTACAATGAGGGGCATATAGTTATTTCTGGTATACCCAGTACAGCGTTCTATTAGATATAGTAGTACACAGTCATCCCATCTATACCAGGATGCCCCTCAAACCCATGCTAGATCTTATATGAACCATACATTAAAGGAAGCATGCAAAGCTAAGCGATTCATTCAGTCCTACCGGTGCTATGGAATTAAGCTTGTAGATCCATTCGCACTCAGTTTGCAAAAGTTTTTGGTCCCAATCACCCACACGTGGGCTTTTTGGTACCACTCGTATGCCTCTGAATTTGACCTTTTTCGGGTCCCCATCATGCATCTGATGAATATGCCTTGCCACTGACGTGTCCCTATTGTTAAGTATGTCATTGTAGTGATCACGTATACGGCGGGGAAATTCTCGACGGGTTTTCCCCACATAATCCATTGGACACAGGCACTGTGCCAGGTAAATAACCCCCTCTCCAAAGGAAACAGCAGCAATCGCCAGGTCCAGTATAGTAGCAAACTGATATTTATTGCATCAATAACAGCAACGTTTCGGCTAAAAGTGAGCCTTTCTCAAGCATAGTGCAAATAGCAATGAATCAAACTTATATATGTAGTGAAGGAACATGATTGGTGACAATACAGGTGCATTACATTAATCATTAGACATTGTGTCCACCCTCAACCCATGATTGGGTAGATGGGCGGTCATGTGATATCAAATCTGTCAAAATGTCAAATAACAGACTTAAACTCTATAAATATTAACGTTATTACTTCCCCACATGGAGCGACGGAGTCCGCAGGGATCAGCAATTCGTCTCCGACCCTCCGATTGTTGATAGTTGTAACCATTCCCGTGCATCTGAGTCACCGTCTGTTCGCTCCTCCGTTTGTAAACAAAGGAGCTGCGGCTGCGCGGATCCCACATAGATCTCCGCCCAGCCTTCATTCCATAGTGTCGTCAGTGAACAATCTGCGCATGCGCGGGTGCTCCGTGCATCGATTCTGGCCATCCTGCAGTGAGTGCACAGAGACCGCTGTCAATAAATGCAGCAGCTCTGTGAACTATATTTACCAGGATCTTGGCCAATATTAATTTTTTTCACCTTTTCTCTTGTTCTTTTCTACTCTTCTCTGTACAGGAATACATGTATACTTTCTTTATAATGATAAACGATGGGAGGCGTTGGTTTTATTACATTTTAACTTTGTGTAACTTTTTGTATTTTTGTATCATTTTTAGACACCTTGTTCACACCTAACCCACATTGAGCGAGAAGACGCACGGAACTTTATGCAATTCTACCGAAGAATACACACAACCCCCTCTTTTTTCACTATATATTGTCGTCAATTTTCAGTCTGTCCTATAAACATTCCTATTGGCCAAGATCCTGGTAAATATAGTTCACAGAGCTGCTGCATTTATTGACAGCGGTCTCTGTGCACTCACTGCAGGACGGCCAGAATCGATGCACGGAGCACCCGCGCATGCGCAGATTGTTCACTGACGACACTATGGAATGAAGGCTGGGCGGAGATCTATGTGGGATCCGCGCAGCCGCAGCTCCTTTGTTTACAAACGGAGGAGCGAACAGACGGTGACTCAGATGCACGGGAATGGTTACAACTATCAACAATCGGAGGGTCGGAGACGAATTGCTGATCCCTGCGGACTCCGTCGCTCCATGTGGGGAAGTAATAACGTTAATATTTATAGAGTTTAAGTCTGTTATTTGACATTTTGACAGATTTGATATCACATGACCGCCCATCTACCCAATCATGGGTTGAGGGTGGACACAATGTCTAATGATTAATGTAATGCACCTGTATTGTCACCAATCATGTTCCTTCACTACATATATAAGTTTGATTCATTGCTATTTGCACTATGCTTGAGAAAGGCTCACTTTTAGCCGAAACGTTGCTGTTATTGATGCAATAAATATCAGTTTGCTACTATACTGGACCTGGCGATTGCTGCTGTTTCCTTTGGAGAGAGTGTGAAGTGTACCCGTCTTTGGCGTTCGGGTGGATTACGGGCACATCCCCAGTGGTCATCCAGTGCTGGCTCCCTTTGTGTTTACCAGATTTTACTGAGGAGCACGCCAGACAGGACCCACAGGTAAAGGTCCCTTTGGGTTTTCGGTCGAGCCATGTGCCATCCCTCCTTACTGGAGCTAAATGGCTACGTACCACCAGATCCCTAATGCTGGGACCCTTCCTGAATGTGAGCTGTGGTCTTTCCCCTAATACCTGTTTGATATCCTCATCACCCAGTAGTACGTTCCAGTATTTCTCAAGGATGGCTCTCCCCTCCCTATGTTGATTGTCGAAGGTGCCAATGACTGATAACCTCCTGTTCATTCTCAATAGTTTGTTTTGGAGTTAGTAGGTCCCTTCTCCTTTTGCTAATGGACCAATCAAAAGCAGATCTTAATAAGTCATCTGGATACCCCCTACTCCTAAAATGTCCTCGTAGATCCTGCGCTTGCTCAATAAAAGTGCCTGTGCTTGAACAATTCCTCCTAAGGTGGAGGTATTGGCCTCTAGGAATGCCTTTCTTTAGGGCCAAGAGATGCGCACTCTCCCACCTTAGGAGGCCGTTGGTGGAAGTGGGTTTTCTGTAAACTGATGTTTCAATATTGCCACGTTGTCCCTTACTGATTAAAACATCATCAAGGAAGGGGAGTCTCCGTGGGTCCCACTCGCAGGTAAAGCGCAAATTAAGATCATTTTGGTTAAAAATGTTTACAAAGGTTAAAAACTCCTCTCCTCTGCCCGACCAAAGAATGAAAACATCATCAATGTATCTCAGCCACATGGTGAGATTGTTATGCCATGGGCTGAGCTCTTCCCTAAAGACCACTCTATCCTCCCACCAGCCCAGGAACAGATTTGCGTACGTGGGGGAACAAGGGCTCCCCATCGCTGTGCCCCTGAGCTGGTGGAGGAAGTGGCCGTTGAAGAGAAAGAAGTTGTGCAACAAGCAAAATTCGAGGAGTTCAAGGACAAATTCATTGTGGGGATTGAGGCGTATGTCCCTTGTTGACAGGAAGGACCGCACCGCCTGTAAGCCTAAATCATGTTTAACAGAGCTATACAGAGCTTCTACATCAATAGGTGCGAAGATAATCCCCTCATCAATAGTCACCCCCTTCTAGTTTCGACAACAGATCCGCCGTGTCCCGTATATAGGACGGTAGTGTCAGCACAAATGGACTTAAGACCTTGTCCAGATAAATCCCGGCGTTCTGCGTCAGACTACCCACTCCCGACACCACTATGGGTCTCCCTTTCAGGGGAGAGACCCCTTTGTGTATCTTCGGGAGTGAGTAGAATGTGGGGGCTATTGGATGATTCGGGAAAAGGAAATCAGATTATCGATGAAAAAGAAGCTGATTTTCTTGTGCTCTGGAAAGGATTGTCTGCAACTTATGAGAGAAGATACCTGTAGGATCCCTTTCTAGTCTACGATAAGTTACATTGTCATTCAGGATAGAGAGAGAGAGAACGGCGTTAACGTAAAAAAAGTTTAAAAAATTTCAGTTTTTTTGTCACATAAAACCGCAAATTTTTTTATAAAAAGCGATCAAAAAGTTACATACGCAAATGTGGTATGAAAAATGAGCCCTCACATATCCCTGAATACGGAAAAATAAAGTTAGAGGTGGTCAAAATAGGGCAATTTTAAACATACTGATTTTGTAAACAACCTATCAAATTTGAACAATGGGTAACATTTTAATTGTATTGACCCAGAGAATAAAAACACATGTCATTTTTACCACAAAGTGTACAGGTGAGGAGGAAAAAATGAAAACGCAAAAATAAAATTGGCTCTATCCTTAAGGTCACATGTCCTTAACCCCTTAAGGACCGGGGTTTTTTCCGTTTTTTGCATTTTCGTTTTTTTTCAACTTGCCTTTACAAAATCATAACTCTTTCAATTTTGCACCTAAAAATCCATATGATGGCTTATTTTTTGCACCACCAATTCTACTTTGTAATGACGTCAGTCATTTTGCCCAAAAATCTACGGTGAAACGGAAAAAAAAAAAAATCGAATTGAAAAAAAAATGCCATTTTGTAATTTTGGGGGCTTCCGTTTCTACGTAGTACATTTTTCGGTAAAAATGACACCTTATCTTTATTCTGTAGGTCCATACGATTAAAATGATACCCTACTTATATAGGTTTGATTTTGTCGGACTTCTGGAAAAAATCATAACTACATGCAGGAAAATTAATACGTTTAAAATTGTCATCTTCTGACCCCTATAACTTTTTTATTTTTCAGTGTATGGGGCGGTATGAGGGCTAATTTTTTGCGCCGTGATCTGAAGTTTTTAATGGTACCATTTTTGCATTGATAGGACTTATTGATCGCTTTTTATTCATTTTTAAATTATATAAAAAGTGACCAAAAATGCACTATTTTGGACTTTGGAATTTTTTTGTGCGCACGCCATTGACCGAGCGGTTTAATTAATTATATATTTTTATAATTAGGACATTTCCGCACGCGGTGATACCATATATGTTTATTTTTATTTACAATGTTTTTTTTTTATTGGAAAAGGGGGGGTGATTCAAACTTTTAATAGGGGAGGAGTTAAATGATCTTTATTCACTTTTTTTTTTGCAGTGTTATAGCTCCCATAGGGACCTATAACACTGCACACACTGATCATCATTGATCACTGGTTTCTCATAAGAAACCAGTGATCAACGATTCTGCCGCATGACTGCTCATGCCTGGATCTCAGGCACTGAGCAGTCATTCGGCGATCGGACAGCGAGGAGGCAGGTAGGGGCCCTCCCGCTGTCCTGTCAGCTGTTCGGGATGCCGCGATTAGCCGCGGCTATCCCGAACAGCCCGACTGAGCTAGCCGGCCACTTTCGGTTTCACTTTTAGCTGCGCGGCTCAGCTCTGAGCGCGCAGCTAAAGGGTTAATAGCGCGCGGCGCCGCGATCGGCGCTGCGCACTATTAGAGGCGGGTCCCGGCTTCACTGACGCCGGGCCCGCCGTGATATGACGCAGGGTTACTGTGTAACCCCGCATTATATCAGGAGAGCAGGACCAAGGGCGTACCTGTACGCCCTTGGTCCTTAAGGGGTTAAAGGGTTAATATTGTCATGAACAGTGAAAACCTGTTTTTTTTAGGTTTCAATCCCGCAAACATAAGATCTTGGATAGAAGTGGACTCAGCGGTTTCAGGAATGTTCATAGAATTTCTGACAGCATTAACTAGAATTTCCGGGTCCTCAGAGGAGAAATAATATCTCTTATCGTTCCTCTGTGTTCAGGGTTCAATGACTTCACCTTCCTTTTGAGAACCCAAAGAAACAATATCAACCTCACAATCTCAATCAGAATTTACTAGTGCAGTGTTCTTCTTTCTTTTTAAAAGGAGGGAAAATCCAAAAAAGGAAGGAAGACCCGACATATGGAACGGATCAACCGTTTGAGATGGATCAACAAACTGAGCTTTAGGCAGATCCGCAGAAACAGAAGTTTGAACTTCAAATTTAATAATAGAGCGAAATTCCTCCAAAAAAGACGGGAATTAACCTATCCATACAGGCTTTACATAGGGGTTTATTATATCTAGGGCTGGGCGGTATACCGGTTCATACCGAATACTGAATTTTTTGGGCTGCACAATATGAATTTTCCCCCATACCGCAATACCGGTTGGGCCCCTCCCCCTCGGGAATGTATTATCAGCCCAGCGCAGCGCTGTCTCTACATCAGGGAACAAATCCTATGTTACCCGCCAGCGCTGTTCTGGCCCCCCCCCCCCCCCCAAATTAATGATCAGCCCAGCGGGGTACTACTCACAGATGTCACCTTCAAGCACTGCCCACCTCCTCTTTGTTGGGGGCCGCTGGCGATGGAACTCACTACGCCAGTGGTCTCCAACCTGCGGACCTCCAGTTGTTGCAAAACTACAACTCCCAGCATGCCCGGACAGCCAACGGCTATCCGGGCATGCTGGGAGCTGTAGTTTTGCAACAGCTGGAGGTCTGCAGGTTGGAGACCACTGCTGTACGCTGTATCCCTATGCCCGGGCTGCAAAAGATACAGAAAATAAACTTTAAACTCACCTACGGCCACACGCTGGGGACTGGAATGTCGGACAGCCGTCAGTCTATCACCGGCCGGAGCGATGTCCCGCCCCGGCCAGTGATAGGCTGAGCCCACTGTCATGTAAAAAGCCGTCCGGGGGGTGAAAATACAGTTATATACCGTGGAAACGCCGTAAGTAAAAAATAAATAAATAAAAAATACTGTGATACACATATTTGGTCATACCACCCAACCCTAATTATATCCTTCACGCAGTATAATAGCACAAACCCCACATTTTTTCCTTAGTTTTCTTCAGGGCTTCCTTGTCTCCCTAAAAGGAGAGAAGGAAACCCATAAGAACAGGGAATTATAAAAACAATATCCCCCCCAAAAGAATTAAGTGTAGCCCCAATGGGTCAGCTACTCACTGGGTTGCTGGGTCCCGTGCACTCCAGAGATTCAGAGCAGGCAGCGAGCGAACTATCCATGGTGATCCAGAAGATGTTGGATAGACCTGGGCTTCCTTATACGTCCCAGGGTTTGAATTTGGTGCCCGCTACCGAAATCCGGCTTCTTCCGGTGGGCGCTACCATCTTGGAGGTGGGACTTCCGGTCTGCGGCCAATCACAGAGGACAAGCGTACGTGCCGCGTCACCTGCACGCGCACAACGTCCCCACCAGCAGACTCGGAAGCAGCCAGGGGAACCAAGGAGCCCGAGGCCGGCCAGATAACTAGGTCCCTTGCATAAACTCCTGGAGCGCTGAAGGGGACCGGAACGGGACCAGAGAGGCGCCGCCCAAGGGATAGGCCACGACCCGGTACGAGAGAGGAGAGGGAGGCAGATTGCAACCAACTCACCCCACCTGAGCTCCACCATACACAGCCCGTAAAAACAGGTACAGACCTCTTAATGTTTCCTGTTCCTATGGAGCAGGGGTACAGAGGGGGTAGGAGGGAGGGGCCTTTTAACCTCTCACGCTTCCTGTATCTATGCAGATAGGGGGCGATCTCATGTGATGCTGTCGTGAGTGGACGACCTGAAAAATCCTTTTTATTCTGATGCTCAGTTTGAACTCCAGGTAGTTGTCTTGACCACATCAACATGCTTAAACGAGTTGTTGCCATGTGGTTGAAAAATTTATTATATATCAGTTATTTGTCTAAATATAAAATTATAATATATTATATATATATATATATATATATATATCCAAGGTAGTAATCCGCAGCACTCCAGGAGTAGGTGCAAAAATAAAGTGCTTTATTCCATACTATTACATATACTATAGTAAGGAATAAAGCACTTTATTTTTGCACCTACTCCTGGAGTGCTGCGGATTACTACCTTGGATGTGTGACCGCCTTGACCGGGCTATTTCGCCGCTGGCACCGCTTTACTTATCTGCCTTTTGGATGTGCTACTCTGTTGGTTTTTTGGAAATATTATAATATATATATATATATATATATATATATATATATATATATATATATATATATATATATATAGTTATTGAATGTTAGTTGGACCACAACTGTTTTATTAGAAGCATTTTTTTTTCTTTAAAGGGGTAGTCCAGTGGTGAAAAACTTATCCCCTATCCTAAGGATAGGGGATAAGTTTGAGATCGCGGGGGGTCCGACCGCTGGGGCCCCCTGCGATCTCTCTGTACGGGGCCCCGGCTCTCCGCCGAGATAGCGGGCATCGACCCCCGCACGAGGCGGCGGCCGACACGCCCCCTCAATACATCTCTATGGCAGAGCCGGAGATTGCCGAAGGCAGCGCTTCGGCTCTGCCATAGAGTTGTATTAAGGGGGCGTGTCGGCCGCCGCCTCGTGCGGAGGTCGACACGCCCCCTTCCCGCGGGCTGTCGGGGCTCCGTACAGGAGATCGCAGGGGGCCCCAGCGGTCGGACCCCCCGCGATCTGCCACTTATCCCCTATCCTTAGGATAGGGGATAAGTTGCTCAGCACTGAATCACCACTGGACTACTCCTTTAACACCAACAATACAGTACAGTACATTAGTAATGGTAATATTGTATACATTTAGTGGATAATGAAGAAAATTGGACCATTAATAGCACTAATTACTTATAAGCACACAGTAATTAGATTTATAATGTTAGGTAGAAATGTTACGTATTCTTATGATTGTAAGAAAAACCTAGTATGGAATGCTGGGGTAAGCAGGTATATACAACATGCACTGAAATAGATGCAGTCATTATTCACCTTAGAAATCTACACAATACAAGTCAGTGAGGTTGGTTATAAGTGGGAGACACTGGTGCGTAAACCGGGGCATTGCTTCTAGAGATAAGAAACCTCCTCGCTGTACTAAAATAATAAAGAAAACATTCTGCCTGATAATCTCTTTAAGGCTGCATTACATCGCAGTAGACGGCCCCCCATGTTTTTCTTATGTTACTAATGGAGAATAAAGCGCACATATTCCCATTTTTAAGAGATTTATAATCCAGCCACATGTCCTACAAACAACACTTATTAACTAGGAACAAGATAAGGAGATTTTTTAACCGTAAAATCCCTTTCTCGAAGGATCCATTGGGGGACACAGACCGTGGGTGTATGCTGCTGTCTCTAGGAGGTGTGACACTATGGTAATAAAAAAAGTCAGCTCCTCCCAGCAGGATATACCCGCCTTCAGGCTCTGAGCTAGTCAGTTTAAGTTCCAGAGCAATAGGAGGAGACCAATAGGTCAAAGAAAGACCCAAAAACTGTCCGAGAACCAGAAGAAAAAAACATAACTGAACACACCCTCAGACAGAGAACCAAAAGTTTAAAAAAAATAAAAAAAAAAATAAAAAAAAATAAAAATAAAAAAGGGCGGGAGCTGTGTCCCACTATGGATCTTTCTAGAAAGAGATTTTACGTTAAGTGTTAAATCTCCTTTTCTCTATCGACTCCATTGGGGGACACAGACCGTGGGACGTACCAAAGCCGTCCCTTGGGTGGGCAGATAAGCAGTCAGGCAGACGGCCGTTCCACTGCCGCCTGCAACACTTTACGGCCCAGACTAGCATCAGCCGATGCAAAAGGTATGAACTCGGTAAAACCTCGAGAAAGTGTGCAAAGACGTCCAGGTAGCTGCCTTGCAAATCTGCGAGGCCGAGGCTCTATTCTGGAGAGCCCAGGATGCCCCAACAGAACGGATATAATGAGCCACAACCCTGAAAGGAGGAGTATTCCCCTTACAGCGATAGGCTTCCGAAATGGCGGACCGAATCCACTGAGAAATGGTGGCCTTGGAAGTAGGTTGCCCCTTGCGACGACCTTCCGTAAGGACGAAAAAGGAATCACACTGACGAAACGAAGTGATGGAGAGATAAGACCGAACAGCCCGAACTACATCCAGCTTGTGTAGTCAGCGCTACTTAGGATGAGAAGGAGCAGGACAAAAAGACGGGAGGACAATGTCCTCATTGAGATGAAATTCCGAAACCACCTTAGGCAAAAAAGGAAGGATCTGGCCGGAAAACAACCTTGTCCTGGTGGATAACCAGAAACGGAGAACGGCAGGAGAGAGCTGCCAATTCAGACACCCTCCGGATGGAGGTGATAGCAACAAGAAACGCCACTTTCCAAGAAAGGAGGCGGAGAGACACCTCTCTGAGTGGCTCAAAGGGTGCACCCTGGAGGGAACTCAGAACCAAATTCAAGTCCCAAGGGGGAGAGGGTGACCGATAAGGAGGAACAGCATGCGTCACTCCTTGAAGGAAGGTCCGGACATGAGAATTAGAAGCCAGGGGCCGCTGGAAAACAGTAAGGGCCGAAACCTGACCTTTAAAAAGGGAACAGAGACAATCCCAGTTCCAACCCCGACTGCAAAAAGGAGAGAAGACGGGGAACAGAGAAGGTTACCGGGGAAAAGTCTTGAGCTTCACACCAACGAAATGCACGCCGTCAAATGCAGCGACTGTATATTGAGGTTGCAAAGAAGACCCTGAGAGAGCAGGTCCGGACGGAGCAGAAGGCGCAGAGGAGTGTCGTCCAGGAGCCTGACTACGTCGGTGTACCACGACCTTCGGGGCCAATCTGGAGCTACCAGAATGGCGGGGACGTCCTCTGCCTTGAGCTTCCTCAGCACCCTGGGAAGGAGCGGAAGAGGAGGAAACAGATAGGGTAGGGCAAACCCCGCCCAAGGAATTACTAGGGCGTCCACGGCCAGAGCTTGAGGGTCCCGGAACTTTGACACAAAAGGAAGGATCTTCCGATTGTGCCGGAACGCAAAGAGGTCCACGTCCGGAATGCCCCAGAGGTCGTAGAGTTGCGTGAAGACCTCTGGATGTAGGGACCACTCACCGGGGTCGGGTGAGGACCGACTGAGGAAGTCCGCTTCCCAGTTTAGCACCCCCGGAATGTGAATCGCCGAAGTGTCCGGAACCTTGCTCTCCGCCCAGGTGAGAATCTTGGCCACCTCGGCCATGGCTGCCTAGCCGCGAGTGCCGCCCTGTCGATTTATGTACGCCACGGCCGTGGCGTTGTCCGACTGAACGCGGACAGGACGAGACTGAAGACGGTACTCCCAATGAAGAAGACAAAGAAGAATCGCCCGTAATTCCAATATGTTTACCGGAAGTAGGGCCTCCTAGGGGACCAGAGTCCCTGAACAGTCCAATCCCTGAACACACTGCCCCAGCCCGACAGGCTGGCATCCGTTGTAACAACCTGCAAGTGAAGGGGAAGGAACGACCGCCCTTGAAGAAGGGGGTAGCGGAGCCACCAGAGCAGAGACTGACAGACCCTGCGAGGGAGAACAGTCTGACGATCGAGGGACAGAGGAGACCTGTTCCATCGGGAGAGAATCGCCAGTTGAAGGGGGCGGTAATGAAACTGGGCAAAGGGTACGGCCTCCATAGTTGCCACCATCCGACCCAGGACTTGCAAGTGCGGATGGAGACTGATACCTGGGTCCGAAGGGAGTGGACCCCCGACCGGATCGCCAGACGTTTGTCCGGCGGAAGACAAAAAAGAAAAAAAGACTGAGGCCGTGTCGAATTGAAGTCCCAGGAAGGTTAGAGACTGGGTAGGACGGAGGACTGACTTGTCCCGGTTGACCATCCACCCAAGCGAGTCAGTGTGGAGAGTGACGTTCAGATTCTCCAGAGTTCGGGCTCTGGTTGGAGCCTTGATGAGAAGGTCGTCCAGATAGGGTATCACCGAGATTTCTCTCGACTGTAACAGGCCCATCACCGGCGCAAGAATCTTCGTAAAGACCCGAGGAGCCGTGGCTAGACCGAAGGGGAGGGCTACAAATTGAAAGTGCCCCTCCGGGACGGCAAAGCGGATGTACCGATGATGGCCTGGGAAAATTGGAACATGGAGGTAGGCATCCTTGATGTCCACTGATGAAAGGAGCTCCCCATTCCAGAGACACCACCGAACGGAGAGATTCCATTCGGAAGTGGCGGATGAGAAGGTGATGGTTGAGACGCTTGAGGTCCAGAAGTGGACGCACAGAACTGTCCTTCTTGGGGACCACAAAAAAATTTGAATAGAAACCCCGAAACCGTTCCCCTGGAGGAACGGGAACAACAACCCCCTGAAGAAGCAGAGACTGGAGAGCCGCTCGAAATTGCTTCGCCAGGAGGAGGAGACCGGGGGGCCCGGGAGCGAAAAAAAAGTGATCCCTCGGAAGGGAGGCGAATTCGATCCGGTAACCGTTGGACACGACGTCCCTGACCCAAGGGTCTTGAATGTGAGAGGTCCAAATGTCTCGAAAAAACAAGAGACGACCTTCCACCCGAGAAGACACCGTGGGTGGGGGCCTCACTTCATGCAGAAGTGGGCTTCCGGTTGCTTGATTTGGGCGCCAAACGGCCGGACCGGTTGGAGTCCGACTTCCGAGACGGGCGTGCCCGGAACGAGGGAGCCTTCCTGTCCCGCGAAGGCGCCTGCCCGGAACCTTTGCTGGAGCTAGAGTTCCGAAAGGAAAAGGGCTTCCTTTGGGAAGTAGGGCGAGCCTTATTTTGAGGCAACATGGAACTCATACCTCCCGTTGCCTCAAAGATAATCTCATCAAGGAGTTTGCCAAAAAGACGGCCACCCGTAAAGGGAAGCTCAGTGAGAGACCCTTTGGAAGCGGCATCCGCAGTCCAAGTTTTAAGCCACACAGAGCGACGGAGAGCCCCTAGGTGACCCAGAGCAAAGGCAGAGCAACGTGCTGCCTGCATGGAAGCTGTGCACAGGAAGTCCCCCGCTCTAGAGCATTGGAGAACCAGAGCAGATAGATCCTCCGGGGGGGGGGATCCCGCGAAGATATCCTGATGGAGCTTTTGGCACCACTCTGCCAGGCCCTTGGACACCCATGTCGAAGTGAAGATGGGAAGAAGAGAAGAGCCAGTTGCTTCAGAAGCGAACTTCGCTAAGGATTCCACTTTCCTGTCCGTGGGATTCTTGAAGGCAGCGGCCTGCCAGAGGCAGTGTAGTCGCCTTAGAGATCCGGGAGATTGGTGGATCCACTAAGGGAGGAGAAACCACCTTAGTGACAAAGTCCTTGTCAAATGGATAACGTTCTTGAATCGTCTTGATTCCCGGGAACCTTTTGTCCGGATGTTTCCATGCAGATTCCAGAATGTCGTCAAAGTCAGCATGAGAGCTGAACCTTTGAGGTGCTGGCTTAGCACGATGAAAGGATACTCCTGGATTGACATCCGAAGATCCTGGTTCCTCCAAGTGAAAGGTGTCTCCTATGGCTGTCACCAATGAGTTCACCGATGCAATTGAGTCCGAGCGGTCCTTCTAGTCAGATGCCGGCTCGGAAGCCTAGTCCACCAGGGGAATGTGAATGAGTAGAGGCAGTCCTGGAGGAGGGTGACCCTGACAGGGTACGCGGCTCTGGCGTGGCAGAGTGGCAACTCCGAGAACGTCCTCTGGAGGAGCAACGTTTCAGCCCAGATGACAGGGGGGGGGGGGGGCGGGACCCACGAGGGGAACGCACACGGCTATCTGAAGACTCAATGGAAGAGTCTGACGAGGCACCCCTAGTACGCTTGTGAGAGTGTGAAGTATGTGGAGAGGAGGAGCGGGCCCTCTCAGAGGTCCTGCGCAGGGAAGACGCCTTCAAGGTGGACACCACTTCCCGGGAGGCCTCAGCTACCGAACTGGAGACTTGGGTCAAGTCAGCCATATACTGGGTCAGGGAAGAAATCCAGGCTGGTGGAGCGGCTGAACCCACCGGGACCGAAGGGGTATCAGGGGGAGCAGGCAGGGCAAGTGGGCTCAGAAGAGCCACACAACTTGGTATTACAGTGCTTAAGACAAAGTAAGTCACTGAAGGTCCAGGATTCTGTATAGAGGGAGGAACAGCTCTGGGTAAAGGAACTTTCTCACCCTAGCCTGTGTCCCCAGTCAGCTGCAGGGAGGAGAGCGCTCCGTGCAGCTAGAATGAAAGAACAAGGCCAGCCAATAGGAAGAGAGGGCCGTGCCCGAGGCCCCTTCCCACAGAATATCGCGCCCACGGCGCTGATTGGACGCTGATTCCCTCCCCTGAGAGCTCCCAGCCCAGTGGGCGGAGCTGCAGGCCGGCCAAGAACTGTCATGGCGCCCGCCCCTTTGTCCCAAGCGCACCTGCCTAGCTGTATATGCGCTTGGGGGAATAGAGCGGGCGGCTAAAGAGGCTGCCGGCGAAAGTGAAAGTAAGTCGGCGCTGAAGTGCCCGGCTCGTAGCTGCGCCGCGGCTGTCAGCCGCGTATAAGGCGCAGCAGGGATAACGAAAGTAAGCCGGCGCTGAGAGCGCCCGGCCCGAAGCAGCGCCGCGGCTGAGAGTCGCATATAAGGCGTTGGAGTAGTTGCACCAATACACACACATAGTAATAGTTATGTAGTGCCCCATACTACATGCCCCATAAGTAAAGTGCCTTATAATAAATGCCCCCTCATGTGCCACTGCTCCCCCAGCATAAAGTGCAGCCCCTGTCATAAACTGAAGGTGGGCAAAAACAGGGGGTCTCCAGAGGTTGCGAGTCCGTACCTATGGAGAAAAAAGGGAAGTACTTACCTCAGTCAGAAGAACTTACCTAATGGAGTCTTCAGTCAGCTTTCGTTACCTGCATAACGCCTGGCTGCTATGCGCGAGCGAGGCGAGCAGGGAATTAGGGGGACCCGGACCCATGAGGTACCACCCAAGCGCTGACCGTTGGCGAGGGGGGGTTAACAGCGCATATACGCAATGTCTGTGCCCCCTTACTCACAATGGGGAAATGGGGAACAGCAGTCCCTGAGTACCCACTTGAAAACAGAAAAGAAAAGGAATAAAAAACTAACACATCCCTAACTAGGAAAACAAAAAAAACAGAAGACCTGGTCTGGAGAAATCCAGACCATGTCCACCTCCTTTAGACACTAAGCTTAAACTGACAAGCTCAGAGCCTGAAGGCGGGTATATCCTTCTGGGAGGAGCTGACTTTTTTTATTACCATAGTGTCACACCTCCTAGAGACAGCAGCATACACCCAGTCTTTGTCCCCCAATGGAACCGATAGAGAAAAGTGGTTTCTTATCAGTGGAGTTCTGACAAGTGGGACCCCCCAACTGATCACAAAATATGTGTCCTGTGAACCCAAATCACTCATGCCAGACCACTGCTTCATTAAAATGGTAGGACACATGACCCCAATTCTCTGTTGTGAAACCCCACATTCTGAGCAGCAATGTTGAGACACTTACCACCTATTCTGTGAATGGATGATGTTCCTGAGAAAACTTTCACAAGATACATTGACGCACAACGTAGACTCACAAAAGATAACAAGTACTGATTAAAGTTAAATCCACTTACGTTGTCAGTATAAATGCTCCCTCTGTGCATCTCTCAAGAGCTTTCCGTGCTGGGGGTTTTGCTGCAAATTCCACAAAGCCCTTGCCTGTCGCTCTGCCACGATCATCCACTATGACAACTGCTCTTTCAACTGGGCCAAACATGGAAAAAGCTTCTTCAAGGAGCTCATTTGAAACCACAGGAGACAGGTTATTAACGGTCAATGCTGCCCCATGGGTAGCAAAACGGATACGAAGTGGCCTGTTTTTGAGAACCATGCCATCAAGTTCTGCTTTTGCTATTTCAGCAAGCGTTCTGGACTCCTAAAAATTATAAACAAAAGAAAAAGGGTTAAAAAAAAAGTTATTATTATTATTATTATTATAACTGTATTATAAATATACATACAAACAGCAGGAAGATTGCTGCTTGTATACTTTCAGTTTCATGCTTCAATGATCTTAAAGGGGTACTCCGCTCTAAACATCTTATAGCCCCATCCAAAAGATAGGGGATAAGATGTTGGATTGCAGGGTCCCGCCGTTGGGGATCCCCGTAATCTCCAGGACAGCAGCGGCGGTGTCTAGAACACGGAAGCTTCCAGCTTCTGTGTTCGCAACATCACACCACGCCCCCTTCATTCATGTCTATGGCTAATACATAGCTGTCAGGCCTCCTCCCAGAGAGGTGAATGGAGGGGGCGTGGCACAGAGCATCCCGATTGACTGGGGTGCCGCAGTGGAGAGCGGTGGTTCCTAGCGGCGGGACCCCCTGCAATCTAACATCTTATGCCCTATCCTTTGGATTTTCTGCTCAATCTCAGTCAGATTCACAAACTAGGAAGGGGAGTTCCCCAGAAGGCATGACATCATCTGAAGCCATACAGGGGAGAACTTCCTCCCTCACTCTGCCACACACAACCCAGCGCAGTTCAGTGTGTGAGATGAGCTATGATTGGCTAAGGCTGCACCCCCCCCCCCCCCCCAGCATTTCCTGATTTTGGACTTCTGCCAGGTCAGCAGAAGTCCAAACTGTGTAAGAGATGGTGGTGGTGATTTTCAAAATCAGAATTTTTCAGGGACCAATTCAGTTCTGAAGGGAATTTGAGGGGGTCTTCATATTAGAAATACCCCATAAATTACCCCATTATAAAAACTGCACCCCTCATAGTATACAAAATGATATTCAGAATGTTTGTTAACCCTTTGTGTGTTTCACAGGAAAGGTTTTTGGAACAGTGGGCTGTGCAAAGGAAAAGTTAAATTTTTCATTTTCACGGACCACTGTTCAAAAAAATCTGTCAGACACCTGTGGGGCGTAAATGCTCACTGTACCCCTTATTACATTACGTGAGGGGTGTAGTTTCCAAAATGGGGAAACATGTGAGTGTTTTTTTGTGTTTATGTCAGAACCACTGTAACGATCAGCCACCCCGTGCAAATCACCTCAAATGTACATAGTGCGCTCTCACTCCTGAGCATTGTTGTACATCAGAAAAGCATATTACACCCACATATGGGGTATTTCTGTACTCAGGAGAAATTGCATATTGGGGGTCATTTTTTCCTTTTACCTCTTGTGAAAATGAAAAGTATGAAAAATTATTTTTTTACAACAACATGCTGGAGTAGACCCAAAGTTTACCTTTTCATAAGGGGTAAAAGAAGAAAAAGCCCCCCAAAATTTGTTAGGCAATTTCTCCAGAGTACGGAAATACCCCATATGTGACCCTAAACTGTTGCCTTAAAATACGACCGGGCTGCGAATTGAGAGAGTGCCATGCGCATTTGAGGCCTAAATTAGGGATTTGCATAGGGACGGACCCAGATGCAAGAATTACACTTGCCTTCGATACCAAAATTACCCTACGGCAGCGATTCCCAAACAGGGTGCCTCCAGCTGTTGCAAAACTCCCAGCATGCCTGGACAGTCCATGGCTGTCCGGCAATACTGGGAGTTGTTTTGCAACAGCTGGAGGCTGTTTTGGAAACAATGCCATACCAGACTTTTTAATTTTTATTGGGGGGTACACGGTGTAGGGGGTGTATAGGTAGTGTTTCACCTTTCATTTTGTGTACTGTAGTGTTTTTAAGGTACATTCACACGGGCGGGGGTTCACAGCGAGTTTCCCGCTGGGTGTTTGAGCTACGGCAGAAAATTTGCTGCATCTCAAACTTGCAGTGAGAAACCCGCTGTAAACCCCCGCCCGTGTGTAGCCTGTACATTCACTTGGGGGTGGTGGGGAACAAACTTCCAGCTGTTGCAAAACTACAACTCTCTCTACAACTGAGTGTCTGGGCATGCTGGGAGTTGTAGTTTTGCAACTTCTAGAAGCAGCAGTGAAGATCACTTTACAGCAATCTTCACTGCTGCCTCTGATGCAGACGCTGCCTACTCCACTTGCCGGCCGCCGGTCCCCCTGCAGCTCTTGGGGTCATCTTCCCCCGCTCTGCCCGGACTACTAGAGGCGGGCAGAGCAGGGGATCTGAACTTTCACCCCCCCAGTCAGCTGAGACACTGTGATTGATCCACAGGTACCAATCACAGTGATCGCTGACCAGGACCATTCACAGATGTCCTGGGGTGGCATGCAGAAGTTGTCTCCCGCCAGTAACAGCAGGACTTCTGCCTGTTAACCCGTACGATGACGCGCATTGTCAGGTAAACTGAATGACTTCTATAAATGTCGGGTTTTGCAGGTAGTTTGCACATCCTGCCGTTTATATAAGTCATTCTGTGGGAAGGGGAAAGACCGGTGGGTATGTTTCACTTTTTTCCTCCTCGCCTTCTAACAGCCATAATGCTTAGAATTTTCCACCTACAGACTTCTTATTTTTCCATACACAGGGTTGTTTGGGGCTTGTTTTTTGTGCCGTGATCTGTTTTGTTTTATCACTTATGATTCATTTTCTTCTGCTACATAAAGTGACCAAGCAATCCTGGTATTTGGTAACTTAACATTTTTTTTACATTTACATAATTGATCGTGCGGTTTCATTAACGTTCTATTTTAATATGCACACAGCGTTACCAAGTTTGTTTGTTTTTCGCTCAGTGACCGGCCGCATGCACTGACACCTGTAAGTCACTGTTTATATAGGGGAAGGTTTACAATTCTGGTATAGGGCTGTGTGGCATAGGGTTTGAATCATTTATTTATTATATGACATTACTCACTTTTTTTACGTCTTCCATCCCTTGTTCCCAATCATATTACTGTACCTTCCCTTTATTATTCACTTGAACATTGGTGACTGCTATCTATTTAATGTAATACTAGACATCCCATGTGAGGGAGTCCTTATTGATTTATGGCTGGCCATTCTTGTGTTCTCCCTCCTATTTGTTTTTAACATGTGTTGTGTATTTATGACATTTTATGGGATATTGATTTCGGTCATTAATTTTTGCATTTAATAAAGATTTTTTATGCCTCATCATAGATTTGTGTAAGAGTTTTTCTACATTCAGTGAGGTCAATTTGTAGGACTATAAATCTGCTGAGGCTGCCTGCATTATTGGAGCACCAATCAGACAGGACAGACAAAGGTAGGGAGCCTCTGCCCTTCCTCTCAGCTAATCGAGATCCTGCAGGTTTTGTTGCGGGTGCCCCGATCAGCTCCACAGAGCTACCGGCAGTGACTTTGGCATTTTAGACGCTGTGATCAATTTTTATCACGGCGTCTAACGTAGGGATCGACCGATTATCGGTTTAGCCAATATTATCGGCCAATATTCCCGATTTTGGACATTATCGGAAATGACCTTGCCGATATGCCAATAATGCCCCGCCCCCGGCCAGAGACTACCACCGCTGCCCGATTGCCTCCCCCATCCCCGGTTTTATAATTACCTGTTCCCGGGATCCGCGCTATTTCTGGCTCCTGCGACGTCCTGCGCGCTGCGCAATGACGAGTGACATCCTCAACGCGACGTCACCGTCAGTGCGCACAGTGACAGCTAAGGTCGCCGCCGGAGCCAAAAGTAGCACGGACCCCGGGAACAGGTAATTATAAAACTGGGGATGGGGGAGGCAATGGGGCAGCGGCGGTGGTGGGACTAGGGAGGACCCCAGGACAGGCAGGGGGAGAGAAGCGGGCGGCAGTCTCTGGCCCCGCAAAAGCCACTGCAGTTCATCGATTTAAAGCGTTCATTGATCTGCAGCGGCTTCTGCGGGGCCAGGGGGGTGGGGTGGGTGTAAATAGCCGATAACTTATACTGGAATATCGGTGAAAGTTATTGGCTATTGGCCTGAAAGGTCACAGATTATCGGCCCTCAAAAAAAAAAAAAATCAATATCTGCCTATCCCTAGTCTAAAAAGTTAATGCCTGACATCACCTGGATCAGTGATGTCCGGCATTAGCCAGTATGAAGCGAGCTCATACACCGGACGCACGGCTGCGGCCAATCGTGGGAGAGTGAAGTCACCTCCTCCCTGCGCTGGGCACTGCTGGGAGGAGAGACTGTGGACCCATAATGGAGGGGCAAGGTGCACGGGACCTGGGTGGGGGGCACTAGGTTTTTTTGTACATGTTGACGCCACGCCCCACTAAGCCACACCCACAGAAATCGTCAGCAGGAAGTTCCCTTAGCCTAAAAAGTCAAAAGGGGCATTTTGAGCAGCAGAAATTTTGGTGCATTCCTAAAAATAATTGTTAGTTGCAGCTCACTAAAGGCCGTGCCCTCCAGCTGTTGCAGAACTATGACTGCCAGCATGCCCAGACAGCCGCAGCCTCCGTCCTGGTGGATAGATCCCAGTGAATGGAGTCTGTCCAGCGTCCAGTATTTTACGGAGTTGAGCGGAGAAAAGACTGGACACGTATGTATATATTTATTTTCTCTCCCTCTACTCAACTCCCATGCGTCCAGCAGGCGAATCTTCCTTTACTGTGTAAACAAGGCCTTAGTCTGCATAAAATTAGTTCAGCTTTCTAAGTGCCCTGATTGCCTGGAAGAGTCCATAACGACGTTCTAGGACTGTATCCATCTTTTCCAGGCACCCAGAGCACTTGGAAAGTGACGCTTTATATTATCCAGACAGGAGCAACTAACAGCCGACCCTGTGAATCCCCGACGACCAGCACGTACCAGGCGGATGAATCCAAAGCCGCGGTCCCGGTTGATGAACACCTCGCTGGGCTCCCCGAACTTGTCGAACAGCTTCTTGAAGTCCTCCTCCGTGATGTCGGTCGGTAGGTTGCCCACGAAGAGGCGGCAGCGCTGGGTGTAGCTCTTCTCCCCGGGCTTCAGAAAGCTCTTGATATCTATGGTCACCCCCCGCGCTTCTTCCCCTTCGTCCATCTTGGGCGGCATCAGAGCCGGGTCTCCCTCAGAAAGGTTCAGGCTGCGTTTGTTATTCTTCCCCGGCGGTACCATCTGCTGCTGCGGAGGGGAGACCATATCTCCGCCGCTGCTTCCATTGTTATTCTTCTCGATGCGGACTTGCTTGAGGTTCCTGTTCGCCATGGCCAGCTTTACTTCACAGGGCGGCTGCGGTAAATCTACACCGGGGAAGAAGCCTATCTCCGCCACCGAGTCCCGAATATTTAAAATGGCGGCGTGAAAAATTTTCGACGGGTGATGACGTCACGCACACAGGCGCGTTAGGATTGCGAGAGGCCAAGCGTTCGCTTATCAAAATTGTCTCCGCCCTCCAGAGGGTACTGTTTAGCTGAGGCGGCCATTTTGATGGAGACCAAACTATTTCTACGCTTAACCAGCGGTAATCGGTTAAATGGAGTCTGAGGGTGGACACAGCACAAGTCGCTTTCAATGTGGTGAAAGCTAGAGGGCGTGCTTTCCCGTTACATAACAGCCGTGTACTGCAGTAGCCAACCTCGTGTCATTGGATTGTATGTGTGTTGCTAGGGCACGTGAAGCCCGCGACAACAATGCTACAAAAGAACGTGCGGGAGTCTCCTCGCGCAGTGCAAAAAATAAATAAATATATATAAATATATATATATATATATATATATATATATATATATATATATATGTGTGTGTGTGTGTAGAGTAGAGTAGAAAAAATAATAACCTGATAATAAATCTATTAACCAATTCTACCCCTCCATAAAAGACCTGCCCCCAATTGTGAGCAATGAGAGAGAACAATAGAGACAAAAGGGGGAAGGTATCCAAAAGTGGAGCAGTTGCCCATAGAAACTAATCAAATTGCTTCTTAAAAGGAGAACTGTGCTGAAACATTTTCCATTACCTCTGTGCCTGGGCTGCAAAAACTAAAAAGACAAACTTTAAAGGAGATATCCAGTGCTGAAAAACGTATCCTGTATGGGGCCCCGGCAGCCCGCAGGAAGGGGGCGTGTTGACCACCGCACGAAGAGGCGGCTGACACGCCCCCTCAATACAACTCAATGGCAGAGCTGGAGCGCTGCCTTCGGCAATCTCCAGCTCTGCCGTAGCGCAGTATTGAGGGAGCGTGTCGGCTGCCGCTTTGTGCGATGGTCAACACCCGCTATCTGGCCAGCGATCTGAAACTTATCCCCTATCCTTAGGATAGAGGATACGTTTTTCAGCACTGGACTACCCCTTTAACTCACCTTCCTATGTTCAGGAAGAAGCGCCGTGCCTGGCGTGAAACTGCCTGTCCTGGTGTATGTCTCCCTCCATCCACCTGTTCCTGCTACCTGTAGTGCTGAAATAAAGCGCTGTTGCCATTGGTGAGTGCAGTCTCTTTTCCTTGATACTTTATGTTCCCCCGTTGCGCCGATATTGGAGTCCCGGTCCTCCGGTGCTTGTCTGCTTCCTGGGGATGGTGAGTCATTCTGTGCTCAGTATATCGCTGGCCGCAGCGTTGTCCCGCCTCGGCCAGTAATAGGCTGAGCGCACTTTCATGTAAGGAGCCCGGGCCCCGCCTTCTCCCTGCTGCCCGGGCTCCTTACATGACAGTGCGCTCAGCCTATCACTGGCCGTGGCGGGACATCTCTGTGGCTGGCGATACACTGAACACAGTGTGACTCACTGTCCCCAGGAAGCAGACCAAAACCGGAGGACTGGGACGCCGATATCAGCGCAACTGGGGCACTTGGGAAGGTGAGTTTGTTTTTGCAGCCTGGATACAGGGGAAATGAAAACATTTTCACCACAGTTCTCCTTTAACCTGTTGGGGACGGAGGGCCTACCTGTATGCCCTTCGCCCACTCCCTTTCTATAAGGCAAGGCCATGCCGTGGCCCCGCGTCATAGCGGGTCGGGCCCGGCCTCTAACAACGGCCAGCGCCCAGCCTCTAACAACGGCCGGGACCTGTGGCTAATAGCGCGCGGCACTGATCGCAGTGCTGTGCGCTATTGACCCTTTAGACGCAGCTTCTAAAGTGAAAGTAAACAAATGGCGGTTAGCTCAGGGGGCTGTTTGGGATCGGCGCGACAAAATCGCTGCATTGCGAACAGCTGTGGGATAGCAGGACGGTCCCTTACCTTCCTCCTCGCTGTCCGATCGGCAAATGACTGCTCAGAGCCTGAGGTCCAGGCATGAGCAGTCAAGCGGCAGAATCATTGATCAATGGTTTCCTATGAGAAACCATTTATCAATGTAAAAGATCAGTGTGTGCAGTGTTATAGCCCCCTATGGGAGCTATAACACTGCAAAAAAAAGTGAATAAAGATAATTTAACCCCTTCCCTAATAAATGTTTGAATCACCCCTTTTCCCATTTAAAAAAAAAAACCTGTATAAATAAAAATAAACATATGTGATATCGCCGGTCAGAAGATGACAATTTTAAACATATAAATTTTACTGCATGTAGTTATGATTAGTTAGGACAATATCAAACCTATATAAGTAGGGGATCATTTTAATTGTATGGACCTACAAAATAAAGAGAAGGTGTCATTTGTACAGAAAAATGTACTGCGTAGAAACGGAAGCCCCCAAAATATACACAATGGCGTTTTTTCTTCAATTTTGTCGCACAATAATTTTTTTCCCATTTCGCTGTAGATTTTTGGGTAAAATGACTGATGTCAATACAAAGTAGAATTGGTGGCGCAAAAAATAAGCCATCATATGGATTTTTAGGTAAAAAATTGAAAGGATTATGATTTTTAAAAGGTAAAGAGGAAAAAATGAAAGTGGAAAAACCCTCCGTCCCCAAGGGATTAATTTTAAGTATCAAACGTATACATTTTATTATGGAATTAGGAGGTTGCATAGGAATAAAACAGTTCGGGATGCAACCCGAATCATAAACAGAAGATAAGGAACAAAATAGCAAAATTGTGGGTGTATATTGGCAGCACAAAAACAATACAAAGGGTGTACATGTAATAGGCCAATGTTGTCAGTACATAGAATACTAATACAGACTCAAGGTATACCTTACATCTGGGTAATAGGATGAAGACATCCAGAGAGACCAAACACAGTCAAAAGGAGCACCCACATCGTCCCTCATAGCGTTAAGTTTCTCAGATAACATGATAGAGTTGGCACGGTCAATTGCCCTATCCAGAGACAGCAAAGAGGACTTCCAATTCCCTGCCATGTGGATTCTGGCAGCCATAAGGATGAATTGTGCTAAACTGAATAGTTTATGGGGCATATGGTTAGGCTTCCTACTCAGGAGGCAAAAAGTAGGATGTAGTGGGCATGTGAATCCAGTATCTTCCCTAAGAAGAGAGATTACAGAAGACTAAATCACCTAATCAATGGACACGACCACCAAATATGATGTATAGTACCAAGGTGGGAGCAACCCCGAAAGCACAATGGCGAGGAAGTGGGAAAGATTCTGTGTAGTCTCGTGGGAACATAATAGGCTCTGTGTAGAATTTTGAGAGAGGTCTCTGTAAGGGAGACCTGCCAGCTACCCCTACTGAGGGTTGTACAGAAGTCATCTTCCCACCGTAACATAAATGGCAAATTAACATTAGATGGAGGCACATTTAAATGACCATATATCACAGAGAGGAAGCCCTTACGGGTAGGAGAGCATAGCATTAAACGTTCAAATCTAGAGAGAGTAGATGACAGGTGAGGAGAAGGTAAAGAGTGAAGAAAAGAAAAAACCTGGTGGATCCTAAGGCATTCTGACCCTGGAGGGTTATAGCAAATCTGAAACTCATGCAGTGTCAGAAGGCGCCCCCTAAGGAGGAAAGCATAATAAGTTAAGAGCTTCTGGGATATCTACCAGGAAAAGTTACAGGAGCTAAGACCAGGAGAAAAAAATCAGATTACCCAAGAGAGGAGTCAGAGGTAAAGAAGGAGAATGAAGGCGAAAGCGGAAACGTACCAACTGCCACAGAGACAGAGAGAACAAGGTGAGTAAAGCAGACGAAGGAATATAGCGAGAGACAGGGATCACATAAGAGCAGGTAAAGAATATGGTAGGATCAGTGTGGATTCTAAGTGGACCCATGTGGGAGCTTCAGATGGTGCTAAAAACCATGCCAGTTGACTCAATCGGGCAGCATAATAGTATTTGAGAAAGTTATGGACAGAGAGACTGCCTAGGCGTTTGTGGTAATGCATAATGGTGGAAGGGATCCGTGGATGTTTCTGTCGCCAGATGAAGGAGGAAACTTCTGGTTGCAATTTCCTAAGGTCAGCTGACTGGACCGGGACCGTCAGGGTCCGAAACAGATATAGAAGCTTCGGCAAAATAACCATTTTCACCGTAGTGACCCTGCCGATCCAGGACAGACAGGGAACATCCCAGGAGCGCATATCTGAACAGATGGATCGATATAAAGGCAGGTAATTTGCGGAATAGAGTTGGGGAATGGATGGAGTTAGCGATAAGCCAAGATAGGAAAGAGTGGGAATAGGGTCAGGAAAGACAAAGTTAAGACAGATCAGCTTCTGAGAATGTTGAGAAATGTTGCAGAAAAGGATTTCGAGGCATTAACCTTCAATCCAGAAAATTGAGAGAAATCAGAAAGTAGACAGAAGAAGTTAGGAAGGGAGGTTAAGGGCGGGTAAGAGAGAGAAGGATATCATCATCAAATAAACATACTTTATAGCTCAAGGAACCAATCATAGCCCCAGAGATGTCAGGGGAAGATCAGATGAGAGTCGCCAGGGGCTCCATAGCTAGAGCAAATAAAGAAGATGGGAGAGGGCACCCCTGGCAAGTCCCCCTAGATATCGGTATAGGGCGAGGATTAGTAGTAGGAGTTTAAGTTAGGCAGAAGTTTAATAAGTGAATGAGATGAACAAATGAACCCCCAAATCTATCAGAAACCCCGTGTAAATATGTCCATGAGATACTGGCAAAAGCTTTGTTTATGTCCAGTGCTAATAACATAAGGTGTGTAGAGGAAGAGTTAGCCCAATGTACAACATTAAGGACCCTTCTGATGTTGTCAGATGCCTGTCGTCCGGGAATGAACCCAACCTGGTCAGCATGGATCAACCTGGGTAGAAGTGTATTAAGTCTGTGAGCTAAAATGGATGTGAGTATTTTAGTATCCACGTTAATAAGAGAGATTGGGCGGTAGTTAGAAATAATAGAAGGATCTTTACGGGGCTTGGGAATGACAGTGAAAGGGCCTCTAGAAATTCAGGGGGAAGGGTACAGTGGGGATCAAAAGTTTGGGCACCCCAGGTAAAAATTTGTATTAATGTGCATAAAGAAGCAAGGAAAGATGGAAAAATCTCCAAAAGGCATCAAATTACAGATTAGACATTCTTATAATATGTCAACAAAAGTTTGATTTTATTTCCATCATTTACACTTTCAAAATAACAGAAAACAAAAAAAATGGCGTCTGCAAAAGTTTGGGCACCCTGCAGAATTTATAGCATGCACTGCCCCCTTTGCAAAGCTGAGACCTGCCAGTGTCATGGATTGTTCTCAATCATCATCTGGGAAGACCAGGTGATGTCAATCTCAAAGGTTTTAAAGGAGTACTCTGATACCCAAAAATCTGACACCATAGTGAAGTGTCCTGGAATACCTTTCATTTGAGGTCCTGGTCGCCCAAATCGGTCCAGCCGTTCTCCTGTAATTCTCCCCGGTAATTTCGCTTACTTCCGGGTACTGTAAGCATGGCCGTGACGTCAGGAATGACGTTTTCCCATCATGCTTACTACACTTCTTCCGCTCGCAAGACCTCCCTTACTCCTGTTCCCCACCCCTGAAATTATAATGTATAACGCCCCTTGCTGCCTCCCCTTGTTGCTTTACCCACCCCCTGCCACTACGCCATCTCCTCCCACTCTGCCTCCTCCAATCAGCTCCTCCTAATCGCTGCAGCCGGCGCACAAAAGTAGCTAACAGCTCACATAGCTGTAGCTTTTGTGCCGGAGAAGCAGCGTTCCCTGGAGTTGGCTGGCACGCCGCTCGAACAGTGATAGGAGGAACGAATGAGAGGCGCTTACTACACGCAGCGAATCACTGCTGGGGAAACGAGGTGGGTTATGCATATTCAGATATGGGACCGCACCGCAATAGTGGGGGCTGGCATTAGGCGGGGAGTGAACTTAGAGATATGACGTTTCGTTTTAAAGATGGCCGCGGGCAGACAGTGAGTGTTGAACGAAAGTCATAACTCACTATGAGAGGCTGCACTTCCGGTTTCGCCGAAAAACATGGATGCCTGCATGGAACGCTAGTGAGGTAATTGACAATCTTATATATCTTAGGGAAAGCTTTATAATGGTGCTTAATAGTTTTGCCTCAGAGTACTCCTTTAAATGCCCAGGCTCATCTGACCTTGCCCCAACAATCAGCACCATGGGTTCTTCTAAGCAGTTGTTTAGAAATCTGAAACTGAAAATAGTTAATGCTCACAAAGCTGGAGAAGGCTATAAGAAGATAACAAAATGTTTTCAGATGTCAATATCCTGTGTTCGGAATGTAATTAAGAAATGGCAGTCATCAGGAACAGTTGAAGTTAAAGCAAGATCTAGAAGACCAAGAAAAATATCAGACAGAACAGCTTGTAGTATTGTGAGAAAAACAATTCAAAACCCACGTTTGACTGCACAATCCCTCCAGAAAGATCTGGCAGACACTGGAGTTGTGGTACACTATTCCACTATAAAGAGATACTTGTACAAATACGGTCTTCATGGAAGAGTCATCAGAAGTAAACCTCTTCTGCGTCCTCACCACAACAATCAGTGTTTGAACTTTGCAAATGAACATATAGACAAGCCTGATGCATTTTGGAAACAAGTTCTGTGGACCGATGAGGTTAAAATGTAACTTTTTGGCCGGAATGAGCAAAGGTTCGTTTGGAGAAGAAGGGGAACAGAAGTTAATGAAAAGAACCTATGTCCAACTGTTAAGCATTGGGGGTGGATCAATCATGCTTTGGGGTTGTATTGCAGCCAGTGGCACAGGGAACATCTCACAAGTAGAAGGAAAAATGGATTCAATAAAATTTCAGCGAATTTTGGATGCTAACTTGATGCCATCTATGAAAATGCTGAAGTTAAAGAGAGGATGGCTTCTACAAATGGATAATGATTCTAAACACACCTCAAAATCCAAGGGGGATTACATCAAGAGGCATAAACTGAAGGTTTTGCCATGGCCTTCACAATCTCCTGACCTCAACATAATTGAAAATCTATGGATAGACCTTAAAAGAGCAGTGCGTGACAGACAGCCCAGAAACTGGGAGACTTTTGTAAGGAAGAATGGGCAAAGATACCTCAAACAAGAATTGAAAGACTTGCCAAAGGGGGCAGCACAAGATATTAACTCTGCAGGGTGCCCAAACTTTTGCAGACACCATTTTTTTGTTTTCTGTTATTTTGAAAGTGTAAATGATGGAAATAAAATCTAACTTTTGTTGACATATTATAAGAATGTCTAATCTGTAATTTGATGCCTTTTGGAGATTTTTCCATCTTTCCTTGGCTTCTTTATGCACATTAATACAAATTTCTACCTGGGGTGCCCAAACTTTTGATCCCCACTGTAGGTGCATGAGTGATGTGGTTGAAGAGAGAAACTAGATGGGGAGTGAGAATGGCAGAGAACATTTTGTAATATTGGGCAGAGAATCCATCAGGCCCCGGAGCTTTCCCCGATTTCAAGGCAGCAATGGTCGAGGAGATGGGGGCATTAAGGAAATCTCTGTTTTCAGGTGTAAGGGAGGGTATAGCAATAGACCAGAGAAAGGATGAGAGACGAGAGGGAAAGTGAGGCGGTTGGTCCAGAGCAGAATAGAGAGAAGAGAAAAAGAGTGAAAAGCATCATAGATACGGCCAGGGTGGGAGGTGCGAGAGCCAGGGTGCAGCCAGATATTATGCACATAATTTAGGTGTTGTTTTCTGCTTAAGCATGTTAGCTAAGAGTCTATCCAGCTTGTTGGCAAAGCAGTAATGCATGGCCTTAGACCAACGTATAGCCTTTTCCACTTTCTGCGAGAGAATGGCATCCAACTGCACCCTAACATCCCCCAGCGCCCTTGACAGATAGAGAAGGGTTCCATTGATGTGCTATGGAGAGACGTGCAAGTTTGTGTTCTAGCATGACCTGTTGTCGGTTTCGGTCCCTTTTAAGACCGGCGGCCACCGAGATGAGGCGGCCTCTGATGTAGGCCTGGTGTGTGGACCAAACCCATATAGGGTCAGAAGATGGGGTAGCATTATAGCTAAAATATAACTGAAGATCATCAGTGACAGTAGATTTTACTATAGGGTTCGTCAATAGAGACTCATTAAGTGTCCAACGAAATGAAGGACGGTCTGCCCACAAGGTCCAGCTCAGCAATCGCCATATCATGATCCGACCATACAGACAAAGCATGGCAAGCATATAGTAACATAGGGAGAGTAGAAGCGTTAACAAGCAACCAATCTATGTGAGAATAATGGTTCTGCGAGGGGGAATAATAGGTATAGCTTCGCGCAGAACCGTG
The DNA here is from genome assembly GCF_029499605.1 of Hyla sarda. NCBI lineage: Eukaryota > Metazoa > Chordata > Amphibia > Anura > Hylidae > Hyla > Hyla sarda. The sequence goes on from NC_079190.1 coordinate 46,608,111, forward strand.
TTCACGCCACACATCAGCTAACTGTAAATTAGAAAAGCCAGAGTGTAACCACTGTTGTTGTGAACGAGATCTTCCCAATGGTATGGAGGAGGATCTATCAAGAGTGGTATTGAATACAAAGTTAAAGTCACAAGCCCATATTAATACATCATAAGTGAGGGGAGATATCCGCTGACACATATCATGAAAAAATGGAATGGCAGTAGTATTAGGGGCATACGAATTTACAAGGCAGAGTTTGCGACCATAAGGGGAACCCACTAGAATAATATAACGACCTTCTGTATCAATGTGAGAGTGATCAACCTCCATGGGTAATGTGTTACTAATACATATAACAACCCCCTACATTTAGACTGAAAAGTAGACTTATAGGGGGATATTTATCAAAGCTGTTTATGTCCCGCATCAATATAGACCAAACTACAAAGTGTTTGGCTGGTCTATTGTGCACCTAATTTATCAAAATGCGCAAGGCTCTTGATAAATTCTGTGCACTGACTTTGGGATCTATGCTTTAGACTGTATTTAAACCTGCTCCAACATGGTCTGACATTTCGGCGTACTTTCAGCCGATGCGACTTGTCGTTGAAAAGTCGCTTTTGATAAATTCAGCACCAATGCATTTTCCAATGCATTTCCGTCTAAAATAGACTAGCATGCATCATGTTCTAAAAATCCTCTAGAGCAAAAGTTGCAGAAAAGTTGCACATATTTAGACTGCGACTTTCTGTGCGACAACTTTAGATAGGAAAAAACTGTCTAAATCCTTTGATAAATATCCCCCATACACTCTAGAATATCGGGAATGAAAAAACCTTGGAAAAGACAAGGGTGTAAAATGGGATTCCTGGAGGCAGATGAGGTCCAGACAATGTTTCAGATAATCCCTGAAGGCCTTCCTTCTTTTCACCGGGGAATTGAATCCCCTAACATTATGAGATAGGATCTTGCACATTTACAGAACAGAAAGACAATAAACAAGAGGGAGACTGACAAACAGCACAGACATTGGATACAGAGGGGGCGGGAGACAATAAAGCCCACGAACAAGAAAACTAGAGAGAGAAAAAACAACAAAACAAAACAATAATACATAAACAAAAACAAAGGAACAAAGAGCTGGAAAGCCAGAACAAATATTAAATGGGCACTGTCATGAAATAAAAAAATTGATATGTTGTAGTACTTAAGTACTACAACATATCTCTAATATACTTTAATTTAAAAAAGTGATTTTAAACCAGTTTAAATTCACTTTTAAATTCGCCCACTAGCGGTCGCCCTCCTAGTGGCCGAATGCATTCGGCAGTGACGTCACTACAGAATTTCGACTCATTTAAGCCTGGCAATGAGTCGAAATTCAGTCACTGCGGTGCTCGCTCCCGCCTGTCAATCAAACAGGCGAGAGCGAGCACGCTGATAGCTGGGGCACCACTGGCCTCGCGCGCGGCCCCACCCGCCCGCCCCCGTTACCCTGTCCGGAGGCAGCGCGCGCACTCATTGCTGCGCTGATCCTCCGAATGGGTAAGTCTGATCTGAGGTGTTATATTACTTTACAAACTTTACAAATTATGGCCGGAACATGTTCTGGTTGGGATCTGGCATCATTTTCGATTTATGTTTGCCAACTACAACTCCCAGCATGCCATGATTGCCATTAGCTGTCAGGCCATGCTGAGAATTGTAGTTGTGAAACAGCTGGAGGCACCCTATTAGAAAAAGAACACTCATGGAAGATGTGTGTGTGTGTATATATATATATATATATATATATATATATATATATGTAATGATATACTATATATACATCTGGCATGAGTGTTCTTTTTCTAATAGGGTGCCTCCATCTGTTTCCCAACTACAACTCCCAGCATGCCACGATTGCTATTAGCTGTCAGGCCATGCTGAGAATTGTAGTTAGGAAACAGCTGGAGGCACCCTATTAGATACATAACACTCATGCCTGATGTATATATAGTATATCATTACACACACACACATATATATATATATATATATATATATATATATGTGTTTGTATCCCCATCTGTATTTAATATTGTCCCGGATAAAAGTCACGGTGACTGGGCGAAGCTGGTGTCTCCGCTCAAGAGTAGAGGGGGAGAGATCGGCAAACAGTCTCACTTCGGGTGGAATGTCCAGGAGAGCAGGTAAATTGCGGGCAGCAAAAAGAAGTTGGTCTCTCACCTCTGAGTAATGTAGCTTTAGAACAACGTTCCGTGGCAAGTCAGGAGAGCGAGGACGGGCGAAGGCTCTGTGTACCCGGTCCATGCGCAGCAGCTCCGGTGCCAGTTGTGGCATAAGGGCCTGGAACATGGAATCGACAACGGCTCGGAGGTTGGTTTCACCTTCCGGAAGGCCTCTGATGCGGATGTTCGCACGCCGCAATTGATTCTCGAGGTCCTCCAACTTAAGTTCCAGGGCCTCTAGTTTAGCTTCATGAGAGTCGATGTCCCTGCGGTCGGTCTTCGCAGCGTCTGCAAGGTCATCAAGCTTAGGTTCATTCTCCGAGACTAGCTGGCCCAACTCTTGAATCTGTGAAGTGAAGTCCGCCACAGCTTTCTGCAGTTCAGCCCCAAATAGCTGTTGAATGTTGCGGAACAAATCAGCCGGGGACATGTGCGCTTGTCCCGTCCCGTATTCTTCATCGGTCGCAATCTTGGAGCGTTGTGGGGAAGTGGCCGCCATATTGGGCCCAGGAGAGGCTCTGAAAAAGTCTGGAATGGACTGCGATAGACTTGATCTTCTTATTTTTCTTCCCGGCTGATCTAGACATTATAAGGAATAGGTCAGTTCCACAGCTGGTGGAGCCGTTTAGGCGCTGAGAGAAGCTAGGAAGAGCGAGACCGGCACGGAGCTCACATCACCTGCATCCGACCACATCACATGTGCCTCCTCCTTTAATTTGTAACCCCTTAAGATAATCAGTTTTATTTTTGCACTTTTTTTTCTCCCTGCTGTTACAGTGTGCGCTCCGGTCCCCGCTCCGGGACCGGAGCGCTCACTTCCCCTGTCCCGGTCCGCTAACTCCCTGCGCATCCCGGTCAGACACGCTGACCGGGAGCACAGAGTGATCCCCAACGGGGATGCGGTTAGCGTGGCGGGAGCTTCCCGCTCACGCGCCGCATCCCGACACTGTCCCCTACCTTCTGCGGCTTCTCGTCTCCCCTCTGTGTCCCGGTGTGCGCGGCCCCGCTGTCTAGGGTGCGCGCGTGCCGGCTTCATGAAATTTAAAGGGCCAGTGCACCATTAATTGGTGCCTGGCCCAAAGTGTCCTATAAATGGTTCCTGCCCCTTCCTGCCCTTGCCGGATCTTTGTGCCTCGTGCCAAGAGAAAGTGTTCCCTGTTATTAAAGTGTTCCCTGCCTGTTGCCGACCCTTGCCCGTGACCACCGCCTCTGAACTGCCTGCCTAGACCTGTTGCTAGTGACTACCGCTTCTGATCCTGTGCTGCCTGCCCTGACCTTTGCTACGTCTGACTACGCTTCTGCCTGTTACTCCTGTACCGCGCTATCTCAGCAACCAGAGGGGTTGAGTCGCTATCTGGTGGAATGACCTGGGGGCTACCTGCCGCAGCAAGACCATCCCGCTTTGCGGCGGGCTCTGGTGAAGACCAGTAGCTCCTTAGATTCCGTTCCCTGGGTACGGCCCACGCCATCACTCCTCTGGTCCAGTGGATCCATCTCCAGTCCCCTGTCCGGGCCGTTACACCTGCCTTCTATTAGCCATACGAGGCTTGTTTTTTTGCGCCACTGATTGTACTTTATAATGACATCACTCGTTTTACCACAAAATCTATGGTGAAACAAAAAAAAAAAATTGGGGGGCAAAATTGAAAAACAGAACACTTCGCAACTTTTGGGGGCTTCTGTTTCTATGTAGTGCACTTTTTGGTAAACATGACACATTGTCGAAAATGTTGTAGGCCCATACAATTAACAACCAATTTGTATAAGTTTTATTTAATTTTACTACTTTTTTTAAAGTTTTTGAATGAAAATGAGTATGCTTAAAATTGTCTGAGGGTCACTTTCATACCTCCCAACCGTCCCTGATCCGTCGGGAAATTCCCGCTTTTGCGGTGATGTCCCGTCATCCCGGAACGGCCCCCCACATGTCCCGCATTTAACTGTAAATGCATTGGTTCCTCACCCTGTCAATCACTCTTGTGCCCATGACTACAGTAAGCCAGCCGACACAAAAGGCTGGCCCATTTCTCTACGCTCTGGCGCACAAGTGACATCATCAGACGCCGGAGTGCAGAGGAAGAGAAAGGAAGAGCAGGGAGAAGGACTGAAGAGGAGAGCTGCTGAAGGTAAGCATTCATGCGAACATGCGGGCGGGTAGGCAGACATGCGGGTTGGCGGGCGGGCAGGTGGACATGTGGGCGGTCGGGCAGGCAGAAATGCGGGCCGGGGGGGGGTTACTGGGGGGCAGTCTACTCATGCACCTATTCTTTTTCCAGGGCACAGATGCAAACTGCTCATGCAGGGCTGCATTACAGGGGTCAGTTTTTAGGTGTCCGATGCACATTAATGAAGTGCCACCACGGGAACTCCGCAGCACCACAGGGAAGCCAGCACCATCTTGCTTCCTCCCGGCCGGCTGCTGTCCCCTCAGTATACAGCACCTCCAGCGCAGCTCCACACATCACCGCTGTCTGCAACGGAGTGAGACTTGAGCCACCGCCGGCAACAACCGGCTGATCTGAGGTAGGGAAGCACTGGGACTTTAGCTCCGACCGCTGCCACCATACAGGGGTCGTCCCCAGCCCTCTCCTCACTCGCTGTGTCGGAAGGCAAAGCGGGCCCTGACCCTGCATAGCACTGCAGCCTCGGGCTTTCTCACTCCCCACTCCTCATACCCACCCGCAAACGGGGACCTCTTTGACTGTTCAGCTGCATACTACATATAATTACAGCTACCTACAGCTGCTACTGTACTTAAAAAAGAAAAGTGACCCAGTTACAGCCTGCAAAGCTGCTGCTTCTATACTCTGCAAAGGGCGCCATTACAGCTTACCCCAAAGACTGACAGGCACTACTACAACCAACAGACTCTCCAGGTCTGAAAAACCTGATTATACTCAATTTGTACTGTTCCTGTTGCTCCTACACCGCAAAACTGAGTGCACAGTCTATATATATATATATATATATATATATATATATATATATATATATAAACTTTTCTTTTATTCACTGCTATACCAACTTTATTGTATGATTCCCTGAACAGGGACGGATCTCCTTTCTCCTGTTCAGAGCACAACCTCTCCCACTTATATCTACAATCACCAGTGACCATAGCACTACATCATCTTACCACAAGAGGGTGGCATTACTCCACTGAAACATCTCTTCTCATTATGCTGGCTCTGAATCATAGTCTGCACCCGGATTTTTTTCTTTATGCCTCAAAAAAAAACAAAAAAAACGCCTCATTTTTCCTCTCATTATTTGGCATACTAAATTATGTCCGGCAGACGCTCCAAAAGACAACAACCTCTTAAACTGACAGAGTTCTATTCTTTCAGAAACAAGTCTTCTCCTGACGATTTAATGTCTGAGAAAGACATTTCTACTCCAATTACTACTGCTGAGCTGAGCGGTGATCTATTCGTTCATTCATCCTTCGCTGACTCTCGCTTTCATTCTGACTGCCTGAAACCCTTTCCTGCTACAAGACCTTCGACCTTGCCTAGCGAGATGTCTTCGCAGAATTCCGACAAACGCAATCCTGGGGATAATGCTGAAGCTTTCTCCAGTGTGGAGACGACTCTAAGATCACTCTTCCAAGAATTCAGGGAATCTTTACAGCATGGTTTTATGCATCCTTGAGCGCATTAATCAAAGAAGTGAATCATATTGGCGAACGTACCGTCCATTTGGAAGACAAAATGGAAAAATTCACAGCAACACATAACGCTCTAGTAGACAGCCAAAACTAAACCATTGATGACCTGTGTTCTATTCAACTGAAGCTGGTGGACTTGGAGGACAGGTCCAGAAGAAACAACATCCGCTTCAGGGGCATACCTGAATGAGTAACTAACTCTGACCTTCGAGAGTTCCTCACGGATTATTTTAGTATCCTCCCACTACAAGCGGACCACAGGGACTTTCTCATAGACAGAGTCCACAGGCTCCTGAAACCTCCTCAACTCCCCCTCGAGGTTCCTATGGATGTCCTAGCGAGGATTCACTTCTACCACTTTAAAGAAGACATCCTCAAAGCGGCAAAGAAACCCCCAAAGCTCCCTGAAAGATTTTCCAACATAACTCTCTATGCTGATCTATCTGCCACCACTTTACGGAGGAGAAAGGCGTTCTCTACATCTACTGGAATTCTGAGAGAGGAAGGGATACCCTATAAATGGGGCTTTCCAGTTAAATTGTTGGTGACCAAAAATGGTACCACCCATGCTTTCTTGACACCTATAGAAGCGCTCCATGCAATTAGCAAGTGGTTTCCGGAATTAGTCAAGCCTTCTATGTCAAGGTCCTCCACTCGCAACCCAAGTGGATCTCAACATCGATCTCGACCCCTGACTTAATGGGCTTAGTACACATCCAGATGACCGACTAACACCACTCCGCTATGACAGGATGTGATCTGCTTCTTGGGAGGATGTTGTTCTGATTACACCTCTTAACTCCTCTGCTTATCCCTTTCTCACTTACCTCCTCTTTTCTTCTCTCTTATGCTTCTTCCCACCTTCTACCCTTCATTACTTGCTTCCATATCTACTTCCTCACTTTCTTTCTAGGCAGATTCATATTGTATTGTATGCTTGGCTGCAATTCTCTCGTTTCCCTTCTAGAGAAGCTGCTTCCAATTGACTCAACCATCTGCATATTGGACACTCAGAAGTCACAGACTGTTCTGTAACACCTCCGCTGTGGGTGGGAGGGAAGTATTTTGTGCTCCTTATATTTTCTCTGTTTAAATAATAATGGGCCGATATTTTGGTCAGGGTGAAACATTTAAACATTTATAGTTTGCTTTCCCCTCCCGAGACCATGAATATATTTTGTATGTCCAACCCCTCTATAGCCATGGTGAACCCTTGGGTTCAGGCTTGTTCTCTTAGAACACAAATGTTTACTTTTTGTTTACAGGTTCCGGTTTGTTCTGCACTGATTGCGTATCATATTTGGAATAGTGGGGTCGCCAAGTTGTAAGGTTTGGCTCAACAATCTATAGTTATGTGTGTGGTATGGGTCTCCTGGCAGCAAAATCCTACAATTTTGAGTCATGGTACTTAAAATCTCTACCTTAAATATAAAGGTGTTAAATAGCCCTTTTAAGCGCAGCTTGTTTTGGAAAGAATGTCGCAAATTAAATTGCGACTACATCATCTGTGCACAGGAGAATCATTTGCTGTCCGATACACATAGGGTTAAACACAGAAAGTTCCCTCATGTTTTCTTCACCCCTAATGTGGATAAAAAGAAAGGTGTGCTTCTAGCTATTAGAGATACAGTTGATTTTAAACTGATTAATGTTATCTACGACAACTACTGCAGATATATATTACTAAATTGCGAACTCAACTCGGTGAAATACACTATAGTGACGCTTTACGCTCCCAATAGGAATCAAGGCAAATTCCTCTCACACATATTGAAGGTAGTCTCTAACAACCGTTACGGTGCCCTGATACTCGCTGGGGACTTTAATAAGGTGTTGTCACCCCAAATGGACAAAACCCCACACAAACCTTCTGACAAGCACACAGACATTTATAATCTATTGCTCAAAGAGGACCTATACGACTCCTGGAGAGCCCTAAATGCAAATGACAAAGATTATATGTTTTTCTCCCATTCTCATAACATGTACTCCCGTATTGATATGATAGTGGTGGACAAATGGCTGCTCCAGAAAGTTACATCTTCCCTCATAGGGGTAATAAGCTGGTCTGATCACGCACTGGTAACAACCACACTCATGGAAGACTTTAATGCCCCTTCAACTTCCATTTGGAGAATCAACAACTCCCTTCTTTCTGACCTTCCCTCACAAGTTACCATTGAAAAAGATCTAACTGAATTTTTTCAACTAAATGTTCCTGGCGACACTAACATCTTCACCAATTGGTGTGCCCATAAGGCGGTTATGAGAGGTACTTGTGTCAAACTGGCTTCAACTCAAAAAAAAATGAGACTCTCCAAAACCACTGAACTTCTAGATAAAATCAAACATCTCGAAGGCTCGCATAAACTTACTAGAGACTCACAAACATTAAAGGATTTAACTACCCTCCGATTTCAGTTATATCAGCTCCTTCACCACAAATTCGACTTTTACCTTAAGCAGACAAACACAAAATTTTACTGGCAAGGTAATAAGGCTGACAAACTTTTAGCAAATAAGTTCAAAACCAAACTTGTTAAAACCAAAATACCCTTTATTTATAACAAGCAGGGAGAGAAGATTATTAACCCGCAATCAATAGCTAATGTTCTCGCAGATTACTACAAAGAACTGTATAACTTGAAATCAGACCCCCCTAACACATCAACCCCAGCATCCTTCTATTCAATCCTTTCTGACTGACCTAAATCTCCCTGCGATTGACAACGATACACTGCAATCACTAAATGAACCCATAACGATTGAGGAACTTTCCACCGCAATTTCTTCACTGAAACCTAATAAATCCCCCTGGCCCTGATGGGTTTACTAGGGAATACTATAAAAATTGTCAAACTATTCTTGCCCCTCACCTCCTGGCCACCTTTAATGAAATATTTCACACAGGCTATATTCCCCCCCCCCCCCTCCCCCGAAATGCTCAAGGCTATTATCATTACCTTGCCCAAACTAGGTAAGTCCCCAGACAGGCCAGAAAATTTCAGACCTATTTCCCTACTAAAAGTAGATTTTAAACTATACGCCAAAATACTAGCCAATCGCATGAATAACATTCTTCCCCTTTTGATAAAAAACGATCAAGTAGGTTTAATAAAACAGAGGCAAACAACTGACGGCACTAGACGTTTCCTTAACCTGATACATTATGTGGAGACCCGTCAGGTGCCTTCTCTGCTTCTAACACTCGATGCGGAGAAGGCATTTGACAGGGTTCATTGGGGGTACTTGGGGGTGGTCCTTTCTAAATTTGGCTGTCTGCACAATATTAAGAAGGCAATGTTGGCCCTATACTCTAAACCCTCGGCTTCGGTTTTAAGGACTAACCCTTTCATTTCAGGAATAAATGCGGGAGGTGTACATCATCGAATCGGCCTTTTCGCTGATGACGTGATCATAATATGCAGGGACCCATTAGTTTCTCTTCCCCACATATGACAGGACCTAGACACATTTGGAAACATCTTACTATAAAATTAATTGCAATAAATCCCATATACTCAATCTGGGCCTTTCCGCTGGAATTGTCTGAACCTTAAAAGCCAATTTCCCGTTCCTCTGGGCGAATGGATCCATCACTTACTTAGGGATAAAATTGACGTATCCTAGCACTAACTTGTTTGACGCTAATTATTCCACCCTCTTACAAAACATAAAACAAATCACATCTCACATTCCATCCTTGGGAGTCTCATGGCTAGGTAAGGTCACTGCTATCAGAATGATGGTCTTACCTAAGATCTTATACACCTTTCGTAATCTCCCAATATACCTATCCCTTTCTTATTTACAAAAATTACAATCGGTCCTCATGAAATATCTGGAATAATAGAAAACCGAGGATTAGAGAACAATCTTTGTTCCCACCAATTAAGATGGGAAGTATTGGGTGCCCTTCCATAGCTCATTACTACAGAGTGGTAGTGCTGGACCAACTTAATTCATTGTGGATTCAAGATGATGGTAAACTGTGGGTGTCAATTGAAACCTCTTTACTGAACAAAGTCTAAATTAAAAGTATTCTGCTAGCGGCCTCCGTTTTTAACACTAAACTTTCTAGCACTCGCCCCACAATAAAAGCGATATTCCACCTGTGGCAATCCTACCTCTGCCCCAATGGTTTATGCCAAATCAATCTCCCTTTGTTGCCCATCTCTACACTAGAAGCTTACATTTCTGACCTTAATATCTCCCATTGGTCTGATGGAGGTGTCTTTACACTGTCCGATCTATGGGATGGTACAACTTGTGTGGCTTTTGAAGAATTACACACTAGGTGTTCTATAAGCAAGAAGGATTTCTATTAATACCTCTGGGTTCGCCATGCCCTTGACTCCACGAAATTTGATCATACTAGTGCCAACTCTGAGTTGATAAAATGGCTTTCCCGATCTTCCTCTTTGACTAAAGGTATTACTTGGAACTATGCATTTTTAATAACCTTCATCCCCTACTCTTAACCATCACATAACTAAATGGGAACGTGAACTCCAGACCCATTTTACAGATCACCAAGTGGGACCAAGCACATTCAGACATGAGCAAACTCACTAAATGTGCCAGCCATGTAGAAACCTCCAAGAAACTCTTTTTCCACTGGTATCTCACCCCTTCCAGATTGGCTAGCTTCTCTGACCTACCTGATAACTGCCGGCGGTGTCCTGGTACCGGTACATTCCTTCATATATGGTGGGATTGTCCCAAATTATTATCTTTTTGGAAGAAATTAGGCAGACTCCTTTCACATCTATGTGGTTTTCCAATAATTCTTAACCCTGCTCTAGCCCTACTGAATATTGACTTACACATCCATTCCCATGTTCATAAAACCGTTATCTTGCATTTTTGATAGCAGCTAGACATATTGTAACAAAAAATTGGAGATCTGACCGAGTGCCATCAATACCAGAAGTTAAGAGGGCAATCAATTCTAACTGTTGGCATGAATACAAGGTCACGTGTGCCTTAAACACAGATAGGGATTTCTTAGCTAGATGGGATATTTGGCTCCATAGCCCTTTTAACGAAGTTCAACTCTAGGTGCCTTGGGAACATAAAGTGACTGGTTATCTTAGACGTCTTTACAAAGCCGTTGGGCCTTCCCCGCCCATTGCCATAGCGGAACCCCAATATCGCTTGTCTTATGTATGAGAACATTATCATACCAGACTACTGTCGCATTAATTGTGCAGTGTTTAATTTCCATTTTACAAAGGTAATTTGTGCCTTGTAACCCTTTGCTCACCATGTTATATATCTTGGTATGCTTATTTGTGATTTGTTTTTCTTGGATGTCCTAAAAACAATAAAAACTATTGTCATAAAAAAAACAATCAAATTGCTTCTTTCATTTTTAAAGAGGCCTCTAAAAAATAAAAGAAGCAATCTGATTGATTTGCTATGGGCAACTGCTCCACTTTTCCTTCACAGATTTTGATAACTCTCCGGCATAGTGCATTTATGTGCATAAATTGGTGACTTTTTACAAAAGTTGCAAATAATATATCAATGACCACTGCAAACAAAAAATCTCCTACAGTACACATAAATGCAGCGGTGAGTAAAAATTGCACAATGTGAAAAGTCAAACAGGTTGCTGTGACTTTGTTAGGAACTAATTAACACAAAAAAGAAGGTAAACACCATGCTAAATGTCCCCCTTTGTCTCTACAGGGCTTGTTCATGATTTCCCCCTACCTGACTTATATGATACTGGTGTCATTCACGTAATGTTGGATCAGCTCTTCAACCAAGTTTCGCGAAACAGCGCAGGCACAAGCACACAGGCCCATCTCCGCTCTTTTCGGCAAAACTGACAACTGCACTGCAGAGCATCAAAGATTGAAAAGTATAAATGATAAGCATGGAAAGGCGCCGTGCATAAAGCATTACCATAACAGTTATGTAAGGAAACAAGCATTTACAGTGTGCAAGAAAATGAGCTCTCCCATAAACAAGAGGCCAACAGCAGACCCCTGGAACAAGGAGTAATACATGTAGAACAAACCTAAAAGAACACAACCATGAAATCAGGGAGCAGGGAGTGTAAGCTCCCAGACAAATAGGAGCAGGCATTCCTGCAATTCAACCAAAGAAAGATAAATATTAAAAAAGGAGTGAACCTAAAAACAATGAAAAAAGGAGAAAGAGGTGGAGGCATCAATAACCTCTACTATCCCAGAAGGCATCCCACATAGACCAGACTTCATTAAAATGGTCCATAGCATTATTCAAACTAGCAGTCATATGTTCCATGGTGTGGACTTCCCAAAGCCTAGATAGGTAAGTAATCAAGGGAAGAGTGAGGAGATGAGCGCTTTCAATGTAGAGGAATAAGGCACTTTGTAGCTGTTATAAAATTAAGAAGCATCCTGGCACTAAACATCCCCCCCAGTATAGAAAAAGGAAACAAAGAGGTGTGAGGAGACCTCAACATCAAGAACTGACCATATGGTGGAGCACACCATACTCCAGCAGTCAATCCCAGAATATATGTAGAAGAGAACCTATAGCCATTCTACATCGCCAGCAGGTGTCCGGAAATGCAGGGAAAATTTTATGAGACAAGGAGGGTGATGATATTACCTCATAAGTAGTTTGTATTGAATCTCCTTATACTGAATACAAAGGATTTAGCAGTTTACCACCACATTCCCTGCCAGAGGCACAGTTATGGAAAAAAGGGTGAAATCTGCTCAGGGCATCATGGTATCCATCTTTTCCCAGTACACCTGGTGCAGGTGGGTAATGGGGCAATAAGGGGTGTTCGCATTAGCCATTTAATAGGCTAATGTTAAGCCCCAGCTTATTATTTGTAACCTCCCAACAGGTGCGGAGCCACTGTGCCACCAACCGGTTTGACTTTGGGCCAAACTTGGAAGTGGTGTCTAAGTATTCCTCTGGTTTTCACCATTTATCCTGCTACAATATTTTGAAGCTGTACTTCAGCTGCAGGGAAGATACCAGATCGCTTCCAGCAAGAGTGATTTCAGTTAAGTGGCAGCTGGCCATGTAGCAGAGCTGAATTTGATGAACAGCATAGCTCAGAAGCTCAGATGCAGCCAGGTGGTGCAGGCTTGATAAAAACACAGGAGTGGACGACAGTCCAAATCAGGCACAGGAGGTTAGCGAGGTACATGATTAGGCCAAGGCACTCAAGTAACAAGCCTGGGTCAAACATGATCACAGGGCAGAAACAACAGCCATAGAAGAAGAACAGGAATCAGGGATGTGCATGGACCCTTAAAGAGACAGCCAGTGCATGGCCCCTACGTCAGTGAAGTTGAAGTGTTCCCATCTTATTAATTAAGGTCTGAGTGTACAAACCAAGAGTGATCACAAGAAGAAGCCGAGAAAAGTCTTTTCTCTCCTAGCACTTTATCATATGACATGGGCGGACTAACAATCTAAGTCTATGGGGGGGTCAAGGTCTTATAGGCACAGAGTAGGGAGGAAAATGAGCAGCTATCTGCTTCTCTCCCCACTCATTTTTGTCATGATAAGGTTTTCTGTTTGAGGATGCCCAATTAAAAACCATATACGGCAATCGTATGTAAAAAAAAAAAAAAAAAAATACGTGATGTGAATGCACCCAAAAGGCTGGACATCGGATTATTTCTTTTTTCTGCTCTGTTGTTGTTTCCCTTATTGCACGCATGGTAAAATGTGACTAAAAATGTGAATCTGTCACTCAAAGGGGTTACAACTACCCCCATCATGGCACATAAAGCTTAACAATGAGGATGCTAAGGAGCCATTATGAACTGAGAACTATCCTGGGTCTGCCCAACAATCTGTATACTTGTCAAGCTGCATTGAAGGAGATTATAAAGGGTCTATAGGCAACACTACTACTCCCATCATGGCAAGAGGAACTAGTACATTGTTCTCTCATTATGCTGGGAGTTAGCCCAAAAATCTATACACTTGTCTGGCTGTCTTAGAAGCGAATGTCTATATGAGATATTTACACCCATTAAATCAACTGGTGCCAGAAAGTTAAACAGATTTGTAAATCACTTTTATTAAAAAATCTTAATCATTCCAGTACTTTTTAGGGGCTGTATACTAAAGAGAAATCCAAAAAAGAAATGCATTTCCTCTGATGTCATGACCACAGTGCTCTCTGCTGACCTCTGCTGTCCATTTTAGGAACTGTCCAGACCAGGAGAAAATCCCCATAGCAAACATATGCTGCTCTGGACAGTTCCTAAAATGAACAGCAGAGGTCAGCAGAGAGCACTGTGGTCATGACATCAGAGGAAATGCATTTGTTTTTTGGATTTCTCTTTAGTATACAGCCCCTAAAAAGTACTGGAAGGATTAAGATTTTTTAATAGAAGTAATTTACAAATCTGTTTAACTTTCTGGCACCAGTTGATTAAAAAAAAAAGTTTTCCACAGGAGTACCCCTTTAAGACATGATAATGGAGCCACTGAGTCCTTAAATCTATATCTGCCAAGAAGAAACTCAATGGAAAGTATCAGCAGCGCTTCAACCAAGTTCCAATCACCCAGTTTGTATAATTAAAAAGAACTCACCAGGTGTTTATGGGTGGATGCAAAGCCTGTTCACTATCCCTCCATAACAGCATTCTTCCAAGTAAACATATCTCACATCCAATCAGTTATCCCCAGTATCCACCTTATAAGTGGAGAGCGCTGGCTTTCTCCCGGATTCAATGCAATGGTCCGGTATACAATAGAAACATATAAAACAATTAAATTAGCTAACGCTCCAGGGAAAAGGCAATTTGGAAGGACCTCAATCAGTGTATAATGGAACTTACTCCACAGTGCCATCAGATTTTCTACCATAGGCACTTACACATAAACTGATGAACTGATAAATTATCTACATTATACTCAGTCTATTTGCCAAGGTCAGGGCCGGTGTTAAGGCGGGGGCAAACCGAGCAATTTTCCAGGGCCCCCATCGCCCAGGGGGCCCCCTGCAGGCTGCTACAGTGTTTGCGGCTCGGGGAATGTGTTGGAGTGCAACCAGCACCATTTAGAAGTGAGCCTCGCTGCTTCTTAAAAGCTCTCAGCAGAGGCCATTCATGTAATGCTGGCAGGGAGAGGCTGGGCTCCTTTAACAAAGTTTAACATATACGGTATAAACAAGCATGTGACATAGGGTGCAACCTAGTATGCTGTCCCATAACAGTAACCAATCAGATCCCAGGATAGGTAATATAGGTAACTGTCGACCAGGTAACTTCCTTCTTCTTTGCTGCTCAGCAGTGTGTTAGGATAAGTATATAATTCACTCTCATAAAATTCGATTTCATTAAATGATTTATCTTTATTTACCCATATTTATTTAATACATTATGCTTCATTAATTTATTTATACATTATTTAATTTTCATACTTATATTTTATTGGTACCCCTTATCCCTCATAATTTATTAAATACTGCATTCCCTTCATTTTATGAATTTTCCTTATTCTTGATTCCTTCATTCATTACATTTCGGCCATTTTCTCTCCTTTTTTCTCTTATTTTTAATATTTCTTTTTGTCTTTATTTGCTCCGTTTTGCACTTTATTCATCTATTTATTACTTACTGGCTTATCTCCGCTTCCTCCGACCATCTTGACATTTTATTTCCTCCATCCCGACTCTCACTTCTCTCTGCATCCTCTTCTTTATTTTACTGCGTCATTAGACGCCATCTTCTTCTCCTCCTAATGTTCGTCCGTCGTGTCGCGAGGTCTCTGACAGTGAGGTGATCTCCTGTGACGTTTTGTCGGGCTTCTGACATTCACCTCAGAGTGTCAGAAGCCGCCGGACGGGCTACAGTGACTGCATATATCCTTATATAGATACATGTTTCTTTACTATTATAAATAGATATTTATTTTCAGATTTCTTCATTTACATTCTTGTAGTTGGCTGTAGTTGGCAATATATAATTACATTTCTTTAAAAATATTTTACAAAAAAATATTTATTTAATATATTATTTATTACATTATTTATTTATTAAATGATATATTCAATTATTTAATATTTTACACTTAAATAAGATTTCATTATCTATTTAATTAATTACTTACATGATTCAATTAATGATTTACAAATTCATATATTTACACCATATTTACATATTTATTATATACATATATTAAGATATATCTATTTATTTTATTAGTGTATATATAATATATTCATATATCTATATTTACCTTAACAATTTTACACAGTATATATTGTCTATTTCTGTATCTTTCTATTTATTTTAATAAACTATGTTTGCAGACAATAGAGCTAATATTAAAGATCCTATTTCCCAGGATCACCTCCAGTCTATGGTGGACGAATCCGTATCTAGATCTGTTCAATCTGCAGTTCAGTCTGCAGTATCTGTCTTACAAGACTCGATTGCAAAACCAGTTATTATAGTTTTGACTCACACTAATCCTCGGGATACTGGAGCATTACCTCCCTTTACACCATGAGACCAATATGGGTCCCCTGAGGATTCCGTTTCTAATCTCACTAAAGGACTCAAAGGTCCAGGTAAAGCAAAATCCAAGAAACGTCACAAATCTTAAAGCCCATACTCCTCTAAATTTATTAAACATACCACAGGAGTCCGCCAAGACTCTACTAAACTTCATAAATCAGATTCAAAAATCGAGTCTAACATTACTAGTGGCTCTAATCCACCACGAACCTCAGCCCGCGAGGCAGTCCAAACCATTAGGGCTCGGAAATCTGCCTTTAGGGTGAAACCTGACTCCTATAGAGACTCCTCTTCTGATGAATCCTTAGATTCAGACATTGAGGATGTAGATGACATCCTATATGTCTCTGAGGTAAGTGACGATGACCATGATGACCATGTTAATCAGGGAGATATGATTGTGGGTGATTCTGGGGAACCCTTTTTTGACCCCTCATTAATTTGTCACCCTCGATCTGGCGAATGGTTGCCAAATCCTAAAGTTGCTGAATAAGCTACATGGGCGAATAAACCCTTAGACAGGGCTTCTCGTAATAAATTAAAGGCAGAATGCCCTCGCCCTACACTCTTACACAATTCCTCAGCTACTCCTGAACTTGACCAACTTCTTACAAAATTTCTTTTTAAAAGGGTAAAAACCCTAAAAAGGGTGTCGATGGGAGTTTTAAAGGAGTACTCTGGTGCAGAGTATTCCTGCTCCGTCCTTCCCGGGCTGCAAAAAAAATGAAAATAAACCATCTCTCACCTTCCTGGGTTCCCGCGGAGTGCCACTACAGCTGATCGGTCCTCCGGTCCATCTCCTTCATACTTCCGTGTGTAACGAAGCGTACATGGCGCTCAGCCTATCGCCGGCCGCCGCGATGTTCAGCCTCGGCCCATGATAGGCTTAGCGCCATGTGACGCTTCGTTACATCATGGGCCAAGGCTGAACATCGTGGCGGCCGCCGATAGGCTGAGCGCCATGTGACACTTTGTTACACACTGAAGTATGAAGGAGATGGACTGGAGGACCGATCAGCTGTAATGGCGCTCCGCGGAAACCCAGGAAGGTGAGAGATGGTTTATTTTCATATTTTTTTTGCAGCCTGGGTAGGACGGAGCAGGAATACTCTGCACCAGAGTACTCCTTTAAGGCTTGCCAGGACAAGCTCATGGATCAACTTGGACCCCTTACTAAAATTTTAGACTTAGCCGAAGAGGCTACTAATTCCAACAATCCAGTTGACACAGCAACTCTCAGAGGTTGGGCTCAACGAGCGATTTGCCTCTTCGGAAATGCCAACTCTGCATTGTCCACTGAGCGGAAACGCTCCATTTCAATGAAAAGCGACCCCCAATTAACCAATTTGGCGTCTGCAGAACCTCCCAACCCTACTAACAGCATGTTATTTGGGGAAGACTTTATAAGAGAAATGAACAAATATGTTGGCCTTTTCTCCTCCTTGGACAAGGCTCAAGTATCAATGAAAAAAGTATTTTCACAGAATTTTTTTGGGAAGGCTGGAAGAGGACAGAGCCGATTTTCCAGTCATGCTACCAAACCCAGATGCCAATTCAGAGGCTCCTATCCACAACCCCAGTTTGCAGGACCCTCCAATATCCCCCACCCTTCTTCCCATACAGGGGCAGACATTGGCGCACAAGAGGTCAAAGAGGATATCCCCACTCCAGACCTCGTACAGTTAAGTCTAACTTCGTCTTCTTCCCTAAATATTCCATTGGGCGGAAGACTCCTAAATCTTTCCCAAAATTAGATTATGATTACATCTGACTCATGGATTTTAAATACATTCCTGAGTTATCAGATAGGATTTGTCACTCCAGCTGTCCAATTCTATCTTCCTCACCCCATACAATTTTCCCTATCAGACAGAGCTCTCATAGATCAAGAAGTCGAAGACCTTATCACAAAACAGGTGATTATCCCTGTCTAGTAAAAAACAAAGATGGAGGTCACAGACCTGTAATCAGTTTGAAAATCCTAAACAATCTAGTGGTTTATCGCCACTTAAAGATGGAATGCATACACATCCCTTGGTGCTTCACAAAACTACTGAAGCCAGTAATTGCCTCTCTTCGAAGTCGTGGAGTTCATCTCTTAATTTACCTAGTTCCAATAACAAAGAGAAGATGTCTGCACTCACCACGGAATTCCTTTTAAAATCCAGACTTTATTCAGGCAAAAAGCAATGTCCATAACAAAAGTAATCATAGGCGGGTGAACAGGGAGGGAAAGCAGCTAGCGGCTAAGCAGCCGGAGTATACTGGAACAACAGCACTGTTTCTCGTCTATGATGCTTCTTCCGGAATCTCTCGGTTACTGAGACGAGATTCATCTCTCTTCAGAAGCCAAAGAAGAACTTCTTTGGTGGCTTGCTCACATAGAATCCTGGAACGGGAAAGCAATATTTCACCCGAACCCAGATATTATAGAATCAGACGCGAGTCTATCCGGATGGGATGCCCATTGCGGTCCCCTATCTACCGGAGGAAAATGGTCTCCATAAGAGTCAAACAATCACTGAAATATGGACCACAAATCCAATTTAGCTCATTACTATCATATCATACCATACCAGCCTGAATCAGAGTCTGGTATGGTCCTCATCCGTGCCCGGACTACGGTGGAGACAGGATAGGCACATAGCAGCAAGGGAAACTCATCTGTGTTGACTTATTGCGGTCAGGGAATTGTTGAGGAATAAACAGCCGTCCCCCTGGCTTTTAAGAGTATTATGAATTACTAGTGGTTATATAGTCCCCCATGTACTGAATGTTAATATTCAAGTGTGGTTTCTGTGGAAGTTATAGTACCATCATTTTCACAATTATCATCTGGATATACACACGGAGCTAAATAGGGGCCATTGCTGAGAAGGAAAATCTTTGTATACATTAGCTCACGTTATCTTGCATCAGCAATTTTTGGTGTACTCTAGTCCTGCATCCAGGACTTATAATTATCCTTGGAGGTGATATCAAGCACTTAGGGCTTACTGGATATCAACATATCACTGGAGACCTCCCACAAAGAAGAAACCCACAGATATTTAATTGTGTTTCTATTAACCTTGCTTTCTATGTGATATATGTCTGTTCATTGTTCATCGTATATAGAATGGAATAAGTTATTATACAGATTCCTCCACCGTACTACCTGGGCTAAAACTGTAACCCCTGATGAACCGTAGACATATTTAATCTACGGGGAAACACGTCGGGTGTAAAAAAGGGTGAATTATAGGGAATTGTCCCTGATTAGAGTCTCCTTATATTGAGACCCGTGACTCTATATTCATTTTACAGTGATTATTGATATAGGTTTTAATTGTTTTCAATAAAAGTTGTTAAATTTCAGCTAATTCTTGGTTGGTCTTTTGTCTCCATGAGAGTCCCATCTCCCATCTACAATTTTTTGCAAAAAACGTCTCCCATTGTTGTATCCTCCTTCACATGGACAACACATCAGCTGTCCAATACATCAATCATTTGGGAGGTACGACTTCCAAACTTCTTGCCGATTTTGGCAAGGATTTTTGGCATTTCTGTCTAGACAAAAATATTGTCTTGAAGGCGGAATACCTTCCAGGAATCTCCAACTCAATAGCGGACTGGTACTCACACTATCTGACAGATTCCAGCGATTGGAGACTTCATCCTCCAATCTTCCAAGCAATCAATCTATTATGGGGTCCTCTACATATGGACCTATTTGCTTCTCATCTCAACACTCAACTTCCTCTCTTCTTCAGTTGGCATCCAGATCCAGAGGCATTGGGTCTAGACGCCCTCCTTCAATTTTGGCTGCAGAAGATACTATACGCCTTTCCTCCTTTCAATCTCATCCCACGGGTTCTTTTCCAAACATCAATTCAGAAATCCACGATGGTTCTAATCACTCCGTTATGGCCAACTCAACTTTGGTTTCCTCAGATTTTATGTCTTCTCATAGAGTTCCCACGCCTTCTTCCTCCCATTCCGAATCTTCTTCTGGACACTCAGGGGAATTATCATCCTTTAATTCTATTTGACCAACTACCTCTGGTCGCTTGGTTGATCATAGGTCGACAAGATCTGACCTTCAATTTTCTAAATCAACTCAAGACATCCTTTTCGATGCCTGGGCCCCGGGTACCAGATCAGCTTACCGATCGGCCTGGAAACTTTGGATTTATTGGTGCGATCAACGGGATTTGGATCCCTTACGAGAACCTATATCTCACATCTTTAAATTTCCTTTCTGCATCCTATGACGATGGTAAAGCCTATAGAACCATTCATTTTTATCGTTCTGCCATTTCTTCAAGACATTTTCCTATAGATTCCATTCCCGTTGGTAGACATCCTTTACTCTGCCAACTACTTAAAGGCATTAGTTTCCGTAGGCCTCCTTTACCTAACTATAATTCCACTTGGGATGTCAATATTATTCTCGATATGTTCATTTCCTGGGAGGATAATGATTTATTATCATTAAAACTTCTCTCTTTTAAACTTACAGTTCTCCTCTGCCTTATTTCTGTCAAACGAGTTTCCAATGTCAGATCTCTTGATATACCTCATAGACAATTCGCTCCCCAAGGAGTTATATTCTCTATATTTCATCGTACTAAAACAAACCTTCACTCGATCTTTTATCCCTCTTTTCCACACCACGAAAAACTCTGTGTAGTTCGTTGTCTTCGCTCTTATGAATCCAGAACAGAACCTCTCAGAATTCCTTCTTCCTCCCAACTGTTGATTTCCTTTTGCAAACTTCATGCTCCTGTCTCTTCACCCACTCTTGCTAGATGGGTTAGACAAACTATATGAGTTTGGCAGGCATCGATATCTCAAAATTTGGTACCCATTCCACTAGGAGAGCTGTTTCTACCAAAGTATTCCAATCGGGAGCTTCCCTTTCAGATTTGATGAAAGCTGTCAACTGGTCTTCTGATTGTACTTTTAAAACCTTCTATTTTAAACCGGAATCTCATGTCTCTATGCTCTCATTGTAATGTAATTTTAATGGCTATACGATTCATTCTGTTCTACATGTATTTTATATTTATGACTAGCCTAATAGGAGCATCTTGTCTTGCCTTAACCCCTTAAGGACTCAGGGTTTTTCCGTTTTTGCACTTTCGTTTTTTCCTCCTTACCTTTTAAAAATCATAACCCTTTCAATTTTCCACCTAAAAATCCATATTATGGCTTATTTTTTGCGTCGACAATTCTACTTTGCAGTGACATTAGTCATTTTACCCAAAAATGCACGGCGAAACGGAAAAAAAAATCATTGTGCGACAAAATCGAAAAAAAAACGCCATTTTGTAACTTTTGGGGGCTTTCGTTTCTACGCAGTGCATATTTCGGTAAAAATTACACCTTATCATTATTCTGTAGGTCCATACGGTTAAAATGATACCCTACTTATATAGGTTTGATTTTGTCGCACTTCTGGAAAAAATCATAACTACATGCAGGAAAATGTATACGTTTAAAAATGTCATCTTCTGACCCCTATAACTTTTTTATTTTTCCATGTATGGGGTGGTATGAGGACTCATTTTTTGCGCCGTGATCTGAAGTTTTTATCGGTATGATTTTTGTTTTGATCGGACTTTTTGATCACTTTTTATTCATTTTTTAATGATATAAAAAGTGACCAAAATACGCTTTTTTGGACTTTGGAATTTTTTTGCGCGTACGCCATTGACCGTACGGCTTAATTAATGATATATTTTTATAGTTCGGACATTTACGCACGCGGCGATACCACATATGTTTATTTTTTATTTTTTTTACACTGTTTTATTTTTTTTATGGGAAAAGGGGGGTGATTCAAACTTTTATTAGGGAAGGGGTTAAATGACCTTTATTAACACTTTTTTTTTACATTTTTTTTGCAGTGTTATAGGTCCCATAGGGACCTATAACACTGCACACACTGATCTCTAATGCTGATCACTGGCGTGCATTAACACGCCTGTGATCAGCATTATCGGCGCTTGACTGCTCCTGCCTGGATCTCAGGCACGGAGCAGTCATTCGTCGATCGGACACCGGGGAGGCAGGTAAGAGCCCTCCCGGTGTCCGATCAGCTGTTCGGGACGTCGCGATTTCACCGCGGCGGTCCCGAACAGCCCGACTGAGCAGCCGGGTCACTTTCACTTTAGAAGCGGCGGTCAGCTTTGACCGCCGCTTCTAAAGGGTTAATACCGCACATCGCCGCGATCGGCGATGTGTGGTATTAGCCGCGGGTCCCGGCCGTTGATTAGCGCCGGGACCCACGCGATATGATGCGGGATCGCGGCGCGATCCCGCTTCATATCGCGGGAGCCGGCGCAGGACGTAAATATACGTCCTGCGTCGTTAAGGGGTTAAAATTGGAAATTTTCCTATGCTAGGTGATGGAAAATTTGGATTTTATTAAAGACAAGACGCAAGTATTATCCCTCCCTAGACCCATCCCTATAATTCTTTTATTCTTCTTTTATTTTGAGAGCTCAACAATAATCCTCTTCTCAACTCACCCTACCGGTCCACTATTGTTTGGCCATATCGCAATATGTTGTTTCTCTTCATTCTCCACCGAAGTCTCATCGTCTGTTTCTTAGTTCAAGTTGATCCTCTCATCTGATGTTTCATCGCAAAGAAGAAGGAAGTTACCTGGGTGACATTTACCTATATTACCTATCCTGGGATCTGATTGGTTACTGTTATGGGACAGCATACTACGTTGCACCCTATGTTACATGCTTGTATACACCGTATATGTAAAATTTTTTCTTGAATACATTGTTACGCCGAGTGCTCCGGGTCCCTGCTCCTCCCAGGAACGCTCGCGGCGTTCCTCCCTCTGCAGTGCCCCGGTCAGACCCGCTGACTGGGAGCGCTGCACTGTCTCTGCCGGCGGGGTTGCGATTCGCATAGCGGGACGCGCCCGCTTGCGAATCGCATCCCAAGTCACTCACCTGTCCCTCTCCCCGGCTGTCACGTCCTGGCGCGCGGCTCCGCTCCTTAGGGCGCGCGCACGCCAGATCTCTGACATTTAAAGGGCCAGTGCACCAATGATTGGTGCCTGGCCCAATCAGTCTGACTAGCTTCCCCTTCCTCACTTCCCCTGCACTTCCTTGCCAGATCTTGTTGCCTTAGTGCCTAGTGAAAGCGTTTCCTTGTGTGTTCCTAGCCTGTTTTCCAGACCTCCTGCCGTTGCCCCTGACTACGATCCTTGCTGCCTGCCCTGACCTTCTGCTACGTCCGACCCTGCTCTTGTCTACTCCTTTGTACCGCGCCTATTTCAGCAGGCAGAGAGGTTGAGCCGTTGCCGGTGGATACGACATGGTTGCTACCGCCACTGCAAGTCCATCCCGCTTTGCGGCGGGCTCTGGTGAAAACCAGTAGCAACTTAGAACCGGTCCACCGACACAGTCCACGCCAATCCCTCTCTGACACATAGGATCCACCTCCAGCCTGCCGAATCCTAACATACATACAGTACTTATTTGCTGCTGAGTTCAGTAAAAGAAGTTAAACGCATAATACTCACGTCTTGTCTTTGATAAAATCCACATTTTCCGTCACCTAGCGTAGGAAAGTTTCCAATTATACATGTGTGTATATGTATAGTTTTTTTCTGTATGTGATATGTAGTGGTGTATCTGTCACTAGGCCAATATGGCCCAGACCTTGTGCTGCATTTATCACAGCGGTGACCAAACGGCACCCCCCCCCCTCCTCATTTATTCTAGGGCCACTGTGATTCCATGTACCCTGGACAACTTTCCGTCCGCTCCTCCCCTAAGGTCTCCAGACAATTCCAATCCGGCTCTTCCATATACATTTCTTACCTCCACCTCCCCGCTCTGTATTACTTGCTACTGCACATGTGCTGCTGCCACAGCGAAGTTCTGTAATGACAGAAACCACCTAGTGACCCTGGCATTTTTGTCCTTGGCTTGACACATCCACTTAAGGGGGAAAGGATCCGTGACGAGGTGAAATTTCCTGCCCAACAGATAATAGCGGAGAGAGTCGAGTGCCCACTTAATGGCCAGACACTCTCTCTTAACTATACTATACCTGGTCTCAGCCGTGGTCAGTTTTCGGCTGAGAAAGACAACGGGATGCTCTTCCCCGTTGACTTACTGAGAGAGTACAGCACCAAGACCTACCTCAGAGGCATCGGTCTATACCACAAATTCCCTTTTGAAGTCGGGTGTCACCAACACCGGAGACCCACATAGGGCCGACTTCAAATCAGAAAACACCTGCTCTGCCTGCTTGTTCCAACGCACCATGAATGACCTGCGTCCCTTCAGGAGGTTTGTTAAGGGCACGGCCACCATTGCAAAATGGCGGATAAACCTCATATAGTAGCCCACCATTCCTAAGAATGACCTCACCTGTCGGGTAGTGACAGGTCGGGGCCAATTCCGAATGGCCTCTATTTTGTTTACCTGGGGTTTGACAATTCCATGCCCAATGACATACCCCAGGTATTTGGTCTCTTCCAACCCTATGACACACTTTTTGGGTTAGCAGTTAACCCAGCCTTCCTAAGGGAGTCTACCACTGCCTGTACTTTTGGAAGGTGACTCTCCCAGTCTGTACTGTGGATGATGATATCGTCCAGACAAGCTGAAGCATACCGACGATGTGGCCAAAGTAAAATATCCGGGGGCGTGGCTTGGCGCCGACTGAGATGGCCACACATTGAGGTGGCTCCTGCTCTGCTGGCCGTGAACTAGCTTTCCAACCACACAGGTGACCCTGCTATTAGATGGGGAAGAATTCCCGACAGGCCAGGAACCCCTCCGCACCCGCCCGGCTGACTCTGCCTATCCCTGGAGGCATACAGCGTTATTTCCAGACATCCCAGGCCTCAGCCTCTTCCTCCCTCCTCGCCATTACGGGACCTGCCCTGGGCCTGCGCTCCTGTTCCGGCACCCATCCCTCACTGACTATGGGGGATTACTCTGCCTGCTGCCTGCCGGAGACCTCGGGTACACCCACGCACCTGCTGACACAGATTACAGCTCCTTGGACTGTGCCCGAGACCTCGCCTCAGCCGTCGGTGAGCAACGCTGTTACGCCAGCACCGGACCCCCTGCCGTGGACTCTCCTCCAGTTCCGGAGCTGCAGGCTGTTGCGGTGAGTGCTGCTGAGGGATCTGTGTTGGAGGCAGCTCCTTCCCCTGGTCATTCTCTGCTGCAGTCCCTGGTGAGCTCCTCTCTCTTGTCACTCTGTGGGCCTGCTGGAGCTCCATCTTGGGCCTCTTTGGTGTGGGGCCGGCCTTCTCCTGCTAGTTCCCCGCTGTGTTCAGCTGCTCCCTACTGCTCAGCCTCCCTCTCCCCTATATCCCCAGATAGGGGTTCTGAGCTCTGCTCTGCTGGACAGCTCCTGCAAGTGAGACCCACTACTGTTCCCTCAACACATCCTCCTACTGCTCCTACTGGACCCTCTTGCCGCCTGCTACACCCCCTCTTATTCTCCTAAGCCGCAGAGGCACAGGCAGGCCTCCATGCAGTCCTCCATGCAGGCTTCTGGGGCGCTCCACATGTCTCCTCAGGGGGCTCCTCGCTCTCTTTCTGGGCCAGTGGTACCGCTTCCGAGTCTGATTTACCCTGCTCGGGCCTGTCTGCACATTCTTCTGCTCTCCCTGATTTAAGCCAGCTCCCTTCCAAAATTCCAACTAAGGAGGACTTCCGCTCCCTCCCCGAAGTTAAAGAAGCTTGTCGAGTGGAGATCTCCTCTATGCGTCAGGATCTCCAGCATGTCTCGGACCGAGTGGATGGATTGGAAGATGCTCACGACCATACCAGAGCGTATATTGCCCAGCTCCACTCTACTCAGAAGGACTTTCTTGGAGATCTGGACAATAGAGGGAGGCGTAATAATATCAGGGTGCGGGGACTGCCGGAAGCTACCCTTGAGGAGAACCTTTTTTTGCCACTCTGGAAGCCATTTTTAACCTGATACTTGGCAAACCCCCTCTCATAAGATCAAACTGGACAGAGCTCACAGGGCGCTTCGTCCTAAATCAGCCACCGGCGCTCCACGGGTTGTTATTTGTTGTGTACATGATTTCCAATTTAAAGAAGCTATCATGACTAAAGCTAGGTCTCTGAGACATTTTGACTTTGCTGGGACTCCTCTTCAACTCTATCAGGACTTGTCCTGGTTGATCCTCAGGAAACGACAACTGCTTCAACCCCTCCTTGAGGTTCTACGCTCTCATCAAGTGCTATATAGGTGGAACTTTCCGTTTGGGCTCCATGCCCGCAGAGATGGACTCTCCGCTGTTTTACACTCCTTTTCTGACCTTCGAGCCTTCTGCTCTACCTTGGAATTGCCCGTGCCTCAATTGGAAGATTGGGACCTGATGTCTCCCCCTCCACCTCTACCTCCTGTGTGGCAACCTGTCCGGGCTCGCCGGTCTGGTTCTCAACGGAAATCCCCCCCACCTACCTTGGGGATCCCGCCTCGGGTTCCCCCCTGAGTTGCTGAATGGGACTCTGTATTTTTCCCATGATGCCCATTGCTCAGGGTTTTTTGTTGGACTCTGATTGCTCCCTGATTGGCGGCGGATGTCCCCTCCGTGCAGTTGACTTTTATTCTAGTTTTTGCTCTCTCCCATCATTGTAGTAATATCGCATTTTTTGGTCACCTGTGGTTTTTATTCATATGAATTCTTATGCTATGGCCTCAGAGTTGGGTTCCTGCCTTTTTGGTGGTTGTTCTCTAGTGGTCACCTTCCATTTCCCCTCTTGAGGCCGTAGCAATGGACTGCCCATGCTTTGGTTCATGGTCCACTTCGGTGGTCCTGGCCTCCTCATTGGCTTACCGGTCAATGGTTTATTTTACTACTGTCTGTTGTTTTTTATTTGTTCTTTGGTGTCTGTTTGGTCTGTTGTCTGTTTGTTTGCCATTGTGCTTTCTCTTGATTTGGTGTTGTTTTCTGTTTGTTTTCTGTTGTCTTGTCTACCCTTTTCCCTTTTTTTCTTCCTGCCTTAGGTTGCCTTCTCCTGTCCGTACGGTTGCTGGTCCCTGCTCTTTTCCGGTTCCCATGGAGGGTCCTGTGCTGCCCGTTGTGTCCTCCTGGACTGTTTTTGTGAGTATGCTTCTTATTAGCTATTTTCTTCACTCGTCCGCCATGGTCAAGTGCGTCTCCCTGAATGTTAAGGGGCTTAATTCCCCCACTAAGCGACGCTACTACAAAGGGAGTTGGTTAGTTTACATGCTGACATAGTTTTCCTTCAGGAGACGCACTTTAACCATTCTGGATCCTTCCAATTTCTTCAACACCTGTTCCCCCATTCTTACTCAGCTACCACGGATAGGAAGTCTGCGGGGGTGGCCATTATGGTTTCTAGATCCTGCCCATTTCAAGTCTCTTCCTCCCTTTTTGATCCTATGGGACGGTATGTCATACTAGAAGGTACTCTGGGCGGGGTCTCCTTTTTGCTTTGTAATGTCTATGCACCTAACACTTAGCAAGTCCCTTTCCTGTGTAGGGTCTTTACTAAACTCCAGAGGTATCCCTCGTCTGCATGGTTAGTGGGTGGAGACTTCAGTCTCATTTTCTCCCCATCCTTGGACCGCCATTCTTTTACTAGCACTCCCCCTGCACCTGCGCAGCTGCATCTTGCCTCGATTTTTCGACGTCTCATTCGTAACTCCTCGCTCTACGATTTGTGGCGGATTGGCCACCCAACGGAGCGCTCTTTCAGTTTTTACTCACATCCTCACATGTTACATACGCGTATTGACTATTTTTTCGGGAATCTTCCGATGGTGCGCATGCTCTCTGATACCTCTCTGGATCCTATCTCCTGGTCTGACCACTGTCCAGTTCTCCTCTCTTTCTCCTCTATGCCTTCCTCTCTGAGATCTTGTCATTGGAGAATGAATGACTCTCTCCTTAAAATTCTACCTTCCCGCAAGTCGATGTATTTCTGACTACTTTGCCACTAATGAAGGCTCGGTGTCCTCTCAGGCTATCCTTTGGGAAGCTCACAAGTCTGTGATCCACGGCCATTGCATTGCTTTGGGCGCCGGTCTCAAGTGGAATGCTCTGAATCCCTCTCGGGAACTTCAAGTGGCGATTGCTCGTCTGGAGGCTCTCTTGCTGTCTTCTTCTGTTTCGACAATGAGGGGTTTGGTGGCGGCTCGGGCATACCTGAGCGACCTGGCTCTCCATAGAGTTGAGAGGCAATTGCATCATGCTAAGCATCACTTCTATGTAAAAGGCAATAAGGCTCACACTATGCTGGCAAGACGTCTGCGTGACCGGGTTGCTGCTCAATCCCCCTCTGCTTTGAAGGAACCTATTGGGGTTCTCCACTACCACCCCGCTGCTATCTCTCGTCTTTTTGTTGACTATTACACTAATCTTTACTCACTTCCTTCCCAGTTGCCGTCCGACCCGGGGGAGAGAGCGTCGACCTTGGATGCCTATCTCTCTCGGTGTGGATTGCCTTCTCTTTCGGGAGCAGACCAGGGTGTTCTTAATGCTCCTATTACTGGTGAGGAGATCTCGGAGGTCCTTAAGTCTCTCCCAGCTGGTCGCTCTCCTGGGCCAGATGGCTTCCCCTAGCTGTATTATAAGACCTTCTCGTCTCTGCTGGTGCCTAAACTTATCCCTCTTTTCAACTCCTTCCTGGATGGGGAGGCGATCCCGCAGTCTTTCTTACACTCCCTTATCACCCTGATACCCAAGCATGGCAAAGATCCTCACGATTGTTCCAGTTATAGTCCCATTGCCCTCCTTAACTTTGACCTTAAGCTTTTTTCTAAGGTATTGGCGGTAAGACTTTGCTCCTTCCTCCTGGCCCTTATTCATAAGGACCAGGTTGGATTTATCCCTTGTCGTCAGGGCGGAGACAGCACTAGGAGGGTAGTAGACCTGATTGATTTGATCAATCGGAGATCTGAGCAGGCATTAATTCTTAGTCTAGATGCTGAAAAAGCTTTTGATAGGCTGGGGTGGCCGTTCCTTTTTTGCTACTTTACAGAAATTTGGGATTTCGGGGAAGTTTTTGACTGCACTGCGGGGTCTCTATTCCTCTCCTACAGCCTCACTCAAGCTTCCTCACTCGCCATCTCCTACTTTTTCTTTATTCAATGGGACTCATCAGGGTTGCCAGTTATCCCCCCCCTGATCTTTGTACTCTGTATTGAACCCTTGGCTGCTATGATCAGGGGTGATCCAGACATTACTGGTATTTCCTTACATGATAGGGAATTTAAGGTTTGTCTATTTGCTGATGATGTTCTTCTTACGCTTTCTTGTCCTCTACTGTCTCTTCCTTCTCTCTACATGGTTCTGCATGACTATGGGGTGGTTTCTGGCTACAAGGTTAATCTTTCTAAGTCAGAGGCCCTCTCCTCTTTCTGCCCTTTTACGCTCTGACTATTCTTTCCGGTGGTCTCCCTCTACTATTAAATACCTTGGGGTCTGGATCTCCTCTCACTATTCCTCACTATATTCCTACAACTATCTCCCCCTTTTTAGGGAACTCCGTGCCCTTATGGAAAAATGGCGCTCGCAATACATTTCTTTTTTTTGGTCGCATTGCCGCGGTGAAAATGACTGTTCTCCCAAAGCTCCTCTACTTTTTTTGAAACCCTGCCGGTTTGGGTCCCGCTGTCGGCCCTGCGCTCCCTATAGGTGGCTATTTTTCGGTTTATTTGGGATGAGAAAAGACATCGGCTTCCGATGTCTGTAATGATGGCCGGGCGGGCATTTGGGGGTCTGGCGGTCCCGGATGTGGTGAAGTATTATTGGGCTGCCCATTTGCGCCATCTTGCGGTGTGGTCCACCTACCACGCATACAGCCGCTGGATGGAGCTAGAGAAGCTGTGGCTAGCGCCTGTCCACCCTAATGCTCTCCTTTGGACCCTTCCTGCCTCTGCCCCTTCTCTTTCCCCTCTTCTGGGCCCTATGGCGTTTTCAAAATATGTGTGGAGTTACTGTTTTGTCAAATTTAAACTGCTGTCTCCCTCTTCCCCTCTTCGATCTTTCCTTTATCATCCTAGCTTTCACCCTGGCCGGACCTCTCTTATGGTGAGGAAATGGGGGTCTAGAGGCCTTTTTTTGCTGGGCGGATGTAGTTGATCCTTTGTCGCGAACTCTCCTGCCTTTTTCTCAGTTACAGTCTCGTTGGGATCTCCCCTCGTCTGAGCATTTTCATTATTCACAGCTACAACACTTTATGTCCTCCACACTGGGTTCCCTGGTGGTGTCCTTACATACGGGCTTTGAAAGGCTGTGTCGTGGTGGACCTTAGGCGAGGATTCTTCTCTCTGATATTTACTCTTTGCTTATCCAACCTCCGGAGGGAGTCCAGGTATCTTACCGATATATGTCTCGCTGGGAGGAAGCTCTTAATACTGCTATCACTCTTCCTCAGTGGAAAATAATATGGGAATGGGCCTCTAGGGCATCTATCTGTACTGCCTATAAGGAGACTCAATACAAACTGATTATGGGTTGGTACCATACCCCAGAGTTATTGAATAGGCTGAACCCCGATATCCCCCCCTCCCCAGTGTTGGCGTTGTGGGGTAGGTTTGGGTACACTATTTCATGTCTTTTGGTCCTGCCCTCTTATCACTGGGTATTGGGAGTTAGTGAGTCGCTTATGATGTTCTTGGAGTATCGGTACCTCCTGAACCTCAGGTCTACCTTTTGCACATCTCACACTCTGCTCTACCCAAGAAGCTGTTTAAGCTGGCTATGCACATATTCTTGGCAGCCAAGACACTTGTTTCTAAATGCTGGAAGTGGACTCTTCCTCCCTCTGAATCAGACCTACTCTCCCGTATATGTGAAATACGCTCTTTATAATATCTCACCGCCTCTTTGAATAATACTATCCCTGCCTTCCTTTCAGTTTGGGAACCGTGGGACTATTTCTCTGACAGGCAAACTCCTTGAGGCGATACTGAAATCTTCTCCCCTCCCCTTTCTTCCTTACTTCCCCCCTATTGTGTTTGTGATTTGTTGTCTTTGTCTCTCTGCTGTCTTTGTTTTTGTCTCCTCCCTCAGTCCTTTATGTTGGAGAGTTTTCCAGTTCTCTCCTTTGAATGTTTGGCTATATAACTTCTTATTTTATATACATTTGCTCCAGTTTGATGGTTTATCTGAGGTCGGGGCTAGTCGTTCTGATCTACAACTGTTTTTGCATGCCCTGGTCTCTATCTTGGCTTGTCATTTGCCCCTGATGCGATTGTACTGGGCTGCGTCCCGGATTATTTGATTGATTTGATTGAGTTTTGGTGAACTCGTGTTTTCTTTTGTGAAAATCTTTAATAAAAATGACAGTTTTAAAAAAAACTAAGTAAAATATCCATTAGCCTTTGAAACGTAGCAGGAGCGCCATGTACACCAAAGGGTAACACCTTGTACTGGAACAAACCTTCTGGTGTGATAAAGGCTATTTTCTCTTTGGCAGCCTCTGTCAAGGGCACCTGCCAGTAGTCTTTGGTGAGGTCCAAGACAGAAAAATACCGAGCCTGTCCTAACCTTTCAATAAGTTCATCAACTCGGAGCATGGTATGCATCAAACTTGGACACCTCATTAAGTTTGCGGAAGTCATTACAGAACCACAACGTACCATCTGGCTTGGGTATTAAGACTATCGGACTAGCCCACTCACTCTTTGATTCCTCTATGACATCCAGTTTTAACATCTGCTGTACTTCTCCGAGATAGCTTGTCGCCAGGACTCAGGTACCCGGTATGGTTTCAACAATATTTTTACCTGGGGTTCAATGACAATGTCATGGCAGATGACAGAAGTACGCCCAGGAAGGTCTCAGAACACGTCGGTGTTCTTACTGACGAACTCCCTGGCCTCCTGAGTCTGTGTAGGGGGAAGGCTGTAAGCAATTTTTACTGTGGCAACTGCTTCCCTCGCACCAGACTGAGGGACAGGAAACTCCACTCCTAACAAACCTGTCTGTGGGCTGTCATCCACACTAAGCTCTCTTTCCAAGGTTTCAACAAGTTTACATGGTATCACTTGGTATAGGGACCCTGCCACCTGGCCAGAAATTTCCTGTCGACCATTGGTACCAGAACCAGAACCCGATCTCCCGGGTTAAAATTCCGAACCCGAGCCTGGTGATTATAAACTCTGCTCTGAGCTTGCTGAGCTGCCTCCATATGTTCACTCACCAGGGGCAACACTGTTTCCATCCATTCCTGCAACTGAGTGACATATTCAATTACACTTTTATGTGGTGTGGGCTGTTGTTTCCACGCCTCTTTCTATGTCTATGTCTATGTCTAGCTATGTCTAACAGACCACGTGGATGTCTGCCGTATAGCAGTTCGAAAGGTGAGAAGCAGTATTTTCCAAATCAAAGTTCAGTGTTTTATTCACACTTGTAACACAGCAAACAGTCTTTAAATGCAGAACAAAGGAAAACGTAACAAAAAGTCCAACTGTACTCATTAGGTGTTTGTTTACACCTCAGACCATGCCATGTGGCATCAAGCAAGTCTTTTCCAGGCCTCCAGGCAGGCTGCTCACCAGCTTCCAACCTTGGAGCAAATGTAGGGAAGAACTCCGCTCTTAGCTCTCTCTGGCAGTGGGAGCTGCAACTAGCAAAATCCCCCTCAGCTGGTGAAACAGGTTGTCTTTAAGGCCAACAAAAGGCAGCCTGGAATGTGGGGAATGACCCCCACCCTGCACTTGGTCATTCCCAATAAGAACCATCCTGGATTTGCCTTCCAGCCATACTACGACCATAGTGTCAGTCTGCATCACAGCACAGACACTGAATGTATACCGGCTCTTACTTCACCAAAGCCAGGAGCCTTGGTGACACATATCGCCCATCCACCACGATACCTTTCACCTTCTCACAATATTTAAATGCATATAGCGATGTATAAATATTTATTAAATGATTATTACATCAACATGATTATACTTATGTATCTCCAAATAAATAAAGATCTGCGTGTGTATAAGTATAGTATGCAATTGCTATAAAGGTATACTCTTGGATATAAAGGCGTATATATCTCTGTGTGTTTGGGGACAGTGGGAGGATGATAGGAGTGTGGTTAGGCTTCTTTCACACTGCCGTTAACACGAGGCAGTGTGATAGCCACCTGGGGAGCCCAGGGAAATAGTGCGAGAAAAATGACAGCTTGTTCCGTCTTTTTCTCCCGTTAATCCCATCTAAAAATTATGGAGCCTGGCGATCCCCTATAATAGTAAATGGTACCCGTTGTTGCCCGTTGCTCTCCATCACAAGAATGACCGTTAAATTCAACAGAAAAAAAAAGAGACTTTAATGGCCGTTCTTGATGGGTAGCAACGGCAGTGTGTAAGGGGCCTTAGTGTGAGGATGATGGGAGTGTCAGGATTATGGAAGTTAGGCAGGTGGGAGGATCAGAGGCTGCAGCAGCACACACGCAGTAGCCAGTAATACAGAGCGGGGAGGTGGAGGCAAGAAATGTATATTGAAGAGTCGGTTTGGAAATGTCCGGAGACCTGAGGGGAGGAGCGTACAGAAATTTGTCTGGGGCGCATGGAACTCCATCACACCATCCTCACCACCTTAGGATCAGGCGCAATCAGGAGCAGTGGCTGCTTGTAGTAGTGATGGGTACCAGGCACGCACTGGTTCAGAACCTCAATATTACAATGCCATTTTGTAAAAGTTGGCATCTGTTTCTACACAGTACACCTTTCAGTAAAAACGACACACTATCTCTATTTTGTAGATCCATACGGTTACAACAATACCCAATTTATATAGTTTTTTTTTTTACTACTTTAGTTTTTGTACAAAAATGAGTGTGCTTAAAATTGTACTATTCCGATCCCTATAACTCTTTTATTTTTCTGTAAATGGGGATGTATGAGGGTCATTTTTTGCACTGTGATTTGTAGTTTTTATCTGTACCATTTTTGTTTTGATGGGACTTTTCAATTGCATTTTAGATATTTTTTATGGTATGTATGGGAAGTGACCAAAAATTAGCAAATCTGGTTAGTGCACTATTACGACTTTTGGGGCCCCACTTTTTCCCAGGGCCACGCTAAACCTAAAACCGGCCCTGTCCAAGGTACATGCTCTCAAGTCACCCAAGTACATGTGTGGTGTCCCAGTACGGGAGTTGTTACCCTGTACCATTGCTGTCCTTTTAGGCAGCCTCCCTGCAGTGTCACCTGAGCCCCCCCTGCATCTGTTCTACTGTAATTGTACATTATCCCCTACGCTATGTATATAAGAATGTTGTATCTTTAAGAAAGGTTAACATGTGATCATCAGTTGTCATGTGATTGTTACCCAGGAGGTATTTGTGACCAGGTGACTTAAGGGTGACCAATGGGGCCCCACCAGAGTCTCCCCATAAAAGCCCTGGGAGTAGTCTCTTCTCTCTCTTAGTTCCTGAGTCTTTGCTGAGGTGCAGTTGAGCCTAAGAGTGTGTCTGGAGTCATAGGAGCCTCAAGTCAAGTCTGCAGCCACAAGCTACAAGTCTACAAGTAACTACAGTCACAGCTTAGTCTGTCTCCAGTGAGGTCAAGTCAGTCACTGTCATCTATTGTCAAGTCAATGTAGCCTGCACTAAATTGTCCAAAACCACTGCAAGTCACAGCAAGCCCTTAAGGTCTCTGAAGTCACTGGTCACCTCCGTTGGCCTGGCTACACTGTATAGACTGTACCAACTGTCACTCAGTAAAGCTACCGTTGTCCGTAACTTGGCGTCTCAATCATTATTCCAGGATCCAGCGGTATACCTTTGGGGGGTATTGAGGATAAACCACACCCTGGTGTCACGAATACAAGGGGTTAATGCCATCTGCCCCTAGGGTAACAACATCTGCCCTGCATCTCACACCCCATACCACACATGCAAAAAGTGCAAGACGTGTTCACACAAAAACCGTGCACAAGGATGTGGTCCATCGCAAGCCCTTTTCCTGAAAGGAGAGAGCATCCCCAATTAAATCAAACCCTTTGCCTCCGGGCCAAAAGGCACGTGCAAGCTTCCAGGTACAATGTCCCCTTTTGTTGAAGCTACTTAGGGCCTGAAAGTGCTCCTGGCCATCAACTAGGCAAAATCACTCAGGAGCCAGCAGGGGCGTCACCAGGTGGGGCTAACGTGGCTATAGCCCTGCGTGTCTATTCAATGGCTCCGGGTCTGCAGCCAGATATATATTTTTTTAATTATCCCCTTTGCAACACATGACGGACCTGGTCCTTCATGGTGTTGCTCAGGGTGTATGGAGGAGGCATTAGAAAAAATATGTAAAAAGCGATCGAAAAGTCAGATTAATACCAGAATGACACAGATAAAAACAACAGATTACGGCACAAAAAATTAGCCCTCATATAGCTCGGTATACGAAAAAATTAAAAAGTTATAGAAGGAGATTTCTCAAGCTCCGTAGTAGATTTTTTTTTTTGCTTATTTCAAAGCACATTTCTGAAATCTGTTCACGTAGTAATTTTTTATTTTTTTTTACTTCGCAATGGTCATGCATTTATTAAATGTGTCACTATTTATAAAGAAAAAAAAGTTGCATCTCTGTTTCAAAGTCGCATATGTATTCCAGGTTCAACCTAACTTACTGAAAGTGCATACGTCTTGCAGAAAAGGACATTAACACCCACTTTAACAACTGTTCTTGTTCTGCATCATGAAACAAAGCTACTACATTAATGTTAATTATAGAAAAAATGTATTATATAACTAATAACTATAAATTTTAAGGTTGAAAATACACACTGCACACCTTGTTAATTTTAGGACACGTACATGCTGGCATACCCTCCAAATTTTTAAATTAATGTTGTGTTAAAATAGAATAAGGCAGAACATTTTTGTGTAAGAATGTTTACAGACTACATAAATAACCCATATGTGGCACTAACATTTTTCCTTAAAAAAAGAAACATCCATAGTAATACAGCTTCATGCACATTTTGGGTTGAGTAACGTACCGACTTCACTATTGTTTATGTGCCTCTTGGTGCTGCGCTGTCTTCCTTCCTGGCATAAACTCCGGCCTCACCGCAGCGACGCAAGACTCCGCCCACCAACGTCACAAAATGCGGCCTCAAAATTAAACAAAAAAGCCTCCAGAGTACGGATATTCATAGTGCGGCATAGTATGTTTTTAATATTTTTTAATTTCTGAGGAGGGTGGATGTGTTGTTGCGGGATAGTTGGAGTGCAGCTATTTAGTGCCAGGCAGGCCAGTCAGTGTCACCCGATGCGATACGCCCCCCTCCCCGTCACTCTCTAGTAACGCTCCTGGTAATAAAGGGCAGATAAAGAACTTGGGCTATTAACATAAGAGAAAACTTTTCTGCTTTAAAAAATGCTTTTGTAAGCAGTTTTCCCGGGTTTTGCTTACGTGTGATTTATTTATCAAGGTTGTGCTGTTTGATAAATAGGTCATATGTTAGCAAAAGTAAGTTAAAAATAAATTGTCATATAAAAGCCATACGTTTGAAAATAATGATAAATCTCCTTCATAGGGGTCAGAAGAGAACAATTTTATGCCTACGAACTTTCATACAAAAAGTCATAATTTTTTTAAAGTAGTAAAAAAAGCAAAACCTATATTAATATTATATATTGTTTTAATCGTATGGACCTACAGAATAGATATGAGTCATTTTTACCAAAAAGGGCACTGCGTAGAATGGGAAGCCCCCAAAAGTTTAAAAATGGATTATTTTTCTTTCAATTTTGACCCACAAATAATTTCTTTTGCTTCACTGTAACTTTGGTAGTAAATGAGTGATATCTTACAAAGTATATTTTGTGGCGCTAAACAAGCCCTGTAGGATCTGTAGGTGGAAAAATGTAAGTGTTATGGCTATTAGAAGGCAAGGAGGAAAAGTGCAAAAATAAATAACCCCTTTATCCTTAAGGGGTTAAAGCCACCAATTCTGGCAAGTAGTGTGCTGCGCTGCGTGCAGGCACGACGGAGGACGCCGTCCCTTCCCGGTGATGTCGCGTTTTGTTTACCGACGATGATAAGGAGCGAAGCGCCTCCTGCCGCAGTGTACAAAGGTAACACATATCACGACCTCACACATCACCTACCTACCACCTCATCATACTCTGTAGCACTGTGGCTGTTGTAGAACTAAAACTCTCGCTTGCTGTCTGGGCATGCTAGGAGTTGTAGTTTTGCAACATCTTGAGGTACACTGTTGTGGAACACTGCCTTGGCAAGGCAGTGTTCCACAACCAGTGTGCCTCCAGATTATGCAAAACTACAACTCCCAGCAAGCCTAAGGCTGTCTGGGCATGATGAGAGTTTTAGTTTTGCAACAGTTTAAGGTACATTGGTTGGGGAACACTACCTTATCTGGGAGCTGCTCCCCCTGGTGCATTAAAGGGGTACTCCAGCCCTAAGACATTTTTTCCCCAATCCAAAGGATAGGGGATAAGATGTCTGACCGCGGAGGTCCCGCTGCTGGGGACCCCCGCAGTATTGCATTCAGCACCCACCTCAGGGAGCTGGACGCCGCACTGCCAGCTCAGAATCTGCCAAGTGACGACCACGGGGCTGGAGTATAGTGACCTCACGACCTGTGATGTCCCGCCCCGTCCCCGTTATGCAAGTCTACCGGAGGGGGCGTGACGAGGTGGGTGCTAAATGCAAGATTGCGGGGGTCCCCAGCAGCAGTACCCCTGCGGTCAGACATCGTATCCCCTATCCTTTGGATAGAGGATAAGATGTCTTAGGGCCGGAGTAACCCTTTAACCCCTTGGGGACGGAGCCCATTATAACCCTAAGGACAGGAGCATTTTTTGCAAATCTGACCACTGTCACTTTAAGCATTAATAACTCTGGGATGCTTTTACTTATAAATTTCATTCCGAGATTGTTTTTTCGTGACATATTCTACTTTATGGTAGTGGTAAATTTTTGTTGATACTTGCATCATTTCTTGGTGAAAAATTTGAAAATTTGATGAAAAATTTGAAAATTTTGCATTTTTCTAACTTTGAAGCTCTCTGCTTGTAAGGAAAATAGACATTCCAAATAAATTATATATTGATTCACAAATACAATATGTCTACTTTATATCTGCATCATAAAGTTCACATGTTTTTACTTTTGGGAGACATCAGAGGGCTTCAAAGTTCAGCAGCAATTTTCAAATTTTTCACTAAATTTTCAAAATCAGAATTTTTCAGGGACCAGTTCAGGTTTGAAGTGGATTTGAAGGGCCTTCCTATTAGAAATACCCAACAAATGACCCAATTATAAAAACTGCACCCCTCAAAGTATCCAAAATGACATTCAGTAAGTTTGTTAACCCTTTAGGTGTTTCACAGGAATAGCAGCAAAGTGAAGGAGAAAATTCAAAATCTTCATTTTTTACACTCGCATGTTCTTGTAGACCCAGTTTTTGAATTTTTGCAAGTGGTAATAGGAGAAAAAGCCTCCAAAAATTTGTAACCCAATTTCTCTGGAGTAATGAAATGCCTTATATGTGTATGTCAAGTGTTCGGCGGGCGCAGTAGAGGGCTCAGAAGGGAAGGAGCAACAATGGGATTTTGGAGTGAATTTTGCTGAAATGGTTTTTGGGGAGCATGTCACATTTAGGAAGCCCCTATGGTGCCAGAACAGCAGAAAACCCCACATGGCATACCATTTTGGAAACTACACCCCTCAAGGCACGTAACAAGGGGTCCAGTGAGCCTTAACACCACGCAGGTGTTTGACGACTTTTCGTTAAAATCGGATGTGTAAATGAAAAAAAAAATGTTTCCACTAAAGTGCAGTTTCTTACCCAAATTTACAATTGCAAATCACCAATTTAGGCCTCAAATGTACATGGTGCGCTCTCACTCCTGAGCCTTGTTGTGCATCCGCAGAGCGTTTTAAACTCACATATGGGGTATTTCCGTACTCAGGAGAAATTGCTTTACTAATTTTGGGGGGCTTTTTTTTCCTTTTACTGCTTGTGAAAATAAAAAGTATGGGGCAACACCAGCATGTTAGTGTAAACATTTTTTTTTTTTTTACACTAACAGGCTGGTGTAACCCCCAACTTTTCCTTTTCATAAGGAGTAAAAGGAGAAAAAGACCCCCAAAATTTGTAGTGCAATTTCTCCTGATTAGGGAAATACCCCATATGTGGCCCTAAACTGTTTCCTTGAAATACGACAGGGCTCTGAAGTGAGAGAGCACCATTCGCATTTGAGGACTAAGTTAGGAATTGCATAGGGGTGGACACAGGGGTATTCTACGCCAGTGATTCCCAAACAGGGTGCCTCCAGCTGTTGCTTAACTCCTAGCATGCCTGGACAGTCAGTGGCTGTCCAGAAATTCTGGTAGTTGTTGTTTTGCAACAGCTGGAGGCTCCATTTTGGAAACACTGCCGTAAAATACGTTTTTCATTTTTATTGGGGGGGGGGGGGCAGTGTAAGGGGGTGTATATGTAGTGTTTTACTCTATATTATGTGTTAGTGTAGTGTAGTGTTTTTAGGGTACATTCGCACTGGCGTGTTACGGTGAGTTTCCCGCTAGGAGTTTGAGCTGCGGCGAAAAATTTGCCGCAGACAAACTTGAAGCAGGAAACTGACTGTAAACCTGCCCGTGTGAATGTACCCTGTACGTTCAAATGGGGGGACAAACCTCCAGCTGTTTCAAAACCACAACTCCCAGCATGCACTGACAGTGCATGCTGGGAGTCGTACTTTTGCAACAGCTGGAGGCACACTGCTGGGTAAGTGCTTTATACTTACCATATCATGTAAATATCTGAATACTGTATGTTTCAAGCATCCGCTCACTACACATTCACTATGAGGGATCACTTGTATTGATCACACTCCGGCCAGGATCTGGATCACAATGTCAGTAATGTTATTAAGCACTTATATTATTAAGACACTATTGTCTATGAAAGTAGGATTTTGTTCAAGTACATTACACTGTATTCTGATTACACTGTCAATTAACCCCTTAAGGACTCAGCGTTTTTCCGCTTTTGCATTTTCATTTTTTCCTCATCACCTTCTAAAAATCATAACGCTTTCAATTTTGCACCTAAAAATCCATATGATGGCTTATTTTTTGCGCCACCAATTCTACTTTGCAGTGACATTAGTCATTTTACCAAAAAATCCACGGCAAAACGGAAAAAAAAATCATTGTGCGACAAAATTGAAGAAAAAATTTCATTTTGTAACTTTTGGGGGCTTCCGTTTCTACGCAGTGCATTTTTTGGTCAAAATTACACCTTACCTTTTTTCTGTAGGTCCATATGGTTAAAATGATACCCTACTTA
This sequence comes from Hyla sarda, assembly GCF_029499605.1. NCBI lineage: Eukaryota > Metazoa > Chordata > Amphibia > Anura > Hylidae > Hyla > Hyla sarda. The sequence continues at coordinate 46,648,761 of NC_079190.1, forward strand.
TATAGGATTGATTTTGTCGCACTTCTGAAAAAAAAATCATAACTACATGCAGGAAAATGTATACGTTTAAAATTGTCCTCTTCTGACCCCTGTAACATTTTTATTTTTCCACGTACGGGCTGATATGAGGGCTCATTGAAGTTTTTATCGGTACCATTTTTGTGTTGATCGGACTTTTTGATCGCTTTTTATTCATTTTTTTATTATATAAAAAGTGACCAAAAATACGCTATCTTGGACTTTGGAATTTTTTTGCGCGTACACCATTGACCGTGCGGTTTAATTAATGATATCATTTTATAGTTCGGAAATTTATGCACGTGGCGATACCACATATGTTCATTTTTATTCAAACTTTTATTAGGGAAGGGGTTGAATGACCTTTGTTAACTTTTTTTTGCAGTGCTATAGCTCTCATAGGGAGCTATAGCACTGCAGACACTGATCTCTTATGCTGATCCCTGCAAAGCCATAGCTTTGCACGGATCAGCGAGATAGGGGCTCGATTGCTCAAGCCTGTAGCTCAGGCTTGGAGCAATCAAACCCCGATCAGACACCGTGGAGAAGGGTAAGGAAACCTCCGCCTGCATCCAAGCTGACCGGAACATCACGATTTTATCGCGATGTCCTGATCAGCCCAACTGAGCTGCCGGGGAGCGTTTACTTTCGTTTTCAGACGCGGCGATCAACTTTGATCGCTGCGTCTGAAGGGTTAACAGCGCCCGGCACAACGATCGGTGCCGCACGCTGTTAGTCCAGGGTCACGGCTATCGTTAGCAGCCGGGACCGACCCGGTGTGATGCGGGGTCACGGTGACCCTGTTTTTCACACCGGGACCGGGCTCAGGGCATACATGTACGCCCTGAGTCCTTAAGAGGTTAAGCAATTAACTGATTGTATTTAAGAATGCACTGAGGGTCACTTAGTTGAGCTTGAAAATGGTGGCGAGAGGTCGCAGAAACGTTGCTCTGTATACACAGGAATGATGCAATCAATTTGAACTTTTTTTGCACCTACTTCTGTGTGCTGCTGTTATCTGGATCTATGTAGGTAGGTAGCTATGTAGGTAGGTAGCCAGGTGGCTAGGTAGGTGGGTATGTAGCCAGGAAATTAAAATGGTAGGTAGCCAGGCAGGTAATTGTTGTTGTATAATTTATATGCGAGGAAGATAAAGTAATAAACGTTATCTCTCAAAAAGAAAAATATGAGGACCGTGGATAAAAAAAATGTTAACAAGTAAGATCCTCGGAGGCCGACACAAGAAATACCTCTATTATTCGTTAATATTTGGAAGATAGGAATATCGTTGCACAAATAAGACCTCAACAATAAAATAAGTAAAAATAGATATACAATTTATTAATTAAAATATAGAAATATAAAATACGATGGAATATGCAAAACAATATGATGTCATTATACCATACTAAGTCACAGTAATACCTAAATTTGCCCACTAGATGGGAGTATCGTTACGCCGAGCGCTCCGGGTCCCTGCTCCTCCCGGAGCGCTCGCGGCGTTCTCCTCTCTGCAGCGCCCCGGTCAGCCCCCCTGACCGAGAGCGCTGCACTGACATTCACGATGGGGATGCGATTCGCATAGCGGGATGCGCCCGCTCGCGAATCGCATCCCAAGCCACTTACCCGTCCCGGTCCCCGGCTGTCACGTTCTGGCGCGCGCGGCTCCGCTCTCTAGAGCGCGCGCGCGCCAGCTCTCTAAGATTTAAAGGGCCAGTGCACCAGTGATTGGTGCCTGGCCCAATCAGTCTAATTAGCTTCCACCTGCTCCCTGTCCATATAACCTCACTTCCCCTTCCCTTCCTTGCCGGATCTTGTTGCCTTGTGCCAGAGAAAGCGTTTAGTGTTGTCCAAAGCCTGTGTTCCAGACCTTCTGCTATTGCTATTGACTACGACCCTTGCCGCCTGCTCCGACCTTCTGCTACGTCTGACCTTGCCTCTGCCTAGTCCTTCTGTCCCACGCCTTCTCAGCAGTCAGCGAGGTTGGGCCGTTGCCGGTGGATACGACCTGGTTGCTACCGCCGCAGCAAGACCATCCCGCTTTGCGGCGGGCTCTGGTGAAAACCAGTAGCAACCTAGAACCGGTCCACCGACACGGTCCACGCCAATCCCTCGCTGACACAGAGGATCCACATCCAGCTAGCCGAATCATAACAGTAGATCCGGCCATGGATCCCGCTGAGGTGCCGCTGCCAAGTCTCGCTGACCTATCCACGGTGGTCGCCCAGCAATCCCAACAGATTGCCCAACAAGGACAGCAGCTGTTGCAGTTGACCGCCATGTTACAGCAACTTCTGCCACTGCTACAGCAGCAACCATCTCCTCCGCCAGCTCCTGCACCTCCTCCGCAGCGAGTGGCCGCTCCTAGCCTCCGTTTGTCCCTGCCGGACAAATTTGATGGGGACTCTAGACTCTGCCGTGGTTTCCTGTCTCAGTGTTCCCTACATATGGAGATGTTGTCGGACCAATTTCCTACAGAACGGTCTAAGGTGGCATTCGTAGTTAGTCTTCTGTCTGGAAAGGCCTTATCTTGGGCCACACCGCTCTGGGACCGCAATAATCCTGCCACAGCCACAGTCCAGTCCTTCTTCGCTGAAGTCCGTAGTGTCTTCGAGGAACCAGCCCGAGCTTCTTCTGCCGGGACTGCCCTGCTGAACCTGGTCCAGGGTAATTCTTCAGTAGGCGAGTACGCCATCCAATTTCGTACTCTCGCCTCCGAATTATCTTGGAATAACGAGGCCCTCTGCGCGACCTTTAAAAAAGGCCTATCCAGCAACATCAAGGATGTGCTGGCCGCACGAGAGATTCCTGCCAACCTGCATGAACTTATCCATTTGGCCACCCGCATTGACATGCGTTTTTCTGAAAGACACCAGGAGCTCCGCCAGGAAAAAGACCTTGATCTCTGGGCACCTCTCTCACAGAATCCTTTGCAATCTACCCCTGTGCCTCCCGCCGAGGAGGCTATGCAAGTGGATCGGTCTCGCCTGACCCATGAAGAGAGGACTCGCCGTAGGGATAAAAATTTATGTCTGTACTGCGCTAGTACCGAGCATTTCTTGGTGGATTGCCCTATTCGTCCTCCACGTCTGGGAAATGCACGCACCCAGCTCACGTGAGTGTGGCGTCTCTTGGTACGAAGTCTTCTTCTCCATGTCTCACTGTGCCCGTGCGGATTTCTCCTTCTGCCAACTCCTCCTTCTCAGCCGTGGCCTTCTTGGACTCTGGTTCTTCTGGAAATTTTATTCTGGCCTCTTTCTGGCCTCTTTGGTTAATAGGTTCTGCATCCCGGTGACCCGTCTCATCAAGCCGCTCTACATTTCTTCGGTCAACGGAGTGAAGTTGGACTGCACTGTGCGTTACCGCACAGAGCCCTTGCTAATGAGCATTGGGCTGCATCACGAGAAAATTAGATTTTTTGTCCTGCCCAACTGCACCTCTGAAGTCCTCCTCGGTCTGCCATGGCTCCAGCATCATTCTCCCACCCTTGACTGGACCACCGGGGAGATCAAGAATTGTGGTCCTGCTTGCCACAAGAAATGCCTCACGTCTGCTCCCAGTCCCGTCTGTTGGGCCTCAGTGTCTCCTCCTGTGCCTGGTCTCCCCAAGACCTATCAGGACTGTGCCGTGTTTCCTCATAGCCCCCGTCCTGGTGACACTCTGCCCCGTGACAAGCTTCACCCTCTGCCCCCCCCTCCCCATTCCCACTTCTTCTGGATTACTGGCCGCTGATGTAGCTACTCAGGACTTCTTTTTGTTCCAGAAGGAAACGCAAGAGGCGTCCCCTATGTTCTCGTCTCATTTGAAGGGACAAGGAGACAAAAAGAGGGGGAGACCTAAGGGGGGGGGGGTTACTGTTACGCCAAGCGGTCTGTGTCCCTGCTCCTCCCGGGAGCGCTCGCGGCATTCTCCTCTCTGCAGCGCCCCGGTCAGACCCGCTGACCGGGAGCGCTGCACTGACATTCACGATGGGGATGCGATTCGCATAGCGGGACACGCCCGCTCGCGAATCGCATCCCAAGCCACTTACCTGTCCCGGTCCCCGGCTGTCACGTTCTGACGCGCGGCTCCGCTCTCTAGGGCGCGCGCGCGCCAGCTCTCTAAGATTTAAAGGGCCAGTGCGCCAGTGATTGGTGCCTGGCCCAATCAGTCTAATTAGCAATTCCTTGCCGGATCTTATTGCCTTGTGTCAGAGAAAGTGTTTAGTGTTGTCCAAAGCCTGTGTTCCAGACCTTCTGCTATTGCTATTGACTACGACCCTTGCCGCCTGCCCCAACCTTCTGCTACGTCTGACCTTGCCTCTGCCTCGTCCTTCTGTCCCACGCCTTCTCAGCAGTCAGCGAGGTTGAGCCGTTGCCGGTGGATACGACCTGGTTGCTACCGCTGCAGCAAGACCATCCTGCTTTGCGGCGGGCTCTGGTGAAAACCAGTAGCAACCTAGAACGGGTCCACCGACACGGTCCACGCCAATCCCTTGCTGACACAGAGGATCCACATCCAGCTAGCCGAATCATAACAAGTATACTGCCCTAGTTCACAACGGTATTCAAAATTGACCACAAGATGGCGGCATAGATATCAACGGTATATAACATATATGCAGTTGGTATACATAAGAATTGAGTATATTAAATACAAGATATGTTAACTCCTTAAGGACGCAGGGCGTACCCATACGCCCTCGCCCTGTGCTCTTCCGGCCTGGGATGCCTGCTGATATCGTTCAGCAGGCATCCTGACATATCGCCCAAGGGGGTCCTGAAGTCCCCCCATATCGGCGATCGCCTCAAATCACTGATCAATTCAGATAGACGATTTGCGGCGATTCCGGGCTGATCGGGTCTCTGATGACCCGATAACCCAGAAAATAGGGATGATCGGAGATGTCAGATACATCCCCGATCATCCTGAAGGATAGGAGCAAGGTGGCAGTGATGCAACCTCCTCCTATCCCCTGCCATTGGTCGGTTAGGACTAACCAACCAGTGGCATTCGGGGTGGGTGGGTTGCAGTTGAAATCCCCGCTCTGCCCACCACGGAGCAATGGAGGATGGCGGCGGGACCGGCGCAGGCAGTGGCGGGATCGGCGGCGGGATCTGCGGCAGTGAGGAGGCGGCGGCAGAGCAGCGGTGAAGGCAGCAGTGAAGATCAGTGGTAAGTGATCTTCACTGCTGCCTTCTAGGAGTAGCCAAACTACAACTCCCAGCATGTCCAGGCTCTCTGGGCATGCTGGGAGTTGTAGTTTTGCTACATCTGGAGGGCCACAGTGTGGAGACCACCATACAGTGGTGCCCAAGCTGTAGCCCTAAAGATGTTGCAAAACTACAACTCCAAGCATGCTCAGACTGTCCAGGCATGCTGGGAGTTGTAGTTCTGTAACATTTGGCCCTTCAGATGTTGCAGAACTACAACCCCCAGCATGCCTGAACAGTCTCAGCATGCTGGGAGATTTAGTTTTTCAACATCTGGAAGAGCACAGTTTGGACACCACTATACAGTGGTGTCCAAACTGTAGCACTCCAGATGTTGCAAAACTGCAACTCCATGCATGCCCAGACTGCCCAGGCATGCTGGGAATTGTAGTTCAGCAACATGTGGCCCTTCAGATGTTGCCGAACTACAACTGCCAGCATGCCTGGGCAGTGGGCTCCAAACTGTTCTCCTCCAGTTGTTGCATAACTACAACTCTCAATATACCCTTCAGCTGTCTGGGTATGCTGGGAGCTGTAGTTGTGCTACAACTGGAGGCACGCTGGTTGGAAAACATTGTCTGTTTCCTAACTCAGTATTTCCCAACCCATGTGCCTCCAGCTGTTGCAAAACTATAACTCCCAGCTTGCACTGACAGACCATGCATGCTGGGAGTTGTAGTTTTGCAACAGCTGGAGGCACACAGGTTGGGAAACACTGAGTTAAGTAACAAACTTAGTGTTTTGCAACCAGTGTGCCTCCAGGTGTTGCATAACTATAACCCCCAGCATACACGGACAGCCAAATGGTATACTGGAAGTTGTAGTAGTATGCCTCCATCTGTATAACTACAAGTCCCAGCATGCCCTTTTGCTGTCTGTGGATGCTGGGGGTTGTAGTTTTTGCAACAGCTGAAGGCACACTGGTTGCGTAACACTGAGAGTTTGTTACCTAACTCAGTGTTTTGCAACCAGTATGCCTCCAGTTGCAACCCCCAGCATGCACAGACTACCAAAGTGCATGCTGGGAGTTGTAGTTTTGCAATTGCTGGAGGTTTGCCTGCCCCCCCCTACATATATACACAATAAAAATTAGAAACGTCTGGTACGGCACGGTTTCTAAAACGGAGCCTCCAGCTGTTGCAAAAAAATCAACTCCCAGTGTTGCCGGACAGCCATTGATTGTCCAGGCATGCCGGGAGTTTTGCAACAGCTGGAGGCACCCTGTTTAGGAAACACTGCCGTAGGGTAATTTTGGTATCGGAGGCAAGTTTAATTCTTGCATCCAGGTAAGTCCTTAGGCAAATCCCTAATTTAGGCCTCAAATGCGCATGGCGCTCTCTCACTTCGGGGTCCTGTCGTATTTCAAGGCTACAGTTTAGTGCCACATATGGAGTATTTCCGTACTCGGGAGAAATTGCACTACAAATTTTGGGGGGCTTTTTCTCCTTTAACCCTTATGAAAAGGAAAAGTTGGGGTCTCCACCAGCCTGTCAGTGTAAAAAATGTTATTTTTTACACTAATATGCTGATGTTGCCCCATACTTTTGATTTTCACAAGAAGTAAAAGGAAAAAAGACCACAAAAAATTAGTAACGCAACGGAAATACTGCATATGTGGGCGTAAAATGCTCTGCGGACGCACAACAAGGCTCAGGAGTGAGAGCGCACTATGTACATTTGAGGTGATTTGCACAGGGGTGGTAAAATGAGTGATGTCATTACAAAAGACAACTGGTTGCGTAAAAAGCAAGTCCTCATAATCGTCTGTGGATGAAAATATAAAAGAGTTCTTATTTTTAGAAGTCAAGGAGGAAAAAAATAAAATGCAAAAATAAAATTGGCTTGGTCCTTAACCCCTTAAGGACCCGGGGTTTTTCCATTTTTGCATTTTCGTTTTTCCCTCCTTACCTTTAAAAAATCATAACTCTTTCAATCTTTCACCAAAAAATCCATATGATGGCTTATTTTTTGCGCCACCTACTTTGTAATGATGTCAGTCATTTTACCCAAAAATCTACGGCGAAACAGAAAAAAAAATCAATGTGAGACAAAATTGAAAAAAACCACACCATTTTGTAACTTTTGGGGGCTTCCGTTTCTGCACAGTACATTTTTGGGTAAAAATGACACCTTCTTTTTATTCTGTAGGTCCATACGGTTAAAACCTACTTATGTAGGTTTGATTTTGTCGTACTTCTGGAAAAAATCAAAACTACACGCAGGAAAATGTATATGTTTAAAATTGTCATCTTCTGACCCCTATAACTTTTTTATTTTTCTGCATATGGGGCGGTATGAGGGCTCATTTTTTGCGCCGTGATCTGAAGTTTTTAGCGGTACCATTTTTGCATTGATAGGACTTATTTATCGTTTAATATTGATCACTTATTGATTTATTCATTTTTTCATGATATAAAAAGTGACCAAAAATGCACTATTTTGGACTTTGGAATTTTTTTGCGCGCACGCCATTGACCGTGCGGTTTAATTAATGATATATTTTTATAATTCGGACATTTCCGCACGTGGCGATACCACATATGTTTATTTTTATTAACACAGTTTTTTTATGGGAAAAGGGGGGGTGATTCAAACTTTTTATAGGGGAGGGGTTAAATGTTCTTTATTCACTTTTTTTTGCAGTGTTATAGCTCCCATAGGGACCTATAACACTGCACACACTGATCTATTACATTGATCACTGATAAGAAATCATTGATAAGAAACCAGTGATCAATGATTCTGCCGCTTGACTGCTCATGCCTGGATCTCAGGCACTGAGCAGTCATTCGGCGATCGGACAGCGAGGCGGCAGGTGGGGACCCTCCAGCTATCCTGTAAGCTGTTCGGGATGCCGCGATTTGAACTTTGAACGCCGCATCTAAAGGGTTAATTGCGCGCGGCAGCGCGATCAATGCCGCGCGCTATTAGCCACGGGTCCCGGCCGTTGTTAGAGGCCGGGCCCGACCCGCTATGATGCGTGGCCCCGCGTTATAGATCGGGAGAGGACTCAGGGCATACAGGTACGCCCTGGGTCCTTAACAGGTTAAAGGGGTACTCCGGTGGTCAACGTGTTTTTCCGTTTTTGACTTACCCCATTTGTTTTCTTTAATTTTTATTCTTGTTGTTTAGCCTACTCTATTTCCGTTCTTTGTTGTCTTTTTATCCCCCACTTTGTTTTCCTATCTTTGCTGCTATTTCCTGTTTCTTGCTGTGCTGAAAACTACAAATCCCAGCATGCCACATGCCTTGCTGGTTTGGGGCGGCTCCTTTTTTTTTTTTTGTTTGTTTGTTCCGCCCTTTACCCATCCTACTATTTTCCCGGGTCAGTGGGTGGTCTGGGAGTTGTAGTTTTGCAACAGCTGGAGGCACACTGGTTTGTAAAGACTAGCATACACACACACAACAGGGACTACAACTCCCAGCATGTGTCATTCAGGAGTCCCCCCCTCCCCCTTCACATATAGGGGGAAATTTATCAAAACCTGTGCAGAGGAAGTTGCCCATAGCAACCAATCAGCTTGCTTCTTTCATTTTTATGAAGGCCTGTGAAAAATGAAAGAAGCAATCTGGTTGCTATGGGCAACTGAGCAAGTTTTCCTCTGCACAGGTTTTGATAAATCTCCCCCATAGAGATCATTCCCAGTATGAGATTTATTCCCCTGTAGTCCATACATCCCCAGCCCGTGCACCTTCTCATCCTCCCCTTCAGATAACACTTATCTTCTCTGTGAGGTCCTTCTCCTGTGCAGACCTGCTTGAGAATACAGAGCAGGGGGGAGGGGAAGTGAGGAGCTGTGTACTCAGCTGGATGAGATGAGGGGGCGTGGCTTATTCCTCTCATGCAGACAGAGAATAAAAAAAATAAAAAAAAGCTGTGACATCTTGTCCACAACAGACTCAGAACTGTGGACAACAGTAAAAGAAAACCCTCTGAACTACAGAACTTCCTGCCCAACAAACAGGTAAGAAAAACACACACATGCTGCTAAAACATATAACACAAGTATATTGCAAAAAAACGAAACTTACAAAGAAGATGCCATATAGTCAAAAAAAAATTACCACCGAAGTACCCCTTTAAGGCCAAAATGGGCTTTGTCCTTAAGGGGTTAAAAGTAGTAAAACAAAATAAAACTTATACAAATTAGGGAATACAGCAAGCAGGAGTCAGCTCTCAAAGATCCACCACACGGCAACAACTCCAGACAGTAAGAACAAGCAGATTTCAGCCAGCAGTTAAAGGGGTATTCCAACTTTTTATATATATATATATATATATATATATATATCAACTGGCTCCAGAAAGTTAAACATATTTGTAAATTACTTCTATTAAACAAATCTTAATCCTTTAAATAATTTTCAGCTGCTGAAGTTGAGTTTTTGTTTTCTGTCTGGCAGCAGTGCTCTCTGCTGACATCTCTGCTTGTCTCGGGAACTGCACAGAGTAGAAGAGGTTTGCTATGGGGATTTGCTTCTAAACTGGGTGGTTCCCAAGACACGTGTCATCAGAGAGCACTTAGACAGAAAAGAACAACTCAACTTCAGCAGCTATTAAGTTCTGAAAGGATTAATATTTTTAATAGAAGTAATTTACAAATCTGTTTAACTTTCTGGAGCCAGTTGATATATAAAAAAAAGTTTTTTCCTGGATAACCCCTTTAAGTTTCTTCACTTTATTCAAGATGGTAAATGGTAGCATACAAGCTTACGAGGACATAAAAGCTTACATCTTCTGACATCAGGTATCGCTGGTAAAATCAGGTAACGCTGAACATGCATGACGCGTTTCTGGACTTACGACCCTTTGTCAAATGCAATGGTCTTGTACACTGGGTGTTTAACCCCTTAAGGACAATGGACGTACTCCTACGCCCCCGTTTCCGAGTCCTTAAGGACCGAGGACGTAGGAGTACGTCCTGTCCATTCCTGTCCCTCCGCCGCTAGCCGGAGGGGAGCTGGTGCTCGATGCCTGCTGAAATCGTTCAGCAGGCATCGCGGCATATCGCCCAGGGGGGTCATGATAACCCCCCATGTCGGCGATCGCAGCGCATCGCTCGTCAATTCAGACAAGCGATGTACTGCGATTCTGTTCCCCGCCGCTCGCCGGGCGGGGATCGGAGCCGGATGTCTGCTGATTTCAATCAGCAGACATCCCGGCGTTCTGCAGCGGTTCCGGGTCATCAGGGTCACGTGTGACCCTGTGACCCAGATATAGATGGTGATTGGTGGTGTAGTATACACCACCAATCACCATCCTTGCTGGACTGGGGACTGGCATTGTGGCCACCCCCCTCAGTACAGTTGTGATTGGGTGGCCAAAGTGGCCACACCAATCACAGTGTAATGGGAGGGGATGGTGGGGGCTAGGAGCATGTTGCTCCGTTCTGCCCGCCATTCCACAGAGATCTGGCGAGCAGGACGGAGCCCCGTGCTGCTCACCATCCCCTCAGTAAAAAAAAAGTGCCCCTTGTCCCCTTTCTGTGGCCCTTTGGCACAGAAATCCCCAGGGATAGCTTTAGATTAGGTAGGGACAGGTTAGAGTTAAAAAAAAAAAAAGTTATTTTTTTTTTCCAGCGTACCTCAGTCGGTGTCCGTGGGTCCGTAGCACCTTTAGCTGCGTGACCCCGGCCCTGCTGGGTCGCTGCGGTCTGCCACCAGCGTTTTTTTTTTGGCGCAGATCTTTTTTTCTTCTTCACCTAAGCGTGTGTGCGGACCTTCTTAGTTATAAAAGAGCGGTCCGCCACCGTTTGTTAAAGCCCACCCGCCGCTGATCAGTCCCGTAGTACTGATCAGCGTTTAATTTTTGTGGTACCGGCGCATTTTTTCGCGTTTTCTAGCGTTTTTTTGCACCCATAGGCGGTCCATGTCACCAGTAGCAGGCGTATACTGTGTGGCCGGACCTTACCTGTGTGTGTGCGGCGTGCCTCACCGCTGTCAGTGATTTATCACTGATCAGCGTTTTTTTTTGGGGGGTTCAGGTTGGTGCATTTTCTCGCACCACACCACACACAGCACACACATCAATAAAGTTCCCCCCCCCCACACACACCCGTATCCCCATTAGAGTAGGGAAATGGCCCGCAGAGTGTTTTCGGCGGAGGAGGCATATGACATAATTGCCTCCGACACCGAGAGCGGCTCACAGGACGATGAAGACCCCACCTTCCTTATTTCATCGTCCTCCTCATCATCTAGTTCTGATGATGAGCCACCAAGGCGGCGGAGACGCCGCCGTGCGGCGCCGCAAACCTCCTCTGTCCTTGACCCTGTGCCCCATGCTAGTATCCCCCTGGCGCTAATACTGGTGAAGCCCCCCAGCCAAGATCACTGGTACATCGTACCGGAGAACTTGTCTGGACTCAGCCAGCGGACCACGAGCCCGTGATTCCTGAGTTTGTTGGCGACTCAGGAATCAAAATTAACATTGCCGGGTTCACTGAAAAGGACTTTTTCGGTCATTTTTTCAGTGACGACTTTGTTAATTTGATGGTTACACAGACGAATCTGTATGCCCAACAGTTCGTCGCCGCTAACCCGAGCTCACTTTTAGCTAGACCCGGCGGCTGGACTCCAGTCGATGCAGCCGAAATGAGGACCTTTTGGGGCCTCGTGCTGCATATGGGTATAGTTAAAAAAAAACAGTGTCAGGCAATATTGGAGTGGGGACGTCTTTTACCAGACACCCCTCTGCAGTATGGCCATGATACGTCCCCGGTTCAAGGCCATTCGGAGATGTTTGCATTATGCTAATAATGTGGCATGTCCCCCCCCGAACTGATCCTGCGTATGACCGCCTGTATAAAATCATCAATCACTTCGGGGCCAGATTTTGGGAGGCCTATGTCCCGGGGCGGGAGGTCGCTATTAATGAGTCTCTTATCAGCTTCAAGGGGAGACTCAGCTTCCGGCAATACATCCCTACCAAGCGGGCGCGGTATGGCGTGAAGATGTATAAATTTTGCAAGAGTACCTCCGGGTACACTTGCAAGTTTATAGTGTATGAGGGACGAGATTCCCGTTTTGAACCCCCAGAATGTCCCAACACTCAGGGTGTTAGCAGGAAAATCGTCTGGGGCCTTTTGCACCCATTGCTAGATAAAGGTTACCACCTTTACGTGGATAACTTTTATACTAGTATCCCTCTCTTCACATCCCTCGCCGCCAGATCCAGGGTCGCTTGTGGGACAGTCCAGAAGAATCAAAAGAGGCCTTCCTTCCTATCCCCTGCAGACTCCTATCCCCCTGGGTGAGTCCCATGCCTTTTCCCATGAGAACCTGTTGTTGGTCCAGTATAAGGACAAGAGGGATGTCCTTATGCTCACCACAATTCATAGGAATGGCAGCACCCCTGTCCCTGTGCGAGGTACCGCGGGACCGGTCCTCAAGCCCGATTGTATTCTGGACTACAATCGGTATATGGGGGGAGTTGATCTTTCTGATCAAGTCCTCAAGCCATATAATGCCATGCGGAAAACACGTGTATGGTATAAAAAGGTTGCGGTCTACATAGTACAGGTTGCCATGTACAACTCTTTTATACTGTACAAGTACGCTGGCAACACAGGGACATACCTGGAGTTCCAAGAGGTAGTTCTAAAGGCCCTCATCTATGGTGACCGCCAAAGAGCGGGTCAGAGCACCTCTGGAACTTTAGTTCCCGGATCGTCCCCGGCCAACGCTTTCCAGGTGTGATCCCCAACACTGGAAGGTCGGCACGAACCCAGAAAAGATGCAGAGTGTGTCACAGGAAGGGGAGACGGAGGGACACCACCACTCAGTGTGACACTTGCCCCGATCATCCGGGCCTCTGCATAGGCTGCTTCAGGGAGTATCACACTTCCGTGGAGTACTAAATTTTCCATCCTTTGCCCTAATTTTCATTCCCCAGAATTCGGCTCCAATGTACCAGTCCAGGGTACATTGACTTCCAAATTTTAAACCAAAACACCCCCCCAAAAAACAAAACCTTTTTCCCAATACTCTAATATCTTTTTTTTTTTCTTCCCCCTAAAAAATGGGTTATGGGACACAGAATCAACAGCATTGGAGGTTTACAGTTGCTTCAAATGCGCAACGCTCTCTCTCCCCACCTGAGCGAGTTGCGCATTTGAGGTAACAGAATAGGGACGGCCCCACACATCCCCTTCCCAGAGTGATGATTCAGAGTATAGGGTTTGGGGCGGGCATCATTTTTACTTTTGGCTGTACTCTGGGTCATCATTCTGGGAAAATAATTGGCATATCAGTACTAAAATAGCAATTTTCTTCCCCCCATAGTACACTTCATCCATTCCTGGAAAATACCGTATTTATCGGCGTATAACACGCACTTTTTAGGCTAAAATTTTTAGCCTAAAGTCTGTGTGCGTGTTATACGCCGATACACCCCCAGGAAAGGCAGGGGGAGAGAGGCCGTCGCTGCCCGCTTCTCTCCCCCTGCCTTTCCTGGGGTCTAGAGCGCTGCTGTCGGCCCTTCTCACCCCCTGGTTATCGGCGCCGCTGCCCGTTCTGTCCCCCTGACTATCGGTGCCGGCGCCAATAGCCAGGGGGAGAGAAGCGGCGCCGACAGCCAGGGGGAGAGAAGGGGCAGTGGCACCCATTGCCGGCGCCGCTGCCCCGTTGCCTCCCCCCATCCCCGGTGGCATAATTACCTGAGTCGGGTCCGCGCTGCTGCAGGCCTCCGGCGTGCGTCCCCGGCGTCGTTGCTATGCGTTGAACGGCACGGCGCATGACGTCAGTGCGCCGCGCCGTGCATAGCAACGACGCTGGGGACGCACGACGGAGGCCTGCAGCAGCGCGGACCCGACTCAGGTAATTATGCCACCGGGGATGGGGGGAGGCAACGGGGCAGCGGCGCCGGCAATGGGTGCCGCTGCCCCTTCTCTCCCCCTGGCTGTCGGCGCCGGCACCGATAGTCAGGGGGACAGAACGGGCAGCGGCGCCGATAACCAGGGGGTGAGAAGGGCCAACAGCAGCGCTCTAGACCCCAGGAAAGGCAGGGGGAGAGAAGCGGGCAGCGACGGGCTCTCTCCCCCTGCCTTTCCTGGGGGTATATCGGGGTATACACGCGCACACACGCACCTTCATTTTACCATGGATATTTGGGTAAAAAAAATTTTTTACCCAAATATCCTTGGTAAAATGAGGGTGCGTGCTATAGGCCGGTGCATGGTATACCCCGATAAATACGGTAAATGAAGGGAACACCCGTCTGTTCCAAATCTCCACTTCACCCTATACACCTTCCCTAGGGGGTGTAGTTTGTAATAGGTTCACATGTGGGTGTTCCTTTCTTGTATTTTCCTCTGAATGTATGTAACTGTTAGGTCCGTAACAAACATCCGCCTCAAATGCGAGGAGTTCTCTCGCTGAGCTCTGTCGTATTTCCAGGCGACAATTCGGAGTCACATGTTAGTTGTTCCCAGAAAAATGAAGCAGAGCATAGGTTGAAAATTGCAATTTTAAAAAAGCTACCCTTCATCCATTCCTGGAAAATAAATTTAGGAAACACCTGTGAATTCAAAATGTCCTCTTTACCCCTATACCCATTACTCAGGGTGGGTACTTTCTGTAATGGTGTCACATGTGGGTGTTTCATTTTTGTATTTTCCTCGAAATGTATGTAACCGTCAGCTACTGATATGCCATAGGCCACAAATACAAAGTGACCTCTATGACTTCTGAGCCTTGTTGTGCGCCCGCCCAGCATGTTACCCCATATGTGGATGTATTTTTATAGTCAGGGGAAAAAACCCTCCAAAATTTGTAACCCAATTCCTCATATTACCCCATGTCAAAATGTTAAAAAGTGGGTAAAATGTAAAAAATTGGGCATTTTAGTGTAAAAAAATAAAATTTTTCAATTTATGGCCCACTTTTCAAAAAACCTGTGAGGTGTTATTTCCCACTGTACCCCTTGTTACGTTCATTGAGGGGTGTAGTTTCTAATGTGTTTTTTTTTTTTCTGTTGGGGGCTTTATAAATGCACATGACCCCCGACTTCAATTTCCACAAAATTTTTACTCCTTCCATTCTGAGCATTGCAGTGCGTCCACATAGCAATTTACATCCACATATGGGGTATTTTTTTTTCTCAGACGAAGTTGTTCTACAAATTTTGGGGGCCTTTTGCTGTGAAAATGAAACATTTGGGGTAACACTATCAATATAGTGCAAAAAATGTTTTTCACTTTTACGTCCCACTGTTCAAAAAAACTGTGAGGTGTAAGTACTCACTGTATCACTGTTACATTCCCCGAGGGGTCTAGTTTCCAAAATGGTATGCCATGTGGGTTTTTCTTTGCTGTCCTGGCACCATAGGGGCTTCCTAAATGTGGCATGCCCCCAGAGCAAAATTTGCTTCAAAACAGCCAAATGTGACTCCTTCTCTTCTGAGACCTGTAGTGCGCCAGCAGAGCACTTTTCACCCCCATATGGGGTGTTTTCTCAATCGGGAGAAATTGGGCTTCAAATTTTGGGGAGTAATTTCTGCTTTAACCCTTTGTAAAAATGTAAAATTTTTGGGAAACCAAGCATCTTAGGCAATTTTTTTTTTTTTTTACATATGCCAAAGTCGTGAAACCCCCTGTGGGGTATTAAGGTTCACTTTACCCCTTTTTACGTTCCCCAAGGGGTCTTGTTTCCAAAATGGTATGCTATGTGGGTATGCTGTCCAGGCACCATAGGGGCTTCCTAAATGCGGCATGCCCACAGAGCAAAATTTGCTTCAAAAAAGCCAAATGTGACTCCTTCTCTTCTGAGACCTGTAGTGCACCAACAGAGCACTTTTCACCCCCTTATAGGGTGTTTTCTGAATCGGGAGAAATTGGACTTCAAATTTTGGGGGGGTATTTTCTGCTATTACCCTTTTTAAAAATGTAACATTTTTGGGAAAACAAGCATTTTAGGTAAAAAAAAAAATTTTTTACATTTGCAAAAGTCGTGAAACCCCTGTGGGGTATTAAGGCTCACTTAATTCCTTGTTACGTTCCTCAAGGGGTCTAGTTTCCAAAATGGTATGCCATGTGTTAAAGGTGACATGCCCCCCAAAAACCATTTCAGAAAAATGTTCTCTCCAAAATCCCCTTGTCGCTCCTTCGCTTCTGAGCCCTCTACTGCGTCCACCGAACACTTTACATAGACATATGAGGTATTTGCTTACTCGAGAGAAATTGGGCTACAAACACAAGTAAAAATTTTCTCCTTTTACCCCTTGCAAAAATTCAAACATTGGGTCTACAAGAACATGCAAGTGTAAAAAATGAAGATTTTGAATTTTCACCTTCACTTTGCTGCTATTCCTGTGAAACACCTAAAGGGTTAACACACTTACTGAATGTAATTTTGAATACTTTAGGGGTGTAGTTTTTATAATGGGGTCATTTATGGGGTATTTCTAATATGAAGACCCTTCAAATCCTTTTCAAAACTGAACTGGTCCCTGAAAAATTGAGTTTGAAAATTTTGTGAAAATTTGGAAAATTGCTGCTGAACTTTGAAGCTCTCTGGTGTCTTCCAAAAGTAAAAACACGTCAATTTTATGATACAAACATAAAGTAGACATATTGTATATGTGAATCAAATTTTTTATTTTATTTTGAATATCCATTTTCCTTACAAGCAGAGAGCTTCAAAGTTAGAAAAATGCAAAATTTTCTATTTTTTCATCAAATTTTGGGATTTTTAACCAAGAAAAGATGCAAGTTACCATAAAATTTTACCACTATGTTAAAGTAGAATGTGTCACGAAAAAACAATCTCGGAATCAGAATGATAAGTAAAAGCATTCCAGAGTTATTAATGTTTAAAGTGACAGTGGTCAGATGTTCAAAAAATGCTCTGGTCCTTAAGGTGTAAAATGGCCTGGTCCTTAACCCCTTAACGACGCAGGACGTATATTTACGTCCTGCGCCGGCTCCCGCGATATGAAGCGGGATCGTGCCGCGATCCCGCATCATATCGCGTCGGTCCCGGTGCTAATCAATGGCCGGGACCCGCGGCTAATACCACACATCGCCGATCGCGGCGATGTGCGGTATTAACCCTTTAGAAGCGGTGGTCAAAGCTGACCGCCGCTTTTAAAGTGAAACTGAAAGTGACCCGGCTGCTCAGTCGGGCTGTTCGGGACCGCCACGGTGAAATCGCGGCGTCCCGAACAGCTGACCGGACATCGGGAGGGCCCTTACCTGCCTCCCCGGTGTCCGATCGGCGAATGACTGCTCCGTGCCTGAGATCCAGGCAGGAGCAGTCAAGCGCCGATAACACTGATCACAGGCGTGTTAATACACGCCTGTGATCTGTGTAAGAGATCAGTGTGTGCAGTGTTATAGGTCCCTATGGGACCTATAACACTGCAAAAAAAATGTAAAAAAAAAGTGTTAATAAAGGTCATTTAACCCCTTCCCTAATAAAAGTTTGAATCACCCCCTTTTCCCATAAAAAAAATAAAACAGTGTAAAAAAAATAAAAATAAACATATGTGGTATCACCGCGTGCGTAAATGTCCGAACTATAAAAATATATCATTAATTAAGCCGCACGGTCAATGGCGTACGCGCAAAAAAATTCAAAAGTCCAAAAAAGCGTATTTTGGTCACTTTTTATACCATTAAAAAATGAATAAAAAGTGATCAAAAAGTCCGATCAAAACAAAAATCATACCGATAAAAACTTCAGATCACGGCAAAAAAAAATGAGCCCTCATACCGCCCCGTACGTGGAAAAATAAAAAAGTTATAGGGGTCAGAAGATGACATTTTTAAACGTATAAATTTTCCTGCATGTAGTTATGATTTTTTCCAGAAGTGCGACAAAATCAAACCTATATAAGTAGGGTATAATTTTAACCGTATGGACCTACAGAATAATGATAAGGTGTAATTTTTACTGAAATATGCACTGTGTAGAAACGGAAGCCCCCAAAAGTTACAAAAGGGCGTTTTTTTTTTCAATTTTGTCGCACAATGATTTTTTTTTCCCGTTTCGCTGTGCATTTTTGGGTAAAATGACTAATGTCACTGCAAAGTAGAATTGGTGACGCAAAAAATAAGCCATAATATGGATTTTTAGGTGGAAAATTGAAAGGGTTATGATTTTTAAAAGGTAAGGAGAAAAAAACGAAAGTGTAAAAACGGAAAAACCCTGAGTCCTTAAGGGGTTAAGGGGTTAATATATGCCAAACCGACAGGTGAGTCTAATCAGAGGTGAGGACGGGGCAGGGGGGTAACTCCTCCTCCAAAATTACACCATCATCCACCTCAGAGACTCCACCTGTGTGATGACAAACATCCATGTTTTCTATATTTAACAGGTAAATAACTGAAAAGACCAGATTCATAGAACAGACATATGGATAATATATAAAAAATGAAAAAACCAACACATCAGTAATGAAGGATGAGATCTGTTCTCAAATTCATTCTGTGAGGCTTGGAAGTCCGCAGCAAATAAATCCAATACACTTCTATGTTGCGGAGAGCCCGAATACGATCTCCTCCTCTGTCAAATGTATTGACCAATTAAATGCCCTGAAAGCGAAAGCTGGCAAGCTCCCCTGAATGGACATCTCGAAAATGTCTTGAGGCACCTGACATATTAAAGTCAGATGGCCGACCTGCTCCTCTAAGATGTTCTTGAACTTCAAGGGTCTGATCCTACTTCCAATATATGACAGCTTGCAAATGTCGCACCAAATGCAGTATATGTGGACTGGCAGTTGATGAACAGTTTTATGGTAAACGCTTTGAGGGGAATTTATCATTGTATTTAGAGCTTTTCTTTTTGTGTATTTTTAATGCAAAAATGCAAGAGTTTTTTTGCAGGTTTTTTTTTTTTGCGCAAAACCAAATAGAATTCTTCATATTCATGTCTACAGTTAAATTTACCATAGAGCACTTTCTACTGTAGAATCAAATTTATTATCTTTTTTTTTATTATCTTTTTTTTCTTGCACAAATATACACCACCTCGGAGGACAAGTACCAAAGTGTCAGAAAGCATCTGAGAATGTGAAACTTGTGTTCTCCTTTGCATTTTGGAAACATAATATATTAACTATTTTGGGACAGTTAGGACTACTACTCCCATCATGGACAGACTGTCCATGATGTGCGTTATAGTCCAGGGTCTGAGGGGCAGATCACCCCCGATCATTCTCCAGAGACCCGCTGCGTTCCGCATTTATTGACTGTAAAAGCCGGCAGCACATGCGGCTACACTGCGCTCCCCACGGGGAATCCTGTATATGCGGTCATCATTCACCAATCAGAGCTCCAGTCTCCAGGCGGCGGGGATTATCAATTATGACAGTTTATATAGGAGTCGTCAGGGAGCGCAGTGGACCCACTGGCTTGTACAGTTAATACATGTGGATCGCAGCGGGTTTCTATTGAATGACCTGCTGTGATCTGCACCTCAGCCCCTGTACTATAACTCCCATCATGTCCCAGCACTGAGGGATGGCACTTGCACATCCCCTGGCTGCGGGAATTTTAGGACTACTACTCCTATCATGGACAGAATGCATCCATGATGGGAGTTATAGTCTAGGGGCTGAGGTGCAGATCGCAGCAGGTCATTCTGCTGAGACCCACTGCAATCCGCATTTATTAAGTTAACCAGCAGGTGGCACATGCGGCTAAACTGTGCTGCCCCTCGACTCTAGGTTCCTGTATACAGCTGTCATAATTCATAATCCCCGACGCCGGGAGCTCTGATTGGTGAAAATCTATTCACCAATCAGAGCTCCGGTCTCCCGGTGGTGGGTATTATGAATTATGACAGTGTATACAGTATTCCCTGCCTGGAGCCGGCGGGGAGTGCAGTGTAGCCGCAAGCCGCCGGCTTGTTAACTTAATAAATGCTGATCGCAGTGGGTCTGACTCTGTCCCATGATGGGAGTAGTCCAAGGGCAGAGGGACAGATAGGAAGTGAGTCTCACTCCTGAGACCCCCTGCGACCTTTACTGCTCTACCCCTAGTGATGACGTCATTAAGGGTGGAGCTACACTGTCCAGGCCTGACTATTCTCATTATGTCAGGCTATTTCTGCTTAGTTGGAATCTGTCTGATACTGAAAATTGGAGGAACCCTATGCGTTTTTTTTTTTTTATAAATAAAAAAAAATGTGTGTGGTTCCCCCATTTTTTCAGTATCAGCCAGATACCAACCAAGCAGCAACAGCCTAACATTACCAGGGTGGGCGAGGACCATTGTTACTGCCCTCCCCAGCCGAAATATGCCAGCCTGTTACCTTGCCTAAGCCCAGAAGCGCCATTTTTTATGCTCTGGGCCTGTTGGTACTGGCTCTTCCCGGAACTCCTGGGGGGTGGGCACCGGGGTAATAATTGGGGGTTAGCACTAACTGATTTTGGGGTTAAGCCCCAACTTAGTAATGGATTCTGTCTACAAGACGGCTTTCACTACTAAGCCTGAAAATTCTACTATAAAAAACACAACACATTGAAAAAAAAATTTTTAATAAAAAAAACACTCCCCCACAGCCTTCGTTAACCCTTTTATTGACAATTAAAAAACACTGTTCATCGTTGCAATCCACCGAATCTGACATAGTCCTCCCTATTCACGTATCTAAAATCAGAAGAAAAATAACCAAAAAAGGTTAGCACGTTTCTGGCTCTCTCCCCTGGGGTGTTCCTAAACAGGGAGCCTCCAATTGTTGATGTCTGCCTACTAGGGGTGTACGAAAAAATCGATTCACTCGATTATCGTGATTTTTCATTTGGCGATACTGTATCGATTCATAATATTTTTGAATCGATCCTTTTAGGGATGTGGAATTCGTATCTCCTGATGCCCGAGACATGCAGTTCCGAGCGCCGGGCAGGTGAATTTTTCCGGCTTGTGCAAGCAGGGCTGGACCTGATAAGCGCAGCGGCGCTGTGGGTGTATGGAGCGGGCTCTGGACTCGTGCCCGCTCCGTACTCTGCGGCCCCTGGCTGATTTCAGTAGCCAGGGGCCGCCGCTAATAGCCAGCATGCGGCGCTCAGCAGTCTGTATGGAGCGAGCTCTGGACTCCTGCCCGCTCCATACTTTGTGGCCCCTGGCTGTTTTCAGTAGCCGGGGGCCACCGCTAATAGCCGCGGCTGGCTATTAACCCTTTAGATCGCCGCTGTCAAAGCTGACAGCGGCGTCCAAAGGGACCTGTGAATGCTCCCTGGTGGGCTAGTGCGGTTTATCGCACCCCGCAGCGCGATCGTGGGCTGGCGATCCACTGTGGAGGTAGCTGTCCCATGGCTCTGTCATTGATAGAGCCTGGCTGGACTAGGCTCTATCAATGGATCAATCCACCACACAAAAAAAGAAAGAGTAACTAAATGCTGCTTAATTAAATATAATATCTTTATTAAGTGAACAAAGTATAAAAGCATAAGACCAAAAAATGGAGCTGAAATAACTGAGGACCTCAAGAGCATAGGCCGAGCAACAGTACAGAGACACGGACAATAATATAATAATCTGGGAACAACTCTGTGGAAGTTGTATGCGATGCACCTACGCACTGAAAATGTGTCCTATGTAAACACTGGGAACCCCGGCTGGGTAAATGTTCCCTCCGGAAAAAGGCTCCCACTGTATTACTGACAACTAAATCCAAATATATTGGCTATTTGCCTTGAGAAGATACGAGTGCTTAAGGTGCTAATTAGGGCTTACCCATTCTAAAGCGCTCCCCAACGCCGTTTCGTTTCCTTTTTCAAGGGGCCGCTGCTAACTAATGTCTCCCCACTAGCTGTTTATATATTGGAGGACCATGAAGCTGTCAGGTCAGGGGGTCATTTCCTGGCGCCGTCGCAGCGTCCGGGCCCGCGATCTCCTGCCCCACTTCCGGCATCTTCGCTCGAGTGCGCAGGACCGGCAAACGTGTTTGCCGGGCATGCGCATCCGGGTTCCGAGCCGGACGGGACAGGGTAGCTAGGCAACGGACGCCACGCCGGCGCACTAGGACCCCCAATCCACTATGACAGCATAAGTAAGATTGATTAACTACAAATGAACCACAGTGTTATTCCCAGGGTATCTCACAGGTAAATACAATAGTAATTCAATGTTATAATAAACTGTAAAGGTAATATTTGATATATATAATATGTTTAAAAACAAGACATCCATGGATAAAGCACAATCACATTATTGCATACAATGGAACACATGTACATAATGTTAGCAATATATCAAATCAATATAAATCACATCAACTCCACTGATATAAAACCATACAATAATTGAAAGGTATCTAAAACATTGTAAACATGATGGTGATATTAAATTTTATCTTAACAGTGATCAAAGTACATGATGCTGTCCATTTATTACACAAACAATATCAAGTGATGCCCAAAGTGTGGTGCTAAAAAAATAATAAACACCTATTAAATATGAATGTGTTAGCGTAATGCTATATTTAATATCTTAACAAAAATCAGGATACGTGATTATATAATGAACGGTATAAAAAAAAATTGGAAAAAATAAAGATCAAATATATATTGTATATTTTTTTTTTTAAACGTGAAGTATGTGTCAAAAGAGCAAAAATAAATAAGAATTTTTTTTTATAAAAGATGTGACAATCAAAAAAAGGGGAATTAAACAATATTATAAAAATATTTGATGTGAGTGCAAAATAATTCGAGCACTAAGGTGCCCCTAAATGGTTCTAATAGTAAAAGGAATGTGAAAAAAAAAAAAAATTCCTAGTGAAATAAGGATTTGCACTACTAGTGTTACACAAAGGAGTGGACCATAATCGTACATGTAAAATATGCAATTACCAGTGATTGCAATATTAATAAGTGCCAAAAAGAAAAAAAAAAATTTTTCCTTTTTTCTTTTCCTCTTTTTTTTTCCTTTTTTTTCTTTTTTTAAAAGATTAAAAAAAAGATTTTTACACCAGTGACAATACCACCCAAAAATAAAATTACTATCCCCTAGTTTATGAATTAAACCATAATACAAATAACCAATCCTATTAATAATACATAATCATTGCATGACAAGTGCCAATTCCTAGGAAGGAGATGTCTAAAACCTGTATCTCAATGTGAAATAAATGGAGTCTTGTATTCACTAATTCGCCAGAGAGAATACCAAAAGTGGGATTTCATCCGTATGCTATGTGGATTCATTGAATAGACCCAGGTCCAATGTGCAGGGTGTGTAGATTTCCCAAAGGGGAAAAAATAGAGGATTAAAACTGTTAAAAACATGAAAACAGAGACAAAAGTTAAAAACAAGCTAATGGATAGATACAATTACCAAGATGTTAATCAAAGGAATGCTTCGAAGGACAGTTTTTCGTTGAGACCCTTTGGTGTCATGGTCCCTAAACGCACAATCCATTGGGATTCTTTTTGTGCCAGGATCTTTTTATTATTGCCCCCTCGAATACCCATATGGATCTTTTCTATTCCTCTGATTTTTAAACTGGAGGGATCACAGTTGTGGAACTCACTGAAGTGTCTTGGTAGGGTTTTCAGTGAAAAATGATCCTGTGTGCTTTTTGCTGCCAACACGTCGCGCACATGTTCCCTAACTCTGAGTTTTAAGGGACGAGAGGTTAACCCTATATAGATCTTAGAGCAACTACATGTTGTGTAATAAATTACGTTCGATGTGGAACATGAAATGTATTGGCGTATCGTGTATTCGCGCGTGCCATCTGCAGATTTGAATTTGTTAGTTCTGAGCATGTTCTCACACGCTACACAGGCCCCACACGGGAAGCAACCTGTTCTTGGGGCAGTGGAAGTGAGCAATGTTTGCACTTTGGTTACATAGTGGCTGCTTACTAAGTGGTCCTTTAAGTTCTTGCATCTCCTTGCCGTGAATGACGCTCTCTGTGGCAGGATTTGTGAGAGGACAGGATCCGTTTTAAGTACTGCCAAGTGTTTTTGTATGGCCCCTATAACCGAGTCCCACTGGCAGTTGTATGTTGAGATGAACCTCATTTCCCCATCTGTTTGTTGTGTTGTTTTCGGTTGTTGTTGAATGAGGTCCTTGCGGTTTCGATGTCTCGCCTATGAATACCCTCTTTTTATGGACCTATTGCTATATCCCCTTTGCTGGAATCTTTCTGTTAGATCCCTACTCTGTTCTTCAAAGTTTTTCTCTGAGGAGCAAATTCTCCTCATTCGTAAGAACTGTCCAGTTGGAATAGCTCTGACGGTCGACGGAATGTGTGCAGATGAGGCATGTAAAAGAGAGTTTGTGGAAGTTTTCTTACGGAAAACATCAGTGGACAGCATGCAATCCGGCTGTTTAGCTATCAAAATATCCAAAAACTCTACTTTTTGTTGACTGTATATGTGTGTTAGTCTTACATTAATATTATTACAATTTAAGAATGTCATAAAAGATTCTAGCTCGGACACGGACCCCTGCCATATGAACAAAATATCGTCTATATACCTCATCCAGCACTGCACATGGTCTACGTACTGAGCCCGGCCGCACTGCAGAACCTCCCGTTCCCAGTATCCCAGGAAGAGGCCTGCGTACGACAGGGCACAGGCTGCGCCCATGGCAGTGCCGCGTGTTTGGAGGTAAAACTGATCCTTAAATGTAAAAAAATTGTGCGTTAACACAAAGTCTAACAGTTGTAGTATCAAATGGCAGAGATCCGTGTCCAATGAGCTATTTTCTAGAAAAAATGCTACTGCTTTTAAACCGTCAGAGTGGCCAATGCAGGTATAGAGGGATTCTATATCCGCAGTGACCAGCCACATATCATCCTCCAAAAAGACTCCATCGATCCTCCCTAGGACGTCCGTCGTGTCCCGTACATATGATGGTAATGTTTGTACCAATGATTTAAGGTATACATCTATGAATTTACAAATACGATCACATAATCCATCTATCCCTGACACGATCGGGCGACCGGGAGGATCAAGGGAGTCTTTATGTATTTTTGGAGTTAGATAGAGTGTTGGGACCTGTGGGTGCAGATTAATTAGGCCATCTTTCACTTTTTTGGTGATAACACCTCTCTCATGAGCCCCCTCCAAGATTTTGACCAGTTCTTTTTGGTATGTTTGTGTAGGGTTATGAGCGAGCTTAGTGTAAGTAGTTTTATCTTTTAGCTGTTTAAATGCCTCTCTCTCATATGCAGGTATTGGCCAATGGATCACAGAGCAATGGAGTTCAATAAAACTCTATTCATCTGTCTGAGGAATCTAATGATTCCTTCTAAAAGTCTAATAAAGTGTATAAAAAAAACATAAAATAAAAATGTTTTAATAAAAGACACACATTAACCCCTTCCATATTAAAAGTTCAAATCACCCCTTATTCCTATATAAAAACATGTAAACATAATAAAAACAAACCTATTTGGTATCACTGCGTGCGTAAAAATCACAATATATAGTGTTTGATACAGAATCGGGATATATCGCGATATAACGTTTCGTAAACAGAATCAGAATATATCGGGATATATCGTATCGTCATACATGTATCGTGATACGTATCGTATCGCCAAATTCTTGCCGATTCACACCCCTACTGCCTACTGTATCCTGTATACACAGTCATCTATAGACAGCTGTATATACAGGATAGTGCACAAAGACATAACCTGGAATTGCTCAGCAGCAGTGTGGGGTAACTCTTTCCTTGCTGGGCTCCTGTATAGTATACATGGGTACACTATGCACCCCTGTATACTATACAGCCAGCGGAGATAAGTAGTGATTCTCTGCACCCAGTATATGTATATGCTATACATCACTCCTTACCTCCTTACACTCTGTGGGCTGAGCGCTCTGCATCCAACACACCAGCAAAAACGCAAGAAAAACTGACTGTTTTTCTGGCGTCTTTGCTGGTGGACAAAAAACCTCAATGGAATCCTGCCCTCAAAGCAATATAACGAAATCCCTGTGTCCACTTCTCCTGTGAGGTGCAGCTCAGGTGTACAAATAGAACTGTGTGGAGATTGAGCACTTTGCACAAAATTTATCATGTGCCTTGCACAAGTATGGTCAATTTTGTGCAATTGCATGAAATTTAGACCAACCAAAACAATGTACAAAAAAACTTCTACCTACGCCAACATTGATAAATCTCCCCTATGTATATGTGTGATTGTGTGTATGCAGCAGAGCTGAGTGTGTGATTGTGTATATGTAGCAAAGCTGAATGTGTAAGTGTGTATGTAGAAGTGTGTATGTAGAGTGTGTGTATGTAGTAGAGCTGTGTCTGATCATGTGCATGCAGCAGAGCTGAGTGTGTGATTGTGTGCATGCAGTAGAGCTGAGTGTGTGATCATGTGTATGCAGCAGAGCTGAGTGAGTGATTGTGTGCATGCATTAGAGCTGAGTGTGTGATCATTTGTTTGCAGCAGAGCTCAGTGTGTGATCAGGTGCATGTAGCAGAGTTGAGTGTGTGCGTACTCATGCTTACACATAATCACACATTCAACTCTGCTCCATACCCATGTCGTACACTAATTTCTGCTACCAGGGTGCCTCCAGCTTTTTTCGCACCCAAAAAAATTTTTTGGTTGCAGCGATATTGGATTTATTTTTTGCGCCAAAATTGACGAGTTTGGTGCCAAAATTGTTGATTTTTGTGCCAAATTATCCCAGGAAAATTCTGGTGGAAACATCTCACGAAATATTCCATGGTTACTGGTGCCCAAACAAGCGATAACTGTATAAATAAAACATTAAGGAGCCTAAATGTGAGTGCAGGTGCAATGACCATTAAAAAAAGAAAAAATATTTTTTAAATAACATTTTCAATGATAATTAGTTCTTTTTTTCATAATTACTTAACCGGTTAATGACCATGGTCGTCTATAAGCCCGTGTCATACCGGCCAGCCCCCAGTTGATTCCTGTAGCTGGGGGCCAGAGTTAATAGCCAACATGCGGCAATCGCCACTGCTGTCTACTAACCCTTTAGATTACTGTTGTCAAAGCTGACATCGGCGTCTAAAGGTGTTTTTATCCCATCCCTGGTTGTCTAGTGGGGTGGATCACCCCCCCCCCCCCCACAGCGCGATTGCGGGGAGACGATCCACTGCTGAGTTAGCCTGAGGGCTTACCTCTCCTTCCATGGTGGCTCCTGCTCTGAGAATGATAAAGCCTGGCAGGACCAGGCTTTATCAATCGAGCGCAGTGCACACAGATCAATGTGGTTTTATGGAAGGGGACTAAAAGTTTAAAAAACAAAAAAGTTTAAATAAAGTTTAAAAACACACACATTAACCCCTTCCTAAAAGTTAAAATCACCCCCCTTTTCCCTAATTCCATATACAAAAATATATAAACAAAATACATATGTGGTATTGCCACATGCGTAAATGTCCAAACTATAAAAATATATTGTTAATTAAACTGTACAGTCAATGGCGTACGCACAAAAAAATTCCAAAGTCCAAAATAGCGTCCAAAAAAATGAATCAAATGCGATCAAAAAGTCTGATCAAAACAAAAATGGTACTCATAAAAACTTCAGATTATACAGCCCTGTGTGTGAAAAAATAAAAAAGTTACAGGGGTCAGAAGAGGACAATTTTTTTTAAATTAATTTTTCTGCATGTAGTTATGATTTTTTCCAGAAGTATGACAAAATCAAACCTATATAAGTAGGGTATCATTTTAACCGTATGGACCTACAGAACAAAGATATAGGCCCTCATTGTTACGCCGAGCGCTCCGGGTCCCCGCTCCTCCCCGGAGCGCTCGCAACATCCTCGCAATTGCAGCGCCCCGGTCAGACCTGCTGATCGGGTGCGCTGCGATACCTCTCTCAGCCGGGATGCGATTCGCGATGCGGGAGGTGCCCGCTCGCGATGCGCATCCCGGCTCCCGTACCTGACTCGCTCTCCGTCGGTAATGTCCCGGCGCGCGCGGCCCCGCTCCTTAGGGCGCGCGCGCGCCGGGTCTCTGCAATTTAAAGGGCCACTGCGCCACTGATTGGCGCAGTTGGCTTAATTAGTGTGTTCACCTGTGCACTCCCTATTTATACCTCACTTCCCCTGCACTCCCTCGCCGGATCTTGTTGCCATTGTGCCAGTGAAAGCGTTTCCCTGTGTGTTCCTAGCCTGTGTTCCAGACCTCCTGCCGTTGCCCCTGACTACGATCCTTGCTGCCTGCCCTGACCTTCTGCTACGTCCGACCTTGCTCTTGTCTACTCCCTTGTACCGCGCCTATCTTCAGCAGTCAGAGAGGTTGAGCCGTTGCTGGTGGATACGACCTGGTTGCTACCGCCGCTGCAAGACCATCCCGCTTTGCGGCGGGCTCTGGTGAATACCAGTAGCAACTTAGAACCGGTCCACCAGCACGGTCCACGCCAATCCCTCTCTGGCACAGAGGATCCACCTCCAGCCAGCTGAATCGTGACAGTAGATCCGGCCATGGATCCCGCTGAAGTCCCACTGCCAGTTGTCGCCGACCTCACCACGGTGGTCGCCCAGCAGTCGCAACAGATAGCGCAACAAGGCCACCAGCTGTCTCAACTGACCGTGATGCTACAGCAGCTACTACCACAGCTTCAGCAATCATCTCCTCCGCCAGCTCCTGCACCTCCTCCGCAGCGAGTGGCCGCTTCCGGCCTACGATTATCCTTGCCGGATAAATTTGATGGGAACTCTAAGTTTTGCCGTGGCTTTCTTTCGCAATGTTCCCTGCACTTGGAGATGATGTCGGACCAGTTTCCTACTGAGAGGTCTAAGGTGGCTTTCGTAGTCAGCCTTCTGTCTGGGAAAGCTCTGTCATGGGCCACACCGCTCTGGGACCGCAATGACCCTGTCACTGCCTCTGTACACTCCTTCTTCACGGAGATTCGAAGTGTCTTTGAGGAACCTGCCCGAGCCTCTTCTGCTGAGACTGCCCTGCTGAACCTGGTCCAGGGTAATTCTTCTGTTGGCGAGTACGCCATCCAATTCCGTACTCTTGCCTCCGAATTATCCTGGAATAATGAGGCCGTCTGCGCGACCTTTAAAAAAGGCCTATCCAGCAACATTAAAGATGTTCTGGCCGCACGAGAAATTCCTGCTAACCTGCTTGAACTTATTCATCTGGCCACCCGCATTGACATGCGTTTTTCCGAAAGGCATCAGGAGCTCCGCCAGGATATGGACTTTATTACAGACTTACCCCCATCCCGTGGCAACACTGTTGTTTGGGTGGTCGTTGATCGATTTTCCAAGATGGCACATTTTATTCCTCTTCCTGGTCTTCCTTCAGCGCCTCAGTTGGCAAAACAATTTTTTGTACACATTTTTCGTCTTCACGGTTTGCCCACGCAGATCGTCTCGGATAGAGGCATCCAATTCGTGTCTAAATTCTGGAGGGCCCTCTGTAAACAGCTCAAGATTAAATTAAACTTCTCTTCTTCTTATCATCCCCAATCCAATGGGCAAGTAGAAAGAATTAACCAGGTCCTGGGTGACTATTTACGGCATTTTGTTTCCTCCCGCCAGGATGACTGGGCAGATCTTCTACCATGGGCCGAATTCTCATACAACTTCAGAGTCTCAGAATCTTCTGCTAAGTCCCCATTTTTCGTGGTGTACGGCCGTCACCCTCTTCCCCCCCTCCCTACTCCCTTGCCCTCTGGTTTGCCCGCTGTGGATGAAGTGTCTCGTGATCTTTCCACCATATGGAAAGAGACCCAAAATTCTCTTTTACAGGCTTCATCCCGCATGAAAAGGTTTGCCGATAAGAAAAGAAGAACTCCCCCCATTTTTGCTCCCGGAGACAAGGTATGGCTCTCCGCTAAATATGTCCGCTTTCGTGTCCCCAGTTACAAACTGGGACCACGCTATCTTGGTCCTTTCAAAGTCTTGTGCCAGATTAACCCTGTCTCTTACAAACTCCTTCTTCCTCCTTCTCTTCGTATTCCCAATGCCTTCCATGTCTCTCTCCTTAAACCACTCATCATTAACCGCTTCTCTCCCAAACTTGTTTCTCCCACTCCTGTTTCCGGTTCTTCGGACGTCTTCTCCGTGAAGGAGATTCTGGCCTCCAAGACGGTCAGAGGGAAAAAATTCTTCTTGGTGGATTGGGAAGGCTGTGGTCCAGAAGAGAGATCCTGGGAACCTGAGGACAACATCCTAGACAAAAGTCTTGTCCTCAGGTTCTCAGGCTCCAAGAAGAGGGGGAGACCCAAGGGGGGGGGGTACTGTTACGCCGAGCGCTCCGGGTCCCCGCTCCTCTCCGGAGCGCTCGCAACATCCTCGCAATTGCAGCGCCCCGGTCAGACCTGCGATACCTCTCTCAGCCGGGATGCGATTCGCGATGCGGGAGGCGCCCGCTCGCGATGTGCATCCCGGCTCCCGTACCTGACTCGCTCTCCGTCGGTCTTGTCCCGGCGCGCGCGGCCCCGCTCCTTAGGGCGCGCGCGCGCCGGGTCTCTGCAATTTAAAGGGCCACTGCGCCACTGATTGGCGCAGTTGGCTTAATTAGTGTGTTCACCTGTGCACTCCCTATTTATACCTCACTTCCCCTGCACTCCCTCGCCGGATCTTGTTGCCATTGTGCCAGTGAAAGCGTTTCCCTGTGTGTTCCTAGCCTGTGTTCCAGACCTCCTGCCGTTGCCCCTGACTACGATCCTTGCTGCCTGCCCTGACCTTCTGCTACGTCCGACCTTGCTCTTGTCTACTCCCTTGTACCGCGCCTATCTTCAGCAGTCAGAGAGGTTGAGCCGTTGCTGGTGGATACGACCTGGTTGCTACCGCCGCTGCAAGACCATCCCGCTTTGCGGCGGGCTCTGGTGAATACCAGTAGCAACTTAGAACCGGTCCACCAGCACGGTCCACGCCAATCCCTCTCTGGCACAGAGGATCCACCTCCAGCCAGCCGAATCGTGACACTCATTTACTTAGAAAATCGGGTTGTAAGTCTATCTTGCTTTCTTACCCGATTGCTTTTTTCCCCTGGTATTTATTATTCTGTCACATCCTGTTTGTCG
Source organism: Hyla sarda (assembly GCF_029499605.1). Taxonomy (NCBI): domain Eukaryota; kingdom Metazoa; phylum Chordata; class Amphibia; order Anura; family Hylidae; genus Hyla; species Hyla sarda. The sequence goes on from NC_079190.1 coordinate 46,679,919, forward strand.
CACGTGGGTTTTGTAGGTTTTGGTTTCCAACTCCTCTGAGTTGTCGGGAAAAAATCCACAACAATTCAACAAATTCGGGTTGGAAACCTTTATAAATATGTGGGAAAGCCGGGTTACGCCCCTTTTTCGGGTTTGCATCGTGTCGCAGACTGGCGCACGATATCTGCGACATGGCGCAGACAAAGATGCGCCAAAAAAACCCGACAAAAGAAGTCGGGTTTAGAATAGTAAATGAGGGCCATAATGTAATTTTTACTGAAAAATATACTGAGTAGAAAGAGAAGCGCCGAAAATTTACAAAATGGCGTTTTTTTCTTCAATTTTGTCGTACAAATATTTTTTTTTCTGTTTAGCCGCAGATTTTTTGGTAAAATGACTGATGTCATTACAAAGTAGAATAGGTGGTGCAAAAAATAAGCCATCATATGTTTTTTTAGGTGAAAAATTGAAAGGGTTATGATTTTTAAAAGATAAGGAGTAAAAAACAAAAGTGCAAAAACTGAAAATGCTTGGTCCTAGGGGTTAAATAAGACCTTTTCCCAAAAAAACTAATAAAAAAATAAACAATAAAACTTGTGTAGTGATTTCTACACTATCAAAAAGCCAGTGTGAAATTTTTTATGTAAACTGGACTCTCACCCCTTTGAAAATATCATGTTAAGCAGACAATATATTCGTAGACAGACCCACTTATATAAAACTGACGTGAATAGTGTAAGGTCTTAGAAAATGTGGTCGATACTTTGATAAAAAAAAAAAAATTGGTGCAAAATTCTTTGAGAATCTCCCCCTCTGTGTACTTTATAAAGATTTAAGGTTTTCCTATTGTCCAGAGTTTTGTTCGGCGCACACTGCTGCTCCAGCACTTCTAGCTATGTGAGCAGTGTACCGTGGGAAAACGCCAGTGCTATGTGAAGTGTGCATGGTAGAGCAAGGTTATGTTTACCATAAAACTGTTCATCAACTGCCAGTCCACATATACCGCATTTGGTGCGACATTTGCAAGCTGTCATATATTGGAAGTACGATCAGACCCTTGAAAAAAAGAGTGCAAGAACATCTTAGAGGAGCAGGTCGGCCATCTGACTTTAATATGTCAGGTGCCTCAAGACATTTCCGAGATGTCCATTCAGGGGAGCTTGCCAGCTTTCGCTTTCAGGGCATTTAATTGGTCAATACATTTAACAGAGGAGGAGGTCGTATTCGGGCTCTCCGCAACATAGAAGTGTATTGGATTTATTTGCTGCGGACTTCCCAGCCTCACAGAATGAATTTGAGAACAGATTTCATTCTTCATTACTGATGTGTTGGTTTTTTTCATTTTTTAAATATTATCCATATGTCTGTTCTATGAATCTGGTCTTTTCAGTTATTTACCTGTTATATATAGAAAACATGGCTGTTTGTCATCACACAGGTGGAGTCTCTGAGGTGGATGATGGTGTAATTGTGGAGGAGGAGTTACCCCCCTGCCCCGTCCTCACCTCTGATTAGACTCACCTGTCGGTTTGGCATATATTAAACACCCAGTTTACAGGACCAATGCATTTGACAAAGGGTCGTAAGTCCAGAAACGTGTCATGCATGTTCAGCGTTACCTGATTTTATTGTGATGTTAGAATATGTAAGCTTTTATGTCCTCGTAAGCTTGTATGCTGTCTTACCGCTGGCCGAAATCTGCTTGTTCTATACAAATTAGGTATCATTGGAATGGTATGGGCCTACAGAATAAAAATAATGTGCAATTTACATGTCATCACAATGTAAAATTGGTGGCTCAAAAAACAAGCCCTCATATGGGTCTGTAGATGGAAAATTATAAGCGCTATAGGTATTAGATGGCAAGGAGGAAAACATTTTAATTTTTCCTCCTTTCCTTCTAATACCTATAACGCTTATAATTTCCAGTTTAAAAATGAAAAATCCCTGTGTTCTTAAGTGGTTTAAAAATATTTTTGCTGACACCTCTGTCCATGTCAGGAAATGTCCAGAGCAGCATATGTTTGCTATGGGGATTTTCTCCTGCTCTGGACAGTTCCTGAAATGGACAGAGGTCTCAGCAGAAAGCACTGTGGTCAGACGGAAAGGAAATTCAAAAAGAAAAGAACTTCCTCTGGAACATACAGCAGCTGATAAGTACAGGAAGGGTTAAGATTTTTAAATAGAATACATTTACAAATCTGTTTAACTTTCTGGCACCAGTTGATTTAAGAAAAAAAATATTTTCCACTGGAGTTCCCCTTTACATAGGGGATGTAACAACTTATCCCCTATCCTAAGGAACTCCCAAACGATACCCCGGTTTTCAGCAGGAATGGGGCATTTCGACCACCGCACAAGGCTACCTCCATGTAGCTCTATGGGAGAGCCGAAGCGCTGCTTTTGGCAATCTCCGGCTCTGCCATAGAACTGCATGAAGGGGGTGTGTAAGCCGCAGCTTCGTGCTGTGGTCGAAAATGCTTGTTTTATGCAGTGAGCTGGGGCGTCGTTTGGGAGATCACGGGGGGGGGGGGGGGTTGTCCAGCAGTCGGATCCCCCGCGATCAAACACTTACCGGGAGCGCTGCATTAATGTTACCGGCGGGGATGCGACCTGCGTAGCGGGACGCGCCCGCTCGCGGCTCGCAACCCGGTCTCCTCACCCGTCCTGTTCCCCGATGGCTCAGTCCCGGCGCGCGCGCCGGCTCTCTGCGATTTAAGGGGCCAGTGCGCCACTGATTGGCGTCTGGCCCAATTAGTGCTCACACCTGTGCCCTCTCTATATTACCTCACTTCCCCTTCCCTGCATTGCCGGATTTTGTTGCCTTGTGCCAGTGAAAGCGTTTCCTTGCATGTCCCAAGCCAGTGTTTCAGACCCTCTGCCGTTGCCCCGGACTACGATCCTTGCTGCCTGCCCTGACCTTCTGCTACGTCCGACCTTGCTCTTGCCTAATCCCTTGTACCGCGCCTGTCTCAGCCGTCAGTTGGAGTTGAGTCGCTATCGGGTGGAACGACCTGGGGGTTACCTGCCGCTGCAAGTCCATCCCGCTTTGCGGCGGGCTCTGGTGAAAACCAGTAACCCCTTAGACTCCGTTCCCCTGGTACGGCCCACGTCATCACCCCACTGACACAGAGGATCCACCACCAGTATCCTCACAGTATCCGGATCCTGACAGTTACATCCCGGAGTTATCTTTTAATCCTGGATATCGGCTCAATTGGCGATGTCCAGTATTAGCCATGGGTCCTGGCTGCTGAGAGCAACAGGGACTCACAGGGTATGAAGTAAGCTCAGCTCCTGTGTGCACTTCGTACACACGATCAGGACAAGGGCATACATTTATGCCCTTTGTCCTGAAGGAGTTAATGTATATGGGTACCATTTAACTCCTTAAGGACCCATTTTCACCTTAAGGACACAGCCAATTTTTGCTTTTGCATTTTTTTATTTTTTCCTCTTTCCCTTCTAAAAATCATAACTCTTTCAATTTTGCACCTACAGGCCCATATATAAGGTTTTGTTTTTTGCGTCACTGTACTTTTGTACTTTGTAATGAGATCACTTATTTTATGATATAATCTGTATCAAAATGAAAAAAAAATATTTTGTGAAGTAAAGAAAAAATGCAATTTTGTACCTTTTGGGGGCTCCCTTTTGTACGCAGTGCAAACATGACACATAAGCATGACACATTATCTTTATTCTGTAGATCCATACGGTTACCCAATTTATATAGGTTCTATTTTATTTTAATAATTAAAAAAATTATAAACTACATGCACCAAAATGTTTAAAGTTGGCATCTTCTGAACCCTATTACTTTTTTATTTTCCTGTATACGGGGCTATATGAGGCCTAATTTTTTGCACCATTGTCTCTAGTTTTGATCGATATCATTTTTGTTTTGATGGGATTTTTTGATCTTTGGAACAGTGGGCTGAGCAAATGAAAAATCACATTTTTCATTTTCACAGACCACTGTTCCAAAAATCTGTCAGACACCTGTGGGGTGTAAATGCTCACTGTACCCCTTATTACATTCCCTGAGGGGTGTATTTTCCAAAATGGGGTCACATCTGGGGGGGGGGGTTCATTGTTCTGGCACTATGGGGGCTTTGTAAACACATATCAATTCCGGACAAATTTTCTCTTCAAAAGCCCAATGTCGCTCCTTCTCTTCTGAGCATTGTAGTGCACCCGCTGAGCATTTTACATGCACATATGGGGAATGTTCTTACTCAGAAGAAATGGGTTACAAATTTTGGGGGGCTTTTTTCCTATTTTCCCTTGTGAAAATGAAAACTTTTGGTTAACACCAGCCTTTTAGTGAAAAATTTTTTTTTTTCATTTTTCCATCCAACTTTAATGAAGATTCGTCAAACACCTGTGGGGTGTTAAGGCTCACTATACCCCTTGTTACGTTCCGTGAGGGGTGTAGTTTCCAAAATGGGGTCACAAAATGGGTATTTATTTTTTTGCGTTCATGTCAGAACTTCTGTAAAATCAGCCACCCCTGTGCAAATCACCAATTTAGGCCTCAAATGTACATTGTGCGCTCTCACTCCTGAGCCTTGTTGTGCATCCACAGAGCATTTTACGCCCACATATGGGGTATTTCCCTACTCAGGAGAAATTGTGTAACAATGTCTGGGGGTCTTTTTTTCCCTTTTACCGCTTATGAAAATAAAATGTATGGGGCAACACCAGCATGTTAGTGTAAATTTTTTTTTTTTTTTTTTTTACACTAACAGGCTGGTGTAGCCCTCAACTTTTCCATTTCCTAAGGGGTAAAAGAAGAAAAAGCCCCACAAAATTTGCAACGCATTTTCTCCCGTGTCCGGAAATACCCCATATGTGTCCCTAAACTGTTTCCTTGAAATACGACAGGGCTCTGAAGTGAGAGAGCGCCATGCACATTTGAGGACTAAATTAGGGATTGCATAGGGGTGAACATAGGGGTATTCTACGCCAGTGATTCCCAAACAGGGTGCCTCCAGCTGTTGCTAAACGCCCAGCATGCCTGGACAGTCAGTGGCTGTCCGGAAATGCTGGGAGTTGTTGTTTTGCAACAGCTGGAGGCTCAGTTTTGGAAACACTGCTGTACAATACGTTTTTCATTTTTATTTTGGGGGAACAGTGTAAGGGGGTGTATATGTAGTGTTTTAACCTTTATGATGTGTTATAGTAGTGTAGTGTAGTGTTTTTAGGGTACATTCGCACTGGCGGAGGTTTATCCCCAGCCCTGTACCCTGTACATTCACATGGAGGGGCAAACCTCCAGCTGTTTCAAAACTACAATTCCCAGCATGTTCTGACAGACCGTGCATGCTGGGAATCATACTTTTGCAACAGCTGGAGGCACAGTTAGGTTCTGTTACCTAACTCAGTATTTTCCAACCAGTGTGCCTCCAGCTTTTGCAAAACTACAACTCTCAGCATGTACTGATCGCCGAAGCATGTAGTTATGCAACAGCTGGAGGTACCATACTACAACTCCCAGCATGCCGAGACAGCTGTTTGCTGTTTGGGCATGCTGGGATTAGCACTTTTGCAACATCTGGAGGGCTACAGTTTAGAGACCACTGCACAGTGATCTCCAAACTTTGACCCTCCAGATGTTGCAAAACTACAAATCCCAGCATGCCCAGACAGCAAACTGCTCTGTGAGCATGCTAGGAGTTGTAGTTTTGCAAGCTCTAAAGGGCCACAGTTTAGAGATCACTGCACAGTCTTCGCTATACTGTAGCCCTCCAGATGTTGCAAAACTGCAAATCCTAGCATGCCCAAACAGCAAACAGCTGTTTGGGCATGCTGGGAGTTGTAGTTTTGCAACATCTGGAGGGCTACAGTTTAGAGTCCACTGTATAGTGCTCTCAAACTGTAGCCCTCCAGATGTTGCTAGGCAACTCACCGGCTTCCGTAGGATCCAGGGAGCCACATCGCCGTCTTCTGCTTGCGCCGATCCCCGCCGCCGCTGATGGCTAAGTGGACTTCGGCGCTGGTCCCCTTCGGTTTCCCCGTTCTGCCCCGCCCCCAATCTGCTATTGGTTGTCGCTTATAGACGACCAATAGCAGGGATAGGAGGGGTGGCACCCCTGCCACCTCACTCCTATCCCTTCAGGGGGATCGTGGGTGTCTTGGACAACCCCGATCCCACTTATATTCCGGGTCACCATAGACCCGTAAGACCCGGAACCGGCGCAAGTTGCCAGTGTGAATTCACTGTCGATTTGTGGCGATCGCAGACATGGGGGGGTCTGATGACCCCCTGGGCATTTGCACGGGGGGCCTGCTGATAGATATCAGCAGTCACCCCGGCGGGCGGGGACCGAAATTCCCGCCGACGTACGCATACGTCCTTGGTCCTTAACGGGTTAAGGACACAGGCCATTTTAGCCTGGAGGACACAGACAATTTTCATTTTTGAGTTTTTGTTTTTCCGCCTTGTCTTTTAAGGGGCATAACTCTTTAACTTTTCAGTCTACAGACACATATGACACATATGTTATTTGTGTAACCAATTTTACGTTGTAATTACATTACTCATTTTACCATAAGATGTACGGTAAAACAAAAAATATATTATTTTGGGGGGAATTTCATAAGAAACCAGCAATTTTGTAACTTTTTTTTTTTTTTACATAGTGTACTTTATAGTACACATTACATGTTCTCTTTATTCTATACATCAATGTGATTAAAACGATTTGTCAAAACATGCTGAGGGAATATCAACCAGGTGCCCATAGCAGATTGAAAAAACAAGAAAGAGTAGACACACAAAAAAACGGTGCACACCAAAAAGTACCAAAAGTGGAGATTTTTTAAAAACATTTAAAATGGTTCCACATGAACCTGAACCACAGACACAGAGCACCCCTGATGAAGTTGCCCACAGGCGACGGAACGTGTGGGGTTTAGTGGGGTATTTGTATATAAGTCGTTTTTTTTATTAAATTTCCACACCCCTGCATTGTAGTGGGGGATTTTGTATATACTGCTTCTTGCTATGGATAAAATTAGATCATTAATGGGATATTGCAATATTGAACGGATTTATTTGAAACAATGCACTTTTTTGTCCATATGCATATGTATTCATTCTGTGTATATATTGTGATTTCAGTCAGGTTTTTTTTTATATAAGGAGTGCAGGCGGTCTTGGAGGGTTAAAAAGGGGCCCCTCCGTCTGTGGTTCAGGTTCATGTGGAACCATTTTAAGTATTTTTTAATGTGTGTCTATGCTATGTATTTCTAATTAAGATTTTTTGTAATATCTATTTTTTTTACTTTTTTCTGTGCACTATTTTTTAGTGTGTCTACTTGTTTCTTCAATTGGGCATACAATTGACACATTTGGTGGCACCCAATTCAAATGATTACAGCTGAGACCATTTTTTCCCCCTTCTGTAAGGTGCAGTTGCCCATAACAACCAATCATATTGCTTCTTTCATTTTTGAAAAGGCCTGACAAATAAAAGAAGCAATATGAATCTTGCTAGGGCAGCTAGTCAACTTTTCCTCAGTACAGATCTTGATGAATCCCCCCCCCCTCCTTCACAGTTCTTCTATTATTGTACTGCTTAGAAAAAAAGAAGGAAAACTTTATTTTAAACAAATTTAGTATGCAAAAAATTGTTAAATTGTCCTTTTTTGACCCCTATAACTTACCGTATACACTCCAGTATAAGCCGAAGCCCCTAATTTTACCCCAAAAACCCAGGAAAAGTTATTGACTCGACTATAAGCCTAGGGTGGGAAATACATCATCCCCCCCCCCCCCATGTAATCATCCAGACCCCCGTCATCATCCCCCCCCCCCCCCCTTCATCATCACGCCGCCTGTCAATCCCTTCATCAGTGGTCTTAAACCTGCGGACCTCCAGATGTTGCAAAAAAGTACCATTTTTGTTTGAATAGGAATATTTGATTGCTTTTTATTTATTTTTTCTGATATTTCATGTGACCAAAGAGATGTTTTTTTTTTTTTTTTTTTTTTAAAGGTTTATGCTGTTTAGCGCACAGGATCATTAACCTTATATTTTAATAGTTTGGACAATTACACATGCGGCGATACCAAATTTTGAGGGGGGGTTGTGGTAAAATGAGAAAAAAAAAATGGTGATTTTTTTTTTTTTTATTAGGGGAGGGGTTTTAACCCCTTAAGGACATAGCCCGTGGGAATTTCGGTCCCCGCCGCGCGTCGGGCAATCCCGGGACATAAGGGTCTCCGGTGATCTGGAAAATAAGGGGGATCGTGGTTGTCCAAGACACCCATGATCCCCCTGAAGGGATAGGAGTGAGTTGGCAGGCGTGCCACCTAGAGATGAGCGAACTTACAGTAAATTCGATTCATCACGAACTTCTCGGCTCGGCAGTTGATGACTTTTCCTGCATAAATTAGTTCAGCTTTCAGGTGCTCCGATGGGCTGGAAAAGGTGGATACAGTCCTAGGAGACTCTTTCCTAGGAATGTATGCACCTTTTCCAGCCCACCGGAGCACCTGAAGGCTGAACTAATTTACGCAGGATAAGTCATCAACTGCCGAGCCGAGAAGTTCGTGACGAATCGAATTTACTGTAAGTTTGCTCATCTCTAGTGCCACCCCTCCTATCCCTGCTATTGGTCAGTTAGAAGCGACCAACCGATAGCAGATCGGGGGCGGGGTTTAATTCCGGTTCCCCCGTTTTGCCCACAGTAGTCCAGGCAGAATGGGTGAACCGACGGTGATCGGTGCCGGAGGTCCACTTACCATCTGCAGCGGCCGGCAGAGGACGGTGATGCGGCTCCCTGGTGCAGTGTTCCTACAGAAGTCGGTGAGTAGTTGCCTAGCAACATCTGAAGGTCTTAAACCTGCGGACCTCCAGATGTTGCAAAACTACAACTCCCAGAATGCCCAGACAGTTGTTTGGGCATGCTGGGATTTGCAGTTTTGCAACAGCTGGAGGGCCACAGTTTAGAGATCACTGTGCAGTGGTCTCTAAACTGTGGCCCTTCAGATCTTGCAAAACTACAACTCCGTGCATGCACAAACAGCAAACAGCTGTCTCGGCATGCTGGGAGTTGTAGTTGCGTACCTCCAGCTGTTGCATAACTACATCTCCCCGCTCCTCCCCGGAGCGCTCGCAGCGTTCTCCTGTTCGCAGCACCCCGGTCAGACCTGCTGACCGGATGCGCTGCGATAATGTCCCCAGCCGGGATGCGATTCGCGATGCAGGACGCGCCCGCTCGCGATGCGCATCCCGATCCGCTTACCAGACTCGTTCCCCGTCTGTGCTGTCCCGGCGCGCACGGCTCCGCTCCCTTTGCGATTTAAAGGGACGGTGCGCCACTGATTGGCGCATGGGTTTTAATCAGTATCTTCACCTGTGCACTTCCCTATTTATACCTCACTTCCCCTGCACTTCCTTGCTGGATCTTGTTGCCATTGTGCCAGTGAAAGCGTTTCCTTGTGTGTTCCTAGCCTGTGTTCCAGACCTCCTGCCGTTGCCCCTAACTATGATCCTTGCTGCCTGCCCTGACCTTCTGCTACGTCCGACCTTGCTCTTGTCTACTCCCTTGTACCGCGCTTATCTCAGCAGTCAGAGAGGTTGAGCCGTTGCCGGTGGATACGACCTGGTTGCTACCGCCGCTGCAAGACCATCCCGCTTTGCGGCGGGCTCTGGTGAAAACCAGTAGCAACTTAGAACCGGTCCACCGACACGGTCCACGCCAATCCCTCTCTGGCACAGAGGATCCACCTCCAGCCAGCCGAATCGTGACAATATGTTTAAAAAATGTTATCTTCTGACCCCTATAACTTTTTTATTTTTCCACGTACAGGGCGGTATGAGGACTCATTTTTTGTGCCGTGATCTGAAGTTTTTATCGGTATGATTTTTGTTTTGATCGGACTTTTTGATCACTTTTTATTCATTTTTTAATGGTATAAAAAGTGACCAAAATACGCTTTTTTGGACTTTGGAATTTTTTAGCGCGTACGCCATTGACCGTGCGGTTTAATTAATTATATATTTTTATAGTTCGGACATTTACGCACGCGGCGATACCACATATTTATTTATTTTTTTACACTGTTTTATTTTTTTTATGGGAAAAGGGGGTGATTCAAACTTTTATTAGGGAAGGGGTTAAATGACCTTTATTAACACTTTTTTTTTACATTTTTTTTGCAGTGTTATAGGCCCATAGGGACCTATAACACTGCACACACTGATCTTTTACACAGATCACAGGCGTGTATTAACACGCCTGTTATCAGTGTTATCGGCGCTTGACTGCTCCTGCCTGGATCTCAGGCACAGAGCAGTCATTCGGCGATCGGACAACGAGGAGGCAGGTAAGGGCCCTCCCGGTGTCCGCTCAGCTGTTCGGGACGCCGCGATTTCACCGCGGCGGTCCCGAACAGCCCGACTGAGCAGCTGGGTCACTTCCACTTTAGAAGCGGCGGTCAGCTTTGACCGCCGCTTCTAAAGGGTTAATACTGCACATTGCCGCGATCGGCGATGTGTGGTATTAGCCGCGGCTCCCGGCCGTTGATGAGCGCCGGGACCGACGCGATATGATGCGGGATCGCGGCGCGATCCCGCTTCATATTGCGGGAGCCGGCGCAGGACGTAAATATACGTCCTGCGTCGTTAAGGGGTTAAATGTTCACTGCACCCCTTATTAAATTCTGTGAGGGGTGTAGTTTCCAAAATGGGGTCACATGTGGGGGGTCCACTGTTCTGGCACCACGGGGGGCGCTTTGTAAATGCACATGGCCCCTGACTTCCATTCCAAAAAATTCTCTCTCCAAAAGCTCAATGGCGCTCCTTCTCTTCTGAGCATTGTAGTTCGCCCACAGAGCACTTGACATCCACACATGGGGTATTTCCATACTCAGAAGAAATGGGTTACAAATTTTTTAGGGGCATTTTCTCCTATTAGCCCTTGTAAAAATGTAAAATTTGGGGGGAAAAAACTGCATTTTAGTGAAAAATTTTTTTCCATTTACACATCTGACTTTAACAAAAAGTCGTCAAATATCTGTGGGGTGTTAAGGTTCACTGTACCCCTTGTTACGTTCCTTGAAGGGTGTAGTTTCCAAAATAGTATGTCATGTGTTTTGTTTTTTCCTGTTCTGGTACCATAGGGGCTTTCTAAATGTGACATGCGCCCCAAAAACCATTTCAGCAAAATTTGCTTTCCAAAAGCCAAATGTAACTCCTTCTCTTCTTAGCATTGTAGTTCGCCCACAGAGCATTTGACGTCCTAACATGGGGTATTTCCATACTAAGAAGAGATGGGGTTACAAATTTTGGGGGGCATTTTCTCCCATTACCCTTTGTAAAAATTGTACATTTGGGAAAAAAACTGCACTTTAGTGAAAAAACAAAGTTTTTCATTTACACATCCGACTTTAACGAAAAGTTGTCAAACACCTGTGGGGTGTTAAGGCTCACTGGACCCCTTGTTATGTGCCTTGAGGGGTGTAGTTTCCAAAATAGTATGCCATGAGCGTTTTTTTTACTATTCTGGCACAATAGGAGCTTCCTAAATGTGACATGCCCCCCAAAAACCATTTCAGCTAAATTCACTCTCAAAATTGCCATTGTCACTCCTTCCGTTCTGAGCCCTCTACTGCACTCACCGAACACTTCACATACACATGAGGTATTTCCTTACTCGAGAGAAATTGGGTGACAAATTTGGGGGGGCTTTTTCTCCTATTACCCTTTGTAAAAATTTTAAAACTGGGTCTACAAGAACATGCGAGTGTTAAAAAATGAAGATTTTGATTTTTCTCTTTCACTTTGCTGCTATTCCTGTGAAACACCTAAAGGATTACCACACTTAATGAATGTTATTTTGAATACTTTGAGGGGTGTAGTTTCTATAATGGGGTAATTTATGGGGCATTTCTAATATGAAGGCCCTTCAAATCAACTTCAAAACAGAACTGGTACCTGAAAAATTTTGAGTTTGAAAATTTTGTGAAAAATTGCTGCTATACTTTGAAGCCCTCTGATGTCTTCCAAAAGTAAAAACATGTCAACTTTATGATGGAAACAAAGTAGACATATTGTATATGTGAATCAATATATAATTTATTTGGAATATTCATTTTCCTTATAAGCAGAGAGCTTCAAAGATAAAAAAATTCAAAATTTTCAATTTTTTCAGCAAATTGTGGAATTTTTCACCAAGAAATTATGCAAGTATCGACAAAATTTTACCACTAACATAAAGTAGAATATGTCATGAAAAAACTGTCTCGGGATCAGAATGAAAGGTAAAAGCATCCCAGAGTTATTAATGCTTTAAGTGACAGTGGCCAGATGTGCAAAAAATGGCCGGGTCCTACAGTGAAAATTGGCTGGGTCCTTAATGGGTTAAGGTGAAAATGGGCTTGGTCCTTAATGGGTTAAAATAACTGTAATTTTTTTTTATTTACTTCACTTTTTAAGTACCCATAGGGGACTTTTACATACAATTACTATACTGCATTCACTATAAAGCATTATACAGTGAGATCTGCAATCCACTGATCCACCAGGCTGCTTCACTGACACCACGGTCGACAGCAGGTAAAAGGAACATTTGCCGCCATTTTAGCTCATCTGGCCAATCTATGCCTATGGTCCACATGACTGAAACACGTCAGATGCGGGGTTTCTGTTACCTCTAGTTGATAGATATATGGATGTTATACTACAATAATTAAGTTGAAGTTTTATCTGGAACCCCCTGGCTGGAATATTGGCTCTTTGCAACTGGTGTTCATTTGGCTTCACTTGAAGCTATCATGCTGGACGGTGCTTGTAGTTTAAGAGGCGTGAGCTGGCTGTGCTGCGCAATTGTATATTCATGGACTAACATATCCACTTATCCAATCAGTGGACGCAGTGATATTCTGCCTCAGCAGCTGATTGGATGACTGGTTGTGATTCGGGCAGTGCTGGTGTGAGAAAGGTATTTTTTTTTTTTTAACGTCCCCCTCCGTGCGGCTTTTACATAGGGATAAATTATCGGAGTACCCCTTTAAACAAAAAATGGGGGGCATACTACATTAATCGCCATTTAAGTTGTATCACCTAGTAACTATGTTTAGGACCTATGTGACAGAGGACTTAATAACATGGGCTCTGACATTTTTAAATAGCGTAAAGGTTCTGAATGTTTTGATTGGGTAACTCAGTTCTGCCATGGAAGTTATCATAGTGCGTGGTTCCCCCTAAGGGTATGTTCACACTACGGATTGTGAATGGAATCTCCGCTCGCAGAATTCCGCGAGCGGAGATTCCATTCTGGCGCCTGCCGCCGAAATACTTCGGCAGTAGGACCGCGTGGCACTGCGCCGTCACCATTGATGGCTATGCAGTGTTCGTGGACTTCCGCGCAAAGAATGAACATGTTCTTTCTTTGAGCGGAACAATTTCAGAAGCGGAATTGTCTGCCAGTGAAATTCCGCAATGTAAACGGGTCTCTCAGAAACCCATTCACATTGATGTTTATGTTCTCAGCGCGTAATTCCGTTCACGTAATTCTGCGGGAATTATTTAGTATATGTCAGCATCCTGTTAAAAGTGGGATGCCGACAGATAAGACAGACTAAATGGGGCAGGAACAAGGTATAAACCAACCCAACACAAGCTGTAACATTGTGGACATTATTTTCAGAATTACATAATAAGAAAAAAAAACTAACAAACACATCCTGTCAGTAAAGACTATGGTCTGCAGTGTATTTTCTTCCCATCAGAATACATGTCTCCCACACGGTTCTCCATAAATCGTCGAATGAACCTTTTCAGTCACCCAGTCCACGGGCTCAGACGTGGAGCCCGCGCGTCCGCCATTTTGTCTCAGTTGAGTCACAGTCGGCTGCCTTCCCTCACCTCCCGGCTCGCCGTGTGTCGCCACCTACTGCTCCTCGACTACACGTCGTCTGCTGACGTGAAATACCGCCCCAAGCCTGACGGGGGAAAGAAACGCGCTCACTTCTGAAGCTGTCGCCTATAACACGTACGTCATGTCGTGTGCCTCTCACCAAATGACAAAATGGTGGACGGCACCGCACGGCGAGCCAACGACGGGACCACTAGTGAACTAATGTGTGAGGAGGGAGGGGGTGCAGTGGTGATCACACTAGTGATAAGTGACGTGCGGATAGTGAATGCGCTTGAGGTGTGAGGTGAAGCGTGGCCGCTGGGGGTGGGGTAGGACGCCACTGCAGCCGCCATGCAGCGCACGTCCGTCCGTCACCTCCTCTCAGGTTACAGCGAGAGACGCGTCGGTTAGTACAGTGACGTGTTCACATTATAGTGCGATTTGTATACGAGACGTTATCGCTTAACCCCGTCAGGAAATCTCTGAATTTTGCCTCAGCGATAAAAGTCGTGCGGCACCGAAAGGGTTTACAAGGCTATATAGCGAGACGGAGCAGTCTCTCTCTCTCCATAAACATAGCGCAGCTTGCAGCATAGCTCCCGGCCACGCCCATCCCTGTATAAGCCCCTCCCTCGTCTATCTGGGCCAGCGCCAGGCTAATAAAACTGGTCAGATTCCCACATCTAACCCCTCCCCTCTCCACTAAACCTTCATAGACTTAACTGCAACGCATGGGCGGTGCTTCACCCCACCCCCCCTCATCAAGTTTTAGTGAGAGAACCGCCCATCGGCCTCGAGGGGAGGCGGGAAAACAAGCTGCGCTGATTGACATGTCCCTCTAGCAATCAGCCGCGTCCTCCCTTACCCTGCCACTAAACGGCTTCGGCCAATCGGAGTAGTTAAGGAGGCGGGACGTTGTGGGAGCTCTGTGGCTGCGCCTTCTCCACTTTGCTGCTTGTTGGCTCCGCCCCCTTATGCTCCGGGACTGGACGGGGAGAGTTGGGTTTCGGGGGGAACGATCGCTGTGAGGGGAAACTGCGGCTGGGGCCTGTGCTCGGTCTTCTTTCTCTCCCTCCATCATCTCCCGCTGCCGGTAAGTGAGCTCACGGTGCTGGGGAGGGAATGTGAAGCGTCTACGTGATATCGTGTCCTGTCGTATTTACCCCGCTGTTACCCTCACGTGTGGTGGCCCTCTCTTACGCCACCTGGCGGGGGGTAGATATTTAGTCGCCTCTCCGGTGTACGGCGGGTGGTTAGCGCTCTCCGGTGTTATGACTGACTTGCCTTCCGGGCGTTATTATGTTTCCCCCCTAGGAGGGGGCAATAGGGGGGGCGCCCGTCGGGTCACCTCGGGGTGTGCCGGGCCATGTATTGTTCGTCGCTCGGTAATGGCGGACGGGAGGCAGCGCGACCAGCGGAGCGGGCGTCACAGCGCCGGGGCAGAAGGATTCCCTCAGGGCAGCTCCCCCTCCGTGCCCCTCCGGGCTTCATACAAAGGTCGGGATGTGGGGACGGAGCGGGGCTGTAGTCGGTGTTACACCCCCCGGTATACGGTGTCTCCCCAGTGTGTGTGTACTGTGTGTCGGCCCGGGTGTATACATTGTATACGGTGAGGCCCGCAGTAGTGCAGCCTCTGTGCACTAGGCCCCAGATCACACTCGCTGCCTGTTGTATTGTGTGAGGGAAATCCTCGTCTGCTCAGTGAGTGCGGCGATTGGAACACGGGGGGAGGGGGCGCAGCGCGCTGACTGCACTACCACCTCCGGCCGCTAGGCGCTCCGTTTCTTTCTCTTTGGCCGAGTGTTGTGACAATGCAGCGCGAGGGGCAGAATGCACAACGTTGTGTGTTTATCTTGGCGCTATCTGCCCCACTCTACGGTGGATTCTATTATTTACAAGGCTGTGGGTGTGATTATAATAAGCATGTGAGTGTGACAGTGTAGACAGCTAATAAGGGCCTGCTGGTTTAACCCTATACCAGTGTTTCCCAATGAGGGTGCCTCCAGCTGTTGCAAAACTACAGCTCCCAGCATGCCCGGACAGCCTTCGGCTGTCCGGGCATGCTGGGAGTTGTAGTCTTGCAACAGCTGGAGGCACCCTCATTGGGAAACATTGCCTTATATATTAGTGTTTTCCAAGCATGGTGCCTCCAGCTGTTGTAAACCTATAAATCCCAACATCTGGGCATGCTGTGAGTTGTAGTTTTGCGTCAGCTGTATGCCCTCTGCTTGGGGAAACACTACTTTAGAGCCCAGGATATAAACACTGGTTATTTCAATTGTGTGTATTTTTATGTATGATGCTTCTAAGGCCCGTTTCACACTACATAATTACTCCGTTTTTGAAGTTCCGTCAGAAAATCGGCAGTTACGAAATCTTATGTGGCCGTTGGAAAATCCCAATATAGTCTATAGGATTTTTCTAATAGCTGTTTTAACCCGTTATTAATAACAGCCATTATTTTGTGACGGGAGAAATAGTTAATGAACTATTTCTCCTGTTACTATCTTCCGTCACAAAATGGCCATTATTAAAGGGTTTAAACGGCTATTAGAAAAAAAAAACATAGACTTTTCTAACGGCCGTATAGGATTTTGTAACTGCCGTTTTACTGCCGATTTTCTGACGGAACTTGGAAAACGGAGTAATTATGTAGTGTGAAAGGGGCCTAAGGCTTTGCAGTATGCCAGGCGTATATGTTTATGTGAGTGAAAAACAAGCTATGTTTTGTTGCCTTTAGAGCTGTAAGGCTGGGTTCATGTCATGTTTTCAATGTGTGTTTTCCATATATGTTGAACATATACCAACAAATGCAGATAAAAGGTGCAGCTTTAAGGCTATTACTATTTTGATGTTTAAGCTTTAAATGCATAAAAGTTTTTACATTTTTTTTTTCCTTTTTAAAAGTATTTTCATTGTCAATAAAGTTGGTTAATTCAAATCCTGTTACTGGGAATGCCTCAGAATAAAAAGAAAACAGAAACGTTTGGCTGCATTCACACTGCAATTGGAGCAATCCGCCTGCCGGATCCGGCTAAGGGGGGGGGGGGGGGGGGGGGGGAAACAGTTGGCTCACGTACCCCAGTTGGCCGGTGCCGAACTCCATTTACTTTAATGAGCCGACCGGAGTCAAACAGTGACTCTGGTCGGCTCATTTTTGCCCAGTATCCGGTTTTGTGACCAGACCTTAAAGGGTAGCTCCCACCATCATGATTTTTTTTCTGTCCCTGCCTATTGCCCTTCTATCCCTAACACCCTCCCTGCCTTTTTATTTTTATTTATTTTTTACTATTTTTAAAATGGCATTTTGTCTGCCTGGTAGTGTGCAGACTTCCAGGCAGACTTCCCCAGCAGGCACCATGTCACTGATGCCTGCTGGGGCCGGCACTTCCGCTCTTAGTTCTCCTAACAGGATGCTTCCAGCTGTTTCACCACTACAACTCCCAGCATGCCCTGACATCTATTGGCTGTCAGGGCATGCTGGGAGTTGTAGTGGTAAAACTGGAGGCACCCAGGACAGGAGTTTCATGGGGGAAGGAGTGAGCCAGGAGCCGATGCGGGAGGGACGGGTGCGGGGGAGCCTCTTCCTGCCGCTCGATAAGTAACACCCAAACACCGCGCCCCCCCCCCGTACCTTGCAGCAGCGCCCCCCATCCCCCCCGCACCTTGCAGCAGCCCCTGTACCTTGCAGCAGCACCCCCCGCACCTTGCTGGAGCAGCCAACCCCCCGCGCCACCCGCACCTTACAGCAGGGCCGTCGGCGAGTGTGGGAAGCCGATGCGCAGCCCTGGCTGTTACTGCGCCTGCGCAAAATTTCGACTGGTGCCCTGCCGGAATCAGTCGGAATTTTGCAGTGACGTCACTAAGCACTGCATTCGGCCACTAGGAGGGCGCCCCCTAGAGGCCGAATTTCAAATTGCTTTTAAAATGTTTTAAAAGCATTTATTTTTATAAAAGTATATTAGAGATATGTTGTAGTACTTAAAGGGTACCTCTCATCAAATAAACTTTTGATATATTTTAGATTAATGAATGTTGAATAACTTTCCAATAGCATGTTAATGAAAAATATGCTTCTTTCTATTGTATTTTTCCTGATCAGTCCTGTCGGCAAGCATTTCTGACTCATGCTGGAGTCCTAAACACTCAGAGCTGCCAGCCTGCTTTGTTCACAGCCAAACAGGCTGTGAACAAAGCAGGCTGGCAGCTCTGAGTGTTCTCCTTTGTGAACAAAGCAGACTGGCAGCTTGTAGTGTTTAGGACTCCAGCATGAGTCTGAAATGCTTGCTGCCAGGACTGGTAGGGAGACCCCTAGTGATCATTTCTTCAAAGTGGAAAATTAAATAGAAAGAAGCATATTTTTTTAATAACATGCAATTGTAAAGTTATACTGCATACATTAATCTATAATATATCAAAAGTTTTTTTGATGAGGTACCCTTTAAGTACTATAACATATTAAAAATAATTTTTCAGGACAGTGCCCATTTAAACTGTAGGTTACTGCGGTTTTAGGTCTGGTCACAAAACTGGATTCGGGCCGGAAATGAGCCAACCAGAGTTACTGTTTGACTCCAGTAGGCTCATTAAAGGAGATGTCCGGTGCAGACTTTTCCTATTCCATCCTGTCCAGGCTGCAAAAAACAAAACAAAAAAAACAAAAAACTTTCACCTACGTTCCCACGGAGCTCCGCAACAGCTGATCGGTCGGCCGGGCTGTCTACTACCTACTTCCCTTAGTCCGGTACGTCACATGGCGCTTCAGCCTATCACCGGCCGCAGTGATGTCCCGTATCGGCCGGTGATAGGCTGAAGCGTCTTGTGACGTACCGGACTAAGGGAATATCGGTATAAATTATCACCTATCGGCCTGAAAGGTCATAGATTATCGGTATCAGCCCTAAAAAATAGATATTGGTCGATCCCTAGCGTCAACTCCGCCCAGTAAACTACTAGATCCCCGATGGACCCCATTCAATTCAGTGGGATCGGTTGGGACCCAGTGGTGTCAGTTGTGTTCCGTCCTGTCTTGTTCAGAGTCTCTTCAGATTTTTATTTTTTTTAATTTTTGTGCTGAATGGCACAACGACAATGTGAACTTAGCTTTAGCAGATCCACATGGATACGCATTGTCGTCAATGTGACAGAGCATATCTGAGCAGCCCTAGTGTCAAAAGAACAGAGAGAAGGTGCCGATTCTATCATTACTGTTTTAGTTCCACTCCTATTTTTTGTAACAGTACTTATTAAAGTTCTAGGGGGAAGCTATATCAAAACCTGTGCGGAAGAATAGTTGAAGCCAATCAGATCGCTTCTTTCCATTTTGAAAAGGCCTCTGAAAAATAAGTGATCTGATTGGTTGCTATGGAAAACTGGTCCACTTTTCCTCTGCTCAGCTTTTGATGAATCTCCCCGTGTGTGAACTCAAGCTTACTGATCACTCCCTGTGTGACTTCTGTTCATGAAAAGTAATGGTGACTGGCTATTAGGATGTGTTTGGGTTGTGTATGTGCAATGGATGAATTGTAAATGATGATCTTGTATATGTAACAAGTTGATCGTGCTGGTTCGAGATCTGTAATGTATAGAATAAGTTCACACTGCCAATGGGCTTTGCTAAAGGGTGCTCTGTTGTGTCACCCATTGAAAGGATGGGAGAACAGAGAAAAAAATGTCCACGCCTTTCTTTCCCCCCCCCCCCCCCTCCGCTCTACTACTGCTAAATTTGTGACAATGGACAGACTCCATTTGAGTCAGTGGGATCCGATGGGACCTGGTGGTGTCAGTGTTGAATAGGGTCTATTCGGCTTGTTTGGTTCTAAACAGGATGGAGCCCACCGATGGTGTGAACAAGCCCTTGGTCAGGATCTGACTTTGTTCTGCAGAGATGTTCAGATTCTTTATTTTGGCTAAGGCTGCTTTCACACTATAAAAATTCATCCGTTACAAAAAGGGCTGTGGAGTCGGTAGATAAAGGTTCCGACTCTACAGTTTTTTGTACTTCCGACTCCTCCTCTGTATTAATATGCAAATGTATTTATAAACCCTTACAGTTGAATCTTAGAAGCTGTTCCACCAAGTTCTTCTAAGCTCTTCTAGCAGAGAGAGGTAGTTGGGCAGAAGCTGCTGCCTTCTCCTTTTTGTGTGCTGATCTGCTGCTGAAGATAGGGCAGTGGGAGGATCCAGAAAGGGGCATTTATTATAAAACATGATTTCCCTAGTAGAATCCCATAGTCATGTTTAAAGTTTAACCCCTTAAGGACTCAGCCCATTTTGGCCTTAAGGACTCAGGCAATTTAATTTTTACGTTTTCGTTTTTTCCTCCTCGCCTTCTAAAAATCATAACTCTTATATTTTCATCGCCAGACTAGTATGAGGGCTTGTTTTTTTGCATGACCAGTTGTCCTTTGTAAGGACATTACTCATTATATCATAAAATGTATGGCGCAACCAAAAAACACTATTTTTGTGGGGAAATTAAAAAGAAAAACACAATTTTGCTAATTTTGGAAGGTTTCGTTTTCACGCCGTACAATTTACGGTAAAAATGACGTGTGTTCTTTATTCTGAGGGTCAATACGATTAAAATGATACCCATTATAACATACTTTTATATTATTGTTGTGCTTAAAAAAAAAAAATCACTAACTTTTTAACCAAATTAGTACGTTTATAATCCCTTTATTTTGATGACCTATAACTTTTTTATTTTTCCGTATAAGCGGCGGTATGAGGGCTCATTTTTTGCCCCATTATCTGTACTTTTTTATACCACATTTGCATATAAAAAACTTAATACACTTTTTTATAATTTTATTTAAATAAAATGTATTAAAAAAGTAGCAACTTTGGACTTTTATTTATAAATTTTTTTACGTTCATGCCGTTCACCGTACGGGATCATTAACATTTTATTTTAATAGTTCGGACATATACGCATGCGGTGATACCAAATATGTCTATTAAATTTTTTACGCTTTTTGGGGGTAAAATAGTAAAAAACGGACGATTTTTCACTTTATTATTTTACATTTTTTTTTTTTTTTTTTTTTTTTTTTTACACTTCAATAGTCCCCATAGGGGACTATTTATACCAATACCATGATTGCTAATACTGATCTGTTCTATGTATAGGACATAGAACAGATCAGTGTTATCGGTCATCTTCTGCTCTGGTCTGCTCGATCTCAGACCAGAGCAGAAGACGCCTGGAGCCGGAAGGTGAGGGGGCCTCCGTGCGGCGTTCTGAATGATCGGTTCCCCGCAGCAGCGATGCGGGCGATCCGACCATTCATTGAAATCGCGTACTGCTGCAGATGTCGGGGATCTGTATTGATCCCGGCATCTGAGGGGTTAATGGCGGACGCCCGCGAGATCGCGGGCGTTGGCCCTTGCCGGCGGGTCCCTGGCTGCGATCAGCAGCCGGGATCAGCCGCGCATGACACGGGCATCGCTCCGATGCCCGCGGTTATGCACAGGACGTAAATGTACGTCCTGGTGCGTTAAGTACCACCGCACCAGGACGTACATTTACGTCCTTAAGGGGTACTCCACCCCTAGACATCTTATCCAAAGGATAGGGGATAAGATGTCAGAACGCCGGGGTCCCGCTGCTGGGGACCCCCGGGATCGCCGCTGCGGCACTCTGCTATCATTACTGCACAGAGCTAGTTCGCTCTGTGCGTAATGACGGGCGATACAGGGGATGGAGCAGCGTGATGTCATGGCTCCGCCCCTCGTGACATCACAGCCCGCCCCTTTAATGCAAGTCAATGGCAGGGGGCATGACGACCACCACGCCCCCTCCCATAGACTTGTATTGAGGGGTCGGGCTGTGATGTCACGAAGGGTGGAGCCATGACCTAACGATGCTCCGGCCCCTGTATTGCCCGCCATTACGCGCAGAGCGTTCTTGCTCTGTGCATTAATGAGTGCGGTGCCGCAGCGGCGATTCCGGGGGTCCCCAGCAGCGGGACCCCGGTGATCTGACATCTTATCCCCTATCCTTTGGATAGGCGATAAGATGTCTAAGGGCGGAGTACCCCTTTAAGCTAACAATCTGAGTTTACAAGTTTTTATAGCCTTAGCTGAATGGCAGCAGTTTTTCAAATGGTTCACGGCTTCAGTCTTGAATTATTGACCCTCCATTCCGTTCACTTATACAAGTGTCTCTAGTCCTGCAAAAAACATTTACTTAAAGGGGTACTCCGCCCCTAGACATCTTTGGATAGGGGATAAGATGTTAGATCACCGCGGTCCCGCTGCTGGGGAGCCCTGGGATCCCCCGCTGCGGCACCACACTATCATTACAGCACAGAGAGAGTGCGCTCTGTGCGTAATGACGGGCGATACAGGGGACGGAGCAGCGTGACGTCATGGCTCCGCCCCTCGTGACATCACGGCCCGTCCCCTTAATGCAAGTCTATGGGAGGGGGCCACACCCCCTCCCATAGACTTGTATTGAAAGGGGCGGGCATGACGTAACGATGCTCCGGCCCCTGTATTGCCCGTCATTACGTGCAGAGCGAACTCGCTCTGTGCTGTAATGATGGCGCAGTGCCGCAGCGGGGTTCCCCAGCAGCGGGACCGTGGCGATCTGACATCTTATCCCCTATCCTTTGTATAGGGGATAAGATGTCTAGGGGCGGAGTACCCCTTTATTCCCTTATCAGTGAGAGACTAGGTTATCCATGGGTTCCCTGTAACAGCAGAACACAACACTATGGAAAGTAGAAGTATTGCCGCTCCTAATTGTGCGTGCCATATCCATATAGTGAGCACATGAAAAGCATGCTTCTTCACGGTCACTTAACGTGTTCCTTCTGCGGTTACGTGAGGCACTGCATGCATTGGTCTTTATTAGTCATTAATTATAACTTTTTGTGAATTGGGACATTTAAACTTGCTTTTTTTTTTTATTCCAATCTAAATTTAGTAGGAGTCGGTGCATTTGCCGACTCAGACTCCAGGTACCCAAAATTTAGTCCGACTCCTCGACTCTGACTCCACAGCCCTGGTTACAAACGTCCGTTAGAAAAGCCTTGTTAAACAATCCCATTTAAGTCTATGGTATTTTTTATTATCCGTTAGGAACCGTTATAGTCCGTCATGAACGTTTTTTTAACACCTTCCCTAATAAAAGTAAGAATCACCCCCCATTTCCCATAAGAGACCTGTAAATAAACATATGTGATATCGCGTGTGCGGAAATGTCCAAGCTATATAAATATAATGTTAATTGAACCGCACGGTCAATGGCGTATGCGCAAAAAATTCCAATATCCAAAATAGCGTATTTTTGGTTTCTTTTTATATAATGAAAAAAATGAATAAAAAGCGATCAAAAAGTCAGATCAATAAAAAAAATATGTGGATGTAAAGTGCTCTGCGGGTGCACTACAATGCGAAGAAGCGCCATTGGGATTTTGGAGAGAGAACGTATTTTTCTAAGGCTGCATTCACATTACGTTTAGTCATTACGGCTGCCGGGTCCAGCCGGACCGTTGCCAAAACTCATTCACTTTAATGAGCTGACCGGAGCCAGATACTGACTCCGGTCGGCTCATTTTTGCCCCGTATCCAGTTTTGTGACTGGACCTAAAACAGTGGTAACTATGGTTTTAGGTCTTGTCACAAAACCAGATGCGGGGCATGTTCCGGTGCAGGCATGTGAGGAGCGCTGAGCCAGAGCTCCCGCAACCCGGACCTCATACCCGCGCCGTACAGAGTACAAGAAGGGTCCCTTGCCTGCCCACCCAGCTGCCTGAGACTCCGAAGCACACGGGAGGAGCAGCGATCCGGACTCGAGCTGAGCCCGCACGGCCTGCAGGATGGGGCCGGCATCTTGAAGTTCCTGCCCGCCCACCTGCACCAACCAGGTATATACCAGTGCAGATGCAGGTGACTGCACACGGCTCCTCATTAGGGATCGACCGATATAGTTTTTTTTAGGGCCGATACTCTGTGGAGGTTAGGGCCGATAGCCGATAACTTATACCGATATTCCGGTAAAAGTTAACTGCTATTTATCCCCCCCCCCCCCCCCCCCCCGGGCAACACCGCTGCAGATCATTGATTTAAATCGGGCGCTTTAAATCAATGAACTGCAGCGGCTTTTGCTGGGGGCAGAGACTGCTGCTGCCGCCCGCTTCTCTCCCCTGCCTGTCCTGGGGTCCTGACTGCTATCACTGCGACCTGCGACCGCCCCCATCACCGCACCGGCCAGAGACGGCCACCGCCGCTGCCCCATTTCCTCCCCCATACTCTGTTTTATAATTACCTGTTCCCGGGGTCCACGCTTCTTCTGGCTCCTGTGGCGTCCTCCTGAGCGTTACTGTGCGCACTGACGGTGACGTCGCGTTGACGTCACACGTCATTGCGCAGCGCACATCGTAACACCGGACGCACAAGAGCCAGAAGTAGCCCCAGACCCTGGAACAGGTAATTATAAAACCGGGGATAGGGGAGGCAATGGGGAAGCGGCGGTCTCTGGCCGGGGCAGTGCGGTGGTGGAGGGTGCGGCACGGGGCATTATCGGAATATCTGTCGATTCCTACTCATCTCCCCCCCCCCCCAAATGATTTCTATGTGTGAAGGGGGACATACTACACAGACTGGGGATAAGGGGGAGGGACATCACAGACTGGGGATGATTTCTAGTCGTGGGCACTTTGAGGGGAAAAAAAAGTTGGTGTGCATTACTGTTTGGGCACTGGGGCTCAAAAAGGTTCGCCATCACTGGGTAAAAGCATTACTGTTATGTAAACCTACGACATATCCAGACATGTCAAACTTTTAGATTGCACCATGTCTGTCTTAAAGGGGTTCTCCAGTGCTTAGACATCTTATCCCCTATCCAAAGGATAGGGGATAAGATGCCTGATCGCGGGAGTCCCGCCGCTGGGGACCCCCGTGATCTTGCACGAGGCACCCCGTTTGTAATCAGTCCCCGGAGAGTGTTTGTTTGCTCCGGGTCTGATTACCGGCGACCACAGGGCCGGCGGTGTGTGACGTCACGCCTCCGCCCCCGTGTGATGTCACGCTCCGCCCCTCAATGCAAGCCTATGGGAGGGGGCGTGTCAGCTATCACGCCCCCCTCCCGTATGCTTGCTTTGAGGGGCGGAGCGTGACGTCACACGCCGGCCCTGTGGTCGCCGGTAATCGGACCCGTAGCGAATACGCTTCGGGGACTGATTACAAACGGGGTGCCGCGTGTAAGATCACGGGGGTCCCCAGCGGCGGGACTCCCGCGATCAGGCATCTTATTCCCTATCCTTCGGATAGGGGATAAGATATCTAAGCACCGGAGAACCCCTTTAAGACCCGCCATGATCATGACTTCTATGAAGCATGTGGCAGCCCAATCTGATTAATTGACTGACAATATTGGAGCCAATCATTCGGCCGCTGGCCTGAAGCGTGCTGTAGTGAATTTCACCTGTCTGAGACTCATACGTTCAATGGCCCAGATTAATCAAACTGTGTGAGAAAAAGTGGTGATTTCCTTTCCCCATAGGAACCAATCACAGCTCAGGTTTTTACTTTACCACAGCTGTTAGCTGAACTGTGATTGGTTGCTGTGGAAAAATCTCTTAACTTTTTAGCTCACACAGTTTAAATCATGGGTTACTGCAGCTCAGCTCTCCTCTCATTCACTTAACCCAGCATGGGATAAATAAAATCATATTCATGATGTACAGAGATGTGTTTTTTATTTATTTAATTTTTTTTTATTTACTCATACTTAGAGCCAGCCCCCCCCCCCTTTTTTTTTTTTTTTTTTAAACTACAGTAGTTTTAGCTTCAAAACATCTTGCAGCCAGGTCCACTGAGCAGATTTTCTGCTAAGACCAGGGCTATGTTTGTAATGTAACATTTTCTTTGCTTGGATTCTTTTGCTGTTTTTCCAAAGCATCAATAATGCTCCCCTAATTTGCCATCTAAAGTAGTGTACTATATATATAATCTCCTAGCATAGTACCATCCTGTTCAGTTCAGTGCACTTTAAAGGGGTACTCCGGACCTAAGACATCTTATCCCCTATCCAAAGGATAAGATGTCTGACCGCGGGGGTCCCGCCACTGGGGACCCCCATAATCTTGCTTTCAGAACCCACCTCAGGGTGCTGCACGCTACGCTGCCAGCTCAGAATCTGCCGTGTGACAACCACTGGGCCGGAGTGTCATGATGTCACCCCTGTGTGATGTCACTCCCTGTCCCCACTATGCAAGTCTATGGGGGGGGGCGTGATGGCCATCACTCCCCCTCCCATAGACTTGCATAGCGGGGACGGGGCATGACGGATAAGATGTTCTAGGGCCAGAGTAACCCTTCAATCAGAGTAGGTGCTGTCCTGTGAGAAGTAAGGGAAAGGAAATCCAGGTGGAAATCCAAGCTCTGTTATTTCCCCCCAGAATCAGAGTGAATGAGAGTTAACCCCTTAAGGACTCAGGGTTTTTCCGTTTTTGCACTTTCGTCTTTTCCTCCTTACCTTTTAAAAATCATAACCCTCTCAATTTTCCACCTAAAAATCCATATTATGGCTTATTTTTTGCGTCACCAATTCTACTTTCCAGTGACATTAGTCATTTTACCCAAAATTCACGGCGAAACGGGAAAAAAAATCATTGTGCGACAAAATCGAAGAAAAAACACCATTTTGTAACTTTTGGGGGCTTCCGTTTCTACACAGTGCATATTTCTGTAAAAATGACACCTTATCATTATTCTGTAGGTCCATACGGTTAAAATGATACCCTACTTATATAGGTTGGATATTGTCGTACTTCTGGAAAAAATCATAACTACATGCAGGAAAATTTATACGTTTTAAAATGTCATCTTCTGACCCCTATAACTTTTTTATGTATAGGGCGGTATGAGGGCTTATTTTTTGCGCTGGATCTGAAGTTTTTAACGGTATGATTTTTGTTTTGATCGGACTTTTTGATCACTTTTTATTCATTTTTTAATGGTATAAAAAGTGACCAAAATATGCTTTTTTGTACTTTGGAATTTTTTGCCATTGACCGTGCGGTTTAATTAATGATATATTTTTATAGTTCGGACATTTACGCACGCGGCGATACCACATATGTTTATTTTTTATTTTATTTACACTGTCTTATTTTTTTTTATGGGAAAAGGGGGTGATTCAAACTTTTATTAGGGAAGGGGTTAAATGACCTTTAACACTTTTTTTTTTTTTTGCAGTGTTATAGGTCCCATAGGGATCTATAACACTGCACACACTGATCTCCTATGCTGATCACTGGCGTGTATTAACACGCCTGCGATCAGTGTTATCGGCGCTTGACTGCTCCTGCTTGGATCTCAGGTCATTCGTCGATCGGACACCGAGGAGGCAGGTAAGGGCCCTCCCCGTGTCCTGTAAGCTGTTCGGGACGCTGCGATTTCACTGCGGCGGTCCTGAACAGCCCGACTGACTAGCCGGATTACTTTCTCTTTCGCTTTAGAAGCGGCGGTCAGCTTTGACCGCCGCTTCTAAAGGGATAATACCACACATTGCCGCGATCGGCGATGTGTGGTATTAGCCGCGGGTCCCGGCCGTTGATGAGCGCCGGGACCGACGCCATGTGATGCGGTGTCGCAGCGCGACCCCGCTTCATATCGCGGGAGCTGGCGCAGAACGTAAATATACGTCCTGCGTCGTTAAGGGCTTAAAGGGGTACTCCGGTGGAAAAACGTTTTTTTTTTTTTTTTTTTTAAGTCAACTAGTGCCAGAAAGTTAAACAGATTTGTAAATTACTTCTATTAAAAAATCTTAATCCTTCCTGTATTTATTAGCTGCTGAATACTACAGAGAAAATTCTTTTCTTTTTGGAATCTCTCTGATGACATCACGAACACACTGCTCTCTGCTGACGTTATTATAATGATAATAATAATTCTTTATTTATTGTTGTTCTTAGTGGGATTTGAACCCAAGGCCCCAGCAGTGGGATTTAAAACTCAAGGCCCACTAAGCCACCATTCTGCTCTTAGCATACATCTGCTATGCACGGTTGTTAAAATGGACAGATGTGAGCTGAGAGCACTGGTCGTGATGTCATCAGTGTTCCAAAAAGAAAGTAATTTCCTCTGTAGCATTCAGCAGCTAATAAGTACTGGAAGGATTAAGATTTTTTAATAGGAGTAATTTACAAATATGTTTAACTTTCTGCCACCAGTTGATTTAAAAAAGAAAAAAAAAATTGTTTTTCCACCGGAGTACCCCTTTAACTGTGCATAGTGTAGGATGCTCTCTGGGGGTTCAAGCACTGCAGTAAGAACACTAAAATGACCTTGTCAGTACTCTGGTTCATTTTTTACTAAACCAGTCAGTTTTTTAATGCTTTTGAAAATACAGATACATGTGGTGGTAGGTTCACATCTATACTACAAATGTAAGTACCAAAACAAGACCAATTTGGCTCAAGGGTAGGGTCACACGTAAGGTATTCTGCAGTGTTTTTGTTTGTGGTATAAGTTTTGCATTTTTTGCATGCGTTTTTAAATGTTACTTTTTTTTTGTATGATGTTAAACTTTGTAAAAACGGTAAAAGGAGAGAAAATATGCCACACAATGTTACTAATAAACTTCTATGGGGCAAAAATAACCTACCATCGCATACAATATTTTTGTGGTACAGATAAGTATTGCATTCAGAACTTTTCTATCCTACCAAAAAATTGTACACAAATGTACAGGGGACAAAAACTGGTCCAAACTGATATACTTTTGGCAACTTTTACATAACAGAAGTTGATGGGTATGCCACAGGGTACATTTAAGTACTATTTAAACCTATCTATCAGCGTACTGCTGTGTTATAAATGTGGGGGGGAAAAAAAAAAACAGTAATAACCCAGCCTTCCAGTAATGGGGTATTTTACAGGCGCCAGTAAATAGTTTTCATCAGATATGGCTGTGTTCACAACTGCATTAGGCTCCATTGCAGATTCCAGTAAAAGTGGCAACCAACGCAAGGTTTCTTCAACACTCGAAATCCAGACACGCACAGGAGCGGTTGCTTATTAGTACATAATGTATAATACAATAAGCACTTTAAATAGGGTCCTGAGAACTATTTATGAATTTAATTGATCATTTATACTTTGCTGCCAGTGTAATAATACAGATGAGTTCATTTAGACCAAGCCTTTTTAGGTGTGGGTGGTTTTTGTAACCTGGTGACAATGTGATTTTGCAGTCAGTAAGTCAATAGTTCCTGCTGACAGGTGGTTCTATAATTCCCCCCCCCCCCCCTTCGGGGGACACGCCGGTATTGGCCGACATCCGCGATCGCGAAGATGTCCACCATTAACTCCTCAGATGCCGTGATCAGTACAGATCACAGCATCTGCGGCAATGCGCATGTTAAAATAGATGATTGGATCGCTTGCAGCGCTGCCGCGGTGATCCGATCTTCTGTCCGCCTCACCTGACTCCGTCTGTCTCCTGCTCTGGTCTGAGATCGAGCAGACCAGAGCAAGGGAAAGCCGATAATACTGATCAGTGCTGTGTCCTATGCATAGCACTGAACAGTATTAGCAATCAAATGATTGCTATAGATAGTCCCCTATGGTGACATAAAAAAAGTGTGTAAAAAATAAATATATATAAATATATATATATATATATATATATATATATATATTACATAAAGAAATTTTGAAGTTTAAAAATTAAAAGTAAAAAATGTGAAAAATCCCCCCCCCCCCAATAAAAATTGTCAGTTTTTCCCTTTTTACCCCAAAAAGCGTAAATTTTTTTTTATCAACCTATTTGGTATTGCCGCATGCGTAAATGTCAGAGCTATCAAAATATAATGTTAATGATCCCATATGGTGAACGGCGTAAACGTAAAAAAAAAAAATTTGCTGCTTTTGTCACATTTTATTCCCAAAAATTTTGTATAAAAATGATCTAAAAATTTTATATATGCAAATGTGGTATCAATAAAAAGTACAGATGACGGCGCAAAAAATGAGCCCTCATACCGCCCTATATACGGGAAAAATGAAAGTTAGGTGGTGATCAAAATAGGGCGTTTTTAGATTACTGACTTTGTACAAAGTTTTAAAAATGTTTTTAAGTGGTATAAAAATATAAAAGTATGTAGTTATGGGTATCATTTTAATCGTATTGACCCACAGAATATAGGACACATGTTATTTCTACCGTACAGTGTGAAAGCGAAACCCTCCAAAATCTGCAAAATTGTGGTTTTCATTTAAATTTCTTCCCTAAAAAAATATTTTTTGGGGTTCGCCGTACATTTTATGGTAAAATGAGAGGATTCATTACAAAGTACAATTGGTCACGCAAAAAACAAGCCCTTATATGGTTCTGTAGATGGAAATATAAGAGTTATGGATTTTAGAAGGCGAGGAGGAAAAAACTAAGACACAAAAATAATATTGGCCTGGTCCTTAAGGTTAAAATTGTCTTGGTCCTTACCCCTTCCCGCAGAATGTCATATATAAACGCCGGGTTGTGCAGTGCGTTCGCGCATCCCGACGCTTATAAATGACACAGTTAACATGGCGATTCGCAGCATCGCACGAGTTAACAAGCAGAAGTCCTGCTGTTTCCAGCAGGAGATAACTTCTGCTTCACCCCCCCCAGGACCATCCATTGATGGTCCTGGTCAGTGATCACTGTGATTGGTCCCTGTGGGCCAATCACAGTGACCTGGGGTGAAAGTTCAGATCCCCCCGCGCCGCTTGCCCCTGGAAGTTGGGCAGAACGGAGAAAGATGGCTGCGGGGGCTCACGGGAACCGGCGGCCTTACCTGGAGCAGTGGCGGGACCGGACACGTGGAGGAGCAGCGGCAGGACCGGCAGGTAAGTACATGGTCCTCAGAGGCAGCAGTGAAGATCTTTGCTGCTTCTAGGATCTGAAAATGACAACTCCCAGCATGCCCAGACAGCCTTTGGCTGTCTGGGCATGCTGGGAGTTGTAGTTTTGCAACTTCTGGAGGGCCCCAGTTTGGAGACAATTGTATAATGGTCTCCTATCTGTGCATTTCCAGCTGTTACAAAACTACAACTCCCAGCATGCACTGACTGTCCAGGCATGCTGGGAGTTTTAGTTCAGAAACATCTGGCCCTTCAGATGTTGCCGAACTACAACTCCCAGCATGCCTGGACAGTCAGTGCATGCTGGGAGTTGTAGTTTTGTAACAGCTGGAGACACACTGGTTGGGAAACATTGTCTGTTTCTAACTCAGTGTTTCTTAACCTGTGTGCCTCCAGCTGTTGCAAAACTATAACTCCCAGCATGCACTAACAGACCATGCATGCTGGGAGTTGTGGTTTTGCAACAGCTGGTGCACCCCCCCTGTGAATGTACAGGGTACATTCACATGGGCGAGGGTTTTATAGTGGGTTTCTCGCTGCAAGTTTGAGATGCAGCAAATTTTGCGCTGGGAAACTCGCTGTAATCCCTGCCCGTGTGACTGTACCCTAAACACTATACTACCACAAATAAAATGTTAAAAACACTACATATACACATACCCCTACACAGTACCCCCCCCCCCCCCAAATAAGAACGTCCGGTATGCCACTGTTTGCAAAGCAGAGCCTCCAGCTGTTGCAAAACAGCAACTGCCAGTATTGCCGGACAGCCATTGACTGTCAAGGCATGCTGGCAGTTTTGCAACAGCTGGAGGCACCCTGTTTGGGAATCGCTGGCGTAGAATACCCCTATATCCACCCCTATGCAAGTCCCTAATTTAGGCCTCAAATGCGCATTGCGCTCTCACTTTGAAGCCCTGTCGTCTTTCAAGTCAACAGTTTAGGGCCACATATGGGGTATCGCCGTAATCGGGAGAAATTGCGTTACAAGGTTTGGGTGGCTATTTCTCCTTTAACCCTTCATGAAAAGGAATGTTGGTGTCTACACCAGAATGTTAGTGTAAAGAATTTAATTTTTTACACTAACCTGCTGGTGTTGCCCCCATACTTTACGTTTTCTCAAAGGTAAAAGGGGGAAAAAAGCCCCCCAAAATTTGGAACACAATTTCTCCTGAGTACAGGGATACCCCATATGTGGGCACAAAGTGCTCTGGGGGTGCACAACAAGGCCCAGAAGGGAGAGTGCGCCATGTACATTTGAGGTGATTTGCACAGGGGTGGCTGATTGTTACAGCGGTTTTGACAACGCAAAAAAACAAAAAACCCACATGTGACCCTATTTCGGAAACTACACCCCTCAAGGAATGTAATGAGGGGTGCAGTGAGCATTTACCCCCCTCAGGTGTCTGACAGATCTTTGGAACAGTAGTCCATGAAAATGAAAACTTTCGTACAGCCCACTGTTCCAGAGACCTGTCAGACACCAATGGGGGTAAATGCTCACTGTACCCCTTGTTACGTTCCTCAAGGGGTCTAGTTTCCAAAATAGTATGCCATGTTTTTTTTGTTTTGTTTTTTTTTATTATTTTTTTTGCTGTTCTGGCACCATAAGGGCTTCCTAAGTGCGACATGCCCCCCCCCCCCGAGCAAAATGTGCTCTCAAAAAGCCAAATATGACTCCTTCTCTTCGGAGCATTGTAGTTTGCCCGTAGTGCACTTCAGGTCAACTTATGTGGTACCTCCATACTCAGAAGAGATGGGGTTACAAATTTTGGGGGGTATTTTCTGCTATTAACCCTTGCAAAAATGTGAAATTTGGGGGGGGAAACACACATTTTAGTGAAACATTTTTTCTTTTTTTTACATATGCAAAGTTGTGAAACACCTGTGGGGTATTAATGCTCACTTAATTCCTTGTTACGTTCCTCAAGGGGTCTAGTTTTCAAAATGGTATGCCATATGTGTGTTTTTTTTTGTTTTGTTTTTTTGCTGTTCTGGCACCATAGGGGCTTCCTAAATGCAACATGCCCCCCCAAAAACGTACTCTCCAAATTCCTCTTGTCACTCCTTCACTTCTGAGGCCTCTACTGCGCCCGCCGAACAATTTACATAGACATGTGAGGTATGTGCTTACTCGAGAGAAATTGAGCTACAAATATAAGTATACATTTTCTCCTTTTTACCCCTTGTAAAAATTAAAAAATTGGGTCTACAAGAACATGCGAGTGTAAAAAATGAAGATTGTGACTTTTCTCCTTCTGCTATTCCTGTGAAACACCTAAAGGGTTAAAACGCTGACTGAATGTCATTTTGAATACTTTGCGGTGTGAAGTCTTTATAATGGGGTCATTTGTGGGGTATTTCTAATATGAAGACCCTTCAAATCCACTTCAAAATTGAACTGGTCCCTGAAAAATACAGAGTTTTTGAAAAATTTGTGGAAAATTGGAAAATTGCTGCTGAACTTTGAAGCCCTCTGGTGTCTTCCAAAAGTAAAAACATGTCAACTTTATGATGCAAACATAAAGCAGACATGTTGGAAATGTGAATTAAAAAAAAAAAAATTTTTTTTGTAATATCCATTTTCCTTACAAGCAGAGAGCTTCAAAGTTAGAAAAATGCAAAATTTTCAAATTTTGCATCAAATTTGGGATTTTTCACCAAGAAAGGATGCAAGTTACCACAAAAGTTTACCACTATGTTAAAGTAGAATATGTCACGAAAAAACTATCTCGGAATCAGAATGATAACTTAAATCATTCCAGAGTTATTAATGTTTAAAGTGACAGTGGTCAGATGTGCAAAAACGCTCTGGTCCTTAAGGCCAAAATGGGCTTGGTCCTTAAGGGGTTAAATGGGTTATGCAGGGAAAAATGTTATATTTATCAACTGGCTCCAGAAAGTTAAACCGATTTTATAAATTACTTCTATTAAAAAAATCTTCATCCTTTCAGTACTTATGAGCTTCTGAAGTTAAGGTTGTTCTTTTCTGTCTAAGTGCTCTCTGATGACACGTGTCTCGGGAACCGCCCAGTTTAGAAGCAAATCCCCATAGCAAACCTCTTCTAAACTGGGCGGTTTCCGATACACGTGTCATCAGAGAGCACTTAGACAGAAAAGAACAACCTTAACTTCAGAATCTCATAAGTACTGAAAGGATTAAGATTTTTTAATAGAAGTCATTTACAAATCTGTTAAACTTTCTGGAGCCGGTTGATATATAAAAGTTTTTTTCCTGGATAACCCCTTTAAGGTGAAAATGGGCTTGGTCCTTAAGGGGTTAAAGGGGTTGTCATAACAAATATTGCCATTCTGTACGCTGTTAAAAATGAATAGTTTTGACCTGCTTACATACTAGGGTGCCACCTGGTATTCATGGTTGTGGCAGTACGAAATGCAATATACTGAGTGCTGATGAACACACTTAATTGGTCATGTTCCCCTGAGCCGTGTCTCTGCATAGCCTTCAGTATTTTATCTTGCCCCTTCTCATAGTGACCACAGCAGTGCCACCTACCTCTTCTTGATCACTTATTACTGAAGTACTGAGCCCTTCACTGACTAAAAGCTACTTGGGTTGCCTTATGATTGGTTGCCACAGCTTCCTGTATCTTTGCTTATGGGTACCCGCAGAAATGACACAAAATGCTGCCATTATCCAACATGTAGTTGTGCTGCTACCTGGCAGGAGAGCAATGCGACTACTTCTGCCAGAACAGATGGAGCCTGATGCATTCATGTGACAATGGATGGAAGCACCCAGCTGCTGAATGCACATTGGGCTCAGAGGGAGACTCAGTTGCCAGGGCTTACTTCTCTTGTTGCTATGGAGACAGTAGTTTGTTTAGCCCAGTCTTAAACTGCATATGTTTCTGTAGAATGGTACATGATGTCCAATGTGCATACTGCTGCATTGTATGTGAAGATTGTATTAGGGCTGGGCGGTATTCCGGTTCATACTGAAATTTTTGTGCTGCACGATATGCATTTTAACCCATACCGCAATACGGGTTTGGCCCCTCCCCCTCAGTAATGAATTGTCAGCCCAGCGCCGCTCTCTCCCCACATCAGGGAACTAATTATATGTGACCCGCAAGCGCTCTTCTGCCCCCCCCCCCCCCAAATCAATTAGCCCAGCGCTGCGCTGTCCCCATCAGGGTACTATTTATATATGTCACCCGCAAGCGCTACCCTCTTTGTCGTCCTGTTTGTTGCCGGTGCTGACCGTTGTATACAGTGGGACCACCATAAGTTAAAAAAATTCCGCCATACACATATTTGGCTAGACCGCCCAGCCCTAGATTGTATTGTTTTTCTGTTTTAGATGCAAAGTCTCTCTAGGGGGCAGCTTCACAGGACAAAATTAAAGGAGAACTCCAGATATGGTTTTTTTCTTTTTATCCATTATGCTCAGGCTGCTTGAATAAAAATAAACTTTTTAAAATGTACCTGTCACTAGATAAACTGTTGTCAACTAGCTCAGGCTATGTTCCGTAACTACTCTTTACTCCCCTCATGCCCTTAAAAAAAAATTACAGAGCTAAAAAAAGCTTGATCATACCTTTTTCTGCTCGCATAGTGCAATTTCCCAGCAGGAGAAAGTGGGCGTGACATTACTGAAGCCTGCTTGGGGACCACTTCCGACCTCACATTGTTGCAGCACTGAATGAAAAGACCTCAAGCTCTGTCCATGTTCCAGTCTGTGCAGATTTTAGGGTGCGTTCACACGCTAGCAGCTAGGAGCGAGTTAACGCTGCGGGATACATACTGCGAGTTACGCTACCATTGATTTAAATGGATCTGTGGAGAGTCCGCAATTCTGACACTATTGCGGACTGTCTGAGGACCCATTCAAATCAATTGTAGCGTAACTCGCAGCAGGTTTCCCGCAGCGTGAAACCCGCTGCTAGTAATAGCGTGTGAATGCACCCTCAGTGAGTCTGTCCTGCAGCTTTCTATGAGAATCGGTGGAGCTTTCACTTTGTGCAGCTGACAGTCAAGCTCCGTGCAGAGAAGCACTTCCTGAGTTTGGACTCCTGCCAGGCCGGGAGGATACCGAAAACGCTGTATTAATTGTGGCAGGGAACAGAACAGAGCCTCCTAGTGGCTGTTTTTTTAAATATTACATTTTAAGCATATTTTGACAATTTTAAAAGCAAGTGAATGGGAAAGTGTATGCAAATTACACAAGGAACACTATATTAAAAGTTTTATTTGGTGGCAGGTACTGTTTAACATTTCAACACTCTCCTTACGCCACCAATATTGCTGTCCCATGCTGGGAGAAAGCTTGGCCCATTATCAGACACTGCCGCTCAGCCTATTACCGGACGAGGAGCTACAGTGGGACATGTTTGACACCAAAAGATAAGACTAATAAAGAGAAAAAATAAACTCCAGTTCTCCATAAACCTATATAACAATTCTGGAACAAAACCGGACTATCCAGTGGATATCAACAGGAACAAAGGTAAACTTCCGGCTCCCAGCAGGTAAAATCCAAGTCTCAATTCAGACATCGTTAAAATCCAAGTGTTACAAAGGCAAAATATAAAAATAAAAAACACAAACTGAGCGCACCAACGCGTTTCGACTTGCTAACAAATCTTAGTCATGGCCATGGATTTTAGCGATGTCTGAATAAAGCCTTGGATTTTACCTGCTGGGAGCCGGAAGTTCACCTTTGTTCCTGTTTGCCTCGCCTGGGGACTCTGTCTCAGTGTTTGTTTGCGAGCTTCCACGGGGGAGGTTGTGCTGGTATCCTTGTGAAGTCGCAGTTATCGGTGAGCTGGTCTTATTTTTCTTTTTGTTCATTGTGTATCCAGTGGAAAGCCACACAAGCCTGATGTAAAAATACAAACTCCATATTTGCAGGTAAACAGTGCTCTCCTTTGTCTGGATAAGCATTTTTCCAGCCAGTATATTTATTATTATTATTATTATTATTATTATTATTATTTATTATTATTATCATTTTAACTTAGGGTAGGGTTACATATCTGTATTTTGCTGTATATATTTCTGTGCATTAGCTGCTGCGTATTTTCTTATCCATTCAAATCAATAGGTAGCAAAATCAACTGCAGAGAATAATCAGCAAAATATGGCACATTTGACTTTACCCTTAGGGCAGGGTCACACAGGGCCAGATGCAGCGTATTTCACCCTACGAATGTGCCAATGGCAGTCACAGAGGCTTGTTTTTTGCGGGACCGATTGTACTTGGTAATGAGACCTTTTATATTTCTGTAACATATTCTCCAAAACAAAAACAAAAAAACATTGATGAGGTGAAATTTAAATAAAAAAAAATTATAATTTAGCACGTTTGGTGGTTTTCTTTTTTACTCTATTTACCTTGCGGTCAAGCTAACATGTTTTGATATTAAGTTTGGCCTGATTACAGCAATACCAAATTTGTATAGTTTCCGTCACATTTTACTATTTTTACAAAAATTTTTAACTTTCGATCTAGCCCACCAGGGAGCATTTACATGTCCCCTGACAGCGGCGATTTAAAGGTTTAATAGCCACCCGCGATGATCGCCACGTGTCGGCTATTAGCGGTGGCATCCAGCTACTTAAATCAGCAAGGGGCCACCGGGTATAGTGCGGGTTCGAGTCAGGAACCTTCTCCATACACCCTGAAAGCTGCCGTACTTGTCGGAGGCTTTCAGGTCCTGCCTTGCTTGCCGAAAGCAGAGCTATGGTTTTTTGGGGGGCATGTCACATTTAGGAAGCCCCTATGGTGCCAGAACAGCTAAAAACACCCCACATGGTATACTCTTTGGGAAAGTACACCCCTCAAGGAACATAACAAGTGGTACAGTGAGCCTTAACAGTGTAAGGGTGTAGCGTAGTGTTTTTAGGGTACACTCACATGGGCCAGGTTTACAGTGAGTTTCCCGCTGCAGCGGAATATTTGCCACATCTCAGACTTGAAGCGGGAAACTTGCTGTAAACCCCGCCTATGTGAATGTACCCTGACAGACGTTTCTGCTGGGAGTTGCAGTGATTGGGAAACACTGAGTTAGTTAACAGACTACCGCAGTGTTTCTGCACCACTGTCTGTTTCCTAACTCAGTGTTTTCCAACCCATGTGCTTCCAGCTGTTGCAAAACTACAACTCCCAGCATGCATGGTCGGTCAGTGAATGCTGGGAGTTATAGTTTTGCAACAGAAGTAGGCACACAGGTTGGGAAACACTGAGTTAGGAAACAGACAATGTTTCCCAACCAGTGTGCCTCCAGTTGTTGAAATAATACAATTCCCAGCATGCCCAGAAAGCCAAAGGGCATGTTGGGAGTTGTAGTTATGCAACAACTGGAGGAGAACAATTTGGATACCACTGTGTAGTGGTGTCCAAACTGTAGCCCTCCAGATGTTGCAAGACTTCAACTCCAAGCATGCCCAGACTGTCCAGGCATGCTGGGAGTTGTAGTTCGGCAGCGTCTGAAGGGCCAGATATTGCCGAACTAAAACTCCCAGCATGCCTGGACAGTCTAGGCATGCTTTGAATTGACATCTGGAGCGCTACAATTTGGAGACCACTATACAGTGGTGTCCAAACAGTGCCCTTCCAGATGTTACAAAACTACAACTCCCAGCATGCAGAGACTGTCCAAGCATGCTGGGAGTTGTCGTTCTGCAACTTCTGAAGGGCCAGATGTTACAGAACTACAACTCTCAGCATGCCTGGACGGTCTGGGCATGCTGAGAGTTGTAGTTTTGCAACTTCTGGAAGGACAGTGGTCTCCAAACTGTGGCCCTCCAGATGCTGCGAAACTACAACTCTCAGCATGCCTTTGCCTGTCTTGGCATGCTGGGAGTTGGTTTTGAAACTCCTAGATACAGCAGTGAAGATCACTTTACGGTAATCTTCACTGCTGTATCTGGGAAGCCGCCCCCTCCACTTGCCTGCGCCTCCTGTCAGCCGCCGGTCCATGGTCCCTGGTCCCCGCCACATCCACAGGCCCCCCGCACATCACCGCCATCTTCCCCCGCTCTGCCCTGACATCCAGGGGCGGGCAGAGAGGGGGAAATTAACTTTCACCCCTGCCATGCGATTTGCCGATCAGTCCTGATCGGCTAATGCAGGGGATAGGAGGAGGTGGCACCCTGCCACCTCGCTCCTATCCTTTAGGATGATTGGGGCTGTCTGACAGCTCTGGTCATCCTTATTTTCCGGGCTATCTGGTCATCAGAGACCCGATCAGCCCGGAATCCGGAAAAAGACTTAATAAACAAACAAAACAAAAAAAAACTATAAACTACATGCTCAAAAATTAGTATGTTTAAAATTGGCACCTAATGACCCCTATAACTACTTTAATTTTTCTATGTAAGGGGCGGTATGAGGGCTCATTTTTTACACCGGTACTGTTTTTATCGGTACCATTTTTTGTTTTGATGGGACTTTTTATGCTTTTTATTAATATTTTTATGGTGTATGAACTGACCAAAAATGCACAATTTTGGTATTTTTTTTTTTCGTGTATGCCCTCAACCGTGTGGTTTAGATAACCTAATATTTTAATAGTTCAGACATTTACGCAAGCGGCGGTACCACATATGATTTTTATGCTTTATTGCATTATTTTATTTAAAAAAAAAAATGGGAAAAGGGGGTGATTTAAACTTTTAACAGGGAAGGGGTTAATGAACTTTTATTACTTTCCAAAGGATAGGTTATAGATCGCAAGCAGGTGGGGGTCGCTCGGACCCCCCCCTTGCGATCTGTAACTTATCCCCTATCCTTTGGATAGAGGAGAAGTTATATTGCACTACAGGTGTCCTTAAGTTTTTTTATTTTTATTTTAATTTTTTTTGGCCCCCATATGGGGCTAAAACATGCAATCTTCTGATTGCATATACTGATCAGTGCTCTGCCATTGCAAAGCATTGATCAGTGTAAGCGGCAATCTGCTGCTCAAGCCTTCTGCGCAGGCATGGACCATAGATCACCGATCGGACAGCGGAGAGGCAGGTGAGGACCCTCCCGTCGCCTGGCAAGCTGATCGGGACATTGCGATTTTGTCGCGATAGTCCCGATCAGCTCCGCTGAGCTGCCGGGATAGTTTTACTTTCAGTTTAGATGCTGTAATCAACTTTGATCGCGGCATCTAAAGGGATAATGCCAAGCATCGGCCCGATCGGCGGTGCCCAGCATTAGCCGTGGGTCCTGGCTGTCTGTAGCAACCGTCACCCACGGGGTTTTACTTTCTCTGCTTGTGAGAAACCTGTTAGTGGGATCAGGGCAGACAAATACGCCCGAGTCCTTAAGGACTCTCGAACGGGGGCATTCCTGTATGCCCTGCTTCCTTAACTGGTGCCAGAAAGTTAAACAGATTTGTACATTACTTCTGTTTAAAAATGTTAATACTTCCAGAACTTATCAGCTGCTATATGCTCCACAGAAAGCTCTTTTCTTTTTTGAATTTATTTTCTATCTTACCACATTGCTCTGGTGACACCTCTGTCCATGTCGGGAACTGTCCAGAGCATGAGCAAATCCTCACAGCCACCTATCCTGCTCTGGACAGTTCCTCAGTAAGTGAGGGTGGGCTAGCACTCTGTGCTTTCTCCTGTCTGACCACTGAGATGTTACTGTTTTCTGACGACACCACTGGGTCCCGACCATTCCCATTGACTCGAATTGGGTCTGTTTGGGATCTGGTAGTTTACCAGCTATAAAAAAATAAAAATTATAAAATTGCAAGCGCTTAATGGGTATTAAGTGCATGTTTTCCCATATGGATAGGGGATAACACGTTGAGATGGGAATTTAATTCTTAGTTGCTGCTTTTAGTGAGTGGTTGCTATTTTATAATAATGGCTTTGTTTTTTGTTTTTGTGTTTTTGTTAGGTTGCCTGGAATATACATGTGTCCTTTTAAAAGGGGCTGACAATTGACACAGATTCTGGTTCTCTATCTCATGCAATGGCTACAGGACTGAAAAATGTGGGCAATGCTTTTGGTGGCCCGGCTTCCTCTAAAACCTTCCAGACCACATCTGTTATAGTTGATGATGACGATGATGTTGTCTTTATTGAACCTGTGCAGGTGCCCCAGAATGCACCGCCTGCAGCTCCTAGAAGTGCAGGCTTTTCTTCAGCAACAAAAGAAAACCACAGGGCTGACTTGAAATTACACTCTTCCAGCAAAGACTTGGATACTAGCAAGGGAGCAATAAGTGAGACAATCATCATTGATGATGAGGAAGAACCTGAGCCCAGTCGTGTCCATGACAAAAATGCTTCCACTTTTACTAGTCGCAGACTTATTGACTCCAACAGACCAATTAATGTGGATTACCCATCTTCATCCAGCTTCTCAAGAAACAAACCAAATGCTGGCTTAATGAGTTCTGGTATTACTACTGAGCCTGACTCTGAAATACAGATTGCAAATGTCACCACTTTAGATTCTGGAATGAACTCTGTAAGTGATGGACACCATCAGACTTCAGAGAGTAGGGATATGAATCTGATGATCACACATGTCACATCACTGCAGAATCCTGGTATGGGAGATGTTCCTAATGGATTGCAGTCAGCTAGTTTTGGTGGCCATGTACCAACGTTCCCACCTTCAATTACCTCACAGACCAAGTCTACAATGGGACCTTATAATCCAGGAAGAATTAGTGTTGGTGGTGATGTCTTTCAAAATGGAGAATCTGCAACACATCATACTTCTGGTAAGTTAAATATACAGTAAATAATCAAGTAAAACTAGCAATGAATAAAATAAAAAAAAATACTGGCAAGTAGATTTCAAAATCCTACAGTAGTAATGCTTATTTAACATTTTAAAAACTTTTTTTATTCTTCCACCTACAGACCCATATGAGGGCTTATTTTTTTTTGCCTGACCAAATGTACTTTTTAATGTAATGGTAAAATTGATACATTATATTCTGTAGGTCAATGCGATTAGAAGCTCTCTAGTTTTTATTTTATGGTACTAATTTAAAAAATGCTAAATACAAAATGCTAAATTGGTATGCATAAAATTGTCCATTTCTGGTCACTAACTTTATTTTTCCGTATACAGCAATGTATGAGGGATCATTTTTGTGCTGTGATTTGTAGTTTTTCTCAATACTATTTTTGTTTTCATGGGACTTTTTTGATCGCATTTTATTATATGATGTGATTAAAATTTTTTATATTTGGAGCTTTTTTTTTATTTTCTTACGTTTACACTGTTAACCGTTCAGGATCATAAACATTATTTAATAGTTTAGACAATTATGCATGCTGTTATACCAATTGTGTTAATCATCTTTTTTATTTTTTTTTATTGAAAATAAGGGTGATTTGGTTTGATATCATTTTACAAATATTTATTCTTGATTTTACACTTTCTGCAATTATTAGATTGCATTCACTGTATAATGCTATGGCATAGAATTACATAGTTAGATTGGCGATCCACTGATATATAGCAAGGTTACAATCCAGCAGGTGTAAAGCACTACAGGGTGGCTCCCTTGTGTCTTGCTAGAGGTTCAGTCTCCCCAGCTCCATAGACCAATTCACATTAAGAAAAGACACTTCAACAGGGATTGCATTTAAATGTCAATTATCATCTATCGGCTCCATTGGGGGACACAGACTCTGGGTATATGCTGCGGTCTCTAGGAGGTTGACACTATGGTAACCAAAAAGTCGGCTCCTCCCAGCAGGATATACCCGCCTCCAGGCCAATGAGCAATTCAGTTTTTGCTTAGTGTCTTAAGGAGGTGGACATGGTCTGGTTTTCTCCAGACCAAGTCTCATATTTTTATTTTTATTTTCTTAGGTTTAGGGAATGTTAGTTCTTTATTCCTTTTTATTTCTGTTTTCAGGTGGGGACTCAGGAACGCAATGTTCACTGTTTCCCCATTGCGAGAGGTGGCAGGCATCTTGGATGTACTGTTAACCCCCTCTCACCAACGGTCAGCGCTTGGGGTTGTTCCTCATGGTTCCGGGTTCCCCTACCTCCCGGTTCGCCTCGCTATGAGCTTGGCTTGCCGCAGGTGAAAAGACTGACTGAAGACTACAGTCTGAAGACTTCTTTAGGTAAGTTCTTCAGCATGAGGTGAGTATCTTTTCTCCCTAGGTCTTGCAACAGCTTGAGACCCTCTGTTTTTTGGCCCTATACTGCAGAAGCTGGGGCTGGCCTGAGTTATCTTATTTCCCTGCAGGGGGATTGTTTTTATTATTGGGGGAGCAGTGACTACAGTACATGCACAGTAAGGGGGCACTTTATTAAGTGTGTGTGTGTTTTATAGTACACGCGCCGCAGGCTTCTCCATGCGGGCGGGTGCACTTTTTACTTTCACTTCGCCCGCTCCGTCCCCGGGCGCACAGAACTCACTGCAGGCGGTGTGTGCGCTCGGGGTTCGGAGCATAAGCGCCTCGGTAGCGCGAAATGGCCACCAATCAGCACGGTGGTGCCATGCAAGGGCCAATCACAGAGCTCCTTGCCCTGACCCGGCCTCTTTCTTCTACTGGCCGGTGTCTCTTCTCCGTTCCCTCAGCACGGTGCGGAGTTCTCCTTACAGCAGCTGCCTTGGGACACAGACTTGGGTGAGACTGTTCATTTTTTTTCTCATGTCCGTGCCCAGAACTGTTCCTCCCTCTAAGCAGATATCGGAAATATTAGTTACCCATTACGCTTGTAAAAACTGCTCTGCAAAAATGCCAGGTCCTGCTGAACCCACTTGTTCTGCCTGCTCCACTGCTCCCCCAGGACCCCCTGCTATTTTTAACCCAGGTGCCCCCTCAGGCCCGGTGGGTTTGGCTGCCCCTCCAGC
Organism: Hyla sarda; assembly: GCF_029499605.1. NCBI lineage: Eukaryota > Metazoa > Chordata > Amphibia > Anura > Hylidae > Hyla > Hyla sarda. Next base: position 46,723,436 of record NC_079190.1, read on the forward strand.
CTGGGTTTCCTCCCTCTCCCAGTCTATATCCGGCTTAGCACAGGTCTCCCGTTCTGTGGTGACAGCCTTGGAGAGGTCTACCCTTCACCTGCCCTCTAGAAGGTCCCGTTCCCCTTCTCCCTATGCTTCGCATAAGCGTAATAGGGGTGTCTCCTCTGACTCGTCCCCCGAGTCTTCTGGTAGACACGGGCATTGCTCTCGCAGGTCTCGCCCGACCACTTCTTCAGGCCACACGCGTCACTCTTCCAGAGGACGTACCCATGGTCGCAGCTCTGGCTCCTGAGCCACGTACCAGGTCGGAGTCTCCCTCTTCCAGGGCCGCCTCCACTCGTTCGCACTCTCCTGGAGAGCTACCGGACGAGGGTTCCGATTCGGCATCCGATTCAGAGGACCGTTCGGACTCGGTGGACACGGTGAACTCATTGGGTATGGCCATTAGAGACACCTTTTAACCTAGAGGACCCAGGAACTTCGGACGCAGCTCCAGAAGTATCCTTTCATCGTGCCAGACCGGCACCAAAGGTGTTCAGCTCTCACGCTGAATTTGAGGCCATTCTAGAATCTGCCTGGAAGCACCCTGAGAAGAAGTTTCAGGGACTGAAGAAAGTCCAAGCACGATATCCTTTCGCCAAGGACCTGGTCTCCAAAGTGACTTCCTCTCCGTCGGTGGATCCTCCGGTTTGCCGCCTCTCTAAAGCTACTACTTTGCCGCTGGCAGATGCAGCTGCCTTCAAGGATCCTGCAGACAAAAAGGTTGAGTTGTTAGCGAAGTATGCCTTTGAAGCAGCGGGTTCTTCCCTGCTTCCAGCCTTCACCTCCACCTGGGTGTCTAAGGCCCTCTCAGTTTGGCATTCCCAACTCAGTCAGGGCATTCTTTCAGGTTTTCCCCCGGAAGAACTGTCTGCTCTGGCCCTCCAATGCTCCAAAGCTGGAGATTTCCTGTGTTCTGCTTCCTTGCACTCAGCTTGCTGCGCTGCCTTTGCCACCAGTAGTCTAGTGGCCCTCCGTCGTTCCATTTGGCGTAAAACTTGGAACGCGGACGCTGCATCTAAGAAGTCTCTCACCGAGATTCCTTTTACTCGCTCCCGACTTTTTGGCAAGCGCCTGGATGAGATTATCTCTGAGGAGACAGGGGGCAAGAGCTCTTTATTACCTCAAAACAAGTCTAGCACTTCCTTCCGCATGAAGTCTTCCTCCTTTCGGACGTCTGGCCCTTCTAAAGGGTCCAGCCAGGCGCCTCCACGGGACAAGAAGGTCCCCTTTTTTCAAGGCTCGTCCCTCGTGGAAGTCGGACACCAACCGTCCCGACCGTTTTGCGGCCAAATCGGGTAACCGCAAACCCATTTCTGCATGAAGGGACGCCCCCCACCCGCAGCTTTTTCTCGGGTGGGAGGTTGACTCTCTTGCTTTTTCGAGATGTTTGGACCACGCACATTCAGGACTCCTGGGTCAGGGACGTGGTATCCAACGAATTCCGGATAGAATTTGCCTCCCTTCCGAGGGATCATTTTTTCCAGTCCCGTGCTCCCCGGTCTCCCGTGCTTGCGAGGGAATTTCGGGAGGCTCTTCAGTTCCTTCAAAGGAACGCTTTCAGGGTTTTTATTACAATCTCTTCGAGGTCCCCAAGAAAAACGGTTGTGTTCGGCCAATCCTGGATCTCAAACGTCTCAACCAACATCTTCTGATCCTCCATTTTCGAATGGAATCTCTCCGTTCGGTGGTGGCATCTATGGATCAAGGGGAGTTTATTTCCTCGGTGGACATCAAGGATGCCTACCTTCACGTTCCAATTTTTCCCGGACACCTCCGCTTTGCGGTTCCGGAAGGTCATTATCAATTTGTGGCTCTCCCCTTCAGTCTGGCCACAGCGCCATGAGTCTTTACCAAGATTCTGGTGCCTGTGGTAGCTCTGTTACGGTCAAGAGGGGTCTCGGTGACACCCTACTTGGACGATCTTCTCATCAAAGCCCCCACAAGAGCCCAGGCTCTGGAGAATGTGAGCCTCACTCTTCAGACCTTATGTTGCTTCGGGTGGATGGTCAACCGAGACAAGTCGGTTCTCTCCCCCACCCAGTCTCTCGTCTTCTTCTTGGGGCTTCATTTCGACTCTGCCTCTGCTCTGATTCGCCTTCCGCTGGACAAACTTCTGGCCCTCTTGTCGGGAGTCCGCTCCCTCCGGACACCGTCCCCGGTCACCATCCGTACTTGCATGGAAGTCCTAGGTCGCATGGTGGCAGCCATGGAGGCCGTACCCTTTGCCTAGTTTAATTACCATCCTCTTCAGCTGACTATTCTTGCACGATGGGACAGGTCCCCTCTCTCTCTCGATCGCATGATTCTTCTTCCGCTCCGGACTCGGCGGTCTCTGCTCAGGTGGCTCCGCTCCCTTCTTCAGGGGTGTTCGTTCCTCCCCTCCACTGGCAGGTGGTCACGACGGGTGCCAGCCTGTCGGGCTGGGGGGGGGGGGGGGCGTTTTCATTTCAGGAATCGGACGGTTCAGGGCCTCTGGCCACCCCAAGTAGCCCTTCGTTCCATAAACGTTCTGGAATTGAGGGCGATTTATGTGTCTGAGGCATTGGGAGTCCCTGCTTCTGGGTCACCCAGTCCGTGTCCAGCCGGACAATGCCACGGCCGTATCAATCGGCAGGGTGGCACTCGCAGCTCAGCGGCCATGTCCGAGGTGTCAAAGATCCTCCTCTAGGCGGAACGAGTGGTTCCAGCCATTTCGGCGATTCACATTCCGGGAGTTCTCAGTTGGGAAGCGGATTTCCTCAGTCGGTCCTCAGCCGACCCCGGAGAGTGGTCTCTTCTCCCGGAGGTGTTCGCGCAGGTCTGCGACCTCTGGGGGACCCCGGACGTGGATTTCTTCGCGTCTCGACACAACCGGAAAGTTCCGAAGTTTGTGGCAAAGACGAGGGACCCCCTGGCTCTAGCCGTGGATGCCTTAGTAATTCCGTGGTCAGGCTTTGTCCTGCCCTACCTGTTCCCTTCTCTCCCTCTCCTTCCCAGGGTTCTGAGGAAGCTGAAGGCGGAAGGAGTCACCGCCATTCTGGTGGCTCCAGACTGGCCTTGAAGGGCATGGTACGCCGACGTGGTCTGGCTTCTGGACGACATTCCGTTCCGCCTTCCTCTTCGTCCAGACCTACTGTCACAGGGTCCCCTTTGCCACCCCAATTTACAGTCGCTGCATTTGACGGCGTGGCGGTTGAGACTGTGGTTCTAAGGGCCCGCGGCTTCTCTTCCCAGGTAATTCGCACCATGCTTAGGGCTTGCAAGCCCTCCACAATATTCACCCAGTGCAAAAAATTGTAGTCCACTAACTCAGCGCAGTGTCTTTAGAACATATTCATCCTGTTCTGGGGCATTCCGTTCCTGGCCGCCTCGAGTAGCTTCCCTGTGGGCTGATTCCAAGCGCTTGCTGGAGAGCAAGTAGGGGATGTTTCAGGAGTTGCCTCCCTTTCTCAACCTAACTTTCGTGCACCAATCACCAAAACATATACAGGTAAAGTCTCGCGAGATATTCCGGTCTAGAACATTAAAATGGTTTAAAAAGGAAAAAAAAAAGAAAAACATTCATATTTATATACAGTGTAAAAGTACAATGAACTGACCAAGAGAGTACCGTATTTATCGGCGTATAACACGCACTTTTTAGGCTAAAATTTTTAGCCTGAAGTCTATGTGCGTGTTATACGCCGATACACCCCCAGGGAAAGGCAGGGGGAGAGAGGCAGTCTCTGCACGCTTCTCTCCCCCTGCCTTTCCTGGGGTCTAGATCCCTGCTGCCGGCCCTTCTCTCCCCCTGGCTATCGGTGCCGCTGCTCGTTCTGTCCCCCTGACTATCGGTGCCGGCGCCGATAGCCAGGGGGAGAGAAGCGGCGCCGACAGCCAGGAGGAGAGAAGGGGCAGCGGCACCCATTGCCGGCGCCGCTGCCCCATTGCCTCCCCCCATCCCCGGTGGCATAATTACCATAAATATTGTTGCCTGGGTCGGGCCCGCGCTGCTGCAGGCCTCCGGCGTGCGTCCCCTGCGTCGTTGCTATGCGCTGCAGTGCATAGCAACGACGCAGGGGACGCACGCCGGAGGCCTGCAGCAGCGTGGACCCGACCCCGGCAACAGTTAAGTATGCCACCGGGGATGGGGGGGCAGCGGCGCCGGCAATGGGTGCTGCTGCCCCTTCTCTCCCCCTGGCTGTCGGCGCCGCTTCTCTCCCCCTGGCTATCGGCGCCGGCACCGATAGTCAGGGGGACAGAACGGGCAGCGGCGCCGATAGCCAGGGGGAGAGAAGCGGCGGCAGCAGGGCTCTAAACCCCAGGAAAGGCAGGGGGAGAGAAGCGGGCAGCGACGGCCTCTCTCCCCCTGCCTTTCCTGGGGGTGTATCGGGGTATACACGCGCACACACTCACCCTCATTTTACCATGGATATTTGGGTAAAAAACTTTTTTTACCCAAATATCCTTGGTAAAATGAGGGTGCGTGTTATAGGCCGGTGCGTGGTATACGCCGATAAATACAGTACTTTTTTTTATAAAAATTACAAAAATACATTAAAATTGCAGCTTTCATTAAAGGAGAACTCCGGAATAGGAAAATTATCGTCCATACTGTCGGCAGTAAAAAAAATAAACTGGTACATACCTTCCTTCGATCCTCCGGTAACTGGCTCCGGCCTCCACCGTGATCCTCTTCCTGGATGCCGGTGGTCGGCGAGTCATACTGCACTCAGCCAATCAACGGCCGCAGCGAAGTCCCGACTCAACCGGCGATAGGTTGAGCGGCAGTGTGAGAATCCTTCAAGACACACAATTCTTCACTACACTGGCACCTGCTGCTGGGGCAGAAAATGTCACACTGCCACTCCGCCTATCGTTGGCTGAGTTGGGACTTCGCTGCCTGCGGCTGGTGATTGGCTGAGTACAGTATGATTCGCTGGCAACCAGGAAGAGGATCACGGCGGAGGCCGGAGCCGGTTATCGGGGGAGCGAATGAAGGTATGTACCTGTTATATATTTTATTTTTATTTTTTTATTTTATTTTTTTACAGTCGGCAATATGGACAATAATTTTCCTATTCCGGAGTTCTCCTTTAATACCCTTCGGCGCCAGCATTCCCATTCTCTGTATCCAATATACTTCTCTCTGACTCAACCTCTTGTTTCCTATTATTTCCTTCAACTTCTTCCAACACCAGCCCTCTTAGTTCACATACCTGACTAGCTTTTGCCCGCGGCTTCGCTCGCGTTAAATTTGAGGTTACATAGATCTACTTTTTACGATCCTATAGTAATGAGGCTGCTCTGGGTAAAGTCTACGGGCATCCAAACAACCCAAATTCTTTTAACTTTGATCGCCGCGTCTAAAGAGTTAATGCCAGACATCTGCCGGAACGGCAATATCCGGCATTAGCCAAGGGTCCTGGCTGCTGATAGCAGCCGGGACCATGCCGGTATGATGCGAGCTGAGCTCGCTTCATAACCCTCCCGTGCCGCAGTGCCGGGTATATCTGGCGATCTGCGGCTGAGGGTTAATTCTTACAAAATTTGAACCCCCGTTTCACCCCTTCAGGAGTGGCCTTTTAGAAAATGTTAAAACACGTGTTTCTTTATTTTGAATTGTTATCCTAAAAACAAAGTTTCATGCTTCTAGCTTCAAAAATGACGGACATCCATACAAACTTTCAACCCCCTTGTCACCCACTTAACGAAAATGGACGTAAATGTACGTCATCAAGCCGTGGTACTTAACGCACCATGACGTACATTGACGCGCCGCCATGACTGCGAGCATCGGAACAGTGCTCGGCAGGCCCCAGCTGCAATCAGCAGCCAGGGACTCGCCGGTAATGGCGGATATCCGAGATCGCGCGGATGTCTGCCATTAACCCCTCAGATGCCGTCATCAATACAGTTAATGGCATCTGTGGTACTTTGAATGGACAATCGGATCACCCGCAGCGCTGCCGCGGCGATCTAATCATCCAGTATGGCGGCCAGAGGTCCCCTCACCTGGCTCCGGCTTTCTCCCGCAGTCTTCTGCTCTGGTCTGAGATCGAGCAGACCAGAGCAGAAGATCACCGATAACACTGATCAGTGCTATGCTCTATGCATAGCGCTGAACAGTATTGGCAATCAAATGATTGCTATAAATAGTCCCCTATGGGGACTATTAAAGTGTAAAAAATAAAAATAAAAAAATTGAAAACATTTGAAAAATCCCCTCCTCCATTAAACGTAAAAAAAAAGTCCAAAATTGCTGCTTTTTAGTCATATTATTCCAAGGAAAAAGTAATAAATAAACACATTATAAAAAGTAAAAACCTAAGCAAAAGTGTTACTGATAAAACTACAGATCATGGCGCAATAAATGAGCCCTCTTACCGCTCCATATATGGAAAAATTAAAAAGTTATAGGGCTATTTCAAACATACAAATTTTGTTAAAATGGTTTGAGATTTTTTTTTTTTTTTTTTAACTTTGTGTCTTACCCTCTTGCTTGAGGGTGTCAACGATGGCCTTCTGGACAGCAGTCAGGTCGGCAGTCTTACCCATGATTGCGGTTTTGAGTAATGAACCAGGCTGGGAGTTTTTAAAAGCCTCAGGAATCTTTTGCAGGTGTTTAGAGTTCGTTTAGAGAACCTTTTCATGATATGCTAATTTTTTGAGATAGGAATTTTGGGTTTTCATGAGCTGTATGCCAAAATAATCAGTATTAAATCATGAGAGCTTAGAAAATCTGCACCAATATCCACATGGTAGATTCTGCACTGTTTTTGAGATGGATTTTGCATGTTGGTTTTACTCAGATGCAGTTAAAGGGGTACTCCGGTGCTTAGACATCTTATCCCCTATCCAAAGGATACGGGATAAGATGCCTGACCGTGGGAGTCCCGCCGCTGGGGACCCCCGTGATCTTGCACACGGCACCCAGTTTGTAACCAGTCCCCGGAGCGTGTTCGCTCTGGGTCTGATTACGGGCCACCACACGGCGGGCGGCGTGTGACGTCACGCCTGTGCCCCCGTGTGACATCATGCTCCGCCCCTCAATGCAAGCCTATGGGAGGGGGCGTGATAGCTTTCACACCCCCTCCCGTAGGCATGCATTGAAGGGCGGAGCATGACGTCACACGTTGCCCGTAATCAGACCCGGAGTGAACACGCTCCGGGGACTGATTACAAACGAGGTGCCGCGTGCAAGATCACAGGGGTCCCCAGCGGCGGGACTCCCACGGTCAGGCATCTTATCCCTTATCCTTTGGATAGGGGATAAGATGTCTAAGCACCGGAGTACCCCTTTAAGAACCACCCAGCTTGATGCAAGATTTTCACCAAACAAATGTATATATATATATATATATATAATATAATATAATATAAAATTTATTTTATGGTACAAAAAGATAAATGTAAATGCTTCCAGAGCTGATACCCATGCCTCTTAATTTACACTCCAAACCTTTCTTTCTTCCTTTTTTAGATGCCTGGATATCTCAATCTGCATCCTTTCCTCGGAATCAGCAACCTGGTGTTGATACCATGTCACCAGTGGCCTCTCTTCCAAAACAAGTCTTGCAAACTCCCTCACAACAACAGCCTTCAAAAGCTGTTAAAGTCACTTGTGCAAACTGCAAGAAGCCGCTTCAGAAAGGGCAGACTGCATATCAGCGCAAAGGATCCACTCATTTGTTTTGTTCCACTACTTGCTTGTCATCCTTTTCACAAAAACCAGCTCCAAAGAAGCTCTGCACTATGTGCAAAAAGTAAGCAGCTGTGGTTTAAACATATTTTAGGCAAATGTCACATGGCAAAGAACAGAAATTCTTAAATTCCTGGCTGGCCAGAATTCCAATTTTTAAATGGGTTGTGCAAAATGGGTGGAAAAAGCTTTTTGGAATGAGGCTGTGTTGATGAACAGAATATAAGATCTGATAGGATAAGAAAATGTAGTATTCTAGGTGCCTATTTAAATTAATAGATTGTAACAGGGACACCTCATATCTTTTGGGCCATTCTTTCTCTGTGAATCTCACATGGGAAAACTGTGCTACTTGCTTTAATAGGGTGTATTGAGTGAAGTTGTCCATATAAACATAACATGTTAAATATGCCCAAAATCTTAATTGAAAAAAAAAAAAGTTTTTCTTTTTAAATGGCAACAAGAACATAAATGCAGTGTGAACCCACCCTAAACACTATACATAAGGAATTTGCATAATCAACAATTCCAAAATCTCTCAAGTACCAGAATTGCGGTCTATACTGATGGGAAACCATTAGAATATAAGAACAGTATGGAATTTATATTCTTACCAGCTGACAGTTTATTGCTGTGTGCATAATACATGCTCTTGCAATATTTGTGTGATGCCCTTCAGCGCATTCCAGAGCCTTCTATTACATGTAGTATAGATATAATTTTTTTTTTTAAATATTAAAAACACACCAGGTGTAAAATGTAATAAAGCCCAGCATGTATCCCAGTAGCATAGTATGATCACTTTGTCAGCATAAATTATTTTCTGAAGTTAAAGGGGGTTATCTAAAGTTTTAAACTTGTTAACTATCCCAGCTCTCACCCCTCCACCCCCTCCTCCTCAGGTGATCGGAGGGGAAAGGTGTATTTACTCAAAGAACCAGCGACTCATGTTCTTAACATTGGGGATCCCAGTATGTGAATCTGATTCTTGCCACCTATCCTGTTGGTAGGCGATAACTTTCATTGTCGGGATAATCCTTTTAAGCTTTCTTTGCAAGCTTTCCAATATGTTCCTGTTTGAGTGACTTATGCTTCTTGAAATGCTTTTTCTTTTTGTTTTTCAGAGATATTACAACAATGAAAGGTACAATTGTTGCTCAAGTAGATTCGAGTGAATCCTTCCAAGAATTCTGCAGCACCTACTGTTTATCATTGTATGAGGACAAGCAGAACTCTGCCAAAAATCAAAACAAGTCAAGGTGTACCATATGCGGCAAACTAACGGAGGTATATCGTTCTTTCATTCAGTGCGTCTTGGCAACCTGATGTGTTTTCCATGTGGAATAAGTGACATGCCACTTATAAGTGTGTGTATTTCAAATACGCAATGGAAAAAAAGTAATCTGTAGTGCTGTGTGTACGTGCATTTCCATTTTCTTGTTTATCCTGAAATGAAATATGCATGAAAAATATGCCACTTGAACACTAGGGCTATGTCCACAACGCAGAATTTCAGTGCTTCCGCTCATTCCATTCTGCCGAGCTGAGATTGGATTTTTGGCAGCGTGGATTGTGCGTGGAATTTTTGCTGAATTTATGCAGAATTTCCTGCACTCAACACACAGATTCCGGACGAAATTCAGAGTCCTATTGACTTAAATGGACTCTGCTGAGGAATTCAGCAAAAACTATTGACCTGTTCAATGTTTTTGCAGTTTTTACAGTGGAAATACTGTAAGATGAAACTTTGCTGTGTAAATTGGAAATTTCACTCACCACAATGTTAACCCTATGTAGCAGAATTTCCGTGCTGAATCTTTCCTCTGGATTCTGCATGGAAATTCTGCCTCTTGCTAAATCTATTTATGGGAGGACTCTGTGTATTTTTTATTCTGGTAATATATGCAGCAGATTACCCTATCAGACTTAATAAATTCCAGTCACATGCTGCAGTCTATAAACATGCTTTAGGTTTTCTGATTCATGGTATACTTGTTTTGTAGCAGATTTTCACTGTGGGTTTTATTTTTTAGTTATTTATTTAACAAACTTAGCATTATGCCTATTCTCTCTATTGGTAATATAGGCTGTGATTTTACAGAGCTCTAATTATGATTTTTGGCTTATATCCTTCCAGATTCGTCATGAAGTTAGCTTTAAAAACATGACACACAAGCTGTGCAGCGATCACTGCTTCAATCGCTACAGGATGGCTAACGGCTTGATCATGAATTGCTGTGAGCATTGTGGTGAATACCTGCCAAGCAAAGGAGCTGGAGACAATGTACTCATGGTTGATGGCCAATGGAAGAGGTTCTGCAGTCCAGCCTGCCTCAATGAATTTAAGCTGGTAAACTACTTTTCAAGTGTTCCCAACATATGCTTCTAGAAAGGAAAGAAAGTTCTCCATTGTGATAGTCACACACTGCTATGCAATTTGTACCAGGCGCCTTTGACACTGAACATGTGAAACAGAGTGGGAACCTGCATTAACTGTTTCCAAACGATGTGGGGCATGGTATTGCCTGTTAACCAGCCCCAGTGCATTATTGACTCTCAGGTCTGTAACAAAAAAAAAACAAACAAAAAAAAAACAAAAACAAGCCATAAAACATTAGGATCCTTTCAAGAAGAGTTACTACTAAACCATTTATTAATATTGAGAATGCCTACTCTTCATTTGTTATCCCTGCTTGTAGATCTGATATTAACATCAATAATTATGGGACAAAGAGGCGATTACCTACCACCTTTTGTCTTTACCAATGCCTTTTATGTTTTGATGTTCTCGGCAAAACACATTTTGTAATATCATAAGTATTCATTTGAAATATGCATCTTGTTCATTTGGAAATATTTTATTATTTTGGTTTTTGCAGTGCTACCCTTTGTTGCATGTTGCAGTTAGTCCTGGTAACGAAGATTTGCGTTGAAGTAGATAGGGGATTGTTTCTGTGTTCACAACACATTTGGATCAGCTTTGCTGTGACCACTAAAGTCCTAGATTACTTTTATTAGCTTTAAAGTTCAGAGGGAATATAGGGATTGCTTTTAAGTGTTTTGATGTAAAATAACATTTACTTTTTATCCATTTTTTTGCATCAGGGCTCGAATTTGAAAACTTTGCTTAATTACTGAAAAGTTTTCTACAGGTACATATAGAAGAAATTTTCCCCTGCAACGCTGCAGCGAAATCCATATGTGCTCTATATTTAGTTCACCCTTGCTACATTAACAGTAGTCAAATCTTTAGCTGGCTCATATTTCCACACCAGAAGTCATTATATGGAGTTTCGTAAAATCTTCTGGTTTCTGTAATTCACTGGATATTACCTGTGCAAATATTTGGGTAAAATGTGCAGCATTTGTACCACGTATAAGGCTATCAGGGTTTTAGTAGTGCATTAATCAGATTGGAGTATTTCTAGTTGTTTCTTTTCAGAGGGCCAATTACTCTCTCTCGTTTACCATAGGTTTAGGTTTCGGCTGATCTGAATTTGCTTTTATAGGGGCCAACCCCAGCTTGACACAAGCCAACCTGGTAGTCAACTGATGGTCTCAGGGCCAGCTTATGACACCCCCTCTGGGTTGATTTGCGATTACATGTTTCCCCCACTGCTGGAGACATCGTAAGTTGTGGTGGCATTTCACATGATTGGCTGGCCATCTAATATATGGACATGCTATGTCCACCAGCGCAGACGCTGCTAATGCTTGGTGGCTTTTGACTCTCCATAATGGGGTCTATTGAAAAGCAGCTGTTGTTGGGAGACAGCCTGGTTCAACGACTGTCTTCCAACAGTTCTCTGATGTATATGGTAATTTTTACAGTAGATTTCAGACTTGATTAAAAAAATGGAATTATTTTTCTTAAAAAGTATCATTTAAGTTTTAGTTAAGATCATTAATGATACTATTATTCACTAATTTGCTAGGGTTGTATGTTTTTTTGTTTTTGTTTTTTTCGAGATAGAACTTTGCAGCAAATAGACCAAAAATAGCGTTTGCTTATTTTTTTTTTTTTTGGTTCTGATGTTCAGACTTTCTACTTAAGTTTAAATGTTAAATCTTATGTATGTTTATATATAATATTTTTTTCAAATACATTCTAGGAGTGAAGGGATTTTCCAGGTAAAAATTTTTTTTTTGCTGAGCTTGATAGATTTAACTTAAAGGAGAAATGTGGTGGTACACTTTAAACATTCCCTGTGTCCGAGCTGCAAAAAGAAAAACCTATTAACTCACCTTCCTATGCTCTCCAGTTGCGCTGATATTGGCATGCCGGTCCTCCAGTGCTGGTCTGCTTCCTGTGGACGGTGAGTGTTACTGCGCTCAGTATATCGCTGGCCGCAGCGATGTCTCGCCTTCACCAGTGATAGGCTGAGCCCACTGTCTTGTAAGGAGCCTGGGCCCCACCTTCTCCCTGCTGCCTGTACTCCTTACATGACAATGAGCTCAGCCTATCACCGGCCGAGGCAGGACATTACTGCAGCTGGCGATACACTGTCTGCAGTGTGATGTTTCGAGCCTAAGAAGCTGGGACCTGAGCAGCGCCGGAGGAATGGGACTCCGATATTGGCGCAACGGGGAGAACGTAGGAAGGGGAGTAAAACTTATTTATTTTTTATTTTTTTTTCTTGGTTTTGTTTTAAGTTTTCTGCTGCATTTCTCCTCTTAAAGATGGTTGCTGCTTTAGTCCGATACTCTGAGCTGTTTTCACCGTCAGTCACGTGACTATTCAATAAGTTGGTATTCAGGGTAAATACCTCCTGTCGTTTGGCCTAATGCGTCTCCCTCCCCTTAGTGGACACATCACAGCAACATGTTGGGACCAGATTACATTCCTATTCCTTGTGTGTCCTTCGTTTTTCCCATTTAAGGCACGCTGTGCAGTCAAGGTGCACTGCAGGTATTGCCATACACCTAGCTGTATTCTGAACAATTTGATTGTCTCTCTTCCCCAATCACTCAATACACTTGGATCCTTTGCTGGGCATGCATCTGTTTCTTGTGGAGAAAGGGGGGGGGGGGGGTAACCTGCTGCCAGGCACTTCTTTCTGATCTCAAAACGATTGGACAGATAAAATTTTACCTACTTAACCTCCATTACCTTGAAGTCCTCCAATGGAGTTCTGGCAATACAAATTTTAGGACAGAGTATCTGAGGGGCACAGTGCACATTTATAGGTATGTAGTCCAGAGCTTTTATTTAAAGTCTCACAAACCATATTACCCAGAAAAACAATTTAAAGTGCAGCAAATTCAGCTGTTTTGCTGTCTTGCATTGTCATACATAGTGCTTTCAGATGGCCATGACTGATTTCAATATGAACACATTAAAGCTTATATTTGTGTATGGTTACTTGGATCCATACAATATAGTGAATTTATGACAGCTGGGCTAAAGCATGGAACTACAGGGCTAAATCTTCACTGGTAACTCAGCAAGAAGTAAGATATTTTTTTGTAGTCTTGTACACTAAATAACCATTGTCCCAGTGATTCCTGGTAGTTTTTCTTTTGAATGTACCCTCTACTTCCTGAAAAAAAGTGATTTTATTATGATATGGAGGCAAGAAAACATATGTTAAATATTTGAAGCTAAATAAAGAGCTATCTGGCAAATATTGATTGTAATTTTAGCCAAGTGCGTGTTCTAATTACATTAATTTATTTTAAAAAAAATTCTTGTTTCTTATAGTAACTGTTTTTAGGGATCTGTCATCAGTGCAATCTGCGCTAACCTGTTGGTACAATCTTGTAGTGTGGCTGATTAAAATCATACTTACTGCTCCGTTCCTCCATTCTCCCATAATCCCCAGTCTTTGGTTAATGCAAATATGGAGCTCCATTCTGCAGAGTATTGGCACAGGTGAGGAACACCTTCCACCACAACACCTCCAACCCTGTACAAATAGGTTAGTGCAGATGACACGGATTCCCTTTTTAAAGGGCGCGATTGGGATTTAAAAAAATAATAATTTTAGAGCTCGAAACGGGATAAAATTCGTTTATTTTAATATTTTTTATTTTACTCTTATTTTTTTTTTTTGCCAGTTCTTAGGACATTTTTCTAAAAATACTGGAAAGCCATTCTAATGACTTTTCTTGATTGGTTGACTGGTCAGCCGTGCAGATCGGTTCCTATGGGAAATAATGGGACTGTATGCACATACATCTTTCATCCTTCTGTTTCTCATAATTGTGTAGCTGCTCATTGATATTTCTACTATCAGTAATAATCCAAACCATTTTAAAGTTCATTGTTAGGATCAGTGGAAATGTGCTCCATTGGTTGAAACGCCCATAGTTGTTTTTGTTTTTTATGGCCAGTTATGGTAGTTAACACACATTGTTTTGTCTGTTTGCAAAAAATAAAAATGCTTGCGGGCAAAACAATGATTCAAAAACTTTTATTGGTACTAAATGAAAGCTAATAAGTGTGTGTGTATGTATGTGTATGTATGTATGTATGTATATATATATATATATATATATATATATATATATATATATATATATATATATATATATATATACACATATACACACACACACTCTTTCAAGTGCTCATGGTGTAAAGTCTGTATTCACCATCAGGTTTTGGAGGCAGTGCCTAGAAAAAGCCTTGTTATTTATGTAACTAGCGCTCTTAAAGTTTTTATAGACAGCACTTTTGCAAAAAAAATCCTTAATTTTTTGATTAAGGACAGTAAATGAATCTACCGTGTACAATGTCATTTTGATAGTTAATGTTTTCTCAATATGCATATTCCTTTCCAAAACCTAGGTCGTTATCATCAGAGACAGACACCAACTTGTATTTAGACATCATGTTGCGAAAGATTCCTTAAAGGGGTACTCCGGTGAAACACCTTTTTTTATTTTTTCTGGTGCCAGAAAGTTCAACAGATTTGTTAACTACTTGCTATGGTTTGCTATGGGGATTTACTCCTGCTCTGGACAGTTCCTGACATGGACAGAGGTGTCAGCAGAGAGCACGGTGGTCAGACAGCAGCTAAGTACTGGAAGGATTAACATTTTAAAATAGAAGTAATTTACAAATCTGCTGGTAACAAAGAAATGGGGGTCCGGCAACTCAGACGCTAGCTGCTAATCTGCTTGAGGTCCGACCATGGGGCAGGGATAAGTGTGGGAAGCTCAGGAGGAGATTAACCGGTTGATTTCGTGCAAAAGCAGGCGGTCGGAGGCCGGACGAAGTGCTTTTGCACGAAATGAACCGGTTAATCTCCTCCTGAGCTTCCCACACTTATCCCTGCCCCATGGTCGGACCTCAAGCCGATTAGCAGCTAGCGTCTAACTGAGTTGCCGGACCCCCATTTCTTTGTTACAGTAGTATCTTGTTTGCATTGTTTCTGTCCTGGCACCACTGTTACGCAGGACATTTTGAATGTACATGGACTACCACTATAGTTTGATATTTGTGGGACCTCTATTATTGACTTTGCTGCATTTTTTCAGTATACCGTTAGGTGCCACTGCCACTATCTATTTCTACTTAATATAATTTACAAATCTGTTTAATTTTCTGGCACCAGTTGATTTAAAAAAAAAAAAAAAAAAAATTGTTTTCCACCGGAGTACCCCTTTAAACCCGACCCTAATGGATTGGCCTTTAGTTAATTTTTAGTTTTGTAAAGCATTTGGATTCTCCGGAGAAGTCTTGAATAAAATAGTCTACAGTTTCATTCTAGACTTCTCTGCAGAACTAGAACACTTGGAAAGTGACAAGACTTTTAGAAGACTAAATGAATTGACAGCTGATTCATTAGATTTGGGTCTGGAAAGTCTTACTATAGAATTTCTCGAATCTGGTCGCCATTCTGCTTTTAGATATCTGCACATGGACTACTTTTCGCATGACCATCACAGCCCAATTGTAATAAATGTGCATCACCCATGAATGCATAATTTCCTAATTATTGAAGTCAATGGCTAGCAAAATACGCCGCTAATTTTACTACGCCTTTACTTCAGTGGATAACAAAATGGACAACAGAAAATACGGCACGTGTTATTTACATGCGTCCTATAACAAATACATATATTAAATTGAAAGAAAAAATGATTTATCCCAACAGTTGTCAATAAAGCTACCACACCAACAGTCTCTGTTCAGTTCAGCCTAAAACTATGTTCTTGCGGTTTAAAATTTTAAAAGTTATATTTTATTTTACACATACACAATTTCACTGGTAATCGGCAAAAATGGATTATGGCTGAAAATGCACACATACAATATTATAATTTTAGTATTTTGCGTGTGCCTTTGTAACCCCAAACTAGGAGTACTCCTTTAAGTAGCTGTCCTAACTTAGTGTTTTCCCCTATCTGATAAAAGGAGGTCTGACTGCTGGTAGCCGCAATGATCTTGAGACCGGAGACCCAAGTCTCCTGTTAAGAATCGGACTATACAAGTTCATGCATTCTCTGTGGGAGCCCCTAAGGCTAGGTTCAGACTACGGAATCTCCGGGCAGGAAATTTCCGCCCGGAGATTCAGAGTTCCGCCTGCACCGACTGAATTAGTCAGCGCTAGGGACCGCGCGGACACTGCAGTCTCCTATAGACTGCTATGTGTTCCGCAAGGATTTCCGCCTGAAGAAAGAGCAACCCCTTTTTTTCAGGTGGAAATTTTCTAGCTGATTTTTCATCCAGAATTTGTGAAGCGGAAAACCATTCACTACACTATGCATTATAGTAAGCGGAATTTCTGCCGGAAATTTCAAAGCGAAAATTCCGTCGGAAATTACGTAGCCTGAACCTAGCTTAAGATGAATAAATGCTGTTCTTAGCTATTTCTGACAGCTGCCATAGAGTATAAATGGAGTAGCGGCATGTGTACAATCTACAGTCAGAACCCCCTGTAATCACTTATTTATACTTTGTCCTGGGAAAAGGTGGTAATGACTTTGTGGGCTGGGAGATGACAGGACCCCCTAAAACACACAGATTTCTAAATTTAGCTTTAGATTAGGGATCGACCGATATCGTTTTTTTTAGGGCCGATACAGATAATCGGTGGAGGTTAGGGCCGATAGCCGATAACTTATACCGATATTCCGGTATAAGTTATCGGCTATCTATCCCCCCTCGACACCGCTGCAGGTCATTGATTTAAAGCGGGCGGGGGCATTATCGGCAAGGTAATTGCCGATACCGATAATGCCCAAAATCGTGATTATCGGCCATACCAATAATCGGTCGATCCCTACTTTAGATATATTTAAATAAAACAGAATATAATTCAGTAACGCAACATATTTACTATAGCAACATTTTAAAGTGCACCTGTATGTATTTCCATAAAATAACAATTCTGAAATGTCTTACAGCTCTTGCCATTTCTCTATATATTGTTGTTGTTTTTTTTTTTGCTAGAAATGTGTTGTGTTACCAGTTGGATATGTGACCCTGAACTGTCTGTAGACTATCCAATGAAAGCTGACAGTGCCAGAATGTGTAATGTACACACCCCCAGCTGGTCACACCTAGTTGGCTATTTAGCCATACATTTCTAGTTAGAATATCAGGAGCGACACAACACACAGCTATAAGAAAAGATAATACAAGCATTGTTATTTCATGGAGAATATAAGGATATATGAAAATAGACATGTCAGAGGCCACAGGTAATCTTTTAAGATTTGAAATTTTAGAATTTTGTAAAGCCTTTTAGCATTTTTTAAGTGAAATATTTAGCATAGTACACATTAAGCACTTTTCATATCTGGCCTGCCTTGGGAGTTTAAATGTGGAAGCACCAAATGTCTAAATTTATAAGTGAAGCTCTGGGTAAAAGTTGAAAAATCTCCTTTTTACCTGGATTGTTTTGCTGGAGATTCCTTTTATAGCAGTGGTCTTCAACCTGCGGACCTCCAGATGTTGCAAAACTACAACTCCCAGCATGCCCGGACAGCCGTTGGCTGTCCGGGCATGCTGGGAATTGTAGTTTTGCAACATCGGGAGGTCCGCAGGTTGAAGACCACTGCTTTATAGCATCTGTATAGAGATGTCCACCTGGCAGTACCTCCTTTTTGCTTGCTTATTATGTAATTACAGCTGTTTATAGCTTCCCCCAAGCCTCCTTTCTATGGTTGAAACACATTGCTGATTTCATAGATTTAGTCAATATTTTACTGTTTTAAAATTTGTGTAAAACCTCCTTATCAGGTAAAATTCTCTAATGTTGGGTGTTCAGGGATGCTTTTATACTATTGCCAAGCACATTGTAAATGTCTGTTAACCTCTGTTATGTTTTATTAAAAATCTGTTTATTTCAAAAGTGTTGATGTAGTTTATTTTGGTTCATAATTGATGTTAACCATGGAGAGTTCTCATCGACATCCTACATTTCTTGGATGCCCTTGGTGACGCCACTTAGTGCACGTCCCTCAATACAACTCTATGGCAGAGTCGGAGTGCTGCCTTCGTCAATCTCCGGCTCGAGGGGGCGTGTCATCGCCCCTTCGTGCGGTGGTCGATACCCTCTATCTGGCCGGTGAGCTGGGGCACCAGCGGTCGGACCCCCCGCGATCTGAAACTTATCCCCTATCCCTAGGATATGGATTGTTTTTCAGCACTGGGACTACCCCCTTTAAATTGAGTCAGTCCTGATCACGTGACACAGAGCCTAGCGAGAACTACACACACGTTTTTTTTTTATTTTATACATATTTTTTTTTACTTCTTCCACCTTTTAAATGACGGTGCCCATTAAAGTGTTCCTTTTAAATGAGTTACATATCCCTATACAATGTTAGACAGGTAATGGATGCAATCATTATTTCATCTCTAAGGCCCTTTTTACATCTGCGTTTCGTTCTGCTTCAACATATGAACAGAACAATGCAATCCCTTTAAAAGCTGAAAAGCGGTGGCCACCGATGGACTCCATTGATTTTAATGTGGTTTATCGGGTTTCCATCATGGTTTCTGCTATTTTAACAGGTGAAATAGCGCTGAATTTTGCAGTTTTATCCTGTGTTTTTATATTTTTTGTTTTGTTTTGGGTTTTATTATCTGTGGAAGAGAATCCTAATGGAACCTTCTATTCTCGTGAGTTTACACTTCCACCCTCATATATCTCTTGCATTTTTTTTTTTAACATCCAATTCTAAAAAAATACTATTTGTTTTTGTTCATAGTGGTTGGAGGTTTTTTGTTTTTTTTCTGATACAGGGTGTAAAATCCCTGCTTACAGTTTTAACAAACTAAATCAAGCTGCCTGCAGCTGCCACTAGAGGGCGCTTACTACCTACTGGTTTTTATTGAAGTCATTAATAAGTCTTTATGCAGGAAACCTGTAATCTCATCTGGTGAAGCCTTCAGCTAGAATAGAATAAGAAACAGAACACCAAGCACTTCAGAAATGTATTCATCTATAGTCCCAGAGTTTTGGATTTGAATGGTAAAAGGTGGGAATTTAAACTTTAGATTTGACAACTTTTGAAAATGGGTAAATGATCCACATATAATGCAAACCTTTGCTTAAAATGAGTGTCCCTAGAACTCTACCAGTTTATGGTGAACATGTAGGATGCATATAGCATATATTTTAAAGCATAGATGAATGTTCAAAAGTCATGTAACTGATGACCAATTGTATATAAAGCAAACTAGTCATCTGGTTGTTTCTGTAATTTCTGAAGCTG
The DNA here is from genome assembly GCF_029499605.1 of Hyla sarda. Classification (NCBI taxonomy): domain Eukaryota; kingdom Metazoa; phylum Chordata; class Amphibia; order Anura; family Hylidae; genus Hyla; species Hyla sarda. Next base: position 46,742,802 of record NC_079190.1, read on the forward strand.
AGAAAGTCCTACTACTACTAAGGCTTCTTTCACATTGCCATTCGTACACGGCAGTGTGACGTCCGTCCGGGGAGAATAGCGGGAGAGAAAATACTGCTTGCGCTGTCTTTCTCCCACTATATCTGTCAAAAAACAGTGCCCGATGGACACCATAATAGTTAATGGGAGCTGTCGGGACCCATTGTGCCCAGTCATGAGAACTGCCGTTAAAAGCGCGCACACACAAAAAAAGGGCATAAACTTGTGAAAATACTGCGGATCAGGTAAGTTCAGAGCTATTCTCCAGCTGAGTATTCCAACACTTGTGCTGAGATGTTTGGAGAGTAAGGGTACGTTCACACGCGCTGATTTTTTTTAGCAGGTTTTCCCGCTGCGTATTTGAAAGTGGGCGGGCTCTTCTCGGCTGTCCGCAGCAGAATTTCCGAGGCGAGATTTACGCTGCGGAAAATCCGCCACAGTCCCTAATGACTTCAATGGGGCTTGCGGCAGATTCTCCGCAGTGTAAATTCCGCCGCTGAAAATCTGCTGCGGACAGCCAAGAAGAGCCCACCCACTTTCAAATACGCAGCGGAAAACTCGCTAAAAAAAATCCGCGTGTGTGAACGTACCCTTGGGCTGGATTCACACGGGAGAAAAATGTGCAGAATTTCCGCACGGAAAACAAGTGCGGACATTTTGCACGTTTGACTGACCAATCAGAAATGCGTTGTCTCAGACGGCAATGCATTTTCTTGCTGTATCCACAGAAAGAATAGACTAGTCTATTCTTTCTGCGAATGCCGGAATCTGAATTTTTCTGTCATAAACATCTGGCATGGAAATTCGGCTGTGTGAACAGTGCAGCAGAATCCTATTGAAATCAATGGGACCCTGCTGCAGTGGAATGTCTTTGCAGAATATTCATGCAGAATTCTGCAGACATTTGCCGAGATTTATCAAACTGTGTGAGAGAAAAAGGGGAGAGATTTTCCCACAGCAACCAATCACTGCTCGTCTTTCACTTTACCAGAGCTCGTTAACTGACCTGTGATTGGTTTCTGGGCCATTCTGCTGTGTGAACATAGTCTAAAGGTATGTTCACACGGTGGAATGTCCCTGCAGAATTCTTCCGGAATATTCCACACAGACATTCCACTGCAGCAGAGTCCCAATAATTTCAATGGAATTCTGCTGCACAGTTCACAAGGTGGAAATCCTGATTCCAGCATCCACAAAAAGAATAGACTTGTCTATTCTTTTGCGGATTTCGCTTGGAACTGCATTGCCATCTATGCCCGGATAGAGCAAGTGTGCGGAATGTCCACACTTGTTTTCTGTGCAGACATTCTGCACATTTTACGCCATGTAAACATGGCCTAAAGGCCCTTTATTTATGGGAAAATTCTTAAGTAAACTGTTGTTCTTAGGACCACTCATTACCAATAATCGGCTTGTTCGTCTGCTTATTAGATTCTTTCTGCAGCCAACAAAACCATTTTCATTGGCCTCTCATTGCCCTGTGTAAATGGGATGTGCGACTGATAATGATGTATGTAAAGGGATGCTGCACGATTGATTGAACCTTGTGAAGTCTCTTTAAATGTACTAAGTAGATCAGAGATCCCCACTCGTTTCCTGCAACCTGTCAGCCCGTGTAAAAGGGGTCCTAACTGTTGTTCCCCAGTATTGAATTGCACAATAGCTGCAGCCATATGACAACCGTACCATTGCAGTTGCCTTGAACTGCACACATTGACATTAGTTGCAGATTTATTGGCTTTAAAGTGACAGGCTTGTGCGTGTTCTGGATAGCCATGCTTAAAATGTAGGGTTTTATGCTGCGTTTCCAGTGATTTGTTGGAAGGTTGTATCATTACCAATGCTCACTGGCTTCCCTAGTGGAAGTACACTTTCATTTTGATCAGGCCCTACAACAGTGGTCTTCAACCTGCAGACCTCCAGATGTTGCAAAACTACAACTCCCAGTATGCCCGGACAGCCAACGGCTGTCCGGGCATGCTGGGAGTTGTAGTTTTGCAACATCTGGAGGTCCGCAGGTTGAAGACCACTGCTTTACAAGATAACAAGACTTGTACGTGAGCCGTAGTGACACCATGACTTTATAGTGAATCACTGGCAACTCCGTGGGGGGGGGGGTACGGGGTTTATCAAAACCTAAGTTACGGAGTTGCCCATAGGAACCAATCAGATCACTTCTTTAATTTTTTTTTGAAAAGGCCTCTGCAAAATGAAAGAAGCGATCTGATTGCTTGCTATGAGCAACTTTTTCTTTTGGACTGGTTTACTCGCAGTGCATTATACTTGGTCAAGTATATTTATTTCTAAGCACAAAGGAACAATAAAGTGTGTATGTATGTGTATATATATATGTGTGTGTAATAAATATATATATATATATATATATATATATATATATATATATATATATATTATATAAAATTAATCAGGCTTAGCTACACAACTGCTTAATATTCTACCTGTGCTCAATGCCACCCCCTTTATCTTCTATAGTGTGACTTCTCTTCAGCTGAATGTTTTGTGTACGCCAGCTCTTTACTTTTTTCTTTTACTGCAGAACATTATTAAGGTCCAAGGATTGTGTAACCTAAATTAATTGTGCGTTGGCTATAGCCAGACTGTCCTGGATGACCACTAGAACTTGGATCTTCAGAGGCGGCTTTCGCGTGGACTGTGCACATGCTATAGATGTGACATTTGCTCGTCTCTCCACCTATGGCATTAGTCACATTTCATGCATAGTCTTGTTTTAAACCTCATGAGGGAGATTTATCATTGCTTTTAGAGCATTTTTTTAAATCAATGTTTAGGCGCAGTTCCAGGCGCAAGCATAGTATTTAGCGACTTTTATGCGCCTTTTGATATAGACAGTTTTACTCTTTTTTTTCCTACGTGTAGAACTTTTTCTTTTTGACCATGCAGTGGTCACGTGTTTTATCATTTGCAACTTTTTTCTAAAGTCGCTATTTTGTGCGCAAAGGTACTTTTTTTTTAGGCGCAGCGCTACACCACCTACCAGTTGGTGTGAGAATAATTTCTACCTTCCAAAATTCAACCTTTAACCCCTTGTGGACAATAGCATCCCACTCCTCTTCTATGACATGCGCTCAGGAGCTGAGCGCGGGTCATAGCTGGGTGGTCCTGGTGGCTATCTGCCACCAGGACCCATTTCCAATGCCAGACATCACCGATCACGGTGATGCCCGGCTTTAACCCCTTAGACACCGCAATCAAACTTGATAGTAGCATCTAAAATGCAAGTAAAAATGTCCTGGCAGCTCTGTGAAAGGAAGTAAAAACACCTAACCTGCCAAATTCAGGACCCGGGAAAGTGTCTACTTCCCTCCCTCACAAGCGTCTAGAAAAAGCTGCGCAATATTCATCATCCTGCTGCTCCTTCTTGATAAATAAGATGCACGCTAGTCAAACCCACCACCCAAATAAACATGGGAAAATTGCTCTACCATAGACATTCTATGATAAATCTGGGCCAATATGCTTTTTCTCTGATTTCCTAATGTTTGGATTGTTCCTACTGAGAAAATCTTCTTGTTAGTATTTACTGTAATGTTTTGGACCTCTGCAAACCCCTATACTACCAAAAGAGGAGGGTACAATCAGTGAAGAGTAACATTCCTTTTGATAATAAGATGTAACTTTTCTTCAAGTAAAAACGAGAACCTTCCACTCAAAAACCAAATCTACTTATGTGATCTAAACCTTGTATAACAGAAGGACAAGAATAAATGGAATCGTAGTCTCTCTCATTTTAGTGCTGCACCCAAAGCTACCCTCTCCTCTGGAGTTCTGCACGCAACAGTCAATGTAGCTGCAATGCTGAAAACAGCCAATAGATGGAGCTACTAATGGCAACACTCCCTAGTGATCAGCTGTTTAACACTCTCTAGTGATTGGCAAAAAGATAAAGGCTTGTCTGTCTAGGATGGGCAACATGTTAAACAAGAGCAGTTAAAGCTTGCGCAGATGTTTCCATCTGCAGATATTACTTAAAAATAAAAGGATGAATCTCCAATCATTGCTGCTAAACATTAGCACATCAGCCACTGACTATTGCTGACTTGGTACTAATGCTTAGTGCCATTATTGGCACATGAAGGCTGCCTGTCCTTGGGGGTATAAGTATTCAAATGCTTAAACACAGTAGCCTCATCTTTTATGTCGGTATCCGCTACTCTGGTGATGAGCCTGTCAGTTCGTGTCAGGATGTAATGCAGATGTAGAAATACTTCTCTATTAGGTTAGTGGGACTTTTATATGAACCTGGCTATTGACAGATTTTGGAAAATGTTGTAGTTTCTTCTTTGTGTCCTTGTAGTAGTGTTAAATGCTCCAGTTGTCACATTCTACCAGCTAAGAAATCATTAAGAATCATAATAGATCTATGGCCACCTTAACTCACTGTTGCCAGGAACACATTTACTAGAGGAGAATGTTGAAAAGGTATGTGTTGCATTAAATAAAACAAAAAATCCATTTCTAAGCACTCCATATGTCATACTGAACTCTTAAATTAGTTGCAGCTGACTGGGTGAGGCGTGTGCTGTAAAATGCAAATATCTTAAATACAACCCTGACCCCAATGCTTTAACACAGTTGTTCTCTACCCCTCTAATTCCTTCTTTGCTTGTCCCCACATCTTTATACTGTACCCTCTTAGTCTTTTTATATTGACACTTACAATCCTGCATGTATTGATCGTGATTTAGCTATTGGACCTGTTTTACATTTTGATTTATATTTTCATTACTGCCTCTTATGGAAACATTCAACTTTGTGGGAATAGTCAGTCAGTTTTTGTTAAGAAGATGCCCTCTACTTATGAATGCTATTAAATTTAAGGCAAAAGAGGTGTATAGGGCCAGAGCATTAGTTAAGTAGCTACCCTCCACATGAAAAGTTTATGTAACTATTCACTGCTAAATGATCACATTTGTCTGTTTTTATTTAGAAACATGGAAAATTAACCAGCTGCACCGGATGCAAAGCTCAATGTAGGATTTTTGACATGACTCAGTGCATTGGATCAAATGGACACATGGAGCCATACTGTTCAACGACATGTATGAATGCTCACAAAGCAAAATATGCAAAGCCGCCGCCACCTCCTCCGCCTCCGCCAGTTGTCATACCCACTCAGAGTAAGTTTTAGACTCTGTTCACTGCTTGTTTTTTCCCATAAGGTTCCTTTGCTTATGAATGGTCAGAATAGTAGCGCATGCTGCATAATTTTATCCACACCGGGTGCTTATTCTTCATCTGTTGGGGGGGCGCAGGACGACACATCTCATGCATGGTTCTTAATATCATGGCTGCACAAATGCAATAACACCAGTGTTTTGAGCCTTGTATTATTGTGCACTATGTGAAGATACATCATAGATGTTATTATTATTTATTCTTTTTTGTAAATGGCAAATGTTTGTTTGGTTTTTTCAGTCTGGCAAATAATGCAAGATGCAGTCTAGTCAACTGTGAGGTAGTGATTTAGCCAACTGGATCAAGATCCAAGAAGGTGGTGTTGGCCTGTTCATTGAACAATATATATATTTTTTTTATAACTATAGAAAGATTTTTTTGTCTGCAAATGGTTTTCTATGGCTATGGAATTCGAGAACTGGAGTAAAGTAGTTGAGGTCTGGTATCTGGGTTTTTTTTCAAAAAAAAAAAAAAAATGCGGATTTTCTAAGTATCAAAGTACTTGTGAAGCAAAAAAATTTGTTTGTACTTGCCGTAAAATCTTTCTCGTAGCCTTCATTGGGGGACACAGGAGACCACGGGGTATATGCTGCTGACACTAGGCACAAAAAGTCTGCTCCTCACAGCAGGATATACCTGCCCACTGGCACAGAGGTACTCAGTTGTGTCACAAAGCAGTAGGAGAAGCCAAACAACAAAGGAGATATGTCCGAAGGACACCAGAAAGTAACAGGCAACAAACAACCTGAACAGGTAACCGTAAATGGGTGGGACCTGGGTCGCCCGATGAAGTCTACAAGAAAGAGATTCTATGGTGAGTACAAAAAAATTCTCCTCTCAGTTGCTTCATTGGGGGACACAGGAGACCATGGGATGTCCCAAAGCAGTCCCTGGGGTGGGAAAAACAACCACCAAAGAAGGGAAGATCAGTCCAGAGACTTAACTATATTCATTCGCACAAGAAAGTGGATGAGGCCCAGAGGAAACTGCAATCAAGGACCCAACCACCTAGAAGCACCCACAGAACAGGAGGGGAGAGCTAGGACCCGATGGGAAGGAACCGTGCAGAGACTTGGGACCAACAGCCAACCAAATACGAAAAAACTGTCGCCCTGATGGCCTGCCAGGCCAAACACTGTCCCAGCAGGAGAACGGAAAACACTGCCGAAGGTAAAAATATGACTCAAGACCACCGAGGGCTAAGAGAACCCCAACGCAGAGAGTCTTCCAAGCAAAACTAGCATTGCAAGTCAACAACAGGCCACTCTTGATACAGCCAGCTAGCCTGACCAGGGTTGCGGCTGGGGGAGCTTTTTGAGCTATGGAGAGAACTGCCACACGAGGGGGGATTAGGGGGACCAGTCCCCTGTCTGAAGGGGGCCGTCGGCAACCTGGAGGCCATAAGGGAACTTGGCCCAGCACATTCACAAGTAATGGTGGCTGCGGAGCTGGGCACGTGTGTGTGTGTGTGTGTGTATTTTAGAACAACACAAATAGAGAAACATAGTCGCACATCTCATCCACCATTGATCTACTTGCTTCTCAGCATAATTTAAAAAAAAAAACCGAACAGGTTGTTAGTACAAGCCCACTCGCCACGTCAAGGCCACCTAGAGCGGGTCCCCAACCTAACACTGGCGTAGCGCTGGGTGGTGACCACTGCCTCCAAAACGCCATGCCCACAGGGAATGACCCAGTGGCCAGGCGGCCCCACTGCTGCCCGACCAAGCCCCTGAAAAAAGCATCAAAGAAACAATGTCCGCCACAGAGAACCACACCAGTGTGAAACCTACCATGTGCTCCCTGCCAGAGGGCTTTGAGAATGATAGAAGGAAACCCTTATGCCTTCTCCTGCTAATTAAAAACACCTGGGTGGAGTGGAGTGCTGGCCATGGAAGAAGGGAGAGACTACAAATGTACAAAATATATAAATTACATTACAAATGTATAAAATATAGAACCCCTAGTAAGGTAGAGAGAGGGGGGAATGTAATTAGGGCCGCAACGATTAATCGTTGTCGACGAATCCCGTTATCGAATAATCGCCCGATTCGTTGTCTGGCGGCAGTGAATGAATGAAGCCAACATGTCCCGCATATAGGCTACGTTCATTAGTTTATTCACCGCCGCCCGACATGTCCCCGCCACTGCTCTGCTCCTTGTGCAATCAGTGCAGCGCCGGGACGTGCTGCTCATCTCCGTCGGGTACAGAGATGAGCAGCAGAAAATAGGCATGTCCCGGCGGGGCGCTAGGAGCAAGGCAGCGGCGGGGACATGTGGGGCGGCAGCAGGGCCCCCCCTTTAGACCGCAGGCCCCCACCCTTGTAGACAGCTCACTTACAGCTGTCCTCTGTCGGGGCTGCCATTCCGCCGCACAGTTCTAGCATCCGCATCATGTAGTCCTATGGAGGAGCATGTGACATACACGTCACTCCACCTCCTCCCCTGTGCCTGGCGTAACGTTACGGAGGAAGCAGAGTGACGTGTATGTCCCATGCTCCTCCATAGGACTACATGATGCGGACGCCAGAACCGTGCAGCGGAGCAGCAGCCCCGACAGGACAGCTGTAAGTGAGCTGTCTACAAGGGTGTGGGCCTGCTCTCTAAAGGGGGGCCCTGCTGTCTACAAGGAGGGGGGGGGGGCTGCTGTCTAAAGGGGTCTGTAAAGCAATGTTCTGCAGTCTGCACATACACGTGTATAGTAGTGCTATATTAAAAAAAAAAAAAAAAAGTAAAGAAAAAAAATGTAAATTTACTGCTCCCCAATAAAAATTAGCTCCCCCTTTTCCTATTGCTATACAAAAAAAGTAAAATAATTTTTTCTTTTACATATTTGATACTACCGCATGGCTAACTGTCTGAACTATTAAAATATTAGTGAATCATTTACATTTTTTTTTAATAGTTCAGACAGTTACCCATGCGGCAGTATCATATTTACGCTGGTTTCTGTACAGGATCATTAATGACAGCAACCGGTTAAACGTTAAAAATAAAAATAAATCCAAAATTGCTGCTGTTTGGTCACATCACATGCTAGAAACTTTTAATATGGTCATTGTACATAGTTTTCAAAGTAGAATCAGCTGAACCTCTTTTTTTCTCGCATTTTGACATTTTTTCCGATTAATCGATAAAATAATCAACAACTAATGGATTATTAAAATAAACGTTAGTTGCAGCCTTAAATGTTATACATACTCACCCGCGGGCTCCATCTTCTTATACTCACCCCGATGTCTTCAGGCCACGCTGCATCACACCAAGCTGCCATAGCAAGGTGGGGAGGGGCAAGTGGGGTACCCAGACCCAGGGTACTACCACCAGGTGCTGACCGCTGGCGGGAGGGGGTTGATGGCCCATACTCTTATGCACTGTGCCCCTTCATCGGGTGTGGACCGATCAGGCAGCACCATGCTCCTCCGGTCGCCCCACCTAGAAAAATTACAAAGGAAAAAACCCTAACTAACTTAGACATCCCATGCTACAAAATAAGAGACCAGGTCTGGAGTGCTCCAGACCAGTGTCTGCCTCCTACTAACACTAAGCTAAAACTGATAAGCTCTGTGCCAGTGGTCGGGTATATCCTGTTGGGAGGAGCAGACTTTATTTATTTTTTTGCCTAGTGTCAGCCTCCTGGTGGCAGCAGCATATACTTCATGGTCTCCTGTGTCCCCCCAATGAAGCGACCGAGAAATGTGTTTTTAGATCTGCGATTCTTAGCTCTGCAAGGGCTTTAGTAGAACTACTTCATCTGAATACATGCTTAAGAGAACTAGAGAGAGCTCAAATTAGCAGCTTTCTAGTCGCAGTGGCTGCCTTGTTCCTGGAGTTCTCTAGCCCTAATCCAGTAACAGTCCTGGAGATTGACCTCCTGTCATACTAGAAAGATTTAGGTTACTTAGTGTCTCTTATAAAAACTTGACATGTTAAAAGTTTGGATTTGTCGGGGTCTGGTTTTTCGGAACCCCAGTGATGGCTAAAATAAAGTGCTTGTTTGTCTCTCCCTGTCTTTCTGCTCGCTGCATAAAATGGACTCCATTGAAAGTCTATAAAGCCCATCTTATGTAGCAAGAGCGGGAAAGCAGAGCATAGCTGAGTATTTCTCCCAGACCCTGACTGATAAAAACTTCACATGTCTCCACTCAAGTGACACTTTCAAAATTAAGACCAAATTAAAATCTATTAAAAAGGGTTATTTGGCAAAAAGGTTTATTTTTATATTTTTCCTGTACTGCAGAACCTCCTTTGAAAAAAAAAAAAAAAAAAAAAAAACTTGCCTCTCACCTAGTTCTCTATAGTTTCCAGTTTTGCTGCTTTTGTGTCCATCGTGCTCTGCAGACTAGTGTTTTCATAAAAAAAAAAAATCAACACTTTTGCCAGATATCTCTCTCTAAGCTCACTATTATAGTATGAGGGTTAACTAGCTTATTTATGGGGTTCTGCCTGCTAGGATAAGTGTGTTACTCTCTCATTCTGAGTTTGGCCCTTTGAGCTTCCATGCAGTTCACATTGCTAATTTTGTTTTTCTTCCCATTTGCCCATATGCACTCAGCTAATCACTGGCTGATGGTAAGCTAAGCGCGGCAGTTTTATGTTTTGGGCCCGAACTTCCTTCTGGAGACAGCGCCCAATACATTACACTGCTGCTTAGTGTATCCTTCCCAGAGGCGGGACATCACCCCAGCCAGTGATTAGCTTAGCGGCAGTGTTAAGTGTTGGACCCTGGAAGCTGGAAAAACACCGCACCAGAGGATGGGATAACCTGTGGCACAGAGTTAAATGAGTGGGAGGTAAAGGAAGAAATATATATATTTTTTTTAACATTGTACCCTTTTCTTAATTTTTTTTTTTTTTGTTTTCCCCCTTTTTAGATGTGGGAATAATTTGTCATTTTTGTAAAAGAAACTCCTTACCTCAGTATCAAGCTACAATGCCTGATGGAAAGCTGTATAACTTCTGTAGCTCTGGATGTGTAGCTAAGTTCCAGGTTTGTCTATTTCTTTGCTAATGTATTGTAATTTATTATTTATTATTATTAATTTTTTTAATTTAATATATATATATATATATATATATATATATATATATATATATATTATAAAATAACCATATGGTTGTGGCTGAAAAGTAGAAGCCTCTTAGCATGTAATCATGCTGTGCAGGCGTTATTTACAGGCAGAGTGTGACTCTTTGCTTCTGATGACTACTTAGGGCCAATTTGCATGCACCTTGCAAGAATTAAACAATTTTCTGCCATTTTGTTTAACTAGAACTACAGTACAGGACATGTCAGAGAAGCTTGTAATTACACCTATAATGTGGGCGCAGTGGTTTATTATGCAAAAAGCTTTCCTTTTTATGTTGTATTTTATGATACACCGAAGTAACTAAAGGGCGTAGAAATATTTACTGCTCCCGTCCTGTTTATTGCAATATACACATTCACCAGCAGAGAGCACAGTTAGAGGTGAAATTGTATTTATTAGATTCATTTATTAGTGCAGTCATTGGCGGTCTTTGCAACAGTGATGTTTGAACTTTTTAATTATTCTGAAAGTTCATTTTAGGTCATTTGGCATAATGTGTAGATTTGGTCAGTATTTTGTTTGAGTTTTATGCTAAAATCAGGAGCATGTTTAAGAAAGTGAGTACGGGGGAAAAAAGTGTCTGATAGATGCAGTTAGGAATGAATGTAGCGGTGAGTGCACATGGCATATCCTGTGTCTAAATTGCAAATACATCATAATAAAAATATATTTATATTTTTTTTAGACTCTCAGCATGCAGACTTCTACTAATGGCCAACATGTCAGCAGTGACATTCAGTTGAAATGCAATTACTGTAAAAACTTGTTTTCTTGTAAACCAGTTACACTGGAATGGGAGGTAAGTTATCTTTACCTTTTTTATAGTGGGGTTAATTGTCGTAGCTGGACCTTGTATTTTAGTGACGGTATATAAAGCTCTGTTTATTTAAAGTTTAAATAAAGTTCAATTTATTTTTGATTGGTTTGTTTAATTTTGTGACTGTAAATAATAATTTTAAAAAATCCTATGTACCTCTAAGGCTGCATTTACATTAGGTTTATGCACTAGGGCTGCCGGGTCCACCTGGCGCCGAAACCTATTCACTTTAATGAGCCGACTGGAGTCAGTGACTCCAGTCGTCAAATTTTTGCCCCATATCCAGCTTTGTGACCGGACATAAAACCGTGGTCTGGATATGGGGCAAAAATTAGGCAACCGGAGTCACTATCTAACTCCATTCGGCTCATTAAAGCGAACAGGTTTCGGCGCCGGTCCGGGACCTCCAGGTTTTGAAATTCCCCAGCTGGACCCGGCAGCCGTGGTGCCTAAACATAATGTGAATGCAGCCTAAATGTTTTAAGGGGTTATCTAATCCATCTATAAGCCAGAGCAGAAAGCTTAGAGGCCTTTATAAATTTAGAATTAACAAAGCTTGTTTATCAAAAAATTTTAAAATTTGTATTCAGGGGGTTGTTTAGATTGTCTTTTCTGCATCATTTTTTAATGCTTTTATAATATTGGAAGATAAGCAGCGTGTCTAAGGGTTTTTTGGCTTTATGATTTTACATTATTCTATTTGTAAGTCAGGCCTTTTCTACTTTTCCTTGCAGAAAAAAGTGAACCAGTTCTGCAGCACTATTTGCTGTGAGGACTATAAAAAGCTGCACTGCATTGTTACCTTCTGTGAATACTGTCAAGAAGAGAAAACCTTGCATGACACCATGAAATTCTCTGGTGTCAAGAAGCCATTCTGCAGTGAAGGTTTGTTTTATTAAAATTAAGGTGATTTTGGGTTTAGATAAATTCTCCCTTCTCCTCCTCCACCTCCTTATCTCTTCTCTACCCTTGTTGCCCTCTTCCAGATTGCAGACAGCTATGTTTTAATACAACTTCCAGTAAGCTGTAAGATATTGGAATGGAAAGCCATTGATGTATATGTTAAGAAGTGCCTTCTTTGCAGGTTGTAAGCTGCTATACAAACAGGACTTTGCAAAGCGGCTGGGATTGAAATGTGTTACCTGCAACTACTGCTTTCAGATGTGCAGAAGAGGAGCCACTAAAGAGTTTGATGGGAAAACTAGGGATTTCTGCAGTGAGGATTGCAGTAGAAAGTTTTCGGATTGGTATTACAAGGTAACTTGAGCTTAGGGTGTACATTAGCTTTAAAGCAGCTTTAATTCCAATGTGCGAAGTTTGAGTTTTTATAAAATATATTTAAAAAAATTACACTTATGGGAAGGTCTTTGTATTGGAGGGGAACTCGGGTAAAAATCATGGGGGGAAAAGTTTTCAGGATTTCTTCTTGGTTTCAGATCGCAGCCTTTCTTGGGTATAAATTATATTAATAACCTAGCCTTAGATTAGGTCCTCAGTGTTTTAATCAGTATAGGGTCTGATTTCCATGACCATGTTAATTTTGTCAACTAATCATCTGTCAGTTTTTATTTATTTTCAGTCACTGAAAAAAGTGACAAAAATGAAGTTATGATGGTAAAACTATAACTTAAATCTATTGACATTTTAGTCACCTCACTGAAACTAGATTAAAATATTAGGTAGAGAACATGTGGGAAGATATGCCATCAAAACGTGTTATATTTATAATTCTTGAACCTTAATACTGTAAGTAATGACAGGTTGTTAGCTTATTACTTCAGGAATAGATCCTTCAGTTTTTTTGAAGCATTTCTCTGAAATTTGCATTAACTAAGTCTTAAAGTCCTACTGTAGATTGAGTCAACTAAAACATTTCATGATTGAAACCATAATTTACTGTAAAAATTACAATTTCATCATGGCCCCTGCCAATCAGCAGAATGGATGGGCCACGGCAATCCATTGAGTGCTGTGGCCTTCTTTTTTTTTCAGGCCTGTAGCATGTAATCAATGCAGCAGTGCGCATTCTGTAAAGCCATTTAAAGTAAAGCTCTGTAATCCTGCCCTGGTTACTGTATGCTAGAACATGCAGATCACTATGCAGCTACCTGGTGCAAGTTAGAGGTGCACTGCAGTACGATCTTGTTGTTTTTAAGGTTGATTATTATCTTCCGTCATTTTAAAGCACTGTACTTCGTTAAAAATTAACTTTCTTTCTGTTCTTGGTGAAGATTTTTTTTAATTCCTCCCTCCTTTCAATACCCAGCTAATGAAGCTAGCAGTTTGTAGTTAAATGTTTGGTCTGTTTCAGGCAGCAAGATGTGACTGCTGTAGAACTCAAGGGACACTTAAGGAAAAAGTACATTGGCGAGGCATTGTAAAGAACTTCTGTGACCAGCATTGCTTACTGCGTTTTTACAGCCAGCAAAATGAGCCCAATATGACCACACAGAAAGGCCCAGAGAACATGTATCTTGGTATGTTACGGCATATTGCTACTGTTTGTCATGTGGTTATATCTTGTAGTTAGATTGCATCAGATGCAGTAATGAATGTACATAAACTCCATTTTCTCGGCTCCATTGGGGGACACAGACCGTGGGTATATGCTGCTGTCACTAGGAGGCTTGACAGTAGGCAACAAGAAAAGTCATCCCCTCCCAGCAGGATATACCCGCCCATAGGCACCTGAGCTAATCAGTTTTAGCTTAGTGTCAGTAGGAGGCAAATACAGGTCTGGAGCTCCAGACCTGGTTGCTTATTTATTATTTTTGAGATTAGGGATGTATAGTTAGAATTTCTCTTCCTTTTATTTCTTTTTTTCAGGAGGGGACTCATGACCTCTGGTTCCCCATTTGTGAAGAAGGGGCAAAGACATTATGCACGAGTTATGCACGCAATCCCTTCTCGCCACCGGTCAATGCCTGGGGTTGTACCTCTGGGTCCGGGTCCCCCTACCTTCTCTGCTTGTCTCTTTTTCAATGTGGCATGATGCAGGTGTTTGATAGCTGACTAAAGACTTCATTAGGACAAAGGTTTCTCAGGATTGTCAACCTCTGTAGACCACCCATTTGGAGACCACTCTTTTTTTTTTTTTTTTTTCCTTTATTCATTCTGTGGATAGCCACTGCTAGGCCATTCTGAATGTTGGGGAAATATTAGTGGTGCAGGACTGTTTTATAGGTTCCCCCCCCCCGCCTGGCTGGGTGCGCATGCGCCAGCATTTCGGCCGCATCTTTATGCAATGCGACCAGAGCGTTGGAGTTCCTTTATTCTGTCTCCAGCGCTGTTTGCGTGTGGCCGAGGGTTCTCCTTCTCGCGGCCTTACTATCCTTAGTTTATCTGCATTCAGGTTTTTCTTTTTTTTCTTCTTTTTTTATTATGACCGTGGTACTTCGCTTCATGGAGCTTAGGCCTATGGCATTTGTTCGTGTGTATAGAGAGCCTGCTCCTCTGCCTATCAGCCCGGTGCGCGCGCGCTGCAGAGGTCATTTTTAGCCAATTGGAGCCTGACTGGTGCTGGTCTGGGCACCTCTTTACCATAGGACTAGCCCTCCTGTCTCTCTCTCTCTTTCTGTGTGTCTCTTTCTCAGTGTGTCTCTTTCTCAGTGTGTCTCTTTCTCAGTGTCTCTCTTTTTCTGTGTGTGTCTCTCTTTTTCTGTGTGTGTCTCTCTTTTTCTGTGTGTGTCTCTTTTTTTCTGTGTGTCTCTCTTTTTCTGTGTGTGTCTCTCTTTTTCTGTGTGTGTCTCTCTTTTTCTGTGTGTGTCTCTCTTTTTCTGTGTGTGTCTCTCTTTTTCTGTGTGTGTCTCTCTTTTTCTGTGTGTCTCTCTTTCTCTGTGTGTCTCTTTCTCTGTGTGTGTCTCTCTTTGTGTGTGTCTCTCTCTGTGTGTGTCTCTCTTTCTCTGTGTGTGTGTCTGTCTTTCTCTGTGTGTGTGTGTGTCTGTCTTTCTCTGTGTGTGTGTGTGTCTGTCTTTCTCTGTGTGTGTGTGTGTCTGTCTTTCTCTGTGTGTGTGTGTGTCTGTCTTTCTCTGTGTGTGTGTCTTTCTCTCTCTCTCTCTCTCTCTCTCTCTCTCTCTCTCTCTCTCTCTCTCTCTCTCTCTCTCTCTCTCTCTCTCTCTCTCTCTCTCTCTCTCTCTCTCTCATTACAATGCCTTGTGGTTCTGCTGAACCCATTTGTCCTGATTGCACCACTGCAAGCAGGACGTTCCACTAGAACCTGTGGGCTCTGTTCTCCCTCCGGAGGGGATGTCTTCCCTCTTCCAGTCTATTTCCAACTTGGCGCAGGTCTCCTGTTCCGTGGTGACTGTATTGAAGAAGTCTTCCTTACACCAGCCCTCCAGGAAGGCTCGCTCTCCTTATTTTAGGCGCTCTCACAAGCGCCCTAGGGGATTTTCCTCTGGCTCCTCTCCAGAGTCCAGAAGCAGGAATCTGTGCTCTCCTCATAGGGTATCGCCCCTCTTCCCCGGCATCCCGTATCCGCCCCTTTTCTAAGGGACACTCCTGGTCGCCGTTCTAGGTCTCCAGATCTGCGTCCAAGGCTTCCTCCACCCGCTCCCACTCTCCTGGGGCACTGGACAATGAGGCTTCAGGTTCTGCCTCTGTCTCGGGACCGAACCATCACATTGGACATGGTAGACAACTTTGTCTCGGCCATAAGGGACACCTTTCAGCTAGAGGACCCAGGAACTTCGGGCACAGCTCCAGAAGTTTCCTTTCACCGCTTCTGTCCCTCGCCTAAGGTTTTCAGCTCTCATACTGAATTTGACACCTTACTGCAAGCATCCTGACAAGCGCTTTCAAGGGACTAAGAAGGTTCAGGCACAATTTCCTTTTTCCCAGGACCTCGTTGCAAGGTGGATATCTCCACCAGCTGTGGATCCTCCTGTTTTCCGTCTGTCAAAATCGACTACTCTCCCCTTGGCAGTTGCAGCTTCCTTTAAGGATCCGCCGGACAACAGGATTGAAAACGTGGCAAAATTCACCTTTGAAGCAGCAGGTTTATCTTTACATCCTGCCTTCGCTTCTGCTTGGGTGTCAAAAGCCCTTTCTGCCTGGGCTTCTCAACTCTGCCAGGGCATTCTACCTGGGGCCCCCTGTGGTGGATTTGGTGGATCTGGCACTTCAACTCTCCAATGCTGGAGTCTACTTGTGCTCTGCTTCTATGCAGTCGGCCCAATGTCCTGCTTTTGCCACAGGTAATCTGGTGGCACTTCGTCGTCCCATGTGGCTCAAGGCCTGGGACGCTGATGCCGCTTCCAAGAAATCTTCCCTTTACTGGGTCTCGACTGTTTGGAAAACGCCTGGATGAGATTATCTCAGATGCGACTGGAGGTAAGAGTTCTTAATTACCACAGAATAAGTCTTGCAGTACCGACTCCCGACGGAAGTCTACCTCCTTTCGGTCTTTTCGGTCCTATGGCTCCAGTAGGGTGACCAGACAGACACCCTCACAGGACAAGAAGGCTCTTTCTTTCCAGGCCCATGCCTCCTGGAAATGGAAATCTGATAACAGTTTGTGCTGTTTCGGAGCCAGATCAGGCACCCGTAAACCTCGCTCTGCCTGAAGGGACGCCCCCACCCAAAGACTCTTCTTGGGTAGGAGGGAGTTTGTCACTCTTCTGGGACATTTGGTCTGCCCACGCCACGTGCAGGCTCCGAGATGTCGTATCAAACTGTTATTGGATCGAGTGTGCTTCTTTTCCGAGGGATTGCTCCAACCAGGGCCCAGAATCAAGAGTCTGTCTCACTCTTCAGACCTTGTCCCGTTTTGGCTGGGTAGTCAATCAGGACAAGTCCAACTTGACTCCCACCCAGTCTCTAATCTTCCTGGGACTCCAGTTCGACAAGAAGTCTGCCCGGATTTGGCTTCTGCCGGACCAACGTCTTGCTCTATTATCAGGAGTTCGAATTCTTCGGTGCCCTGTTCCAGTCTCTATTCGGTTCTGCTGCTCAGCAGCAATGGCAGAGTTCTCAAAGAGTCTTCTCTGGGCGGAGCTCAGAGTTCCCTCCATCTCAGCTATTCACACACCAGGAGTGAAAAATTGGGAGGCAGAGTTTCTGTCACTCCTCGGCAGACCCTGGTGAGTGGTCTCTTCATCCAGAGGCCTTGGCAGAAATCTGCAACCTCCGGGGCACTCCGGACGTGGACCTATTTGCATCCCGCCACAACCTGAAAGTCTCTCGCTTTGTGGCAAAGTCCCGGTATCCCTTGGCCCTAGACGTGGACACCCTGGTGATTCACTGGTTGCACTTTGCCCTCCCCTATATCTTCCCTCCTCTTCCTCTCCTTCCCAGGGTCCTGCGGAAGCTGAAAGCGGAGGGCATCTCCGCCATTCTCCTGGCCCAGGCGGGCGTGGTATGCCGACGTGGTTCGTCGTGTGGCGGTTAAGATCGCAGTTCTGAGAGCCAGACGATTCTCCCCCCAAGTGGTTCAAACTATGATCAAGGCGCGTAAGCCCTCTTCTGCGAAGATTTACCACTGTACTTGGCGGTCTTATTTTTGTTGGTGTGAATCTCACTCCTTTTTCTCCAGTTATGTTTTCTCTCCCAAGACTTTTCATTTTTATAGTCGGGGCTGGAACTACGTTTGGCTCTGTTCTAGGGATCGACCGATATCGATTTTTTTTCTTTTTTAGGACCAATACTGATAATGTGACCTTTCAGGCCGATAACGTATACAGATATTCCGGTATAAGCTATTGGCTATTTCCCCACCCGGCCCCGCAGAAGCCGCTTCAGATCAATTATTTAAAGCGGGCACTTTAAATCAATAAACTGCTGCGGCTTTTGCGGGGCCAGAGACCACCGCCGCCGCCACCCGCTTCTCTCCCCCTGCCTGTCCTGGGGTCCTCCTGACTCCAACTGCCGCTGCCCCATTGCCTCCCCCATCCGCGGTTTTATAGTTACCTGTTCCCGGGGTCCATGCTACTTCTGGCTCCGGCGGCATCCTGAGCTGTCACTGTGCGCACTGACGGTGATGTCGCGTTGAGGACTTCATTCATTGCGCTGCGCATGACGCCGCAGGACATCGCAGAAGCCAGAAGTACCCCGGGAACAGGTAATTATAACACCGGGGATGGGGCAGTGGCGGCGGTCTCTGGCGGGGGAGAGGGGTGGCGTTGGCATTATCGGCATATCGGCAAGTTAATCGCCGATACCGATAATGTCCAAAATCGTGAATATCTGCCGATAATATCGGCCAAACCGATAATCGGTCGATCCCTACTCTGTCCCCTTAAGAGACAAGTTTCGGCTCTTTCAATGTCTCCTGGCGTCCGATCGTCATATCAGGACTTTTCTACAAGGTGTGGCTCATGCTCCTACGCCTTACAGATCATCTACTCCCCCTTGGGATCTGAATCTGGTTCTTGTTGCCCTTTAGAGTACTCTCAGGGAGGCTCCTCTTCTCCTTTCCATAAAAGTGGCTTTCCTTATTGTGGTCACTTCTATTAGGAGGATTTCGGAGCTGGCTGCCCTAGCCACCAGGACAAGGTTGTTGTTTGCCCGGCCCCGTCCTCCTTACCTAACCTCCTTACCTTTCTGCCTTTCACCTAAATCCGTCTTTGTGTCCTGTTCAGTCTCATCCCAAGGAACGTTTGCTCCATAGGCTTGATGTGGTATGAGCTGTTCGGATTTACCTTATCAGTCCCTTCTTCCTTTCGCCTGAGTGATTCCTTTTTTGTGCCTCTGGAGGGTCGTCGTAAGGGACTTCCTGCTTCAAAAGACACTATTCCGCGGTGGATCCGTTCTGCCATTTCAGAAGCTTACCGCTGCAAGGGGAAGAATCCACCCTTCAGGCTCTAAGCTCATTTCACTCGTTCTGTCGGAGCCCCCTGGTCTCTCAGCAACAGAGCTTCAGCCTTGCAAATTTGTAAAGTGGCCACTTGGTTGTCTTTACACACTTTTACAAAATTCTACCAGTTACGTACCTTTTGCATCTGCTGTTAGTCTGGGTCGCAAGGTGTTGTACCTAAGTTGGGAATCTTTTACCCACCCCGGGGACTGCTTTTGGTACGTCCCGCGGTCTGTGTCCCCCAATGGAGCCGATCGAGAAAAGTAGATTTTTATTATCATAAAATCTTTCTCGGAGGATCCATTGAGGGACACAGCACCCACCCACTTATTATGGTGTTCCTGGTTCGGTTTCCTGTCCGAGGGTGGTGTTCAGTTAATTTTAAATTCTGTCGTTTCCTCGGACAGATAATGTTTTTTCTTGCCTGTCGGTCCTCTCCTACTGCTCTGGGACTAAAACAGATTAGCTCAGGTGCCTGTGGGCGGGTATATCCTGCTGGCAGGGGCCAACTTTTCTTGTTGCCTAGTGTCAAGCCTCCTAGTGGACAGCGGCATATACCCACAGTCTGTCTCCCCCAATGGATCCTCAGATTGATTTTATGATAAGCATAAAAGATCAACTTTTTTTCTGTATTTTGTTGTTTTATAATAAAATTAATGCATACCTAGCATGGCTAAATCACAACAACACCAATAGTTTAAAGGACAACTGTAGTGCAAGACTTTTATATATTGCTGTGCCTGGGCTGCAAAAATAAACATGCCTTCCTATGTGCCTTCGTCGGTCCGGTAGCGGCCTCGCGGTCCAACGGTGCGAACCTCATTCAAGTTCCTGGGGAAGTCACAGAGCAGTCGGCGTATCACCAGCCGCAGCGATGTCCCGCCCCGGCTGGTGGTAGGCTGAGCGCACTGTCATGTAAGGAGCTCTGGCCGGCTTCTTACATGACAGTGCGCTCAGCCTATCACCGGCCGGGGCGGGACATCGCTGCAGCCGGTGATACGCAGGCGGCTCTGTGACTTCTCCGTCCCCAGGAAGCTGAATGAGTTTCGCACAGCTGGACCATGAGGCCGGTACCGGACCGACGGGGGCACGTAGGAAGGCATGTCAAAGTTTATTTTGTTCGTTTTTGCAGCCCGGGCACAGCAGTATATAAGTCTTGCACTACAGTTGTCCTTTAAATAATTTAAGACCAATCCATTACTGTAAACTGATGCCATAATCTGATCATCTCCTGTAAAATTGGTCGGTTCTAATTTATTTTTTTTGTCAAGTATAGAAACATGTTTGAACTTGACAACACATTATTAGGGGGTCGTCAATGTAATAAGTATTTTAAAGTGTTTTTATTTATAAATCTCCAGTGTGATTTCCTGGGCTGTTTTATCATTGTTGTGTACTTCTTTACAGATCAAGGTATTCAAGCTTCACGGCCAAGAGCTACGGTAATTTCAACTTTTTCAATTGTTTGTGAAAGTTGTATGTGGCACCTTCTCTTTAACCATTTAGGTGTATATTCAAAGAAAACAAACATATTTTTCTGTTTCAGGGTCCAAATTCTTCCTGTTCTCCTGCAGCACCTAAGGATATGAAGAATAAGGCTGTGCTGTGTAAACCATTGTCAATGACAAAGGCCACCTACTGTAAACCTCATATGCAGACCAAGTCTTGCCAGACAGGTATTTAAAAATGTAATTTGTGAAATAATACCAAACTTTTTTGTTATGCACCAGTAAATGTCTCACTATATGTTGTAAATTTGCACTCATTAAGGTATGTTTAAATGGGCAAAACCCATGCGCCTGTAGGACAGAATTCTGTCCACTTGGGTTTTGCATATGTGAACATACCCTTATGGAGTCAGCTAGTGTCAGCCATCTGCTTGGCTTTACTGTGTGTACAGACACAGCCTCACAAGGAGTCCCAACTGTTTGTATAATAGATCTGTAGTCACCCTGTTCTGCTATTTAGTTCTTCAATGAGAAACAATATTCTAACCTTGAAGTAGTGAGTATATCTTGTGTGTGCCTTTCATTAAAGGGGGTACTCCGTTGAAAAACAATTGGGGAACACAGTGACCGTGTTTATATCTCGGAGGGGAGGGGGAGGAGAGGCCTTTACAACTGCTGTCCAGCCAGGCTCCGCTCTTCCTGCTCGGTGATCCTGAAGGTATCCATAGTACATTGCCGTTCCCGCAGGGTGTGCCAGACGGCCCTTCCATTCTGCACTATTGTGCGCCAGGTAAATTATTTTAGGCTGCACTGCGAGCGCACGGGCAGTCTTAGTTTTCCTGTGGGCGGGCGCACTAACCCTCCCCTTCTTTCTGCACTATAGTTCAACACAGCAATGCTGTCGGCCACGCTGCGAGCTCACGGCTGGCAGCTTTAGTTCAGTCTTCGGCTGCCTCCTGAGCGGGACAGCTGGCACAGCAGGGGGGGGGGGGGGGGTGGGTTTGATTAATTTGGGCCACTGCTGTGGCCTGCTTGCCAGCATTTAGCTACACCCACTCCCAGTCTCGCGGTCGTACTCCCCTCCCCCTTCTTCTCAGCTGGCCTGTAACAGGTTAGCGCATGCACCAGGGGGTCGCTGGCCTCCTATCAATGTGGTGCGCGCGCTTTAGGGGGTCATTTTCCAGGCACCTACCCCCCTCTCCTACAATGTGCTTCCTGGAGGACCATGCTGGCTTCTGTGGCACCTCCCCCCTCCTTATAGGGGGGTCAGCCCCACTCTTCTCTCTCTCTCTCTCTCTCTCTCTC
Organism: Hyla sarda; assembly: GCF_029499605.1. Taxonomy (NCBI): domain Eukaryota; kingdom Metazoa; phylum Chordata; class Amphibia; order Anura; family Hylidae; genus Hyla; species Hyla sarda. The sequence continues at coordinate 46,764,489 of NC_079190.1, forward strand.
TCTCTCTCTCTCTCTCTCTCTCTCTTCTCTCTCTCTCTCTCTCTCTCTCTCTCTCTCTCTCTCTCTCTCTCTCTCTCTCTCTCTCTCTCTCTCTCTCTCTCTCTCTCTCTCTCTCTCTCTCTCTCTCTCTCTCTCTCTCTCTCTCTCTCTCTCTCTCTCTCTCTCTCTCTCTCTCTCTCTCTCTTTCTCTCTCTCTCTCTCTCTTTCTCTTTCTCTTTCTCTTTCTCTTTCTCTTTCTCTCTCTCTTTCTCTTTTCTCTCTCTCTTTCTCTTTCTCTCTCTCTTTCTCTCTCTCTTTCTCTCTCTCTTTCTCTCTCTCTCTTCTTCTCTCTCTCTTCTCTCTCTCTCTTTCTTCTGGCCTGGACAGAGTGCCTGCTCCTCACAGCTGCTGCCTGCCTCTCCATCTGCGGGACACAGGTGCCTCCACCCAGGATGTTCCCCTGCTTCCCCTCCGGAATGGGTCTCCTGCCTTTCTCTGTCGATTTTCGACCTGGTGCGGGTCTCCCGATCTGTGGTTACTACCTTGGAACGGTCTTCCTTGTGCCCGCCCTCCAGGAAGGCTCGCTCATTTTCACCTTATCCTCCCTTCACGCACTCAAGGTCCGGTCTTCTGGCTCTTCCCCGGAGTCCCGAGTTTAGGATGACATCGTGGACAGCTTGGTGTCAGCCATCAGGGTCACTTTTCGCCTAGAGAACTCCGGAGCTTTAGACCCAGCTTCAGAAGTTTTCTTCCGCCACTCTCCCCACGTATTCAGTTCTCATGCTGAATTTGACTCCTTACTGGACGGGGCATGGAAACACCCAAACTCTTCCAAGGGGCTAAGAAGATTCAGGCGCAGTTTCCATTTTCCCAAGACTTGATTGCAAAATTTATGACGCCACCTGCTGTGGATCCTCCGGTTTCCCGGTTGTCGAAATCTACCCTTCCATTGGCGAATGCAGCCTCCATTAAGGATCCAGAGGACAGGAAGATTGAGAATCTGGACAATTTTGACTTGGAGTTGGCGGGTTCATTCTTGCTTCCCACCTTCGCTCCTTCTTGGGTTTCCAAAGCTTTATCTGTTTAAGCTTTCCAGCTTCACCAGGGCATTTTGTCTGGTGATCTTGCACTTCGACTGTCCAATGCTGGAGACTACCTGTGCTCTGCTTCCCTGGAGTCCGCCCATTGTATGGCCTTTGCTACAGGTAACCTGGTGGCAATTCGTCGCTCCATGTGGCTGAAAGTTTTTCACTGAGCTACCTTTCTCCAGTACCAGACTCTTCGGAAAAGAGGGGGTAAGAGCTCCCTTCTGCCACAGAACAGACCCTGCCGTACCAATTCCCACCAGAAGTAATCCTTTCAGCCCTTTCCGTCCTTTGCTTCGTGTCGTTTAGTCAAGCCAGTGCCCTCACAGGTTTGGAAGGCTCCTTCTTTCAAGGCGTGTCCTTCCTGGAACTCGGATCGCTGTTCCAGCCAAGCCAAGTCACGTGCCCGTAAGCCAGGAATTTTTTTCGGGTGGGAGTTAATTTGTCCCTTTTACGGGACTTTTGGTTTGCTCAGGTACAGGATTCTTGGGTCCAAGACGTCGTTTCCGATGGCTATCGGATCGAGTTTGCTTCTTTTCCCAAGGATCGCTTTTTTTCGATCTAGCCCTCCTTCCTTGGCAGCGGCCTTTTGGGTTGCACTACAGACCCTTCTCGCTCAGGTAGTGGACGTCCCGGTTCCTCCAGAGGAGTGTTATTCGGGGTTCTACTCAAATATTTTCTTAGTCCCCAAATAGGGCTGGGCGGTATACCGGTTCATACTGAATACCGAAATTTTTGTGCTGCACGATATGAATTTTAACCCATACTGCAATAGCGGTTGGGCCCCTCCCCCTCGGGAATGAATGAATGAGTCCAGCGCTGCGCTGTCCCCATCGGGGTAAATACTGATATGTCACCAGCATGCGCTTCCCTCTTCATCCTCATGTTTGTTGCGGCCGCCGGCGCTGACACTATACCAGTGGTCTTCAACCTGCCGACCTCCAGATGTTTCAAAACTACAACTCTCAGCATGCCCGGACAGCCGTTGGCTGTCCGGGCATGCTGGGAGTTAGTTTTGCAACATCTGGAGGTCGGCAGGTTGAAGACTACTGCTTTATATTGTGTGATATCCCTATGCCCAGGCTGCAAAAAACAAAAGAAACTTTCTCGCCTCCCGTTGGTCCGGTACCGGCCTCATCTGCTTCCTAGTGAATGGAACGTCGGACAGCCGTCAGCCTATCACCGGCCGCTGATAGGCTGAGCCCACTGTCATGCAAGAAGCCGCCCAGAGCTTCTTACATGACAGTGGGCTCAGCCTATCAGCGGCCGAGGCGGATCATCACTGCGGCCGGTGATAGGCTGACGGCTGTCCGACGTTCCCGTCCCTAGTGTAAGGCTGATGTCGGAACATGCGTGAGTTTGTTTTGTCTACCTTGTGTCTGCGCCGGCAACAAACGGCACGAGGAGGGCAGCGGGTGACGTGAGAGTATTTACCTTGATGGGGGCAGCGCTGAGCTGATTAATTTTTGGTGGGGGGGGGGTGGCAGAATAGCGCAACGCTGGGCTGATAATTAATTTGGGGGGGAGGAAATACCGTTATATACCGTGGAACCGCTGAAAGTTGCAAAAATACCGTGATACGCAGATTTGGTCATACCGCCCAGCCCTATCCCCAAGAAGGGGGGCTCTGTCCACCCCTATTATGGATCTGAAGCGTCTTAACCGCCACTTAGTCCTGCGACCTTTCTAGGGATCCACCGATATCGTTTTTTTAGGGGCGATACTGATAATTGGTGGAGGTTAGGGCCGATAGCCGATAGCATATACCGATATTCCGGTATAAGTTACCGGCTATTTATCCCCCACGACACCGCTGCAATGCATTGATTTAAAGCAGGCGCTGCAGTGGCTTTTGCGGTGCCATAAGCCGCCGCCACCCGCTTCTCTCCCCCTGCCTGTTTGGGGGTCCTGAGTCCTATCACCGCTCCCGCCACACCGCACCGCCAAGGTAATTGCCGATACCGATAATGCCCAAAATCGTGATTATCGGCCGATAATATCGGCCAAACCGATAATCGGTCGATCCCTAGACCTTTCCGCTTTTCTGTGGTGGCATCCATGGATCAGGGAGAGAGTATCTTTCCTCCGTGGATAACCGGGACGCGTATCTTCACATCCCAGTTTTTCCATCTCATCAGCAGTATCTCCGCTTCACCATTTTCAGGGCCATTTTCAGTTTGTGGCTCATCCCTTCGGCCTGCCCAAGGGTCTTCACCAAGGTCCAGGCGGCAGTGATTGCCATCCTTCAAACCTGGGGTGTGTCTGTGATCCCTTACCTGGATGACCTCCTGGTCAAGGCTCCATCCAGGGACCAGAATCAAGAGTCTCCCTCTCACACTTTAGACCTGTTTTGGCTGGGTCGTCAACCAGGAAAAGTCCAACCTGTCTCCCACCCAGTCTCTTCTTGGGACTTCAATTCGACACGGTGGCAAGCACCGCTCTTTGTCAGCAGGCGTCCGTCTTCTCTGTCCTGGCTCAGATGGTGGCGGCCATGAAAGCTGTCCCCTTCGCCCAGTTTCATTGTCGTCCTCTTCAGCTGGCACCTCTGTCCCTGCTTTCCCTCGATTGCAAGATTCTACTGCCCCCCCCCCAAAGAATTCACCTGTCTCTCCTGTGGTGGCTTCAGTCTCCCCTTTGGCGGGGATGGTCCTTCCTGCCTCCTCATTGGCAGGTCATCACGACTGATGCCAGTCTCAGCGGTTGGGAGGGGGGTAGTCTTTCAGGATCGGATGGTCCAGGGCCGTTGGTCCTCCATTGGGAGCGGTTTCTCCAAGACTTTCCTGGACAATGCCACAGCTGGGGCGTATGTAAATTGCCAGGGCAGCACTTGCAGCCCTGCGGCGATGGCCGAGGTCTCCAGGATTCTGCTCTGGGCGAAACAGAGTTCCATTCATCTCAGCAATCCACATCCCAGGGGTGGACAACTGGGAGGTGTTTGTGGAAATCTGCAATCACTGGGGGACTCCGGACGTGGACCTCTTTGTGTCGCGCCACAACTGGAAGGTTTTTCTCTTTGTCACAAAGTCCCGCGATCCTCTGGCTCTTGCAGTGGATCCCCTGGTCACACTTCGATATCTTTCTCTTCTTCCCAAGATTGTGAGGAAGCTCAAAGTGGAGGGCGTCTCCGCCATTCTCGTGGCACCGGGCTGGCCCAGACGCGTGTGGTACGCAGACGTTGTTCGCCTTGTAGCTGACATACCACTGCGTATCTCAGTTCGTCCCGACCACAGAACCCAATTTACTGTTTCTGCATTTGATGGCTTAGCGGTTGAAAGTGCTGTTCGAAGGGCCAGGGGGCTTTCTCTCCAGGTTATCCGCACAATGATCGGCGCTCGTAAACCTTCCTCTGCGAAGATTTATCACCGTACTTGACAGGCATATTTCCAATGGTTTGAGTCTCGATCTTTCTCACCAGTCGTTTTCTCCATTCCGCGCCTTCTGTCCTTTTTACAGTCTGGCCTGGAGCAACACTTGGCCCTCACTTCTCTTAAAGGTCAGGTGTCTGCTCTCTCTCATCTTTTAGCACCTCCTGGCATCCGATCCTCACATCTGCTCTATTCTGCAGGGCGTAGCTCATGCAGCTCCGCCGTGGGATGTGAACCTGGTACTCGGTGCTTTACAAGGTGCTCCATTTGAACCTCTCTCCGGGACGTTCCTCTTCGCGTCCTTTCCTGGAAGGTGGCCTTCCTCATCATGGTCACTTCCATCCGGAGGGTTTCTGAGTTGGCAGCTCTATCCTGCCGTTCCCCCTACCTGGTCCTGCACCAGCACAGGGTCGTTTTCTGGCCAACCCTCATCTTTTTACCTAAGGTGGTCTCCTTTCACCAGAATGGGGATATCGGTCTCCCATTCTTTTACCCAGCTCCGTCCCATCCCAAGGAGTGCTTGCTTCATTGTCTTGACATTGTCTTGACCTCCGTAAGGGACTTCCAGCTCCGAAGGCGACCATTTCACGGTGGACCCGTTCTATCTGAAGAATACCGCTGCAAAGCTTTCCGGGTCACAGCTCTCTCTACTCGTTCCGTTGGGGCCTCCTGGGCTCTCCGCAATAGGGCTTTGACCTTGCAAGTCTGTAAGGCGGCCACTTGGTCGTCCTTGCACACTTTTACCAAAGTTTTTCAGGTGCACACTTTTGCGTCTGCTGAGGCCAGTTGGGTCGCAATGTGTTGCAGGCGGCTGTGGCCCAGCCTTCTGTCTGAATGGCTTCGGGTTCTCTCCCACCCCGGGGACTGCTTTGGTACATCCCACGGTCTCCGTGTCCCCCGATGGAGCTGACCGATAAAAGTAGATTTTTTTTTTTTTTTTTATGCGTACCATTAAAATCTTTCTTGAGAATTCATTGGGGGACACAGCACCCACCCATTTCTTCTGGTGTCTGTTTTTTTTTTTTTTTTTTTTTTTGTCTGGTCTCCCTCGGAAAGTTGCTTTTTTTTTTTTTTTCCTCTGATGGTCCTCTCCTACTGCGTTGGGACTAAACTGATTTGCTCAGTCAGTAGGCGGGGTATATCCTGCCAGTAGGGGCTGACTTTTTGTATTGCCTAGTGTCAGCAAGATATACTCGCGGTCTCTGTGTCACCATTGGATCCTCTGAGAGATTTTACGATAAGCATAAAAAATCTACGGTGTTTAAAATCAACTGGTTCCAGAACGTTAAACAGAACTGTAAATTACTTCTATTTAAGAACCTTCATCCTCCAGTACTTATCTGCTGTATACTAAAGAGGAAGTTATTTTCCTTTTTACCGACACCTCCGTTTGTCTCAGGAACTGTCATGAGCAGGAGCAAATCCCCATAGCAAACCTATCCTGCTCTTGACAGTTCCTGACATGTATAGAGGTGTCGGCAGAGAGGATTGTGGACAGACAAAAGAAATTTAAAAAGAAAATTTCCTCTGTAGTATACCACAGCTGATAAGTACTGGAAGAATTAAGATTTTTAAATAGAAGTAATTTACAAATCTGTTTAACTTTCTGGCACCAGTTGATATAAAAAAAAACTATTGTTTTTCACCGGAGTACCAATTTAATGGCCTTTCCTCAGGAGTAGAGCAGGAAGCATATAGCTCTGTACATTGGATGTTACTGCTGCTCACACTTTATTTGAAGTAATCGGGAGCAGAGTTTTAGTAACCCAGCATGGCCTCTCCATAACATATGGAGCTGCCTGTTCTAGCCACATTCACAGTGTATATAAGCATCTTGGCAAACAGCTGATGAGTAGAGTGCCACGTCTCAGACCAACACTGGTTAAATATTGATGGCCTATCTTGAGGATGCAACATCAATGAAATAGTCCTGGGAAATCTCTCCTAAAAACATTCCAGCTTTTGAGAGGGTTTTGACTTGTGCTGGGTAATATACATATGTATTTTTTTTTATTTTATTCTTAGAGTTAGAGGAAGATTCTAATACAAAGTATGTTCCAGTGCCTATTCCTGTCCCTGTATATATCCCGGTGCCTATGAATCTCTACAGTCAAAAAGTACCAGCTCCAGCTCCATTACCTGTTCCAGTAAGTAAAAGGATTCAAATTAATCTTTTTTGCTTCACAAATGTCAATCATTCTAAGATATAAGGAATTCATGCGGGAAAGGCCTGCCTGCTGTACATATCGAATATTCTTGTCGAATTATAAAAAAATTTAAATGTGGTTAAATGGCCACTATCGCAAACTTTATTTTTTATTTTTTTCAATTCAATAGATCGCTATAAAAGAAATATTTCTAAATACATGCAATTATTTTTTTCATTAATTTAACTTAGAAATTGCTTGTATAAAAGTGGCCACTAGGGGTCCTCACAAAAGAGGCCCACGCTGATTTCTGGCTGTTGCTATATGATAACCGACGGTGGCAACACTCCTGACCCGTCGGCATACAGGAAGTGAGGGCGGTCTTTAGAAGGATCTGTGCGTGCTTCTGGTGTGAGGTGGATATTTGCTCCCTGTGCAGACTTGCGTCCACTCCTCCTCTCAGCTTTCCAAAGCTAAAGCTGGGAGGAAGGCAGAGCAGGTGAAGAGAGGAGGTACACTCCCCCTCATCTCTCCTCCCCCTGCTCTGCCTTTGGAGGATGCAGGTCTGCATGGGAGAAAGAACACAGAGTAGGGAAGAGAGGACGTGCACGTCTCCCTCATCTCCTCCCTGTGCTCTGCCTGTGTTCACTGAACTGAATGTAACGGGAGGATGACAAACTGCACGGGCTGGGGGATGTATTAAACTGCACGGGCTGAGGGATGTATAAACTCACTATCCCAGTCAGTCACTGCACGACTGGCTGGGATTTGTAGTCCCATTATGCAATATGTAAGATGAGCAGATGATCATATAGATATTATCCTCTGCTCCTCTTTAATATCGCATAAGATATTGTGTGTAGGGAACTATAAATCCCAGCCAGCCGTGCAATATGTAAGAGTATCAGAGGATAAGGAGATCCAGAGAGGAAAGGGTTACAGAGCAGCCTGCTGTGATTTGCTGACTGCCAGGCTTGCTTCCAAGACTCAGTGACACACAGCGAGGGAGGAAGGTTAGTCATGTAGAGTAAGGGACATGCATCCTGCCTTTGAGAAGATGAGACTCTAACTGCAACTGATGTAAGCATTTCTTATTAGAAATATAGGGGCTAAACACACACAACTTACTCAGTACCTCACCGTGATCATGTACATCTGATAAAGGATATAAGTAAATGGTTATATACCAAAGGGTATCCTAATGATAAAGGATATCGCCAATGATAAAGGGAATGTATAAATATATTATACTATTCCTCCTTCCTTCCTTCCTTTTCCAAGTGTTAACAACTTACTATTGTTTCCCTTTGTAGATGTACGGTTTAAGTAATTCCCAACACAGGGTTAATAATACAAAGGTTTATTCACTAACACACTATATAACTTTAGCTAACATATATACATATCCGTATAATATCAATGTATCTCAGTGTATACAACAATGGCAACTTCAACACATTAACATTATACTAGTCACATTACAATTTAACCCAATACAATATCTTACCCACCCACCTAATTACACACCAATACACTCACACAGGCGCTCAATCCACAACAGCTTTCTGTCCCTAAGGCTATAGGAGTTAGTGATAGTAATGAGAGGGTCAGTGAGAGAAGAGGTTTGTGAGTCTTGGGGTAGGAAGGATAGGGTTAGACTGTGGAGGGGAGGTTACTAAGAGAGGGAAGTTGGGGCAAAGTTATAGGTTGCAGGGAGGAAAGAGGATGAGATTACTAAGAGAGGGAAGTTGGGGCAAAGGTAGAGGAGGAAAGAGGGTGCCCAGGATTATACTTAGCAGATTATCGGAGTGTTGGGAGATGAGGCAGGACAGCAGTCTATATTTCTTGGGCCTGGATCCTCAGTGCCTCATGGAGTTGTTCCCGTGTTGGTGGCTGCCTCTCAGGATCACTCCTTCCCTCCCATTCAGCTTGGTATATATATCTAGCGTTATACAATATCCTAAGACCCTCCTATCTGGCCAAATATCCCCAGGCACCAACACAGGTTTGGTGGGCACATACCAGAGAATGTTTGTAGACAATGCCACCTGTGCTTTGGCCTCTCTATGACCTGGCCAGATATCCCAAGGCTACCATGATACGTGTATGGAACAGGTTAGGTGGGCCCATATTTTGGAATGTTATACAACATCCCAAAATATGCCCCTGGTCTAATGGCCATTATATTGTGTTTTATGACATGCCCCAAGTCATGTCCTGTTTGTACAACATTTCTATCCTACAAAGGTCTAATATAGGGCATAGTTGATGTGAGATAGATTGATATAAATATGATGATATGACACTTCCCTTCACAATCCCCCTGTTGTCGGGAACTCGACAATGCAATTTGGGAAGTGTCATATTGGGATGTATTTACCTCGTCAACCCTGTATGTTGTTGGTAATGGTCCAGGATGGAATGAAGTATAATTTTACATTCAGGTACTTAGACACCACCCATTTCCACAGGTGCACTTTTACTGCCAGTCACCATAACCCACCATCTCTTTCCACAGAACACACAGTCTTTGCATTGATTTTCCTTCTTCTTTCTTTGGTCTAGATTGAAGTCCTTTTAATATGAGTCCTAACTTTGCCCGGACATTTTCTGTGTCTGTCAACCGCCTATCCTGATGTTGTCTCCATCCAAGTTTATCTGGTCAGACTCAGGAATGGCCTCATTTATTCAACAGCAGAGTCTTTGAGTCAATCTGGGCAGCTTTAACCTTGGCTTGTTACCCAGTCAACATGACAGTCCATAGTGCTGACACATGCGGCACCACCTTGGTCCTCAGGTGTCATTAGCGCAGAGTGGCATCTTTACGACTTGTTGCAGGCATGACTCTTTTTTAAAGCTTCTCCTTGTCACTTTGATTGAAGTAGGGATTATCATCAGTTTGGTAGTCTCCGTGGACAGATAAGCAGGTCTTTACCAAGGCAGATCAGAGCTCCTAAGTAGTGGGGAAAGTCTCAGTACCTAAGGCCTAATTTTGGGGAGGAATACCACCTTCCATTCCCCTGTTGCTGACACTCAATCCATCCCTTATGAACCATACCATTCTGAGGGTTGAAGTGGCAATTACCTTGAATAGTGTGGGTACCTTACCTGTCCCTATGGGTCCAAACACACCTACAATATACTCGGACATAATGGGGACTACCCACACACACACACCCATAATTCTTTAAAGATTTAAAGAATATTTAAAAACAATACACCCAACCCAAATCAAATGATGGTTATTGACTCTGGTACACATAGAGACTCGTGCCAAATAGCACATCTAGTCTACACATCCAAAAACACGTGGGTCACAAACCCTTGTGTAATTGGGCTGTAAATGTATGCACTCCCAAGCAGGTGGTCACCCATTTACACCTAGAGTCTATATGTACTCTTTAAAGTAAGCACGCAACATAGATAAAAACAACATAATTAACATTTACAATAGTTTCATAGATATCTTCAAGTATGTAATATTTTGGGGCAGCAGGACCGTATCAGTATGTATTATGTCCTTGACCCCTGTCTTCGCAAAAGTTCATGATGCTGTGTCTGACCGTGCTGTAATTGGTCAGCCAGCCTCTTTGTTCTTCTGTAAATTAAGAAGAGTCCTATATACATGAGGGCAACCAGGATTAGGAGAATGATGATTGGATGAATAAACAAGTTAAAGAAAGATGTGGCTTTTGGGCTGTATCCAAAAAGGCTCTCCCACCAGGACACAGAAGAGTCTCTTTCTAAAGCATGCACAACCCCTGTAATCTTGGTTGTGTCATGTTCTAACTGGATAGTGGCTTGACTCTCCGTCTCTCTCAGCTTCTGCACAATCTTCTCTTCGCTGCTAAAATCTAAAAGAAGACGCTTTAATTCTGTGCCGAAGCCGAGAGGAATCTTCTGAAGCCTCACTGGGGTGTCAGGGCGGATGTCGAGTCTCTTCTCTGGAGTGATTGGAGTTCTCCCTTTTTGATCAGCTACATCAATTCCTAGAACGGGATTAAGGGTACAATATGCTCCTGGGAGGAGTTCTCCTCTTTCGGTGCAGTTAGTGGCATAAACAGCATAAGATGCATTCCCTGTTTGGTACCAACACCAATATCCCTGACCCAGATATTTAAGGTTGGAAGAAGGGATTAAGTTTGCCTTCATCTCACAAGACCCCTCAGAATTCCAACATTGGTGTCTAAGCACCCGGTCATACCTATCTTGACAGAGGATAGCATCCTCTCTCTTCCAACATCCTTCTGTATCAAACAGATAAGGATGGCCGCCCTCATAAGTTAGAATATCTGAGGAGAGTTGTGGATGAAGTACAGTTTGGTTGCTCACTACCACCCCCAGATTGATAGTATTAAACCCCATCCTGATACTACCAGAGGTGGGCACCAGGGATGATGCGGTACAAGTAAAATTATAACAACCGTGCCACTGAGTTACCCACCATTTAGTATGGTTTACAGCAAAAGAGGGGATGAGTGTGCTCACTTTTCGAAGGAGGTTAAATGGATAGTGGCCGTGGTACAAAGAAGATACAATATGTTTCAGGTTGCCTGAGAGTTCACTTTGGACCTGCGTACATGCCAGGCCGAGCTGAGCTTTGTCTTGCTCCTCTAGAAGACCCACAACTAACCTTCTAAACTTCTCTCGTAGAGCAGAAGACAGAGAGGTTGTAGCATCTATGTGCGAATGTTGTAAACCCTCCAAAATGTGGTTTACATCAAGCTGGGTCTTAAATCCTTCACTGGCATGTCCCGCCAGATCCCCAAGTTTGCTCCGCAGGACTTCCAAGTCTATTGTGTTTAAGGCCCCTATTCCCATAGCTCCTCCTCCTAGACCCATAGCAATCAAATCTCTTTTCCCCCGGTATGTCCTGTATCTGCGTACTTGCCCTGCCTCTACCCAACCTTTTAACATGTCAATTTGATTTCTAAGAAACTCCTCACAACGGTGATCCCACTGATCCACCCTAAAATCATTTACAGAAATCCTCCAGGTATACAATGTAAACTTGGCTTCTGTAAGTATCGTCCATGGTGACGATAACTGAGGAGTTATAGGATCTGCCAATCTATGGGTAGGGGCATTGCAAGGGTATGTATGTAATTCTACCGGTTGGAGATCCTCTGTGTCTGAAGGGACTCTGACTACCGTTACACATATCTGCCCCTTTCCTTTAAACCGATACCACTGATCATTGTCACCTGCCTGTAGAGCCACATCACGAACAGGTGTGGTTCCAGAGAGGTAGACCCACTGAGTGAAAGTCCAGCACCCTTCATCTGCCGCCTCACAATATGGCCATTCAAACATCCCATCTATGTTGATATTGAGGTTAATATCTTTACCGTGTGGATCCCTCCAATCTGAGGATACATATATGTTCCGGTATTCCTCAGTCATAGGGGTGCCATCCATCCATACATCGATTATAGGAGAATCTACACCATTACATACGATGTCCCACCTCCAAGGGTTGGCATCTGAAATTACCATTTGTGTATCAGGCCCCCAATGGGCATAGGTGATGAAATAATATCCTGTCACCTCTGGTACACAATTATCTCTCATAATGGTTATCATAAAAGATCGTATGGATGGTGATCCCTTCACCTGAGTATACCTGGGGCTTTTTGCATCGGTCCTGACTTTTAGGACCTTTGCACGATACAGGCCTTTGAGCTGTAAGGAGCCACCTTTATCGTTCCAAAGCACCTGTCCGGTCTTACTACAATTTAACTTCAACATCAACACACTGGTTTGCAGAAAGTCAGTGGGGACATGGCCTTGTGGATAACTTGATTCCCTAGTTATCAACATCTGAGAGTCTCTCAACATACAATATGCTTTCAGAGTACCCATGACCGGCACTGGTCTATCAAAATATGTCCTTTCCCTTAGATCCTCCCGTCTTTCCGAATGTGAAAAGACAACCTTTAGGATATACCAACCATTGTACTCTGCCCCCGTGGCATCCTCTGGACTCAGGATACCTTCCCTGGTGCATAGTACCTCAGTTGTATTCCTGACCGCATCCCCATAGGGGTGCAAATATGGGCTCTTAGAGACCCACCTAGTGGATCTAATGGGAGTTGGATCGGAGTCTATGTAGTACTTGTACTCTCTTAAGCACAGGTCATGCAAATCATATTGTAATGCTGAGGTGTTCTCTGCAGGGGAGTAATGCTGGACTACACCATCAGCAAACCCATCTCTCTGGAAACCATATACATACCAATGTCCTGGTGTAAATACAAAATTAGTGTATGGCTCTAATATTTTACCCTCTAGACATTGCACCATTAGTAAGGGGCTAGATATTGATGTATCAGTGTTCTTACCTCTGTCATCGTGTCTCTCACTTTGGGTGGTTTGGTCTGCTTGGGTCCTGATCACTAATACCATAATTAGGAAAACCTTTAATGTCTGTTTCCATCTGGATCCTCTCATCTGGTAAGGGATAAGTTATTTAACATGCCTATCCTTACCACCTGAGTCTATATGTGTATATGTAAAATTGAAATGCTGGAACCACCTCGACTCATCACCTACTCCCCCCCTTCCCCAACTTATATTGTGTGGTATTAAGTTGGGGAGGCTTGGGTGGCTTTTGCCTGGTCGATGTGGATCCAAAAGGTTGCCTGCCTTCTATGTGATTTTCTTTTTCGCAGTCATCGGTCTTTGCACTTTTAGCATTGTGTCGCCCATTGCCTCCAGGACCTGATATGGTCCCTCCCAGTTTGCATCCCAGGGTCCAGCCTTACGGAACACCTTGACCATAACCATATCACCTACAGAGGGCATGGGAGTCTCCCCCTGTAGATACGGTTTGTGCATTCTTATTGCTGCATGTGGCAGTAACTCCTTCAGGTTCTGTTGAACCTGTTGGAGAAACACATCTCTGGCAATGGCGTTTTTCATCGGTTCCGATATTTGTGGCTCATTAGGAAAGCAGAGCGGCATCTTGCGCCCTGTCATGAGCTCGAAGGGTGTTACACCGGTGGTGGATGATTCCGAGGCTCTGATTCCCATAAGCACAGCTGGGAGAGAGGCTACCCAAGAGGAACCCCTTTCCATCAATGCCTTGGATAGTCGCATTTTGATGGTACGGTTCATCCGTTCCACTATGCCTGCAGACTGGGGATGGTAAGGTACATGAAACCTCTGCTTTATGTCCAAAAGTCCACAAAGAGATTTCATTACCTTGCCTGTGAAATGGGTCCCCCGGTCAGATTCAATCACTCTGGGCATCCCCCATCGTGACAGAACCTGCTCCCAAAGGACTCGGGCAGTAGTGGTGGCTGTGTCATTCGTGGTTGGGATCACTTCTACCCATTTGGAGAAGACATCCACAACCACTAGTGCATAGCGGCACTTACGACTGCCAGCTGGCAGTGGTCCTATGAAATCAATTTGTATTGACGACCACGGTCCATCAGCTGGAGGAACACGTTGCAACACTGGCTTAAGGGCTGGAGCTCTTGGATTTATCTGGGCACACACCAGGCATTGTTGGGTGACTTCCTCCACCGTTTTGGACATTCCTGACCAGTATAATTTGTCCTTTAGAAGGGACAGAAGCTTATCCCGGCCAAGGTGTCCCAACAATTGGTGGTTAAGTCTTGTCAGCTCTGCTTGCAGATGCTGTGGGACCACAGGCAGAGGGAGTTGATGGGTGCCAGTGTCATAACACAAGATTCCCTGACAGATCCTCCAGGGATCCTGTGGGTTGGTAAAATGTGCTGCCAGAAGAGGATCCTTTGACTGTTCCTCTTCAAATGACACTGGGCCCTCCTTGAGACCTTTCTTTCTCACAGCAACCTGGTATGAAGGATTGTCCTGGGCATCTGGTTCCCTCAGGACTCCTTGCACTGCAGCCAGTTTGGCCAATTCATCAGCCTGATTGTTACCCAGGACCAAGGGTCCATCCCCTCTCTGGTGTGCTGGGATTTTAATGAGTGCAGCCTCTCCAGGATGTGCCATTCCCCATTCCCACAATTCTTTCAGGACAGTCACATGAGCCAAGGGTTTGTTCTGGCTGTCGACAAACCCTCGTCTTTTCCATGTGTCCAGGTGCAGGGTGAGGGATCGAACTGCATATGAGCTGTCACTATATATAGTACGATTCCCTTGGAACTGAAGGAGGAGGGCTTCTTTGATAGCCTCCAGCTCAGCCCGCTGCGCTGACAAGTGGCCTGGCAACCTGACAAGGCTCTGGTTACCTGTGGTCTCATCCAGCACAGCAAACCCTGTCACATAGGTGCCATCCAAACAAAAGCGAGAGCCATCAACAAAGATGATTCTGTCATCCGGATGTGATGTTGTCCTGAACAGTTGGGGAGCAGTGACGTGCATTGGTTGTCCACAGTCATGTTCAGTCCCTGTCATATTCAACAACTGGGACAAAACATACCTTGCCTTTTGTGTCACGGTCAGATTCCTTCCACTCAAGTCCATGATCCACTTCCCGAATCTCTGTTGTGAGACTCCAGGGAGGGTATCACGAAGCAAGAGGGCTAAAGGTGAATGTGGAGTCTGAACAGTGAGGGGCTTGAAGCCTACAATATGCTCAGTTGCTTTAACTGCATAATGCACGGCTGCAAGTTGCTTGGCACACTCATCAAACCCTCTTTCAACTGGTGAAAGAAGCCTGGAGAAGTATCCCAGTGGTCTATACTCTGATCCTATTTGTTGAAGCAGGACCGCCGAGATAGACTCTGCACCAGCATGGGCCTGAATTGCCATTTCTCCTTCAGGGTGAGGGGTTGCTAAGACTGGGGCCGAGGAGAGGTCTCTTTTCAGAGTTGAAAATGCCTCTTCCTGTGGTTCTGACCAGTCTTTCAAGGAAGGTTCTTCCCCTCTGAGAAGTTCATAAAGGGGCTTCGCTTTTGCAGCAAAATCCTCTATGAACTCTCTCATAAAGTTGGCTACTCCCAGGAACTTGCGCAGGTCCTGAAGAGTGCCTGGTCTGGGTAGTTTCACCATGGCTTCCACGCGGGCAGCCATGATGCCTTTGGCTTCATGGGAAATTTGGACGCCAAGGAAGGTTACTTCTGACCTAGCCAAGTTTGCCTTGTGAGGGTTCAGTTTGAGCCCTGCTTGGACCAGGAGTCCCAGCAGTTCCCTCAACAGAGCCAAGTGCTCTTCCATGGTCTCTGTGTGAAGGAGCAAATCATCTACATATTGCAGCAGACATTCTGGCCGTGAAAACACACTTAGTACGGCCGCCAATGCCTGGTGAAAATATGTAGGGCTGCTGTGAAACCCCTGAGGGAGTACACAAAACATGTACTGTTTGTCCCCCACTGTGAAAGCAAACTTGTACCTACAGCTCTCTGTCAGTTCAATGGAAAAGAACCCGTTGGCAACATCAATGGTCGAGAATACGCGACTTTTGCCGCTTATTCTTGCCATTATGTCGGGAGTCTGTGCAACTACTGGGGCAGACATGGGGGTGTATTTGTTAAGGACTCTTAGGTCTACAGTCAACCTGAAAGAATTAGTGTCCTTCTTTTTCACCGGCCAGAGGGCATTGTTGCATTTAGAATTGCCCTCTATGACCATGCCCCTTTCTTTCAAATCCTGGACTGTGTCCAGTATTGACTCCATTGCCTCTGGTGAAAAACGGTATTGTCGTTGAGGCGGTGGGTCTGGCCCTTGGATGTCCACCTGAACACCTACAATTTTCCCACAGTCATTTTTACTTTGGGCCCACAAACCTGGATGCTCATACACAATGGGTTCAAGGTCTATGTTATGTGAGACCTCTGGCCATTTGTGTTCCAGCATGTTGGCAGAATTTTCAATTGCAGGCAGGGGTGGTCCCAGACACTGGCGTTGTATGACACACACCTTTGCTTGTCTGGGGCCCCTCCACACAATGCAGTTTGCCAAATCAATGATCCATCCGTTCTGTGTCATTATATCGGTACCAATGATGTTATCAGAACCTGGGTAATACCACATTGGGATCTTCAGTGTCATATGTCTGGCAATCTGGATGACAACTTCCTCTATTCTGTGGGCTCTCACCCCCCCTTGTTGGTGATCAAATCCGATCACCACACACTGAGGGCTGTTGGGGTGTAGATCATGTTTCACATTAGTAATGGAAATTTCCGCACCAGTGTCAAGCATGATCTTAGTGTCCTGATTTTTTATTCTGGCTTCAATGTGGGGTCTCCCTGAAGAATCCAATATGATGTCACATATTGGAGCCAGATGTCTAGGGATCCCTGACCGTCAGTCAAGGTGCACCAAACTCCCAGTAGGTACTTTTGTGGTACATACTGCCACTTGAGAATGTTCAGCTGGAACATTCTCCATAGCTTCTAACCTTAACGAGTTTTCAGCTGGTTTGCTTGGGACATTTACAAGTGCAACATGTCTAGTTTGCCATTGTAAATTCTCCAAATTTTTTTCTGTCTGTACCCCATGTTGTTTGACATAATTGGGTTTCACTTTGAAACCGTTATTATTGCCAGTTTTATCGTGGGCAATTGTTTTGAAGGAACTTTGTGGACAGTTCCTTTTCATGTGCCCATATTGCAGACACAGGAAACAACGAATGTGTCCTGACTGCTTGTTTTCCAATGGTGGAGCTGTGGGGTAGACAGGTCTGTATGGCTTAGCATGGTGTCTACGTGCTTCCTGAGATCTAAAAGGGACATTCCCACGCTCCCTAATTTTTACAGACTTTCTATTTTGCAGCAGATCTCGTCTGTACTGGTCAATAATCATAGCTGCATCCGTGAGTGAAGATTCTTTCGCTGCACTTAACCGGATCGCAGTTTCCAGGTAAGGGAATCTTTCCACAAACATACGCACCATGCCTTGTGGAACTCCTCTACCTTGATCTTTTGTTACCTTCCTGTACATTGCTTCAAACCTTCCACACAGAGACAAGGGCTCATCATGTATGGTGGGTTTGAATTTAGTCAGGATATCCGGGGTAACATCCCAATGGCCAGTTGCTAATTTCATAAGTATTGAAAGGCGTTCTTCCTCATTATGAAATTTGCCATTTTTGGGGTCCATTTTCCCTGTTGCCTCATACCTCTGGATAAGGTGTGTAGGCAACCATAATTTAAACAACTCCATGCGATTTTGAGGGGCCACTGAAAACTTGTTGCAATGCCCCTCAAAAATATCGCATGAGGTAAATGGATCTACATTGGGATCATAACTAGGGATCTCTTTGCAGATCTTTAACAGGAAATTTATCCTTTCCATACCGTTGTGGTTAGGATAAAATTCCGGCACCCTTCTTGTTTGCCTTGGTAGGCTGGAAGCTGAGTTTACAGTTTCCCATCCGCTACCAAATAGCACACTTGTTCCCTCCCTATTACAGGGACTGTTATCCATATTCTCCATAGGTGTTGGAGGATATGATAACCCACGCTCCACCTGTCGCCTATCATCCAGACTTGGAGATTGAGGTAGTCGACCCCCATCAGGCACTGGAGCCATTTCTCCTGTCTCCCCCTCTGCCAACTCCGTAACACAGACGTGTTTCCTTGGCAAGGGCAACTTGCTATGTGCACTAGGCCGAGACAGATTAGTGATGATCTGCTGCAGGTTAGCAATCATCTGCGACTTTGCAGCCAGATCTTCCTTAAGTGTTGCTATCATTGTATCAGTAGATGTCATTCTATTTTTATACTGATTGATCTCAGTGTACAATTGAAGAAGCTCTTTGTCCATGTCAGAGCAATACCTCTCCTGGTCAGAGAGTTTTGGTTCCAACATACAAATTTCCTTGCCTCTTTCAATTGTACACTGGGCTTCTTCTTCTAACTGGTATTCCAGTGTACACACTTGTTTAACCTTATCTAAGCAGCTATGGCAGTGATAATTATGTATATCAGCTACCGTGTCTGCCTTCCTGTTAGCAGCAATTGTTTCACTGTGTTCAGGCTTCCAAATGGTGTCCTCAAAGCAATACACTAGCTTTGCCAACATCTTAAGCCGTTTAGAAGTTTTGTTCAGAACACATCTTTTGCTAATATGCATTTTATCATATTTATATGCTTGATCTAATAAAGCGGACCATAACATTTCTGCTGATTTGTATGCGGTGGGGGGTATAGGGTCAAAACTACTATGTTGTGCTAAATTTTTTAGTGTGGAAAAGTCCATACTCACGTTTTCCTTTGCCATCTTGGTTAGTGTTGTCCTTCTCGTCCCTTTCGTGCTGCTTGAAAAAGGTCCTTTTCTTCCGGAACGCCTTTTCCCGACCAGCTGGACGTCACCTTAGGAACACTACCGTCTATGGTTGAAAGTATGCGTATGGAATTCTTTTACTTAGTGAATCGTTCGCCGTTTTACCCGCAAAGGAAAAAAAAATTGTTAACACCTTAGAAAAAAAATTAAACAAATAGGTTCGCTGTTCCTAAATATATTCCTGTGTCCTGTTTTAAATAAAACTATGCTATCTGTCCAAACTTCAAGGTCTAGACGCACAGTATAACATAACACTTCCCCGTGTATGTATGTTACCTGTCCACGCCTCTCCGCCTATCTTCGTTCACAATATAACACAATCCTACTAAAACAACAACACAAAGAAATAAATAAAAAACAGTCGGGCCGGGCTCGCCAATGATAAAGGATATAGGGAAATGATATAAAATGGTTATATACCAAAGGGTATCCTAATGATAAAGGATATCGCCAATGATAAAGGGAATGTATAAATATATTATACTATTCCTCCTTCCTTCCTTCCTTTTCCAAGTGTTAACAACTTACTATTGTTTCCCTTTGTAGATGTACGGTTTAAGTAATTCCCAACACAGGGTTAATAATACAAAGGTTTATTCACTAACACACTATATAACTTTAGCTAACATATATACATATCCGTATAATATCAATGTATCTCAGTGTATACAACAATGGCAACTTCAACACATTAACATTATACTAGTCACATTACAATTTAACCCAATACAATATCTTACCCACCCACCTAATTACACACCAATACACTCACACAGGCGCTCAATCCACAACAGCTTTCTGTCCCTAAGGCTATAGGAGTTAGTGATAGTAATGAGAGGGTCAGTGAGAGAAGAGGTTTGTGAGTCTTGGGGTAGGAAGGATAGGGTTAGACTGTGGAGGGGAGGTTACTAAGAGAGGGAAGTTGGGGCAAAGTTATAGGTTGCAGGGAGGAAAGAGGATGAGATTACTAAGAGAGGGAAGTTGGGGCAAAGGTAGAGGAGGAAAGAGGGTGCCCAGGATTATACTTAGCAGATTATCGGAGTGTTGGGAGATGAGGCAGGACAGCAGTCTATATTTCTTGGGCCTGGATCCTCAGTGCCTCATGGAGTTGTTCCCGTGTTGGTGGCTGCCTCTCAGGATCACTCCTTCCCTCCCATTCAGCTTGGTATATATATCTAGCGTTATACAATATCCTAAGACCCTCCTATCTGGCCAAATATCCCCAGGCACCAACACAGGTTTGGTGGGCACATACCAGAGAATGTTTGTAGACAATGCCACCTGTGCTTTGGCCTCTCTATGACCTGGCCAGATATCCCAAGGCTACCATGATACGTGTATGGAACAGGTTAGGTGGGCCCATATTTTGGAATGTTATACAACATCCCAAAATATGCCCCTGGTCTAATGGCCATTATATTGTGTTTTATGACATGCCCCAAGTCATGTCCTGTTTGTACAACATTTCTATCCTACAAAGGTCTAATATAGGGCATAGTTGATGTGAGATAGATTGATATAAATATGATGATATGACACTTCCCTTCACAACATCTAACACATAAGTTTATTATTATTTGGGGGAGATGAGAGTACGCTTTAAGGATTATTCTAATCTGCATTCTAACAGGATTCCTTATTATCGACACTGTTTTAATGTCTAATTTGGGAGGAGATTGCAGCTTTGACACTATTGATGCATAACGAGAGAATTAAAATTTAGCTTTGTGATATAAATTATGACATTTTTAGAGGACTTCAAGCCTCCCACAATTTACGATTCTATGGCATTAGCATGGTCTTCTACACATGTTCAATAACTTGATCAGAGTATGGCTTAACTCTTTAATAACAGCAATATAATACTTGTTTCTAATATTTCTCACAGGTCCCAGTTCCTGTTCTGGTACCAGCTGATTTGGACAAAATAAAAGAACTAGGTGAACAGCTTTGTTCTGAAGATGTAGAATTAAAGGTAGAAGATGAAGACAATTTAATGGTACAGGAAGATGACTTAAAAGAGGAAGATGACTTAAAAGAGGAAGATGACTTAAAAGAGGAAGATGACTTAAAAGAGGAAGATGACTTAAAAGAGGAAGATGACTTAAAGGAGGAAGATGACTTAAAGGAGGAAGATGACGTAAAGGAGGAAGATGACGTAAAGGAGGAAGATGACGTAAAGGAGGAAGATGACGTAAAGGAGGAAGATGACGTAAAGGAGGAAGATGACGTAAAGGAGGAAGATGACTTAGAGGAGGAGGGCGCCATAGAGGAGGAGGAGGGCGCCATAGAGGAGGAGGAGGGCGCCATAGAGGAGGAGGAGGGCGCCATAGAGGAGGAGGAGGGCGCCATAGGGGAGGAGGGCGCCATAGGGGAGGAGGGCGCCATAGGGGAGGAGGGCGCCATAGGGGAGGAGGGCGCCTTAGGGGAGGAGGGCGCCCTAGAGGAGGAGGGCGAACTAGAGGAGGAAGACTTTAAAGTGATAGAAATAGATGATTCCATTTCACTAATAGAAGATATTCAGGGGGACAACAAGGTACAGGATGAACATCAACTGGACTGTAAAGCACTAAAGGAAGAAGACTGGCGCAACATGATTAAAGATGAAATAAAACTGAAGAAAGAATCATTGAAAGAAGAAACAAATTTGAAGAAGGAAGATTTGAAAGAGGAAACTTGCAAAGAGGAGTTTCTGCTGAATGATAGTCCATTGCACTATGTTGAAACTGATGAGCTGGATATAACAGTTGTTGACGATAAAGAAACGTTTGACGCAGGTGTGGAGTTATCGCTCAGCAATTTTATGTTTTTGGAGACTATTTTATATAGTAAATTCTGAAATTATTTTTTTTCTTTAGATGATAGCTCAAATATGGATGCCTCTACAAACTGCACTGCAGAGAGTCTGCTGGGCCTGCAACATTTGCCATATGAACCAGAACTGGATCTTGAAATTGACTTCCCAAGGGGTAAGGTGAAACCTAGGCTTTATGTATAGAATATTTTAGGAAGTATATTCTTTCATTTCCTAATGACATGAAACTTTATTTCACGGAATCTTGCATCTTTGTCTGTGTTGCTGCTTGGGAGTCTATGCTTTGTGTCTTTCTTTTACATGTAATAAGTACATGTAAAAGAAAAAATCGAGACGTTGGCAGAACTTGATAAAAAAAAAAACACTTTTTCTCTATCGGCTCCATTGGGGGACACAGACCGTGGGTGTATGCTGCTGTCTCTAGGAGGTGTGACACTATGGTAATTTAAAAAAAAAAAAAAAAAAAATTGTCTGCTCCTCCCAGCAGAATATACCCGCCTTCAGACCTTGAGCTAATCAGTTTAAGCTTAGTGTCTGATGGAGGTGGACATGGTCAGGTCTTCTGACTGTTTTCCTAGTTTGGGGACGTGTTAGTTTTTGTATTCCTTTTTCTTTTCTGTTTTCAGGTGGGGACTCAGGGACTCCGGTTCCCTTTTTACCCACTGCGAGTAAGGGGGCACAGACATTGCGTATATGCGGTTACCCCCCCCCCCCCCCCGCCTCCAACGGTCAGAGCCTGGGTTGATACCTCATGGGTCCGGGTCCCCCTATTTCCCTGCTCTCCTCGCTCGCGCATAGCAGCCAGGCGTGATGCAGGTAACTAAAGCTGACTGAAGACTTCACACTGAAGACTCCATTAGGTAAGTTCTTCTGACTGAGGTAAGTACTTATCTCCCTCTCTCCCCTCCCCCCCCCCCCCCCTTTCTCCTCAGGTGCGGACTTGCAACCTCTGGAGACCCCCTGTTTTTGGCCCACCTTTTCAGGTTATGAGGCTGGCTTACTGGGGATGGACTTTTATTCTGGACTTTTATTCTGGGGGAGCAGTGGCATCTGAGGGGGCATATATTTTGTTTGTCAGCCGCGGCGCTGGTACGGGCCGGGCGCTCTCCGCGCCGGCTTACTTTCGCTTTCTCCGGCAGCGCTTTATATGCGGCTGACAGCCGCGGCGCTGGTACGGGCCGGGCGCTCTCAGCGCCGGCTTTCTTTCGCTTGCTCCGGCAGTCCCTGCCGGCGTATTGGCCGCCTGCTCTGTTTCCCCGAGCGCATATGCGACTAACATGTGCACTCGGGACAAGGAGCGGGTGCCATTACTGCTCCTTCTCTGCCTGTCTTTAGCTCCGCCCACGGAGCTCTTCTGATGCGCCGTGGGTGCGATTTTTCAGTCAGAAGCGGGCCAATTAGTTAGTGCCTCTGCTGCAGGCACGCCCCCCTCTACTATTGGCTGGCCTGTTTCTCACACTAGTGGCACGGAGCCGTTCTCCTCACTGCAGCTGCCAGGGGACACAGACTAGGGTGAGAAAGTTCCTGTCTTTTTTTTCTCATAATGTCCGTACCCAGAGCTGTTCCTCCCTCTAAACAGAAACCTGGAACGTCAGTGACTTATTTTGTCTGTAAGCACTGTAGTACCAAAATGCCTGGCTCTACCGAGCCCACTTGCCCTGCCTGCTCCACTGCTCTCAAAGACCCCCTTGTACCCCCTGATGCCCTTTCAGTTCCGGTGGGTTCAGCCGCTCCACCAGCCTGGGTTTCTTCCCTAACCCAGTATATTGCTGACTTGACCCAAGTCTCCCGTTCGGTGGCTGAGGCCTCCCGGGAAGTGGTGTCTGCCTTGAAGGGGTCTTCCCTACGCAGGGCCTCTGAGAGGGCCCGCTCCTCGTCTCCACATGCTTCACGCTCTCACAAGCGTACTAGGGGTGCCTTGTCTGACTTTTCCATTGAGTCTTCAGATAGACGTGAGCATTCCCCTCGTGGGTCCCGCCCCCTCCGGTCATCTGGGCACAAACGTCGCTCCTCCAGAGGACGTTCTCGGAGTCGCCGCTCTGCCACGCCAGAGCCGTGTACCCGTTCAGGGTCGCCCCCCTCCAGGACTGCCTCTACTCGTTCATTCTCCTGGTGAACTGGTGGACAAGGCTTCCGAGCCGGCGTCTGACTCAGAGGACCGCTCGGACTCAATTGCAACGGTGAACTCATTGGTGACAGCCATAAGAGACACCTTTCACTTAGAGGACCCAGGATCTTCGGATGTCAATCCAGGAGTATCCTTTCATCGTGCTAAGCCAGCACCTCAAAGGTTCAGCTCTCACGCTGACTTTGACAACATTCTGGAATCTGCATGGAAACATCCATACAAGAGGTTCCCGGGAATCAAGACGATTCAAGAACGTTATCCATTTGACAAGGATTTTGTCACTAAGGTGGTTTCCCCTCCCTCAGTGGATCCACCAATCTCCCGGATCTCTAAGGCGACTACACTGCCTCTGGCAGATGCCGCTGCCTTCAAGGATCCCACGGACAAGAAGGTAGAATCCTTAGTGAAGTTTGCCTCTGAAACAGCTGGCTCCTCTCTTCTTCCCATCTTCGTCTCGTCATGGGTGTCCAAGGCTCTGTCGGAATGGTGCCAAAAGCTCCATCAGGATATCTTAGCGGGATCCCCCCCAGAGGATCTATCTGCTCTAGCTCTCCAATGCTCTAAAGCTGGGGACTTCCTGTGTGCAGCTTTCATGCAGTCAGCCCGTTGCTCTGCCTTTGCTGTAGGTCACCTAGCGGCTCTCCGCCGCTCTATGTGGCTTAAAGCTTGGAATGCGGATACCGCTTCCAAAAGGTCTCTCACTGAGCTTCCTTTTACGGGTGGCCGTCTTTTTGGCAAACTCCTTGATGAGATTATCTCTGAGGCAACGGGAGGTAAGAGTTCCTTGTTACCTCAAAATAAGGCTCGCCCTACTTCCCAAAGGAAGTCCTTTTCCTTTCGGACCTCTTGCTCCAGCAAAGGGTCCGGGCAGGTGCCCTCACGGGACAAGAAGGCTCCCTCGTTCCGGACATGCCCGTCTTGGAAGTCGGACTCCAACCGGTCCGGCAGTTTTCCGCCCAAATCAGGCAACCGCAAACCCACTTCTGCATGAAGTGAGGCCCCCACCCACGTTTTTTTTTCTCGGGTGGGAGGTAGTCTTACTTTTTCGAGACATCTGGACCTCACACATTCAGGACTCTTGGGTCAGGGACGTGTGGTGTCCAGTGTTTACCGAATCGAATTCGCCTCCCTTCCGAGGGATCGATTTTTTTTCGATCCAGGGCCCCCCAGTCTCCTCCGCTGGCGAAGCACTTTCGTGCGGCTCTCCAGTCTCTGCTTCTCCAGGGGGTTATCGTTCCCGTTCCTCCAGGGGAACGGTTTCGGGGTTTCTATTCAAATCTTTTTTTGGTCCCCAAGAAGGACGGTTCTGTGCGACCAATCCTAGACCTCAAGCGTCTCAACCGCCACCTTCTTATCCGCCACTTCCGAATGGAATCTCTCTGTTCGATGGTGGCGTCCCTGGAACAAGGGGAGTTCCTTTCATCGGTGGACATCAAGGATGCCTACCTCCATGTGCCAATATTTCCAGGCCATCATCGGTACCTCCGCTTTGCGGTTCTGGAGGGGCACTTTCAATTCGTAGCCCTCCCCTTTGGTCTAGCCACGGCTCCTCGGGTCTTTACAAAGATCCTTGCGCCAGTAATGGGCCTGTTACGGTCGAGGGGAATCTCGGTGATACCCTACCTGGACGACCTTCATATCAAGGTTCCAACCAGAGCCCAGACTCTGGAGAATCTGGACATCCCTCTCCACACTCTGGATCGCTTCGGGTGGATGGTCAACCGGGACAAGTCAGTCCTCCGTCCTACCCAGTCTCTAACCTTCCTGGGACTTCGATTCGACACGGCCTCTGCCCGAATTTGTCTCCCGCCGGACAAACATCTGACGCTTCTCTCGGGGGTCCGCTCCCTTCGCACCCAGGTCTCAGTCCCCATCCGCACTTGTATGGAAGTCCTGGGTCAGATGGTGGCAACTATGGAGGCCTTACCCTTTGCCCAGTTTCATTACCCCCCCCCCCCCCCTTCAACTGGCGATTCTCTCTCGATGGAACAGGTCTCCTCTGTCCCTCGATCGTCAGATTGTTCCCCCTCGCAGGGTCAGTCAGTCTCTGCTCTGGTGGCTCCGCACCCCCCTTCTTCTCCAAGGGCGGCTATTTCTTCCCCTTCACTGGCAGGTTGTTACAACGGATGCCAGCCTGTCGGACT
Organism: Hyla sarda; assembly: GCF_029499605.1. Taxonomy (NCBI): domain Eukaryota; kingdom Metazoa; phylum Chordata; class Amphibia; order Anura; family Hylidae; genus Hyla; species Hyla sarda. The sequence continues at coordinate 46,790,374 of NC_079190.1, forward strand.
GGGGCGGCGTGTTCAGGGATTGGGTGGTTCAGGGACTCTGGTCTCCCCGAGAGACCCTTCTTCCGATAAACATATTGGAATTACGGGCAATTCTTCTGTCTTCTTTATTGGGAGTCCCCTCCTGTCCGCGTCCAGTCGGACAATGCCACTGCCGAGGCGTACATAAATTGACAGGGTGGCGCTCGGCAGCCATGGCCGAGGTGACAAAGATTCTCACCTGGGCGGAAAGCAAGGTTCCGGCCATTTCGGCGATTCACATTCTGGGAGTGCTCAACTGGGAAGCGGACTTCCTCAGTCTGTCCTCACTCGACCCAGGCGAGTGGTCTCTACATCCAGAGGTCTTCGCGCAACTTTTCGACCTCTGGGGCATTCTGGACATGGACCTCTTCACGTCCCGGCACAATCGGAAGATCCTTCCTTTTGTGTCCAAGTCCCGGGACCCTCAGGCTCTGGCCGTGGACGCCCTAGTGATTCCTTGGGCGGGGTTTGCCCTACCCTATCTGTTCCCTCCCCTTCCGCTCCTTCACACGGTGCTGAGGAAGCTCAAGACAGAGGATGTCCCCGCCATTCTGGTAGCTCCAGAATTGCCCCGAATGTCGTGGTACGCTGACGTAGTCAGGCTCCCGTACAATGCTCCACTGCACCTTCCGCTCCGTCCGGACCTGCTCTCTCAGGGTCCTCTTTGCCACCCCAATTTACAGTCGCTGCAATTGACGGCGTGGCGGTTGAGACCAAGTCATTCACACCATGCTCAGGGCTCGTAAGCCCTCCTCCACAAGAATTTACCACCGTACTTGGCAGTCTTATTTTCGTTGGTGTGAAGCTCAGGACTTCTTCCCGGTAACCTTCTCGGTTCCCAGTCTTCTCTCCTTTTTACAGTCTGGGTTGGAACTAGGGTTGTCTCTCAGTTCACTTAAAGGTCAGGTTTTGGCCCTGGCTTCTAATTCTCATGTCCGGACCTTCCTTCAAGGAGTGGCGCACGCTTTTCCTCATCGGTCACCCTCTCCCCCTTGGGACTTGAATTTGGTTCTGAATGCCCTCCAGGGTGCACCCTTTGAGCCCCTTAGAGAGGTGTCTCTCCGCCTCCTTTCTTGGAAAGTGGCGTTTCTTGTTGCTATCACCTCCATCCGGAGGGTGTCTGAATTGGCAGCTCTTTGCTGCCGTTCTTCGTTTCTGGTGATCCACCAGGACAAGGTTGTTTTCCGGCCAGATCCTTCCTTTTTGCCTAAGCTGGTTTTGGCCTTTCATCTCAATGAGGACATTGTCCTCCCGTCTTTTTGTCCCGTTCCTTCTCATCCTAAGGAGTGCTTACTACACAAGCTGGATGTAGTTCGGGCTGTTCGTTCTTATCTCTCCATCACTTCTTTCGTCAGTGTGATTCCTTTTTTGTCCTCACGGAAGGTCATCGCAAGGGACAAGCTGCTTCCAAGGCCACCATTTCTTGGTGGCTTCGGTCCGCCATTTCGAAAGCCTATCACTGTAAGGGGAAGATTCCTCCTTTCAAGGTTGTGGCTCATTCTACCGGTTCTGTTGGGGCATCCTGGGCTCTCCAGAATTGAACCTCGGCCATGCAGATTTTCAAGGCGGCTACCTGGTTGTCTTTGCACACTTTCTCGAGGTTTTACCGAGTTCATACTTTGGCATTGGCTGATGCTAGTCCGTCTGCCTGACTGCTTATCTGCCCACCCAAGAGACTGCTTTGGTACGTCCCACGGTCTGTGTCCCCCAATGGAGCCGATAGAGAAAAGGAGATTTTTGTTTACTTGCCGTAAAATCTTTCTCGGAGGATCCATTGGGGGACACAGCTCCCGCCCTTTTTGGAAGTTCCTTTGGTTCTCTGTCCGAGGGTGTGTTCAGTTATGTTTTTTCTTCGGACAGTTTTGGGTTTTTCTTTGACCTTTTGGTCTCCTCCTATTGCTCTGGAACTTAAACTGATTAGCTCAGGGTCTGAAGGCGGGTATATCCTGCTGGAAGGAGCCGACTTTTTTTTATTTTATTACCATAGTGTCACACCTCCTAGAGACAGCAGCATACACCCACGGTCTGTGTCCCCCAATGGATCCTCCGAGAAAGATTTTACGTCAAGTAAAAAAAAAAGGGATTTTTGTCTTACCGTAAAATCCTTTTCTTGGAGGATCCATTGGGGGACACAGACCTTGGGTATATACTGTTGTTGCTAGGAGACTTGACACTATGGAAACCAATAAGTCGGCTCCTCCCAGCAGGATATACCCGCCTACAGAGCCTGAGGTAATGAGTTTAGTCACCAAGCAGTAGGAGATGACCGAGAGGTAGCGAACCTAGACCAGTCCGAGGCAACCAGAACAATAAATAACTGAACATATACTCGGACAGGTAACCAAACACAGGAACACCGAAGAAAGGGCGGGAGCTGTGTCCCCTAATGCATCCTCCGAGAAAAGGATTTTACGGTAAGACAAAAATCCCCTTTTCTCCATCTGCTCCATTGGGGGACGCAGACCTTGGGACGTACCAAAGCCGTCCCTTGGGTGGGTAAAGAATCAGTCAGGTGAACGGCTGGGCCACCGCCGCCTGCAACGCATTACGGCCCAGAGTAGAATCAGCTGATGCAAAAGTATGAATCTGGTAGAACCTTATGAAAGAGAGCAAAGACGGCCATGTGGCCGCCACACAGAACTGCGAGGCCGAAGCCACGAAGAGAAAGGCATGCCCCGAAAAACGGGCAGAATGAGCCAAAACCCTGAAGGGGGAATCTTCCCCTTGCAGCGGTAAGCAGACCGGATCCACCGAAAAATGGTGGCCGAAGAAGCAGGTCGTCCTGTAAGACAACCTTCCGGAAAAAACAAAAGGAGTCACACTGCCGAAAGGAAGTGACTGAGCAGTCACTGAGTCTGAACAGCCCTCTCCACAACCAGTTTGTGAAGCAAAACTACCTGGGATGAGAAGGGGTCGGATAAAAGGATGGCAGGACGATATCCTCATTGAGATGAAAAATTCGAAACCATCTCAGGTAAAAAGGACTGACCTGGACGCAAAACAACTTGTCCTGGTATACAACCAGGAAGGCAGAACGGCAGGAGAAAACTGCCAACTCTGACACCCACCTAACGGGTAATAGTAATAAGGACCGCCACCTTCCGGGGAAGGAGGCGAAGAGGAACGTCCCTGAGAGGTTCAAAAGGAGCGCCTTACTGGGCACTTAAGACCAAGTGTAAGCCCCAAGGCGGAGAAGGGGACCAAGAAGGAGGGGCAGTGTGTGCCACTCCCTAAGGCAGGTCTGGACCTGAGAATTGAACGCCAGAGGACTTTGAAAAGGAATGAAAAAGGGCCAATGAAAATAAGACCGCCAGGTATGGTGGTAAATCTTTGCAGAGGAAGGCTTGCGAGCCCTCAGCATGGAGCGAACCACTTGGGGAGAGAAACCACGGTCTTTCCCTCCACGCCGTCAAAAGCCGAGACGGTAAAAAGGGGTGGCACAGGGGACCTAAAATAGGAGGTCTGGGCGAGAGGGAAGGCACAGTGGTAGGTTGTTAGGAGCCTGACCGCGACAGCGTACCACGCCCGCCGGAGCCAGTCTGGGCCACGAGAATGGCGGGAACGCCCTCCTCTGTGAGTTTTCTCAGGACTCTGGAATGAGGAAGGGGAGGAAACAGATAAGGTAGGGCCAGGCCCGACAAAGAAACAGATAAGATAGGGCAAAGCCCGAACAGGAAAGAGGAATGCTGCAGTTGTGGCGGGACTAGTAGAGGTCCACGCCGGGAGCGCCCTAGAGGTTGCAGGTCACTGCAAACACCTCCAGATGTGGGAACCACTCACCTTGGACGGCTGAGGACCAGCTGAGACAGACCACCTACCAGTTGAGTATGTCTGGAATGAAGATCGCTGAAATGGTCAGAAACTTGAGTTGCGCCCAGAAGGGAATTTCCCGAAGAAGCAAGCAAAGATAGAATTGCCCTAGTCCCAGCATGTTGATGGGGAGAAGGGCTTCTGGGAGGACCAAGGCCCCAGACCGGTTGGTCCTTTAGAACACCTCCCCAGACCGGCAGGAAGGAGCGCCCCTGAAAGGCAGGGGGACCTGTCCTACCGGAAGAGAATCACCAGTTGAAGAGGTCGGTGATGAAACTGGATGAATGGCACGGCCTCCACGGACGCAAGCAACCGACCCAAGACAGTATGCAAAAGCGAATGGAAACTGGAGCAGAATGCCGAAGTGATCTGACTCCTGACAAGAGAGTGAACCGAATGTCCAGCGCAGTCGAAAGCGGCCAGAGGGCGCGTCGAACTAGAGCCCCAGGGGAGAGGTTGAACTTGTCACGATTAATCATCCAACAGAAGAGAAAACAAGGGTTGGAGGTTGAGACGAAGACTCCCCAGAGTCTGAGCCCTGGATGGGGCTCAGATTAGGAGGTCAACCAAGAAAGGAATCATTGAAACAACTCTTGTCCATAACAGTGCTATCACAGGCGTCAGGTCCTTAGTAAGGACCCGCAGAGTAGTGATCAGACCGAAAGGGAGAGCCACAACAGAAAATGGCCGTCCGGAACTGCAAAGTGGAAGTACCGCTGATGACCGGGAAATATTGGAATGTGGAGGCAGGCATCCTTGATGTCCACTGAGGGAAGAAAAACTCCCCTTGAACCATGGACTCCAGCACCGAACGAAGAGACTCCATTTGGAATGGGAAGCAGAAGATGCTGGTGGAGATGCTCGAGAACCAAGATTGGGAGAACAGCAACGCCATTCTTGGGGACCACAAGGAGGTTGGAATAAAAAAAACTCAAACGTTCCCCTGAAGAAACAGGGACAATTACTGGTAGAAAGGGAACTGGAACGCACCCCGAAATGCCTCCGCTAGAGAGAAAAAACGCAGTCCCATGAAGGGAGGCAAATTCGACCCTGTATCCGTTGGCTACAACATCCCTGATCCAGGAAACCGGAAGGTGCGTGTCCAGGCATCCCGAAAGAGTAAGACGACCAACCACCCGAGAAAAGTCGGCAGGTGGGGCGACCCCTCAGGCCTAGGTAGGCTTACGGGTGCCTGCTGGGGCCGCCGAACAGCCGGAACAGTAAGCCGACCTTCGGGATGGACGGGTCAGGAAGGAGGGAGCCCTCTCCCCGTGAAGGCGCCTGGCTGGACCTTTGTCGGTACCAAAGGTCCGCAGGACCGGAAGGAGGAGGACTTCCGATGGAAAGTGGTTCTGCGAGCCTTATCCAGAGGTATACGGAACTCTTTCTGCTTGTCGCCTCACTTCTTGAAGGCTGTGTCCGCATTCCAGGCTATAAGCCACATGGAGCATAGGAGGGCCACCGGGTAGCCTGTGGCAAAGGCAGCACAGCGGCTGCGCATGGAAGCAGAACCCAGAAAATCTCCAGCATAGGAGCCTCGGAGAGCTAGTCTAGATAAATCCCTGGAGGGATCCTGAATACTACCCCGGCGGAGTTGGGAGACCATACTGAAAGTGCATCTGACACCCAGGCAAAAGCAAGAAGAAAGTAAGAACCTGCTGTCTCAAAGGCAAATTTTTTCCAAGGTCTCCTCCTTCTTGTCCGCTGAATCCTGGAAGGCAGCCGCAAAAGCCAACGGCAAGACAGTTGCCTTAGAGAGGCGGGAGACCGGTAGATCCACAGTTGAAGAGGAGGTCCACCGAGCAATGAGGTCCTTTGCGAAGGGATACTGCACTAGAACCTTCTTCGTTTTCTGAAACTTTTAGTCAGGGTGCCTTCAGGCGGATTCCAGCAGGGTATCAAATTCAGCGAGAGAGCACAAAGTCTTGGGTGCCGGTCGAGCATGAAGAAAGGAGACCTCTGGAGCCACGTCCGAAGTTCCTGGGTCCTTTAGCTGGAAGGTGTCTCTTATGGCCGAAACCAATGAGTACATCACATCAGGCATATCCGTGCAGCCCTCTGAGTCGGAGGCCGAATCAGAAATCTCATCCACAAGTTCTCCAGGTGAAGGAGAACGAGGAGAGGCAGCCCTGGAAGAGGTCAGTCACGATGAAAGGTAACTTCTGTAGCCACGTCCGAAGTTCCTGGGTTCTCTAGATGAAAGGTGTCTCTTATGGCCGAAACCAATGAGTCCACCGTGTTGGCAGAATCAGAGCGGTCCTCTGAGACGGGTGCCAATTCGGAAACCTCATCCACAAGCTCTCCAGGTGAATGGGAACACGTTCAGGCGGCTCTAGATGAGGAAGAGACTGACTCGGTACGCAGCTCTGGAGAGCCAGAACGGTGACTGGAAGAGGGACGCTTGTGATAAGCTGAGGTAGCGGGGCAAGACCTAAGATGGGAATGCCCGTACCTGTCCGAAGACCCCGGGGATGATTCAGAGGAAACACCCCTATTACGCTTGCGAAAAGCGTAGGGAGAAGGGGAGCGAGTCCCCCCGGAGGGCCGACGGAGGGAGGTGAGAGGGAAGAAACCCAGGCTGGAGGGAAGGCTGAACGCACGGGGTCTGGTAGAACATCTCGGGTAGAGTAAAAAGGAGGGTAGAACCCCTCCTGGCCAGTCCCATAAACCCTTATAGAAAAAAGGGTGCCTCCAGCTGTTGAGAGTCCAATACCTAAGATAAAAGGGGGGGAAATATACTCACCTTAGTCAGAAGAACTTACCTAATGAAGTCTTCCTGATGAAGTCTTCAGCTAGCTTTTAGTATCCTGCATCATGCCGGGCTTGAAAAGCGAGACGTGCAGGGAAAAGTAGGGGACCCGGACCCATGAGGTACAACCCCAGGCGCTGGCCGTTGGCGAGAGGGGGTTGACAGTACATCCACAATGTCTGTGCCCCCTCAATCGCAAATGGGGAAACAGTCAACGCTATGTTCCTGAGCACCCACCTGACAACAGGAAAATAAAAGGAAATAAGAAACTAAACGTCCCTATTCTGAAAAAATAATAAGTTAGACCAAGTCTGGGGAGACCCATCTCCTCCGACACTAAGCTTAAGCTGATTACCTCAGGCTCTGTTGGCGGGTATATCCTGCTGGGAGGAGCCGACTTTTTGGTTTCCATAGTGTCAAGTCTCCTAGCAACAACAGCATATACCCAAGGTCTGTGTCCCCCAATGGAGCAGATAGAGAAAATCTCTTTTTTGCAAACAAATGGAAGTTACTGGGGGTAACTTATCAAAACCTGTCCAGAGGAAAAGTTAAAAGGGCCTCTGAAAAATGAAAGTGATCTAATTGGTTGCTATGGTCAACTCAGCAACTTTTCCTCTTGACAAGTTTTGATTTCCCCCAATGTGTTATGTCTTATTATAATGTCCTCTGACTTATCCTCAATTTGATAAGCCCCACAAAACAAAAGACATTTTTGACTTATAAGTGGAACCTAATAATGATAAAATTCCTTTTAAAAGGGCTAATTTGTTTAGTGATGTGACATTTTTCTCTCCTCCCCTTTGCAGCTGCTGAGGAATTTGATACAGAAAGCGAGTTTCTCTTGCCTCTTGTGTTTGAAGAGGAGTATGATGATCAGCCCAAGCCTAAACCATTGAAAAAGGTACTTTTTAATAGTTACATTTCAAAATTATTTAGATTACTTGTACTTTTTGGTAGGCTGTGGCAGTTCTTCCTTTTTAATATTTTGAATTTACTAGTCAGATTTTATTTGTATACGTTCTCAATAATATAATATTATGCTTATTAAAGGGGGCAAAGAGGAAAGCAGTCTGTGACCGGTTATTTAATGAAACTTCTGAGTCTTTGTTTTCACTGAAATATTCCTATGGCATCAATTCTTGGAAACGTTGGGTAAAAGCACGAATAGCTGCAGATGACCTCACAGAATGTAAGTATGCACCCTGATACACCCATAGTATTTTATCAGCCATATTTTGACTAAAAGACCTAAACCACCTGCAGTTTTACAGTTCTAAACGTTGGTCACCAGAACTGTATGTTGATCTAAGATCGGTTTAAAACGAATGAGGATCCATGTTGCTGTCCTATTGCTGCTTAAAATTTTCCTTTAAAACACTATTATTTAATAAAAACATGTTTACATATGCCCAAGTTGGTATGATGGAAATGTTGGTATCTTTCATGGTTTGGTCCTACTCCTGGTTTTGGGTTAGAACTACTGATGTTATATGCTGACCAGAATACTGACGCCAACACCCCTCTTCATTTATTTATTTTTTGTCTTTCAATTTCATTATGGTCAGTGTTTTCAGGCCATTGTCATGACTAAAGGGCTTTTTCTGCCAAAAATAACTTAGAAATGTCGAATCACAGAGGATCCAACTGGTGGCAAATACCAGAGTACAGCATTCTGAGATCTGAGTGTGCATGTAGTGGTAGACAGCACATGCCATCTACCACACTATACAGCTGAGAGCCATAGTTCTGTTGTGGAGATTGTGGGGGGGTCTCAGTGGTCAGGCAAATCCCCCCCGCGATTCTCTAATTAGTGGATGTTATTTTTGGTAAGATGACCCTTTTGAATTCACATACACAAAAACAGACCTTTAGAAATTTCTAACACTCATTATTTAATAACCACTTGCTCTTTCTCTCCCCCCTCTTTTTAGATAAATCTGTGAGGTTAAAAGAAAACATTCTATTGCACCTGCCAAGTGTGCTTAGTCATTGGTTGTCATGTTTTATTAAGGAGGTGAAAAGACCAAATGGAGATAGCTATGCACCGGACAGCATTTATTATCTGTGTCTTGGCATTCAGGAGGTCAGTAATGGAACCATACAAAAATTTTAACTCTATTTGTTATTTTTAGTTTGTAAAGTAAGGATCTGGAAATTGTTAGCTTCAGCATTTTCAGTACAGCTTGTGAAATAAAAAGCCCACAGTGTTACGCTGCAGCATTGTGCTTTGCTATTTTCACACAGAAAATTCAGCTGGAATGTTCAGCACAGGCAATTCCACTGGAGTAGATTCCCTTTAATTTCAATGGGATTCTGCTGCACTGTGCACAGAAATCCCAATTCTGGCATCTGCAAAAAGAAAAGACACGTCTGTGTTTTTCTTCTGCAGATTTCACTTGAAAATGCATTGCAGACATGAGACTGTGCATTTTCGAGCGGTCTTAGTGCCCGTCGAATTAATCAAATTTGAGAAATGTCTTCCTGTGTTTTCTGGGCGGACATATCACACTTTTTGGGCCGTGTGAACATTGCCTTAAGTGGATTCAAGGGGCGTAGATTATACAGCTTTCAGAATCAAAGAATCAGATGTTGTATACTTTGCTTGGCATTCAGCTTAAAAGGACATTTTTGTTGGACATTTTAGGAATATAAAAGATTGCTCTGCACAAACTACATGTTGGAATCACCGGGCCTTTCTTACAAAATTGTAAATAAACAGTATAGTTTATGGCAACTATTTACATTCCATCTTCTATTTTAAGGTGCGTTCACACTGAGTAATTAAAGAGGAATTTACTTTAGTAATTCCTCTTGAATTCTCCGCTCCGCTTGAAGAAAGAGCATGTTCATTCTTCAAGCGGAATCCGCTAGCAGAAATCAATAGAAGTCAATGGTAAAAAAAAAAAAATTCCACCCGACATCGTTTTCGCACGGAATTTGTACAGAATTTGCGCGGAATTCCCTGAAAAACCCTTCACTTTTCTCTTACATTTCCGCGTGAAAAGACAATTCTTTTTTTCGGCACGTAAATTTTTCAGCGTGAATTCCTCTTGATTTGCTCAGTGTGAACACACCCTTATTGGTAAATTTGGAGGAAATACATTCTTTACCCTCACTTATTTCCATGCATAAGTTGGTCTACTTGAAGATTCTTGCAACATATAGATTCTGTATTTCTACATTCTACTTTGTTTGTTATATAAAGCTGCAGTTTAAAAAAACAAACAAACAAACCTGCACTTCACAAAGTTGTATTGGCTGGTGAATGGGGATTTATCAGGTCGTTTTTCTTAGTTTTTGTGTATCAGCCAGAAGACAGAAAATATATTTCACGATCAAGAATATGAGACATTTGGCCAAGCACTCAACAATATTCTTAGAAGTTGGAGACCCAGTATTCTACCAGATGGTAAGCAATTAAGCATGTTAATCATGAATATGTAGTTCTATATAAAGGTGAATTTGGATGGGATGAAAAGGCTGAGGATTACAGGTTTAATCAGCATGTCCATTTTGATGCTGTTGTCACCACAGATTTTACACCTTTGTCTACCAGGAGTAAAATCCATGGTGAATGTTATGGGCTGCAAAATTGTCAATAACTGTGACAGAATTTGTGTCCTGCGTGGACTAAATACTAAATGGTCTTTTAGTTGGCCATTGACTATTTTTAGTGCAAGCTATTTGTAATTGTAATAGTTTGCCCATTTTTGTTTTGGACTCTGTTATGCATACAAACAAATTCAGTTTCTCGAGTGCTTGATTGGGGGGACACAGAACACTGGTATATGCTGCTTGCTACTAGGAGGAGGCTGACACTAGGCAAAAAAAACTAAAGAAACTATGCTCCTCCCGGCAGGATATACCTGCCCCCTGACTCTGAGCAACTCAGTTTTTTAGCTTAGTGTCAGCAGGAGGCAGACGCAGGTCTGGAGCTATCCAGACCTGGTCTTATTTCTTTAGTTTTTTTTTTTCCCCTAGTTTCAGTTTCTAGTTAGATTTTCTCTCCCTTTTTTTTGTTTTATCTAGCGTCGGGTGACAGGAGCATGGCGCTGCCTGATCCCCCACTTACGAGCTAGGGGCACGGTGCATTGCTGGATGGTCAGTTAACCCCTCCTCACCACCTCACCCCTCCTCACCAGCGCCTGGTGGTGTACCCTGGGTCCTCCTCCCCCATTTGCCCCTGTTTGCCAGCTGGGTCTGGCTTAGGGCAGGTGGCCCTAGCTTAAGGCAGGTGGCCCTAGCTGGTCGCAGACTTCAGGGGCGAGTATGTTCTGTGTTCTATGTGGTGAGTATGGTGTCCTCCCCCCTCCTCACCTCTAATTCCTCATGGGGCAGGGCTCCTTCTCACCCTCCACTCTGTGCGGGGCCCTCCCTCTCCACCTCCCGGCGCCACCGCAACCGGTCACCCATTGTCCGTTCTCAGTCTCCGCGCTCCCAGTCCACCTCCACCCGTTCCAGAACACCTACGGTGTGCTCCCAGTCCCCAGGGGAGCTGGTGGACTCTGATTCGGATCTGCCCTCTGTCTCTGAAGAGCCTTCCTGCATGTCAGATATGGTGGACAGTCTGGTGTCTGCAGTCAGGGACACCTTCCATCTACAGGACCCAGGAACTTGTGCAGCCCCTGAAGTCTCCTTCCGCTGCGCTCTTCGGTTTAGTCCACACACTGAATTTGACAAGCGCTTCCACGGGACCAAAAAGCCCCGGGCTATCTTTCCCTTTCCTCAGGACCTGGTTACAAAGTGGTCTTCTCCTCCTACGGTGTACCCTCCTGTATTGCGGCTGTCTAAATCCACCACCCTGCTGCTGGCAGATGCAGCTTCCTTTTAAGGACCCCTCAGATAAATGCATTGAAAAATTGGCGAAATTCGCCTTTTGAGGCGGCAGGCTCGGCCTTGTCATAAACTTTTGCCTCCGCTTGGGTATCCAAAGCCCTCTTGATTTGGGCTGGTCAATTGCACCAGGGGATTTTGACAGGTGCATTCCCCGGTGATTTGTCAGGTCTAGCGCAACAAATCGCTACTGTGGGGGACTACCTCTGCTCGGCCTCCTTGAAGTTGGCTCGCTACGCTGCCTTTGCCTCTGGCAAGCTAGTGGCTCTTCGGCGCTCCATGTGGCTGAAGGCTTGGAATGCCGTGGCATTTTCTGGGCTCTCGTCTATTCGACAAGCACCTAGATGAGATAATATCTGAGGCTACCGTTGCAAGAGCTCTCTCTTGGCCCAAAATCGTACACACCGTTCAGACTCGTGGAGGAAGATTTCTTCCTTTCACCCCTTCCGTTTCTTGGGCTGCCCAGACAAGTCGGCGGCCTCACAGGATAGTAGGGCTCCATCTTTCAAGGCTCGCCCCTCCTGGAACTCCGGGCCCCATTCCAACCGCCCCTCTTCCAAATCTGGGACTCGCAAGCCTTTCTCTGCCTTAGGGTGTGCCCCCATCCGAGTCTTTCTCTCGGATGGGGGTTCGTATGTCCCTCATTCGGGATGTCTGGCGCAAGTTCAGGATGCTTGGGTTCGAGAGGTCGTTTCCCAGGGCTATCGATTAGAATTATCTTCTATTCCCCGAGATTGTTTTTTCAAGTCCCGCCCTCCTCGATCTCCCAATCTTGCTGCAGCTTTTCAGGTGGTCCTCTCGTACCTTCCTATCTCAGGGCGTAATTGGACCGGTCCCTCTTCGGGAACGGTTTTCGGAGTTCTACTCAAATCTCTCCGTAGTGCCCAAGAAGGATGGCTCAGTTCGTCCCATTCTCGATTTGAAACTCTTGAACGTTCGAGTGATGTGCGGCTTTTGCATTTACGGATGGAATCCCTATGGTCTGTAGTTGCCTCCATGGATCCGGCGGAGTTCCCCTCCTCCGTGGACATACGGGATGCCTACATACACATCCATATTTTTCTGGCCCACCAATGTTTTCTCTGGTTCGCTGTTCCTGCGGGTCATTTTCAATTTGTCACTCTGCCCTTTGGGATGGCGACCGCTTCTCAGGTCTTCACCAAGACACTGGCCTTGGTTCTCCCCTATCTGGATTACCTACTCATCAAGGCGCCCTCTCTGGGACAGAATCTGTTCAGCCTCAACATCACACTACAGACCCTCTCCAGTTTCGGTTGGATCATCAACTGCGAGAAATCCAACCGGTCTCCGTCCCAATCCCTGGTGTTTCTCGGGATCCGCTTCGGTGACTTGCCTTTCGCTTCCGGAGGACAAGCCCTGGGAGCTCTTATCTGGGATTTGCTTACTCTGGTGCCTGGGTCTGGTTCCTGTCCGCACCTGCATGTCAGTTGTGGGCAAGATGGTGGCCTCCATGGAAATGGTCCCTTTTTTCCCAATTTCGGTATCGTCCCCTTCAGTGGGCCATCCTATCTGTGGGACAAATCTCCCTTGTCTCTCCACCGCAGGATCCGGCTCCCACCCAGAGTTCGCTGCTCCCTCCTTTTGGTGGCTTCGGTCCTCTTTCCTTCTTGCCTCTCCATTGTCATGTCCTGACCATAGATGAGTCTCCTCGGCTGGGGAGGTATCTTTCGGGACAAAACGTTCCAGGGCTGTTGGACTCTGGAGTCCATTCTCCCCATTAACATCCTGGAGCTCTGGGCGATCTTCCAGTGCCTTCCTTACTGGAGTCGCCTGCTTCGGGGCCTTCCAGTCCGGGTGCAGACTGACAATGCCACCACGGTGGCATACATCAATTGCCAGGGCGGCACCCGCAGCTCGGCGGCCATAAGGGAGCTGTTGAAGATCCTCTTCTGGGCGGAACTTCACATTCTAGCCATATCAGCAGTTCACTTTCCCGGGATCGACAATTGGGAGGCAGGATTCCTGAGTTGCTCCTCCACAGATCCAGGCGAGTGGTCCCTTCACCGAGAGGTCTTCGATCAAATCTGTCACTGCTGGGGGACTCCTGATGGGGATCTGTTCGCGTCCTGCCAGAACAGGAAAGTCCCTCGCTTTGTGTCCAGGTCTCCCGATCCACTGGCACTAACAGTGGACGCTCTCGTGGTCCCTTGGACCCCCTTTGCTCTCCCCTTCCTCTTTCCGCTGCTTCTTCCCAGGGTTGTTCGGATTTTCTTCCTGGGTGATCTATGGTCCGTGCCCGGAAACTCTAGTTCGCCAGGATTTACCACCGAACCTGGCAGGCCTATTTCTGCTGTTGTGAAGCTCATTCTCTCTCCCACCTCATTTTCTCTTCCGAATCTTTTGGCATTTTTTAGTCGATGCGCCTTGCCCTCAGTTCCATCAAGGGGCAGGTTTCGGCGCTTTCGGTCTTTTTCCAATGCCCTTGCATACAAACCTTCATGTTTGCACTTTTTTTTTTTTTGCAGGGTGTGGCTCACGAGGTCCCTCAGTTCCGGACCTTAACCTCGTTTGGGATGTTCTTCAGGGCCTTCAATTTGAGCCTCTGGGTCAGGTTTCCCTTTATTTCCTTTCCTGGAAGGTGGCCTTCCTTGATGCAGTGACGTCTATTCGCTGTGTCTCGGAATTGGCTGTCCTCTTGCCATTCTCCTTTTTTGGTGATCCACCAAGACGAGGTGGTTCTTTGTCCGGGGCCTTCTTTTCAACCCAAGGTTGTGACTTCTTTCTGCCCATCCCCTTCTCATCTGCGGGAGCGCCAGCTTCACAAGCTGGACTTGGTTCGGGTGGTTCGGACCCATTTGTTGGTCACTTCCTCCTTCCGGCAGTGTGACTCCCTGTTTGTGCTCCCCGAAGGGCAGCGCAAGCGGCTCCCGGCCTCCAAGGCTACTATCTCCTGCTGGATACGCTCTGCCATTTAGGGGGCATATTGCTGCAAGGGTCAGGTGCCCCCCTTTCGAGTGACTGTTCACTCCACCCACGCGGTGGGTGCTTCCTGGGCGGTCAGCCACGGGGCTTCGACTCCGGTTTGCAAGGCGGCAATATGGTCGTCTTTGCACACTTTTACCAAGTTTTACCATGTTCATACCTTTTTGTCCTCAGACGCAGGTCTGGCCCGCAAGGTCTTAAAGGCGGCCATTCAGACGTTCGTCTGATTTCTTTTCTGGCTGGGATGTGGTCTTCCCTCCCCTGGGACTGCTTTAGGATGTCTCAAGGTCCTGTGTCCCCCCCCCCCCCCAAATGAAACGCTCAAGAAAAGTAGATTTTTGGACTTGCCATAAAATCTTTCTCAGAGCTTGTATTGGGGGACACCGCACCCACCCATTGATTTGTTTGTGACCAGCCAGTTTCCACCCCCGTGGTGCAGGGGTGTTTTTTTATTTTTATTTTTTTGTGGTTGGTTCCCTTCTTGTCTTGGTTTGTGTTCGGACCGTTCTCTCTTGGTCGGTGCTCCTTCTGCTTTGGGACAAAACTGAGTTGCTCAGAGTCGGGGCAGGTATATCCTGCCAGGAGGAGCAAACTTTTTATTTTTTTATTTTTTATTTTTTTTTGCCTAGTGGCAAGCAGCATATACCCATGGGCCTGTGTCCCCCAATAGAAGCGCCGAGAGAGATTTTACGGTATGTTTGTTTTCTTTTATTCCCCCCACCCCCCCTTAATCTAGCTGCACCCATAGGTAGCGCCAGAGCTCTAGTTTTACATTCCAACTCTTGGAACGTATCTAGACATATCAATGTGATTAGAGATACTCCTGTGTAGACAGTGGATTTCTACTTTTTCCAAAAAGAGTACTATAGTGGCTATCAAGAGCTCCCAGAGGAGGCTCTTCCATCTAGGCAGAGCTCTTTTCTCAACAGCCGTTGAACAAGAACCAAAAGAAAAAAAAGTCTACAGATGGGTGTCTCTGGTTTGACTTATGTCCCTCTATTCATGTTTCAATGTTCTTCTATGGTCAGGAGATTAGATCATTTTGCATATTTATTTTTTTACAGGCGATCACAGGGACGGTGAATTGTGACGTCACAGCTCCGCCCCCGTGTCACAGCTCTGCCATCAGCTGTCACGCCCCCTCCCATAGGCTTGCATTGAGGGGGCGGAGCGTGACCTCACACAGGGGCACAATGCTCTGTCGCCATTATCGCCAGTAATCAGACCCAAATCGAACACGCTTCGGGGACTGATTCTAACGGGGTGCTGCATGCAAAATCACGGGGGTCCCCAGCGTCGGAACCCCTGCCATCTGTCATCTTATCCCCTATCCTTTGGATAGGGGATAAGATTTCTTAGCGCCGGAGTACCCCTTTAAACTTGCACACACTTGTAAATAATCCACACATATTATTATAAATTCTTTTTAGTGTTTGGATATTTATTTTATATGGAATTTGGTATATAATACTTCTGGCAGTAATATAGCCATAGTAGTAATCTTTATTGATATGTAATCTGTACATTATATCTTAATCTTTATTTTGCAGGCTCAATATTTTCACGCGTTGAGGAACATTATTTGTGGCAAGCAAATCAGCTTGGAACTCAATCTTCCATGTCCCTGCTTTTTACACTATTCTACTTTAATACTAAGTATTTTAATTTGAGGACAGTAGATCAGCACTTAAGACTTTCATTTGGTAGCGTCTTAAAACAGTGGAAAAGAAATCCCCTCACGCAAGAGAAAAAGGCTTGTCTCCAGTACCAGGCATCTTCATTGTTAGAGAGTGACAGTGAAGGTAAGCTCTTTAGTTTCCTTTAGCCCATAATTGTAATTTAATTTAAAAAGATTAAATGCGGTCATTCACCTTTTTTGCTGTTCATTGTTTGAACTTCTTTATAGTAAGACTGATTTGCTAGTTTTTGAGTTTGACCACATTTTAGCAACAATACTAGCACAATTTAGTTCTGTGTTAAAGGCCCCAGTACCTGGACCTCCTCAGGTCCACCTCAGTCAAGCCTAAATCATCTTAGGGATCCAAGTTCAGTTCTGTGGAACCGCACGTTGTCCATGCATTAATTTCATTCACACATTAGTACACGATGAACAAAGCCATAGACTGGGAATCACATGCAAGTTTTCAATGTTGATTCTTAACCCCTTAAGGACCAGGCCCATTTTGGCCTTAAGGAACAGACCAATTTTATTTTTGCATTTTCGTTTTTTCCTCCTCACCTTCTAAAAGTCATAACTCTTATATTTCCATCCACAGACCCATATGAGGGCTTTTTTTGCTTCACCAATTGTACTTTGTAATTGCATTACTTATTTTACCATAAAATGTACGACACAACCAAACAAAATTTGGCAAATTTTGGAAGGTTTTGTTTTCACACTGTACACTTTCCGATAAAAATTACATGTTTTCTTTATTCTGTGGGTCAATATGATTAAAATGATACCCATATTATATGCTTTTCTATAATTGTACCGCTTAAAAAAAAAATCTCAAACCATTTTAACAAAACTAGTATGTTTGAAATTGCCCTATTTTGACCACCTATAACGTTCTCATTTTTCCGTATATGGGGCGATATGAGGGCTCATTTTTTGCTCCATGATCTGCAGGTTTTATCAGTACCACTTTTGCCTAGGTTTTACTTTTAATAATTTTTTGGGGGAAGAAAATGTGACAAAAAAGCAGCAATTTTGGACTTTTTTATTTTTTACGTTTACACCGCTCACCGTACGGATAATTAATAATATATTATTATTTTTTTTTTTAACACTTTAATAGTCCCCATAGGGGACTTAATCATTTGATTAAGGTTGATCAGTGTTATCGGTGATCTTCTGCTCTGATCTGCTCAATTTCAGACCAGAGCAGAAGACCCCGGGAGACAGCCAGAGCCAGGTGAGGGGACATCTGGCTGCCATGCTGGATGATCGGATCCCCGTGGCAGTGCTGCGGGCGATCCGATCATCCTTTCAAAGTACCACACTGCTGCAGATGCAGCAGCCGGGACCTGCCGCGCATGACACAAGCACCGCAACTGCGTTAAGTACCACAGCACCATGACGTACATTTAAGTTCATTGTCGTTAAGGGGTTAAGCCAATGCCAGACAAAAATATCTTGATCACTCATTCTTTCTTTTTGTTTTTTCCAGTTGACCATAATCTGCATATGTAGTTAATGCCTTATGTGTTTCAGATTAAGCATGTCGTGTTTGTCTTGTAGATAAAGTTGCACCTGGGAAACGGAAACATGAAGAAGACGAGACAGTTTTGGAACAGATTGAAAACTCGGCGGACCCATCACGTTGCCCTGTGAAAATTTTTGAATACTATTTATCTAAAAGGTATCGTGGGGATATCATATGGTTTTCTGTCTCACAACAGTCTGTCCTGTAATGCTATATTCACACACATGTGGTTTGGGATACTTTTTTTTGTTTTGGTTTTTTTAGGCTTGTAAAAACAAAAAGTTTATCAATGCAGTACCTGATACAGTAAAAAAAAATATATATTTTTATGCTTACTGTAAAATCGCTTTCTTGGAGGATCCGTTGGGGGACACAGAGACCGTGGGTATATCTTGCTGACACTAAGCATGCAAAAGAAAATCGGCCCCTCCTGGCGGGATATACCCCACCCACTGACCCTGAGCTAATCAGTTAAGTCCCAAATCAGTAGGAGGGAACCGACAGAAAGAAACCAGCAGGTGTCCGAGGGCACCAGACAAAAAAAAGGAACCGAAAAACACCCCTCAGGAAAAAAATTACCGAACCTTAGAAACAAACAATGGGTGGGTGCTGTGTCCCGCAATGGATCCTCCGGGTATGGGTAAGCAGAAAAAAAAATCAACTTTTCTCGGTTTCTTCCATTGGGGGACACAGACCGTGGGACAATATCAATGCAGTCCCTGGGGTGGGAAAAAAATACCCAACACCGAATCAGACAGAAGACTGAGCCACTGCCGCCTGCAACACCTTGTGACCCAGACTGGCGACAGCTGACGCGAATGTGTGCATTTGGTAAAATCTAGTGAAATTGTGCAAGGACGACCAGGTGGCCGCCTTACAAACTTGCAGGGCCGAACGGAACGCATGGAATGCGCAGTCACCCGAAAAGGTGGAACCTTCCCTTGGCGATGGTACGATTCAAAGATGGCAGAACACATACACTGCGAAATGGTCGCCTTGGAAGCCAAAGACCTTTGAGACTACCCTCTGGAATCAAGGAGTCACCTTGCCGAAAAGAGGAGGTGACAGAAAGATATATCCGCACAGCCCGAACAACGTCCAGACTATGTAGAGATCCTCCTTTAGCATTGGAAGGAGCCGGACAAAAAGGAAGAACTATTTCCTCATTCATGTGAAAGGGGGAAGCCACCTTGGACCATCTTGTCCTGATGAAAGACAAAAAGGGGGGAGCGACAGGAAAGAGCTTCCAGCTCAGAGACCCTCTTAACGGAGGTAATTGCGATGAGAAAGGTGACCTTCCACAAAAGGATGCAAAGAGAGGTGTCCCGGAGTGGTTCGAACGGAGCCTCCCTCAAAGCACCAAGCACCAGGTTGAGATCCCAAGGAGGGGTGGGAGACCTGAAAGGCGGCACCACATGGGCCACGCCCTGCAGAAAGGTGCAGACATGAGAATTAGAAGCCAACTGCTGCTGAAACAGAATAGAAAGAGATGACATTTGACTTTTAAGAGAGCTGAAGGTCAAGTGTTGATCTAGAGCCAATTGCAAAAAGGCAAGAACGAGCGGAAAGGAAAAAACTACCGGGGAAACGGACTGAGCCTCGCACCACCGGAAATAAGCCTGCCAAGTGCGGTGGTAAATCCTAGCAGAGGAAGGCTTCAGAGCCCGAAGCATGGTGCAAGTCACCCCGGAAGAAAACCCCCGAGCTCTCAAAACCGTGGTTTCAACTGCCATGCCGTCAAATGCAGCGACAGTAAACTGGGGTGGCAGAATGGGACAAATTGGAAGACGCAGCGGCATGTCGGCGTACCACGCGCCTGGGCCAATCTGGAGCCACTAGATTGGCAGGACCACCCTCCGCCTTGAGTTTCCACAGAACCCTGGGCAGGAGAGGCGGAAAGAGGTAAGGAAGGAAGACTGAGGGATGACCAGGGCGTCTAGAGCCAGAAGGTCTCGTGACTTCGCGACAAAGCAAGGAAGCTGCTTGTTGTGGCTAGACGCGAAGAGATCTACGTCCGGGGTCCCCCAGAGGTCGCAGATCCGCGCAAACACTTCTAGGTGGCAAGATCACTCCCCCAAATCCATGGAAGAGCGGCTTAGAAAGTCAGCTTCCCAATTTCCCACACCTGGAATGTTAATCGTAGAGAGAGCAGGAACTCTAGTCTCTGACCAGAGCAGAATCTTGGAAACCTCCTCAGTCACCGAGCGACTGCGCGTGCCGCCCTGGCGATTTATATATGCCACCGCCGTGACATTGTCCAACTGGACACGGACCGGTCAACCCTGAAGGAGGATCTCACAGTGGAGGAGATGGTCCAGAGCTCCAGAAGATGGGAAGGCGAGCCTCCAGAGGAGACCAGCGACCCTGGACCGTCAGTTCCAGACACCCCCCCCCAGCCCTAGAGAGTTGCATCGGCTGTGACTACTTGCCAGTGGAGGGGAAGAAAAGACCACCCTGGAGAAGTAGGGGAGAATGGAGCCACCACAGAAGAGACCGCCAAACCGAAGGAGGCAGAAGAATCTGGCGATCCAGATTTTACGGGGACTTGTCTCACCTGGCCAAGATGGCCAGCTGGAGGGGGCGATCGAGAGACGCCCTTCTGCCGCTTGTACAACGGAAGACTAACTGTGTCGAAATGGAGACCCAGAAATACTGGAGACTGGGAGGGAGACGGGTTGGACTTTTCCTGGTTGATCACCCAACCGAAGTCTGACAGTCTGTACCGTGAGATGAAGGCTCTCCAAATTTTGGGACCGGGGCCGGGCTTTGATTTAAAGGTCTTCCAGATAGGGAAGGACCAAGATCCCCCCCCCCCCCGGGCCTGAAGAATGGCAATCACCGCCGCTATGACCTTGGTGGTGAAAACCCAGGGAGCCGTAGCAAGGCCAAAAAGAAGTGCCACAAATTGAAAGTGACCAGCAGGAACAGCGAAGCGGAGAAAACGCTGATGGGCCGGGAAAATGGGGGATGTGGAGATAAGCATCCAGGATGTCCACTGACATAAGAAACTCCCCTTGGTCCATGGAAGCCACCACGGAGTGGAGGAACTCTATTGGAAAATGACGGAACCGCAAATGGCGTTTGAGTAACTTGAGGTCCAGAATGGGATGCACAGAGCCCTCCTTCTTGAGGACGACTAAGACCTTCGAGTAGAACCCCGAAAAACGCTCCCCTGGCGGAAGTGGCACAATTACTCCGTGAGCGAGGAGCGTACCTAAAGCAACCTGAAAGGCCGCCGCCAAAGAAGGGGATCAAGGAGGACGGGTTTCGGAAGAAACTATCCCTGGAGAGAGAAGCAAACTCCCTCCGATAACCCTCTATGACATCCCGTACCCAAGAGTCCTGTACTTGAGCTAGCCAAACGTCCCGGAAAAGAGACAGACGACCTCCCACCTGAGAAGAGGACACCAGTTGGGGCGTTTCTTCAGGAGGAGGAAGGCTTACGGTTTCTCGACTTGGGCACGAAACCACCAGAATGCTTGTCTGACTTCCAGGAAGGACCTGCCTTGAAAGAAGGGGCTTTCTGAGATTGAGAGGGTGACCCAATGCAAAGGGCCAAAAGGAAGCTGCCTTCCAACGGGGATTGGAGTGGCGAGGTTTGTTCGGCAGCTAAGAAGTTTTACCCCCAGTAACTTCGGAACTGGAGAAAGGCTTCCAAGGCTGCTGAGCAGAGAAAGTCCCTTGCTTGAGAGAGTTGGCGAGCGATATCCGCCAATTCCTCTCTGGGTGCGCCTGACAGGATGTCCTGACATAGTTGAGAAGCTCAAACCGAAACAGCCTTGGCCACCCAAGCAGATGCAAAGGTGGGTAGCAGGGATAAACCTGCTGCTTCAAAGGCAAATTTCTCCAAGTTCTCCATCTTTTTGTCCGCAGGATCCTTAAGTGATGGTGTGTCCACTAGAGGCAGAGTATTAGAGCTTGAATCTTCTTGGTTCCCTGGAATCGTTTGTCCGGATGCTTCCAAGCTGTGTCCAACAAGGTGTCAAATTCAGCATGAGAACTGAAAGCCTTTGGAGAAGGCAGAGAGCGGTTAAAGGAAACTTCTGGATTAGGATCCGAAGTGCTTGGGTCCTCCAGATGAAGTGTCCCTGATGGCTGACACCAACCCCTCCACCATATCAGACACTGCAGAGTGGTCCTCATGATCTGAGGTGGATTCTGACCAGTCATCCACTACTTCCCCTGAAGAGTGGGAACATGAGGGGGTAGCCCTATAATGAGGAGTGTGAGACCTGGAACGAGGAATCGGGACCTGGGACGATCACCTGGGGAATGGCCCCCTGGAGAGGGTATGCTGCCGGTGAGCTGAGGAAGAGGAGCGAGACCTATGGGAAGTGTCTTTCTAGAGTACACGACTCTGGCGAAGAGCCAGATGAAATCACCTTAGAGCGCTTGCGAGCGTGCTGGAATATGGGGTCAGGAGAGACTGAATGAGACTCCCTGGGGGAAGTACGCAGTGAAGACTGCTCTAAGGAAGAGGCCACTGATCTGGAGACCCTAGCCATTTCAGAAATCGACTGGAAAAGGGAAGAAACCCACTCTGGGGGAGGGGAGGACCCCACGCATTCCAGAGGAACATCCTGAGATACAGAAACAGATGGAATGGCGCGCTTGGTGGAGCAGGCGGAATTTGGTTTTGCATCCCACACAAGCATAGTAAGTGACTAGGGCCAAAGTTGCCTGTCGTGAGGGGGAGGACTTAGGTCTAGGGTTGGACATAGGTGCTAGTAAAAGTAGTCAGCAAAATTAAAATGAATCAATCTCAGCCAGGTCCTGCATCCCCAGCTGCTGGAGCAGAAAAGCAGGCTGCAGGTGCTCTGAAGCTGGCGTTGAAGAGGCAAGGAACAGCTGAAAAGATATCGTCCATGGTGCAGAGGAGGAGCTAGCAGTGCGTCCCAGAGAACGCCTCTGGCACCATTGGAGGAGAAGGTAGCAAATGACCCCCAAAGCGCACGCACCGAGCAGATAGGTAAATCGGTGATCCCTGGTGCGTACGCAAAGCAAGCATTGGCCAGCAGGAGAATGGGAGCTCCGCCAGCAAACTCGAATGCGGGCGGAGAAAAGATCCGGACCCGGCCGCAGCTGTAGTCTTAATCAACGCTTCCCACGCCTGCCTGAGTGCAAGCAGAAACAAAAGTAAGGGGGAAAAAAACGCCGGGCGTGCAACCGCATCACAGCTGCAGGAGCTGCGGCCGGCATCCCAGGATAGACTAAATAGCTGCTGAGCCTGCAAGTAAGCAGGGTAGGGAAACTGCCCTGCAATCCCCAGAGTCCCAGCACTGCAAGAACACACATCACTTTTAAAACACATCTTCTCCAATAAAGGCTACAGACGAAAATCCCTCCCCCTCCCGCCCAAAGCAAGGCATAATGCATAGAGGCATAATATATAGAAAGCGGTGGTGGGAGAGTAGGGGGGAGGATATACTCACCCTGTATACAGCCATACTTACCTGGTCTTCAGCCATCTATAGTCACCTGCATCACATCAGGGGAAGATAGGGGGACCTGGACCTAAGGAGCAATGCCAGGCACTGGCTGTGAAGGGGTTAACGGTGCATGCTTTATGCCTGTGCCCCTTAGCCGCATATGGGGAACAGGTAGCGCCATGCTCCTGATCCCCCACCTAAAAACAAGAAAATAAAAAGGAGAAAAGAACCTAAAAACAGGCCCTAGCTGTAGAAAAAATAAAATAAAAAATAAGTCTGGAGAACTCCAGACCGGTCTACTGGCACTAAGCTAAAGCTGATTAGCTCAGGGTCAGTAGGCTGGGTATATCATGCCAAGAGGGGCCGACTTTCTTTTGTATGCCTAGTGTCAGCCTCCTAGTGACAGCAAGATATACCCACGGTCTCTGTGTTCTCTAATGGAACTGACCGAGAAACACAATTTAACAGCAATGTGCGAACACAGCCTATTAAATAAGAGGTGGTTCTGTTTCTTAGGTAAATGGGCTTTGCAATAATTTTTTTTATATAAATAATTATCCTGTTAACCATGTTTCCACAATGTAGGTTATGCTGTTTTGAATTCAATGCCTTATGCTTTTTAAATATTTTTTGCTTTTTTTAAGATAGTCTGACAGGCTGGGTTATAGTGCTGGTGAACAGCTTTAAAAAGAGGGTTACTTACTTAAATGTGTGCAGTATTTGCAGACTGATGCTGCTCATTGTTTTCTTCCTCTTGTGCAGCTCTGTGCAATGGAAGCCGGGAGCATCCATTGCCTCCTGTTGGTTTGACCGGAAAATCTGCTTTTAAATTATGCAGAATTTTCCAGGGCAGTGTGGTAGGACTGTGATGAAGAGCAGGGGTAAAGAATAGCACTCTGGGAATTGTAGTGCTGAGCAACTACTCAACCAGGTAGTACAGGTCTAAGAGCAGTTCTAGATGCTTCTGCAGGGTTTTTTCTTTAACCTTATGTGAGCATATTTCCTATTTTGGCTCCTTTCTGTTCCACCTCTTATTGCTCTGTATGCCACTTCCAAAATGGACTTGTTCAGCCAATCACTAAATAAGGTGGGACACTGCTGCAGCTAGTGATTGGCTAAAGGGGCTGTAGAGTGTCTATAAAGGAAAAAAATCCTCTGTGGGAGCCCAAGTAAGCAAGATAAGGGAATACCCCTTGAGGGTACGTTTACACATTCGGGACTTGCAGTAGGGACCTGTCCGTGTGAACGTACTGTTAATGTGGAAGCAGCTGCATTGACAAGCACTTCTAACTGCTTAATGTTCTTACTTGCACTTTACTGGACTATTTTTAATATTCCATTTTCAAACCTTTGCTGGTTTTATGCTTTTTTTTTTTTCAGTACATTTATCTTGACATGCATTTCTGTGTCTTTGCAGCCCACAGAATATCAGCCAGAGAATGGATGTGTTTTATTTGACTCCTGAAAGCCTCTCTTCTGATTCCTCGCTGTGGTTCACATCAACTCCCCTGGATCGTAACACTTTGGAAAACATGCTAATACGGGTTTTACTAGTAAAGGATATTTATGACAAACACAGTCATGAACTGGATGAAGACACAGACTAAATCTTGCAAGCTGTTAAGCAGCAACAAGAATGAAAGTCACGTTAGGTAGACAAGCTGCTGGCGTGAATATCTCAGAACGAAGAGTAAAAACATTTCACAGTTTACTCCACATGTATTTTATGAGTTTTGTAGCGGTGTACCTGGCCTGGGTATCACATTGTAAATATTTGTGTGACATTTTGCCATTTTCCTTGTAGTGAATTTTAGGAAACCTAAAACACAACACAACTCATATTTTTTTTTATTATTTATTTGAACTAGGGACGTTTGTAACTTTTTACATGAGATCTGAATGAGAATGTGCCATGTGTATTTGCTTTATCATCATATTGCACAATTCTGCTGTTGGAAAAAAGCCTTCTGTAAAAAAGAAGGTTTTACCCAGTTTCTTAAATTCGCTAGTTACGTATCTAATAGGATTAACAAAGATTTAGATTATGCCTTCTCAAATTTTAAATTCAATTGTAAAGTAATAGGAATTGTTTTTATTTTCAATTTGGGAATAATAGAAATCCTATTGGGCTATGTAGAAAAAAATCCTTGTCTGTACCAAAAATTAGACAATTTTGAAAATGTCAATATTTGTGTACTGTAACGTGAATATTTTGGTTAATTTTGGTTAATTCTTCCCTATATTTTTTTTTTTATTATTATTTTAGCCCCTCCCTATTAAAATATTACAATGGATTTTCTTTTTGTGATTCTTATATTGCCACATAAATAAAATGACTGTCTAAATTTGTGTAGCATTAAAAAGTAAGAATGTTCTCTTGGAGGGGATATATATATATATATATATATATATATATATATATATATATATATATATATATATATATATGTATGTATTATATATATATATATATATATATATATATATATATAATATATATATATTTTTTTCTTTTAGGTTTTTTTTTTATTAATAGAACGTGTCCAAAAGCATTAAAGTGACCTTCTGGAAATATCTCCATTTTATTCCCTCTCATGAATGCCATAAAAATGTAACAAACCAAAAAATTCTGAATGCTAATTTAAAGAGTAAATTGTGTTTTCATGTGGTATCTGAAAACATACATGTTTTGGATAGGCTTATTCTGAAATCTACGGCGCAGGCTTCATATTCATAGTCTTGCACTGTTTGTGCCTTTTCAATAAGTGAAGGTACTAATCTCTGGCTTAAGTGGCAATTTCTCATACCTTAGCTAGTAATCAAATCTGATCCAATGTTGCAGGTTTTTTTTGTGGGCCGGCGTAAAACCATCTAAAAAATGAATGCAGTTTGAAACCATTTAAATACTAAAATAGATGGGAAGACTTTTATTTTTTTTAACCCCTTAAGGACGCAGGACGTAAATGTACGTCCTGGTGCGGTGGTACTTAACGCACCAGGACGTACATTTACGTCCTAAGCATAACCGCGGGCATCGGAGCGATGCCCGTGTCATGCGCGGCTGATCCCGGCTGCTGATCGCAGCCAGGGACCCGCCGGCAATGGCCGACGCCCGCGATCTCGCGGGCGTCCGCCATTAACCCCTCAGGTGCCGGGATCAATACAGATCCCGGCATCTGCGGCAGTGCGCAATTTGAATGAATGATCGGATCGCCCGCAGCGCTGCTGCGGGGATCCGATCATTCATAACGCCGCACGGAGGTCCCCTCTCCTTCCTCCGTGCGTCTCCTGCTCTGGTCTGTGATCGAGCAGACGAGAGCAGGAGATGACCGATAATACTGATCTGTTCTATATCCTATACATAGAACAGATCAGTATTAGCAATCATGGTATTGCTATGAATAGTCCCCTGTGGGGACTATTCAAGTGTAAAAAAAAAATGTAAAAGTTAAAAAAAAGTGAAAAATCCCCTCCCCCAATAAAAAAGTAGTCCGTTTTTTCCTATTTTACCCCCAAAAAGCGTAAAATTTTTTTTTATAGACATATTTGGTATCGCCGCGTGTGTAAATGTCCGAACTATTAAAATAAAATGTTAATGATCCCGTACGTATAAAAAATTATAAAAAATGTATTAAAAGTTTTTTATATGCAAATGTGGTATCAAAAAAAAGTACAGATCATGGCGCAAAAAATGAGCCCCCATACCGCCGCTTATACGGAAAAATAAAAAAGTTAGAGGTCATCAAAATAAAGGGATTATAAACGTACTAATTTGGTTAAAAAGTTTGATTTTTTTTAAGCGCAACAATAATATAAAAGTATATAATAATGGGTATCATTTTAATCGTATTGACCCTCAGAATAAAGAACACACGTCATTTTTACCATAAATTGTACGGCGTGAAAACAAAACCTTCCAAAATTAGCAAAATTGCGTTTTTCGTTTTAATTTCCCCACAAAAATAGTGTTTTTTGGTTGCGCCATACATTTTATGATATAATGAGTTATGTCATTACAAAGGACAACTGGTCGCGCAAAAAACAAGCCCTCATACTAGTCTGTGGATGAAAATATAAAAGTTATGATTTTTAGAAGGCGAGGAGGAAAAAATGAAAACGTAAAAATTAAATTGTCTGAGTCCTTAAGGCCAAAATGGTCTGAGTCCTTAAGGGGTTAAAACTGCCACTGCAGTTTTTGAGTGAAAGTATATTCAAGAGGCATGGAAACTATAACGGAAGGACTTATACTTCTCCTTTCTGCTGGATCTACTAATGTCTTTGGTTATTAAAAAAAAAATAAAAATAGTGCCAAGTGGAAATCCAGCCTTAAGGTAGGGGGTCACATGTGCCGTATTTACCTGCATATTTTCTGCAGCTGATTTTGCTACCCATTGACCTTAATGGGTAGGAAAATATGCAGCAGCAAAATATGGCATGTGAGACCTTTCTGTAAAGGGATATTTCTATCTCACCTTTTTAGCTTCCCGGCCACCACCTGCCAGTATGCGGCCCCTGAATTTGGTCTGGAGAGGATGAGTTCTGAAATTTGCATAACGCACATTGACTGTTAACAGCTTGCTGGGTTGCCTCCTTTTCACAACGCCTTTTAAAGTTAAAGCAAACTATTTGAGCATCTTCCAGTAAAATCCGTGGGAGTTATGCAAATTGCATAATTCTTCTTCTTCAGCAGTTTTCACCAACCTGATCTTGCTGATTTGTGCATCTATATAAATTCATTATCTGCTGCACATCTCTGGTTTACTCAGGGAAATGTGCAGCTGATAACAATAATTTAACTGACTGCACAAAAGATGCAATCAGCTGATGAACAAGCTAATTAATGTCCCATGTACACAAGCCAGTTTTCTCTGTCGTCTCATTGGGGAACACAGGAGAGCATGCAGATGTTGCAGCCAGGTGCAGAGTTCTGGCCACATTTTTCTACCTTCTGACCGGAGACCCGCTACTGCTGGCCCAGTGTTAGGCTTTCGGGTGCAGCAGTCTCACGCAGCAGGACATTTCCCCAGTGGGGAGGAGTCAGCTGTGTTAAACTACCAGTCCCATGGGCCGGTCCTTGAATCAGCCGCATGATTGTGCGGCCGGCACCTCCGTTCGTGTAGCCAGGTGACAGAGGGACCAGCCTCTTCATATAGCCCTGGCCCAGTCTCTGGCTTTTTCACCACTCTTCTTAGCTCTGGCCTCCTCTTTACTTCGTTAGGCCATCTCAGGCATCTCCTGGGGGCGGTGTTTGGTGCCAGCGAGCTGCTCTGCAAAGTGAAAGTAAAAAAAAAAAAAAAACACTTATTCTCCCAGGCTCTCTTCGCCCTCTGGGGGCTGTTTCATACCCAGTTCTTCTGTTTCCATTCTTGTGCTTGAACCCCCCCCCCCTCTGGTGGCCAAAAGTTGGTACTGCAGCCTTACCGTATTCTGTGACTTTCTCTGTGCTCCCATATGTAGGGCAGTCTGCATGTGTGTTTTACTGGAATACTCTCCTAAGCTCGCTTCTCAGGCTTTTTAGTGTAGGATCAAGTGTAGTGTCTGTCCTTAGTTTCTCATCTGGTACGTTGCATATCCTGGGACCTTAGATGGATTTTGGTGGATGATTCCTAAGCCTGCTTTAGTCGCCTTATGCGTGTGTGCCTCATAGGGCATTTTCTGCAGGTTCAGCGCATCCCACAGTTTGGAATGGTTGGTTTCTGCTCGTGCCACATGCCCTTGGGCATTGTCCCATTGTGTGCACATGAGCTGCAGACTTAGCACTAGGTGCTTCTAGCTCCAGTTCCTGAGTAATCTTGTTCGGGTTTATTGCCGCTTTCCCTTGCTCGTGTTGGCCATTTTTGCTGTGTTCTGCCGGAGGTTCAGTGTGGGCAGTAATCAGTGTTGCCACGTTGCCCTTGCCCTTTCTCTGGGAGTAACATTAACCCTGGCAGCAGTCTGCCTGTTCCCTTCACCTCCGGCCACCCTTAAAGAGTCTGCCACATTCGTGGCTGTTGTCCCAATGCCACGCCTAATGTGTGAGGTGACCGAGGGGGTGCACCTGTGTGGGCTATGGACTATGCAGCATTTTTTTGGGTGGTTCACTGTGACGTGGCCCTCTCCAATGCCCATGGAGGATATGTCTGCAGCAGCTATTCCAGTACTCCACTTTGAGTGGGAGTTGTCCGATGTACAATGGACCTTCTACATCATCCATAGAGATTGGGAAGTCTGCCACAGCTGCTATTCCGGTACTCCGCTTTGACAGTTGACCAGGGTCCATAGAGGTTGGGATGTCTACCACATCTGTAGTTGCAGCTCTGCTATATATCAGGGTTGACTGTTGTTTATTGGGCATTTTGAATCGCCCATGGAGGATGTGGTGCTTGCCGCAGCCCTAGTGCTCCTCGGCATGTGGGTATTGCTGGGTGAGTGTCCCTGCATGCTCACAGGTCTCCACACATCCATGGGAACGCACTTTCCGCCTCATCTGAGCATTCCCAGGCATCCACCTTTGCCCTTCAGGGGTGGGGTATCACTTGCCTTCCAGTGACAGTGGTTTGCATGTTACCTGTGGTAGACTACACAGCGCTCTCTCCCCTATACGAGGGGTCATGGCGGTGAGCCTGCTATGTCCAGTACTGCAGTTTCTTACCCCCTTCCACGGGGGAGGAGTTGTCAGTCTGTCTGCTTTCGCTGAGGTGCATTCCTGTCTGGTTTTGCTTGGTCCCAACTCTGGCTCATCCAGCGTTTTCATTCCCCACCCCAGGGGAGGCGCTATGGCATGCATAGTCTGCTTTCTGCTTCGGCTAATTTCAGTCTCATTCTTCCTTCCAGGGACAGAATGTGTTAGTGGTCTGGCAACATCGTACTATTGTCAATGGGATACCTATCATTACTCATACCATCTTGGCTCGCCCCTCTGGAGTTTGGGCGGAGTTTTACGTTGTCCGCTTGTTCACGGGCGGTCTTTCATTTCTCCTGTTCTAGGCGAAGTACTGTCAGTCTTCTATACCCCCCCCCCCCCCGTAGCTGATTCAGCCATCTCATTGACCCCTTCTGCTACTGGCCTTGGGGTAGCTAAGTGAGGTGTCTATTGAAATTTAAGCCTTCCCTTCAAGTGGTTGTGTGGCCCATGTACAGTTCCTGCTTTTGCAGCCGTTGTCCTTATGGCCTCCCAGTATCGGAGGGTTACCTTCTTTGATTCCTCCTCTTCCTCTCCCTGCCCTCATTCTCCTCCTTTGTGGTGGAGTTCTGTGGCATTTGGCTTAGTTGTGGCTGTTGCCGTCCTAGCTTTAACAGACCCTCTTGGGTACTTGTTGGTCCTGTTAGGGCGGTACCTGTTTTCTCTTCCACTGGGTGGAGTACTGTCAATTCTGGCCAGGTCCATGCCTGGGCTTCTCCAGCCCCTTGCGCTGACATCTTTCCCTGTCGGGGTAGGTCTTCCTTGGGAGCAGTCCTTGGGCTTCCTTCTGGATGAGTATGTTCTGTTGATCTCTACTCTTACTTTCCAGCAATCCTTCTTCTGCTTGGAGTGTCTCGAGGCCTTCCTCCTTGTGGTCGTTCTGTTCGGGCTGCCCTTGGCTCCCCAGGGTTACACAACAGTCTTGGCTGTGGCAGGTCACCCTCCCTTTTTGGAGTGTC
This sequence comes from Hyla sarda, assembly GCF_029499605.1. Taxonomy (NCBI): domain Eukaryota; kingdom Metazoa; phylum Chordata; class Amphibia; order Anura; family Hylidae; genus Hyla; species Hyla sarda. The sequence goes on from NC_079190.1 coordinate 46,820,985, forward strand.
TATTGTGCCATGCTTGCCTGACGGTCTGGGTGGGCACCCTCTTGTGCCCACCCAGGAGGTGTCTTCTGTTACCTCACCTTGTCGCTTCGGCTGGGTTGACTTCTTGCTGGGTCCACTCGGTCTTCCGCTCAGTGACTTGTTGTTCTGGGATGTTACTCAGTCGGTCATCCAGTCCGTTCTGGCCTTTGGGATCCCCTGCTTAATCGGCCTTTTCTATCCCCTAGCCTCTTGTGTATGCGAGTGCTGGGCGGCGAGGTGATCTCAGAGGAAGCGGTGCCTTTTTCTTTTGGCCACTATTCTTCCCTGGAGTATTTCACACTTTCCCTGGAGGCCCCAGATTTGTTCAGAACCCTCTCCCTCGGTATTCAGCCTTTTTCAGGTCCTCCTTGCCTCTTCCAGGTAGCCTTTCCATGCCTCGATTTCTGGGATGGTTTTACTGACGCTTCTGCCCTTCCAGTGACTCTTGTCTCTGGCCTTGGTGGGGTTCCGGCCCCTCTCATCTCTGTCCTTCTCTATGGAAGGCGGTCTCTGTTTGCTCCACCATACCTTGCCCAAGTCTAGGTGGTCGTCAGCCGGCTTGAGGTTGTCCTCCACTCCTGGGTGCCTCCATTTCTTACTGGATCTGGGATCCTCTGTTTCTCTTTGCGGCTGCTTCGGTGTTCCGGATGGTTCTGTTCCTCCCTGCCGACCGGTTGGGCAGGCCTCCGGGACATCCGTTTCTTGCTGTTTTTGGTCAGCTCTTGTACCCCAGTCTCACTTTTGGGTCCTAGCTCCCCTTCATGTTTTGTAAGAGCTTCCGAGTGGTTGAATGCCGGTTTCCTCTGGGCCTCACCAACTATCTTCTGGGAAGGGATCGGGCTCAGTCTCTCTGGTCTGACCCTTACTTATATGATGGTTGTTTTTCCCACCCCAGGGACTGCTTTGGGACGTCCCATGGTCTCCTGTGTTCCCCAATGAGGTGACCGAGAAAAGGAGATTTTTTTTTTTTTTTTTTCACTGTAAAATCTTTCTCGTAGGCTTCATTGGGGAACACAGCACCCACCTATTTACGGTTTCTGGTCCCGTTGTTTGCCTGTTACTTTCTCGTGTCCTTTGGAAGCATCTCCTTTTGTTGTTTTTGGCTTCTCCTGCTTTGTGACACAACGGATTATCTCTGTGCCTGTGGGCGAGTATATCCTGCTGGGAGGAGCAGACTTCTTTTTTTGCCTAGTGTCAGCCTCCTAGTGGACAGTAGAATAATACCCATGGTCTCCTGTGTTCCCCAATGAAGGCTACGAGAGATTTTACAGGGAGTACAAAAAAAAATCTTTACCAGTAGTGAGCATTCCTGTGCAGTTCATTTGGCTGATAATTGGCCAATGTACATGGCCACTTAGGTCATCAATATCTGATCTGCTTATGTTCATTGTGTATTGTAGGTCCCCTAATTCTGTTAAACTGATAAAGGATCCATTCATTGTGTGTAGTAGCTGTTTTTGGTTATTGCTAGCTCCCATTGACATCATGGCTCTTTAGTTCTACTTCTGAACCTGTAGTAGGGATGTTGACACCCTTGCCAATTACTGTAGATGTGGACTTCCTAGCCTAAGGATAGGCCCTAAATGTTTTACTGGAAAACTTTTTTAAAGAAGTTTCACCTGCCAAAAAACTGGCAAACATTGGTGGCAAAATAGTTTGTTTACATAAATTATTACTATTTCTCATGCTTCTTTAAAGGGGTACTCCTGTAGAAAACAAATTTCTTTTTGTTTTGTGTTTTATTTATTTTAATTTTATTTTTTCCAATTAACTGGTGCCAGAAATAAACAGATTTGTAAATTCTATAAAAAAAATAAAATCTTAATCCTTCCAGTACTTATCAGCTGCTGTATGCTCCACAGGAAGTTGAGTTGTTCTTTTAAGTCTGACCACAGTGCTCTCTTTTTTTCACATCTGTCCATGTCAGGAACTGTCAGGAGCAGGAGAATTTGCTTCTACTTTGGACAGTTGCTGACACAGACAGATGTGTCAGCAGAGAGCACTGTGGTCAGACAGAAAAGAACTCCACTTTCTCTGGGGCATACAGCAGCTAAGTACTGGAAGGATTAAGATTTTTTTAATGGATGTAATTTACAAATCTGCATAACTTTCTAGAGCCAGTTGATATGAAAAAAAGGTTTTTTTTTTTAACCCCATTAAGACTTTGGTATAACTCTAAGCTTGTGTGTGTAAACATAATACACCCATTGGTGCATGAACATTTAGATCTTTGGCAAGTCTGTAAATTCTGTGCTTCTATAAAATTTTAGCAGGGGTCCACTGTATCACTACTTCCTCACTTAACTTTATTAAGATTTATAGCAGCGAAGTAGTTTTATGCCCATACAATACCAGGTTATGAAAACATTTTACTTACAAAAATGATGAGGTAACAGACTGGTCATGAAATCTCCAAAACCTCTCCAGTAGCAGCCAGTACCAAGAACTACTTTCAAGAAGGTAGTAAGTTTTAATTAGCTTTTTCTTATTTTATTTTTTTTTATCAAGTTGTCTCTGAATAGACTGTATAATTACTTTTTTGAGCATCATTGAAGGAAACTATTTACTTTTTTTTTATTTAAATACAGAATTACTCAGTACGGGATCCAAACTTTTTTTTATTATTATAGGATTGGGTTCTACCCTCAGTATGAGTTTGGGTTGTCTGTACTATCAAATTTTTACTTTATGAATTCTATTGGTGGGAAGTCAAAGCCAATGACTGCTTATCATGTAGTACTTTATTTCAAATATATTATCAACAATTTCTAGGCAATTTCCAATAAACCTATATTGATAATGCAATGATGATGAAATATTACCCACAGTACTAAATGCATTTTTTTTTCCTTAAATCTTATTGAAGTTTACATTGTGACATGTTAGTGCTTTTTCTTCTATGGTTTTAAAACTTAAGACTATGCAAAAAGCAATAAAGTTATGCCTAAATGTTAATATGGAAAAATACACTTTATTGGTAGAGGAAGGTGTGGAACTTAGTACTCTAATAATTGTACTCCTCTTGCTATTGTCTGGGTGGTATAAAAGATTCTTTAAAAAAAAAAAGACAGAGTTATGACTAGAAACGAAAAAAGGGATTATAGGCCAGATGATTCTCCAGTCATACTTTTCCCAATGGATGAACCCTCAGAGGAAAGAATGAGTCTATAGTGCTTTACGAATATAGACTACCAAATTTGGCTAAGTTTTGGACCTTCCATATATTAGGCTGCAGTCACACCACGTTTTGTACATACGGGTGTCTGATCCGGAGGGGGGGGGGGGGGGGGGCAAACCGGGCACTCCCGTACCCCAGCCAAATCAGCCCCTGACTCCATTTACTTTAATGACCCGACCGGAGTCAGACGGTGATTCCGGTCTGCTGAGTTTTGACCCATATGCGGTTTTGTGACCGGACCTAAAACCGTAGTTTTAATCCCTTGCTGCAAATGGGCTTACATTCATGGTCATTAGAGATGAGCGAACTTACAGTAAATTCGAATCGTCACGAACTTCTCGGCTCGGCAGTTGATGACTTTTCCTGCGTAAATTAGTTCAGCCTTCAGGTGCTCCGGTGGGCTGGAAAAGGTGGATACATTCCTAGGAAAGAGTCTCCTAGGACTGTATCCACCTTTTCCAGCCCACCGGAGCACCTGAAAGCTGAACTAATTTATGCAGGAAAAGACATCAACTGCCGAGCCGAGAAGTTTGTGACGAATCAAATTTACTGTAAGTTCGCTCATCTCTAATGGTCATTTGTGGCTCCCGAGGTATAACGTGCACTCAGCAGGTGGGCGTGTATCCTACCCGGTTTGTCCATGTTGCTATAAGCAACCAGGACCCATGGCTAATGCCAGGCATCGCCGATCGGGCTGATGTCTGGCAGTAACCGCTTTTATTCTAAAACAAAAGTAAACATTGCTGGTTAACTCAGTGGTGCTGTATGAGACTGCCGCGGTGAAATAGCGGCATCGCGAACAGCTTGCAGAATGTGAGGAGGATCCCTACCTGCCGCCTCAGCATCCGATCGCCGAATGACGACTCTGTGCCTGAGATCCAAGAAGGAGCAGTCAAGCATCAGAAACACTGATCTATGCTATGACATGGCATCGATCAGTATGAGAGATCAATGTACTCCATGTTATAGTCCCCATGGGGAATCTCCCCCCCCCCCCTTTCCATATAAAAAAAAAACTAAATAAAAATAAACATGTGATCACCGCATGCGTAAATGTCTGAACTATATAAATATATTGTTAAACTGCACGGTCAAGGGCGTATATGTTAAAAAATATATATATATTCCAAAGTCCAAAATAGCGTATTTTTTTGTCACTTTTTATACCATAAAAAAATTTTTTTTAAATATCCAACCAAAACAAAATGGAACCGACAAAAACTTCAGATCATGGTGCAAAAAATTAGCCCTCATACCGCCCCTTATACAGAAAAATAAAGTTATAGGAGTCTGAAGAGGACATTTTTCAACATATTAATTTTGGTGCATGTTGTTATAAAAAAAATTTTTTATAGCAGTAAACCTATATAAATTGGGTATCCAGGTGCAATTTTTACCAAAAACTGCACTGCGTAGAAATGGAAGCTGCTAAAAATTACAACATTTTTTATTTTTTTTTTGCCCCACAATTTTTTTCTCGAGTTTTGTCATATTTTGTGGTGAAATTATTAATTGTACTACAAAGTAATATCACTTTGTCGTAAAAAAAATAAATAAAACTTGATTTATCCTAATTGAGGTTGTTTAAAAACTTGGTGGGGAAACCTGAACTCCAGGAGATGATCTTTGTTTGAAGGTAGTTTCCACAATACATCTCCTGATAAATTGAATTCAAGAAGATCCCAAGCTTTTCTTGGCCAGTGTGGTAATATTGCAGTTGCTCTCATTTGTACATCCCTGATCTTCATGAAAATGGTATTAGTGGAATTGGTGGGAAGATGTAAATTATAATCCTGTCCCTGCTAATGAATAACCAGTCTATTGCCAGTTAATGGTCATTCTTGTAAAGGAAGCAGAACTGACTCAACTTTGTATTCTGCCTTGTGGCCATTACATCTACCAAAGGCAGGACCCCACATTTTGACCAGTTGAGAAAAAAATTCTATTAAACTCAACTTGAGCCAGTAGAGCAAATTCCTGCTCAACCAATTCTCTTTAGAGTTGAGAGAGTCTTGGTTCCCTGAATTGAGGTGAAATTGGGCTTCTGATTAAGAACACATCCTTTTTACCCATTGATCCCCTTCATGTGCACCCCTAGATGTAGTAACCATCGTGCGTATTTGGAGGCAAGAAGATTTGTTGCAAAGAAAATATTTATCTTGACAGCCAACTGTATAGATTTTTTTTTCTGCTTGCCCAGTTATGGGTATTAGGAAATCCAGACTGCAGCAACTCTTGTTTCGATATTTCATATTTCAGGATATTCTGCTGAAGAATTGAAATCTGGCTTTTGTCCATGTAATGGCCTCAGCCAGAGTTATAAGCTTCTTCACTAACTTTTGAATATTGTGTATCCTCTTAATGGAGAGGAAGAGAGAGCTATGTTGGGTATCTATACTATACCTCTGGAATCCCATTCTGTTGGAAGGAATCAGTAAGACTTCTTTATGTTGACTAAGAATCCATGCTTCTCGAGCAACTCCATAGTAATTTTGTGATGATTCAACAAATCATGAGTCTGAGTCATGGAGTTGAATATTTTCTTCTGTTGAATAAAAACCTATGAGAGCACTAAGGAATAGCTGTTTGTAGACACAAACTAAGCAGCATGAACTCTTGAACCTACTGAGGCTTGGGGTCGTAAAAATGTATCTTTAGATCCAAATGCCTTTTCTTTTCTTTTTTTTTCCTTTTAGCTTGTGGTATTATCCTGTTTACCCAGACGTCTCTTCTGCTTGGCCGAGGATTGTCCTGTCTTTTTTGGATGATCTTTTGACTGGGTTAGAAGAGAACCTGAAGCTTTGAGCATAGGAAACTGCTTTATCCTCACTATGAATTTAATATGCCTTTTGAGCTTGGGACCAAACAGAGCAGGGTTGAAAGGGGGAGTGCACAGAAGTTATTCATTCATGTCCTACCAGTACCAGCTCACTGCTTCATACCTGTTTTTTCCTGTGACCTGAATTTTACAGGGACATAGATCTGGACATATGTAAGGCCCTGGCTGCTGGAACAGATGGCAAAGATAGTTTAGAGGCAACAGCTGGAGAAGTGTAGATTTTTATTGTAGTCAGCTTTCCAGTCCATGGAATCTGGTCGCAAGGAGGACTCTAAATGGAGAAACTATTTTTTTTGGACATACAATGCTTTATTTCATTTTTCACATACTACTTCCTAAATATCCTTTTGGCTCCTGATAGGTAAATGGGGCCTATGGATTTGTTTGATCTCACATAAGGGAGTACACCCCTCATATTTTTGTAAATATTTCTTAAATCTTTTCATGCAACAACACATCATAAAAAAATGACAGACACTGCAATAATGAAAAGTAGTTAGTACATTGCGTGTATTATACTGTTCAATTTTGCTGTCCCTACTAAATAAGTATGCACACAGCCATTGATACCTAAAACTTGGCTACAAAAGTGAGTATACCTCTGAGTTAAAATGTCCAAATTGGGCCCAAAATATCAATATTTTGCGTGGCCACCATTATTTTCCAGCACTTCCTTAAAGTGTACCTGTCATATCTAACAAAAAAATGTATTTTTTAAATATATTACTCTGTACCTAATCCTGACCATGTGCATCTAATTTTTGTGTCTAGCACCTTTTTTTTTTTATTACAATTTTAATTAAGCTCACTATTCTGAATGCCTCTCAAAGGGAGGGGGCGTGGCCTCAGTGCAGGTCTCCTCCCCATCCCTCAGTATGCTGTCTGCTCACATATCCCCTAGCATTAGCAAAACTACAACTCCCAGCTTGTCCTCACTGACAGTAGCGGGACACAAGCTGACAGTGGGAGAATTTTTCCTCCAGCTGTGAGCCCTGCGCTCACAGCTGTCAATCAAGGAAGTGTGTCCATGACATAGGTAATGACGCATGGACACAGCAGGACTAGTATGTGTCCAGGCGGGCAGGACAGTTGTTTTTGCTTTTTCAGCATGAAATACTGAAAATTTTCTAATGAAACCAATTGCAAAACCGATTGGTTTTGCATGCTTTACAACATATCAAAAGTTTTTGTATCTGACAGTGCCCATTTAAGTCACAGGAGTCATCTTCCACTCCTCCATGATGACATCACAGAGCTGGTGGATTTATAGAGATTTTGCCTTGCCCCATTTTCCATATGAGGATGCTCAATAGAGTTTAGGTTTGGTGTGTCACAGTACATGTTGGCATTCATGGTTCACTCAATGAAGTGTGGCCCCCAAGTGCCAGCAGCATTAATGCAGACCATGACACTCCCACCATCATGCTTGACTGTGGGCAAGACACACTTGTCTTTGTACTCCTCGCTTTGTTGCCACCACACACGCTTGACACCATCTGAACCAAAAATTGAAATTCATAGAAACTAAAAACTAAGTCAAAAACCGGATGGAACCATACGCACATACGGTTCCCATTGGCTCCAATGTTATACAGTTTACTATAACGTATGTTATATATAACGCATACAGTTTAATACAGTTTTTCACCCAGACCAAAAACTGTGGCAGACCACAGTTTTCTGTTCGGCTAAAAAAAAAGTAAAAAACCATATGGTTTGAAAAACGGACACAACCATACATACATTATGGGGCATACAGTTTTGAATGGGAAGTCTATAGGCACGGTTTTCTGTATGGTTGCATACGTTTTTTGTTTTTTTCTCCCAACCGTATGCTGAAACCGTATTGCAAAAACGTGGTGTGAACCCACCCTTTCTTGCGCATCATCTTTGGAAGAGGCTTGCTTTTGGGACGACAGCCATGCAGAATAATTTCTGTTGTAGAAAATCCAGACTTGTAATAAGATTCAGCGTCAGTGGTGTCTGCTCGGGATAGCGAATTCGCAATAGTTGGAAAAACACAGACTGAGTCAGTGGTCCTACAACTGATTCCTCCTCCAGCATAGAGAGAAAATTCCCCCTGCTAGTGTCCAGTTACCAATGGACCAAATGAAATCTCTAAAACTTCTTTAACCCTTTAAGGACATATGACGTACTGGAACGTCATGTGTCCGCTCCCGATCTATAACGCAGGGCCACGGGGACCCGTGGCTAATAGCGCGGCATTGATCGCGGTGCCGCGTGCTATTAACCCTTTAGACGCGGCGTTCAAAGTTGAACGCCGCGTCTAAAGTGAAAGTGAAACCATGCCGGTTAGCTCAGTGGGCTTTTCGGGATAGCCGTGGCGAAATCGCGGCATCCCGAACAGCTTACAGGACAGCAGGAGGGTCCCTACCTGCCTCCTTGCTGTCCGATCGCCGAATGACTGCTCAGTGCCTGAGGTCCAGGCATGAGCAATCAAGCGGCAGAATCATCGATAACTGGTTTCCTATGAGAAACCAGTGATCAATGTAAAAGATCAGTGTGTGCAGTGTTATAGGTCCCTATGAGAGCTATAACACTGCAAAAAAAAGTGAATAAAGATCATTTAACCCCTCCCCTATTAAAGAGTACCTGCCATCAACTTAACTTTCCCTGATCCCCCTCCCCATCTGTCCCTTACTCTAACTATGCCTATCCCTGTGTTTATTGAGGTTTAAAACGCTGTGGGAATATCTATTTTTTTTTTATCCCTCTTCATTAGCACAGGAGCACTGTCTTTCTGAGGGGTGGAAGGAGGCGGGTCCCGGCAGGCATGATGTCACATGAAGCCTGGCCGGGACTCTGCTTCTGCCAGTCTTCCTGTATGCTGCTCTCCCTCTGCAGCAGTGTTTCCCAACCAGGGTACCTCCAGCAACAGCAACTCTGCAGTGTGCATACAGACTAAGTACAGGGTAGGGACGGCAGTCTCTCCCTCTCTCTCTCGCCCTCTCTCTCTCCTTCTGCCGCGTGCGGAAATGTCCGAATTATAAAAATATATTGTTAATTAAACCGCACGGTCAATGGCATACGCGCAAAAAAATTCCTATCAATGCAAAAATGGTACCGTTAAAAACTTCAGATCACGGCGCAAAAAATGAGCCCTCATACCACCCCATACGTGGAAAAAAAAAAGTTATAGGGGTCAGAAGATGACAATTTTAAACGTATTAATTTTCCTGTATGAAGTTATGATTTTTTCCAGAAGTTTGACAAAATCAAGCCTATATACGTAGGGTATCATTTTAATTGTATGAACCTACAGAATAAGGATAAGGTGTCATTTTTACCGAAAAATGTACTCCATAGAAACGGAAGCCCCCAAAAGTTACAAAACGGTGTTTTGTTTTTTTTCAATTTTGTCTCACAATGATTTTTTATTTTGTTTCACCGTCTGACTGACATCATTACAAAGTAGAATTGGTGGCGCAAAAAAATAAGCAATCATATGGATTTTTAGGTGCAAAATTGAAAGAGTTATGATTTTTTAAAGGCACGGAGCCAAAAACGAAAATGCAAAAACGGAAAAACCCCTGGTCCTTAAGGGGTTAACTGGATTCCATCCTTCCTCTGCAATCGCCCGTGCCCTCCCCTGTAGATCCTTTATCTTGTCCAGATGAGCCTGCACTTGATCCTTGGTGTCTGCGATCCAGGTACAGCAATCTCTTCCTATGAATTCACAAAACCCACCCTTAGCTGCCAACAAATAGTCCAAAGCCATCTTCTCCTGAAACAGGAGAATTTTTATCTGTCTCTGTTCCTCAGAAATCTCCTTTACAGCCCCCACTGTTTCATTAAACATTTGATCCACTATAGATGAGAAATAGTTTAATCTGTTCATAAGCTCTATCCCCTACCCTGTCCATGCAGGAAACCTTGCCCATGCTTCATCGGACTTAGTAAATAACTCCCTTTTGCTCTTCCAGTGACCTTTTTATTTCCCATGGGTAGATAAATCCTCCTCAGATGTAACATAAGAGGCTGGTACTAATTTGACCAATGTGCAAATGCCCATTGGCCCTGGGGGAATTACCTTATATGCTGAGGATCCACAAAGGAAATAGTAGGGACCAGACAAACCAATGCAGGGACCCCCAACTGAATGGTGTTCCGCTTGTGCGATTAGCCGAACAATTTGGGGAATCTATCCACTAGTCTGGGTCCCACAGAACCCGTTCTAACATATTCAGGTCCTTCTAATCCACCAGGTTCACCTGAAAAATCCAGGAACGTCATTGTCCAAGCTGATTGTAACACCATTCTTACATGTTGTGGTTCCCAGGTCGTTATTTCCAAAACTAAAATACAAACACACCCATGGATCGCCCAGCCTTCCAGAAACCCAGATGGGCTTGCTGAGGGTTATGCATGAGTCACGGTCATGGTTTAAATTATACAGACCTTCCCTACCTACTCTGTCATCCGGAAATGTGCTGTTGAGTTCAATTGTTAGATCCCTACCACCTCCCATGGACAACCCAAAACTATATGCGGCATAGATGGCGACCATGACCGATGTGCTCTGACTAGGGGGCGGGATGGAGCACACCCTACCAGTTGGTTCTATTGGCGGCTTTTGCTAACTGCACATGCATTCTGAATAACAGATTAGGATGGTCACTCATACACAAACCTAGGGTTAAAAAGGCCAGACAGTAGCCGGCATTGATACTTAGACTCATTTTTCCATGTATTTCAGCAGCTTCTGGCAATGGTCGGCGTGGATCCAGGTGTCCTTCTCCTGAAGCTTTAGAGACGTTGGTGTTGTATCAGCACTTGGAAAGGACCAGTGCAGCTTCTATTCTTTTTCTGTTGGCACTTTATAATGACCCAATAACCTGGTTGGATGGAATGTAAACAAGTTATTGAATCTAGGTCAATGATAGATACATGGACATAATGGTGTTTTATGGAGAACTTGTGTTGTAGGGACTGTATATACAGTCCTATCTTAGGGCCAACTTAATAACTATGTATAAATGTATTAGGCGACAGTACAGAGATCTCCCCCATGACCTATTTGTACGCAGGACTGTATCTATAACAAGGGGGCATCCTCTACGTTTAGAAGAATTAAGATTTCTACATCAGCACAGACAGGTTTCTTTACTGTAAGAGCAGTGAGACTATGGAACTCTCTGCCTGAGGAAGTATCATGTGAGCACAATAACAGAGTTCAGGAGGAGTGGCCTGAATACATTATTATATGTATGCAATATACTTTATGGATACTAGATGTTTAGGAACAGAACGTTCATGATAATCTCATTGATATGTACAGGCCTATCAGTGACCTTCTGGCAAAATGTATGCATTGCAAGGGGACTGGACCTAAGATAATCTACACTTTTAATATAACGGTCTTATCTGCCCCTTCATTCAATACACTAAGGGGATATTATGGTATATATTGCACTGACAAGATGATGAGACCAAAACATGTTCTAATCTCATCATCCTGTCAGCGCAACACAAATAACACACATGAGACTATCTGCAATACTGATGCATTGAAGCGCAGATCAGTGCCTTATATTGGATACTATGGTAGCCAAGTGAGTGTAGAACCAGGTTTTGTCCTATCACCAGAGACACAGGGAGCAAACCTATGTCATATTCATCTACTGCCCAAAGCTTCAGGCATAATTCCACTATAATCTCCAGTGGGATCAGGTTGTCTGGTTCCTGGATGTAAGTTATAACAACAATGGTGCATATCCTCTCATCCATGAGTCACCTGGCTACCACAATACCTGTTGGGGTGTCACCAGAGAGGCCTGGATGCTAAAATGTCTGCTCTGAAAAAGTTCATAGAGATATCATCTAAAAGCAGCAGAAATCTTATGGCTATACTTGGTGTTTGGGGTTACCAGTTACCACTATCTATGTCCACATGCATTGTGATTCCTGAAAGATATGCTAAATACAAATGGTTAGATAAACGCATTGAAATTCCTACAGGTAAAATCAATTGTCTCCAATACAAAGAAATGCTCCTCGCCTGTCTTTCCAATTATTAACTGATGAAAAGACTTATTCCTATGTAAATTATTCTAGGCCTAAATTCACACTATGTGCTCCTTACATAGTCAAATTCAAATAGAAAGAATCTTCACTAACAAAAACATTACAGTTTAACAAAAAACATTACAGTTTAAACTCATCTACATCCCTGAAACATTACAGTTTAAACTCATCTACATCCCTACCTAGGTGGAAATGCAGATAGGGCACAATGCAATATCTATGCACGTATCTCTTTCTCTACAAAGACATACATGTTACACTTTTAAAACCAAGCATTTCCATCTTCTGCAACCCTCCAATATGGGTTCTTTGTTTCACATTGACCATGTGCCGAATATCCTGTTTATCGAACTCTTTAAGCCAAAACCAAAAAACCAGGGACCCCATAACTTTGAATATGCACTCCACCAGGGATTCCTATCCTATCAGTGATACCTCCCTACTGTGTATGATAATAGGTTATCGTCAATCCTATCAGTGATACATCTCTACTGTGTATAGTAATAGGTTATCGTCAATCCTATCAGTGATACATCTCTATTGTGTATAGTAATAGGTTATTGTCAATCCTATCAGTGATACATCTCTACTGTGTATAGTAATAGGTTATCATCAGTCCTATCAGTGATACATCTCTACTGTGTATGATAATAGGTCCTCTTGCCAGTAACCACCCTTGGGTTCGGCCTTACCTCTTGGACCAGCCACAGAGGCGAAAACTAGTCGAATGGGTATGGTAATGGAGTACTTATTCAGTTTAAAACTTATGGACTATCAACATAGGGAGAGGGCTCAAAGTAGTGAGCTCAGATGTGCAGCAAATTATTTGTATAAATATTCGGTTACAGAAACTGTTTACACTAATTAAAAATGGCTGCTGATCACATGAGCACAAATAAAAAGAGACAGAGAAAAGGGCGGGAGACTAATTTAGAAAGAGAATGGAAAAAATGGGAGAAATAATTTAAATGGGATAAAAAAAAATGCGGGAAAAAGTTTAAAATTGAAACAAAGAGATTAGAGCGGGAAAGGCAGTTTAAAAAAAATGTAAATAGAGAGGTTAAAAAAAGTGCGGGAAAAGCAGTTTAATAAAATTTTTTATGGAGAGGTTAGAAAGAGGGGGAAAAGCAGTTTAAAGAAATTTAAATGAAGAGGTTGGAAAGAGCGGGAAAAGCAGTAAAAAATGTAAATACAGAAAATACAAAAAGAGCGGGAGAATTAGTTTAAACGAAGACAATAAATAAAGTGCGGGAGAAACTTAAAAAAAATTTAAACAAAGGTTACAAACAAATGGTGGGAAAATTACACTTTGAACAAAGAGAATACACCACTTCAATGGGTTTGTGGAAACACCTTGCTCAAATCACCTCCCCACCAGCACAATGTGATTCCACAACCAAACACCTTTACACAATTCCAACACTCCAACAATATGGTCAATGTGAACACTCAGAAATACTCTAAAACACACTACAGTACTTATCACTTATTACTCTCCAAACACAGACAACACAAACATACATTGGCCACAATGCTGGTAATTTCCCTTAATGGCAGACACAATCACTGGCTATAGACTAAGGCAGCATTTGTACCAATAGCTGGCCAGATAGGTCGTATGAGTTGAACCATAAGTCAAATTTAAAAATCACAAAAAGAAATACAATGTTTCTTACTTTAACCCCTTAAGGACACAGCCCATTTTCACCTCTAGGACGCAGCCCTTTTTTGCACATCTGACCACTGTCACTTTAAACATTAATAACTCTGGAATGCTTTTACTTATCAATCTGATTCCGAGATTGTTTTTTCGTGACATATTCTACTTTAACATAGTGGTAATTTTTTGTGGTAACTTGCATCCTTTCTTGGTGAAAAATCCCAAAATTTGATGAAAAAATTGAAAATTTTGCATTTTTCTAACTTTGAAGCTCTCTGTTTGTAAGGAAAGTGGATATTCCAAATATTTTTTTTTTTGGATTCACATATACAATATGTCTACTTTATATTTTCATCATAAAATTTATGAGTTTTTACTTTTGGAAGACACCAGAGGGCTTCAAAGTTCAGCAGCAATTTTACAATTTTTCACAAAATTTTCAAACTCGCTATTTTTCATGGACCAGTTCAGGTTTGAAGTGGATTTGAAGGGTCTTCATATTAGAAATACCCCATAAAAGACCCCATTATAAAAACTACACCCCCCAAAGTATTCAAAATGACATTCAGTAAGCGTTTTAACCCTTTAGGTGTTTCACAGGAAAAGCAGCAAAGTGAAGGAGAAAATTCAAAATCTTCATTTTTTACACTTGCATGTTCTTGTAGACCCAATTTTTGAATTTTTACAAGGGGTAAAAGGATAAAATTTATACTTGAATTTGTAGCCCAATTTCTCTGGAGTAAGCACATACCTCATATGTCTATGTAAATTGTTCGGCGGGCGCAGTAGAGGGCTCAGAAGCGAAGGAGCGACAAGGGGATTTTGGAGAGTACGTTTTTCTGAAATGGTTTTTTGGGGGCATGTTGCATTTAGGAAGCCCCTATGGTGCCAAAACAGCAAAAAAAAAAAAACATGGCATACCATTTTGGAAACTAGACCCCTTGAGGAACGTAACAAGGAATTAAGTGAGCCTTAATACCCCACAGGTGTTTCATGACTTTTGCATATGTAAAAAAAAAATAATAATTTTTCACTAAAATGTGTGTTTCCCCCCAAATTTCACATTTTTGCAAGGGTTAATAGCAGAAAATACCCCCCAAAATTTGTAACCCCATCTCTTCTGAGTATGGAGGTACCCCATAAGTTGACCTGAAGTGCATTACGGGCGAACTACAATGCTCAGAAGAGAAGGAGTCATATTTGGCTTTTTGAGAGCAAATTTTGCTCGGGGGGCATGTCGCATTTAGGAAGCCCCTATGGTGCCAGGACAGCAAAAAAAAACGACATGGCATACCATTTTGGAAACTAGACTCCTTGAGGAACGTTAGAAGGGATAAAGTGAACCTTAATACCCCACAGGTGTTTCACGACTTTTGCATATGTAAAAAAAAAAAAAATTTTTTTTTACCAAAAATGCTTGGTTTAGCAAAAATTTTACATTTTTAAAAAGGTAATAGCAGAAAATCCCCCCAAAATTTGAAGCCCAATTTCTCCCGATTCAGAAAACACCCAATATGGGGATGAAAAGTGCTCTGCTGGCGCACTACAGGTCTCAGAAGAGAAGGAGTCACATTTGGCTTTTTGGAAGCAAATTTTGCTCTGGGGGCATGCCGCATTTAGGAAGCACCTATGGTGCCAGGACAGAAAAAAAACCACATGGCATACCATTTTGGAAACTAGACCCCTTGGGGAACGTAACAAGGGGTAAAGTGAACCTTAATACCCCACAGGTGTTTCACAACTTTTGCATATGTAAAAAAAAAATGTTTTTTACACTAAAATGCTTGTTTTCCCCCAAATTTTACATTTTTACAAGGGATAATAGCAGAAAATACCCCCCAAAATTTGTAACCCCATCTCTTCTGAGTATGGAAATACCCAATAAGTGGACGTGAAGTGCACTGGGGGCGAACTACAATGCTCAGAAGAGAAGGAGCATCATTGAGCTTTTGGAGAGAGAATTTGGCCATGTGCATTTCCAAAGCCCCCCCCCCCGTGGTGCCAGAACAGTGGACCCCCCCACATGTGACCCCATTTTTAAAACTACACCCCTCACGGAAGGTAATAAGGGGTGCAGGGAGAATTTACACCCCATTGGCATTTGACGGATCTTTGGAACAGTGGGCTGTGCAAATAAAAAATTTTATTTTTCATTTTCACAGACCCCTGTTTCAAAGATCTGTCAGACACCTGTGGGGTGTAAATGCTCACTGTACCCCTTGTTACATTCCGTGAGGGGTGTAGTTTCCAAAATGGGGTCACATGTGGGTATTTATTGTTTTGCACTTATGTCAGAACCGCTGTAAAATCAGCCACCCCTGTGCAAATCACCAATTTAGACCTCAAATTTACATGGTGCACTCTCCCTTCTGAGCCTTGTTGTGCGCCCCCAGAACACTTTGCGCCCACATATGGGGTATCTCCGTCCTCAGGAGAAATTGCGTTACAAATTTTGGAGGCTTTTTTTCTTTTACCGCTTGTGAAATTTTAAAGTATGGGGCAACACCAGTATGTTAGTGTACAAAAATGTTTTTTTTTTACACTAACATGCTGGTGTAGACCCCAACTTTACCTTTTCATAAGGGATAAAAGGAGAAAAAGCCCCCCAAAATTTGTTAGGCAATTTCTCCCGAGTACGGAAATACCCCATATGTGGCCCTAAACTGTTGCCTTGAAATACGCCAGGGCTCCGAAGTGAGAGAGCGCCATGTGCATTTGAGGTCTAAATTAGGGATTTGCATAGGGGTGGACATAGGGGTATTCTACACCAGTGATTCTCAAATAGGGTGCCTCCAGCTGTTGCTAAACTACCAGAATGCTTGGACAGTCAATGGCTGTCCGGAAATGCTGGGAGTTTTTGTTTTGCAACAGCTGGAGGCTCCGTTTTGGAAACACTGCTGTAGGATACGTTTTTCATTTTTATTGGGGGGGAAGGGGTGGTGGGGGGGGCAGTGTACGTGTGTATATGTAGTGTTTTACTCTTTATTTTATGTTAGTGTAGTGTAGTGTTTTTAGGTTACATTCACACTGACGGCGGATTACACTGAGTCTCCCGCTAGGAGTTTGAGCTGCGGCTGCAGCTCAAACTTGAAGCAGGGAACTCACTGTAATCCGTCGCCAGTGTGAATGTAACCTGTACATTCACATGGGAGGGGGGGGGGGGAACTACAACTCCCAGCATGCACTGACAGAACGTGCATGCTGGGAGTTGTAGTTTTGCAACAGCTGGAGGCACACTGGTTGGAAAATACTGAGTTAGGTAATAGAACCTATTACCTAACTCGGTATTTCCCAACCAGTGTGCCTCCAGCTGTTGCAGAACTACAACTCTCAGCATGTACTGATTGCCAAAGGGAATGCTGGGAGATGTAGTTATGCAACAGCTGGAGGCACGCAAGTACAACTCCCAGCATGCCGAGACAGCCATTTGCTGTTCCTGAATGCTGGGAGTTGTAGTTTTGCAAGATTTAGAGGGGTTCAGGCTGGAGATCACTGACAGTGGTCTCTAAACTGTGGCCCTCCAGATGTTGCAAAACTACAAATCTCAGCATGCTAAGACAGCAAACTGCTGTCTGGGCATGCTGGGAGTTGTAGTTTTGTAATATTACACGGTTCCCCCCGTTGTGCCCGGACACCGATGGGTGGGCATAGCGGGGGGAACCGAACTTTAACCCCCCCCCGCCCCCAGTCTGCTATTGGTCGGCCGCTCCGCCGATCAATAGCAGGGATAGGAGGGGTGGCAACCCTGCCACCTCACTCCTATCTCTTCTAGGGGGATCGAGGGTGTCTTGGACACCCCCGATCCCCCTTATTTTATCGCGGCGCCGCGATTGATGGGCAGGGGGAGAGCGCTCCCCCTGCAAACACCGTAGATGCCGTGATCAGAACTGATCACGGCATCTATGGGGTTAATGCTGCCGGGACCGGCGCAATCGCGGCCCCGGCAGCTGCGGTGGGACTCCGGCTGTGATTGACAGCTGAGTTCCACCCGCGATCTCCTGCGCTGCCCACGGCAGAGCAGGAGATCGCTTGGACATATGCATAGGTAAATTTGCGCGAATGTGTAATTCGCCTGGACGTATGCATACGTCCAATAGCGGGAAGGGGTTAAAAGACCGGTCAGAGTTATGGCTTCAAAACATACAGACCATCCATTAAATGCAGCTACTGAAACACAGTTGCCTCCTACCTGGCTCGCCAAAATGTTGTAGAAAATCCAGACTTGTAATAAGATTCAGCGTCAGTGGTGTCTGCTCGGGATAGTGAATTCGCAATAGTTGGAAAAACACAGACTGAGTCAGTGATCCTACAACTGATTCCTCCTCCAGCATAGAGAGAACCCCCCCCCCCCCCTGCTAGTGTCGGTCATGTTTATTTATGCCTAACAAAAAGTAGGGTTTACAAAGCCACTCCCACATACAGTACAGAGCCACGCCCAAACATACAGTCAGCATTATGTTACAAGTGATTCAGCCTACAGAAGATATGTATGACACCTCCATGTGCCATCAACAAATCGCCACATTTGCAGCAATGGCAACCAGTCAACAACACATGAACCTATGCCATATCGCACAATATGAAGGCAATGTGACAACTTAATATTTCCACGACAGTT
Source organism: Hyla sarda (assembly GCF_029499605.1). Lineage (NCBI taxonomy): Eukaryota > Metazoa > Chordata > Amphibia > Anura > Hylidae > Hyla > Hyla sarda. Next base: position 46,839,343 of record NC_079190.1, read on the forward strand.
CTGAGCACTGACAGTATCACCCCTACCCCTCAATTTCTCCAGTAATGCTGACAGCACTCATATGTCTATTTCCCAATGACAACCTGTGGATATGACTCTGAGCATGTGCACTCAACTTCTTTGGTCGACCATGGCATGGCTATTCTGAGTGAAACCGATAAAAAAAAAAAAAAAAAAAAAAAGATAGGCCATCTTCATATAGAATAACAATTCTTTTTTTCAGAGTTCTTGAGGTGCCATGTTTATCTTCCAGTGGCCAGTATTAGAGAGTGTGAGAGCAATAACACCACATTTATGATACCTGCTCCCCATTCACACCTGAGACCTTGTAACACTGATGAGTCACATGACATTGGGAGGGAAAATAGCTGATTGGGCCTACTTTAGACATTTTCATTTTGGAGTGTACTCACTTTTGTTGTCAAGGTTTAGACATTAATGGCTGTGTTTTGAGTTATTCTTCAAGGACACATTAAACTCTTATTCAGGCTGTGTACTCACTAATTTGCATTGTAGTGTTGCCACATGAAAAGGTATTCTAAAATATTTACAAACATGGGCAGTGTGGACTCACTTATGTGAGATACTATATGTGCCAAGAGATTTTCATGTGCATTTTGCAAATTCACACAACAAAAGCAGTTTGAATATGACCTAATTGTGTAAACTTTTTAGGATGTGCTTCATACCTATATTTGAAATACTCACAAGCAATGTTTTCAATAAACCAATATACAGCTGTTATGTCCAATTACACTTTAATTTTGATAGATGTCTATAATATTATCTGTAGTCATGCATTGAGTCATCTCAGTATTTATATTTACAGGTTTATTTTTTTTTTTTTTTTGTCAATTAAGTTTTTTATTGGTTTTTGAATAAGGACACTTACAAAGAATCACATCAGTAAAGATATGATGACATAACAGTGATTGCCCAAAGGCAAAAAAACAGACAAATATGAACTAGAAAGAACTTTTATCGTGTATCCAAATAAGAAGACCTCCTTTTTAGGAGGGCTTGTATGGTAGTACTAGGGAGATAGGGGGGGAAGGAAGAAAGAGAATAGGGGGAAAAGGGGGGGGAGACAAGGTAGGAGAAAAGAATGATAGGGGAAGGGGGGGGGGGGGGAACAGGAGGGAAAGGGGAGGGGGGGTTGGATTTGGGGCCTAAGGGCGGCCGTTTTCTGGGCCTGCCTGGGCACCGAGAGTAGAAACATCAAACATCATAGAAGCGTATGCCAGCAAGGTAACAGTCAATAACAACAGGTATATATTGTTACGCCGAGCGCTCCGGGTCCCCGCTCCTCCCCGGAGCGCTCGCTTCACTCTCCCCGCGGCAGCGCTCCGGTCACGTCCTCTGACCCGGGGCGCTGCGATTCCGCTGCCAGCCGGGATGCGATTCGCGATGCGGGTAGCGCCCGCTCGCGATGCGCACCCCGGCTCCCCTACCTGACTCGCTCTCCGTCTGTTCTGTCCCGGCGCGCGCGGCCCCGCTCCCTAGGGCGCGCGCGCGCCGGGTCTCTGCGATTTAAAGGGCCACTGCGCCGCTGATTGGCGCAGTGGTTCCAATTAGTGTGTTCACCTGTGCACTTCCCTATATCACCTCACTTCCCCTGCACTCCCTTGCCGGATCTTGTTGCCTTAGTGCCAGTGAAAGCGTTCCTTGTGTGTTCTTTGCCTGTGTTTCCAGACCTTCTGCCGTTGCCCCTGACTACGATCCTTGCTGCCTGCCCCGACCTTCTGCTACGTCCGACCTTGCTTTTGCCTACTCCCTTGTACCGCGCCTATCTTCAGCAGCCAGAGAGGTGAGCCGTTGCTAGTGGATACGACCTGGTCACTACCGCCGCAGCAAGACCATCCCGCTTTGCGGCGGGCTCTGGTGAAAACCAGTAGTGGCTTAGAACCGGTCCACTAGCACGGTCCACGCCAATCCCTCTCTGGCACAGAGGATCCACTACCTGCCAGCCGGCATCGTGACAGTAGATCCGGCCATGGATCCCGCTGAAGTTCCTCTGCCAGTTGTCGCTGACCTCACCACGGTGGTCGCCCAGCAGTCACAACAGATAGCGCAACAAGGCCAACAGCTGTCTCAACTGACCATTATGCTACAACAGTTACTACCACAGCTTCAGCAGTCATCTCCTCCGCCAGCTCCTGCACCTCCTCCGCAGCGAGTGGCCGCTCCTGGGATACGCTTATCCTTGCCGGATAAATTTGATGGGGACTCTAAGTTTTGCCGTGGCTTTCTTTCCCAATGTTCCCTGCATCTGGAGATGATGTCGGACCTGTTTCCCACTGAAAGGTCTAAGGTGGCTTTCGTAGTCAGCCTTCTGTCCGGAAAAGCCCTGTCATGGGCCACACCGCTCTGGGACCGCAATGACCCCGTCACTGCCTCTGTACACTCCTTCTTCTCGGAAATCCGAAGTGTCTTTGAGGAACCTGCCCGAGCCTCTTCTGCTGAGACTGCCCTGTTGAACCTGGTCCAGGGTAATTCTTCCGTTGGCGAGTATGCCGTACAATTCCGTACTCTTGCTTCAGAATTGTCCTGGAATAATGAGGCCCTCTGCGCGACCTTCAAAAAAGGCCTATCCAGCAACATTAAAGATGTTCTGGCCGCACGAGAAATTCCTGCTAATCTACATGAACTTATTCACCTAGCCACTCGCATTGACATGCGTTTTTCCGAAAGGCGTCAGGAACTCCGCCAAGATATGGACTCTGTTCGCACGAGGCATTTCTTCTCCTCGGCTCCTCTCTCCTCTGGTCCCCTGCAATCTGTTCCTGTGCCTCCCGCCGTGGAGGCTATGCAGGTCGACCGGTCTCGCCTGACACCTCAAGAGAGGACACGACGCCGTATGGAGAACCTCTGCCTGTACTGTGCTAGTACCGAACACTTCCTGAGAGATTGTCCTATCCGTCCTCCCCGCCTGGAAAGACGTACGCTGACTCCGCACAAAGGTGAGACAGTCCTTGATGTCTACTCTGCTTCTCCACGTCTTACTGTGCCTGTGCGGATGTCTGCCTCTGCCTTCTCCTTCTCTACAGTGGCCTTCTTGGACTCTGGATCTGCAGGAAATTTTATTTTGGCCTCTCTCGTCAACAGGTTCAACATCCCGGTGACCAGTCTCGCCAGACCCCTCTACATCAATTGTGTAAATAATGAAAGATTGGACTGTACCATACGTTTCCGCACGGAGCCCCTTCTTATGAGCATCGGATCTCATCATGAGAGGATTGAACTTTTGGTCCTCCCCAATTGCACCTCGGAAATTCTCCTTGGACTTCCCTGGCTTCAACTTCATTCCCCTACTCTGGATTGGTCCACTGGGGAGATCAAGAGTTGGGGGTCCTCTTGTTCCAAGAACTGTCTAAAACCGGTTCCCAGTAACCCTTGCCGTAACTCTGTGGTTCCTCCAGTAACCGGTCTCCCTAAGGCCTATATGGACTTCGCGGATGTTTTCTGCAAAAAACAAGCTGAGACTCTACCTCCTCACAGGCCTTATGATTGCCCTATCGACCTCCTCCCGGGCACTACTCCACCCCGGGGCAGAATTTATCCTCTCTCTGCCCCAGAGACTCTTGCCATGTCCGAATACGTCCAGGAGAATCTAAAAAAGGGCTTTATCCGTAAATCCTCCTCTCCTGCCGGAGCCGGATTTTTCTTTGTGTCCAAAAAAGATGGCTCCCTACGTCCTTGCATTGACTACCGCGGTCTTAATAAAATCACGGTTAAGAACCACTACCCCTTACCCCTCATCTCTGAACTCTTTGATCGCCTCCAAGGTGCCCACATCTTCACTAAATTGGACTTAAGAGGCGCCTATAACCTCATCCGCATCAGAGAGGGGGACGAGTGGAAAACGGCATTTAACACCAGAGATGGACACTTTGAGTATCTGGTCATGCCCTTTGGACTGTGCAACGCCCCTGCCGTCTTCCAAGACTTTGTCAATGAAATTTTTCGTGATCTGTTATACTCCTGTGTTGTTGTATATCTGGACGATATCCTAATTTTTTCTGCCAATCTAGAAGAACACCGCCAGCATGTCCGTATGGTTCTTCAGAGACTTCGTGACAACCAACTCTATGCCAAAATTGAGAAATGTCTGTTTGAATGCCAATCTCTTCCTTTTCTAGGATATTTGGTCTCTGGCCAGGGACTACAGATGGATCCAGACAAACTCTCTGCCGTCTTAGATTGGCCACGCCCCTCCGGACTCCGTGCTATCCAACGCTTTTTGGGGTTCGCCAATTATTACAGGCAATTTATTCCACATTTTTCTACCATTGTGGCTCCTATCGTGGCTTTAACCAAAAAAAATGCTGATCCCAAGTCCTGGCCTCCTCAAGCAGAAGACGCCTTTAAACGACTCAAGTCTGCCTTTTCTTCGGCTCCCGTCCTCTCCAGACCTGACCCTTCCAAACCCTTCCTATTGGAGGTTGATGCCTCCTCAGTGGGAGCTGGAGCTGTTCTTCTACAAAAAAATTCTTCCGGGCATGCTGTCACTTGTGGTTTTTTCTCTAGGACCTTCTCTCCAGCGGAGAGGAACTACTCCATCGGGGATCGAGAGCTTCTAGCCATTAAATTAGCACTTGAGGAATGGAGGCATCTGCTGGAGGGATCAAGTTCTCCTGTTATTATCTACACCGACCACAAGAACCTCTCCTACCTCCAGTCTGCCCAACGGCTGAATCCTCGCCAGGCCCGGTGGTCTCTGTTCTTTGCCCGATTTAATTTTGAGATTCACTTTCGTCCTGCCGATAAGAACATTAGGGCCGATGCTCTCTCTCGTTCCTCGGATGCCTCAGAAGTTGAACTCTCTCCGCAACACATCATTCCACCTGACTGCCTGATCTCCACTTCTCCTGCCTCCATTAGGCAGACTCCTCCAGGAAAGACCTTTGTTTCTCCTCGCCAACGCCTCGGAATCCTCAAATGGGGTCACTCCTCCCATCTCGCAGGTCATGCGGGTATCAAGAAATCTGTGCAACTCATCTCCCGCTTCTATTGGTGGCCGACTCTGGAGACGGATGTTGTGGACTTTGTGCGAGCCTGCACTATCTGTGCCCGGGATAAGACTCCTCGCCAGAAGCCCGCTGGTTTTCTTCATCCTCTGCCTGTCCCCGAACAGCCTTGGTCTCTGATTGGTATGGATTTTATTACTGATTTACCCCCTTCCCGTGGCAACACTGTTATTTGGGTGGTCGTTGATCGATTCTCCAAAATGGCACATTTCATCCCTCTTCCTGGTCTTCCTTCTGCGCCTCAGTTGGCTAAACAATTTTTTGTACACATTTTTCGTCTTCACGGGTTGCCTACGCAGATTGTCTCGGATAGAGGCGTCCAATTCGTGTCTAAATTCTGGAGGGCTCTCTGTAAACAACTCAAAATTAAATTAAATTTTTCTTCTGCATATCATCCCCAGTCCAATGGACAAGTAGAAAGGATTAACCAGATCTTGGGTGATTATTTGCGACATTTTGTTTCCTCCCGCCAGGATGACTGGGCAGATCTCCTCCCATGGGCCGAATTCTCGTATAACTTCAGGGTCTCTGAGTCTTCCTCCAAATCCCCATTTTTCGTGGTGTACGGCCGTCACCCTCTTCCCCCCCTCCCTACTCCCTTGCCCTCTGGTCTGCCCGCTGTGGATGAAATTTCTCGTGACCTTTCCATCATATGGAGAGAGACCCAAAAATCTCTCTTACAGGCTTCATCACGCATGAAGAAGTTCGCGGATAAGAAAAGAAGAGCTCCCCCCGTCTTTTCCCCTGGAGACAAGGTATGGCTCTCCGCTAAATATGTCCGCTTCCGTGTCCCTAGCTACAAGTTGGGACCACGCTATCTTGGTCCTTTCAAAATTTTGTGTCAAATTAATCCTGTCTCTTATAAACTTCTTCTTCCTCCCTCTCTTCGTATCCCTAATGCCTTTCACGTCTCTCTTCTCAAACCACTCATCCTCAACCGTTTTTCTCCCAAATCTGTTCCTCCCACTCCTGTTTCCGGCTCCTCGGACATCTTCTCGGTCAAAGAAATTTTAGCTGCCAAAAAGGTCAGAGGGAAAAATTTTTTTTTAGTGGACTGGGAGGGTTGTGGTCCTGAAGAGAGATCCTGGGAACCTGAGGACAACATCCTAGACAAAAGTCTGCTCCTCAGGTTCTCAGGCTCTAAGAAGAGGGGGAGACCCAAGGGGGGGGGTACTGTTACGCCGAGCGCTCCGGGTCCCCGCTCCTCCCCGGAGCGCTCGCTTCACTCTCCCCGCGGCAGCGCTCCGGTCACGTCCTCTGACCCGGGGCGCTGCGATTCCGCTGCCAGCCGGGATGCGATTCGCGATGCGGGTAGCGCCCGCTCGCGATGCGCACCCCGGCTCCCCTACCTGACTCGCTCTCCGTCTGTTCTGTCCCGGCGCGCGCGGCCCCGCTCCCTAGGGCGCGCGCGCGCCGGGTCTCTGCGATTTAAAGGGCCACTGCGCCGCTGATTGGCGCAGTGGTTCCAATTAGTGTGTTCACCTGTGCACTTCCCTATATCACCTCACTTCCCCTGCACTCCCTTGCCGGATCTTGTTGCCTTAGTGCCAGTGAAAGCGTTCCTTGTGTGTTCTTTGCCTGTGTTTCCAGACCTTCTGCCGTTGCCCCTGACTACGATCCTTGCTGCCTGCCCCGACCTTCTGCTACGTCCGACCTTGCTTTTGCCTACTCCCTTGTACCGCGCCTATCTTCAGCAGCCAGAGAGGTGAGCCGTTGCTAGTGGATACGACCTGGTCACTACCGCCGCAGCAAGACCATCCCGCTTTGCGGCGGGCTCTGGTGAAAACCAGTAGTGGCTTAGAACCGGTCCACTAGCACGGTCCACGCCAATCCCTCTCTGGCACAGAGGATCCACTACCTGCCAGCCGGCATCGTGACATATATGGTCATTAAAACAGAAAAATAAGAGGCCATATCCAGGACAATGTAGTGAGACCTAGGGTCCAGCGGCCTAATAATATATAACATAATCAAATCAAATCAGGTGTCTCCAGGTTTAGAGACAAAAGACAGCCAAGGACCCCAGATCTCACGGTAGGAACCATAGGTTCTCTCAGATCTACTCGCCAGCTCCTCAAAACGGCACACCTGGTGGACCTTGGACACCCATTCAGAAACAGAGGGTGGGCTGGAGTTAAGCCACTTTAGCGGAATTAAGGATTTGGCGGCCGACAAGAGGTGCGCTAATAATTTATGTTTATGAGGCTGGAAGGTTAATGTCGGCTTACCAATAAGTACCATATCAGGCTGTATTTTGAAGGGGATGGAAAACATACTATTGATTTTGGATTCTATCTCCCTCCAATAAGGCAGAATAGCCGGGCAGGTCCACCAGATATGTGTATGGGTCCCCGTATGGGCATTGCACCTCCAACACAACTTGGAAGGAGCTAGGCCATGAGCATAGAGAAACTCCGGGGTTTTATACCATCTGGATAGGAGTTTAAAATGCATTTCTTTCAATCTGACACATCTAGAGTACCCGTGGGAATATTTCAACATGTAGTTCCTCTCGTCCGTGGACAGCACTAAATTCAGTTCTTTTTCCCAGGAGATCAAGTCACAGGGAATAGAGGAGCTGTCTATGGAGGAACAGAATTTTTTGGCATAGGAGAGTTTATGTATACCTCTCGGGGGGGACGTCAAGTCTACCTCAAAATCCGTCTAGGGTCTCAGGGGCCCCACCTTACTCCAAAATTCCCTGCAACAGATATGAAGGTGGGACAGTTGTAGAAAGGACAGCTTTTGCATGGGGAACATGGATTGGGACCCTTCCGTGGTTGGGACCCTTCCGTCCGTGAATACTTGTGCAATAGTGTAGTTCTTCAATTTGGCCCATAAAGAGCTATACGTGGGGGATATGCGGTCTAGAACAGCAGGGAGTAAAGGAGAAGCCGGGGGAGAGAGAGTAGGAGCGAGAGAAGACCACACGGAGAAGAGGCCCAAGAAAAGGAGTGAGGGGTGAGAGTGAGAGAAATTTTGTCTCCCTGGAATCCAAAGATGGCGCAAGAAGTTAGCACCATACGCCCAACGGGACCATAGGTCCTCTCTGAACTCCGAAGGTGAAGGGGGGGACCCGAGGGTGAACGGCAAAAAATCCACCTTCTCAATTGGATAGCCTTGTATATCACCTGGACATCCGGCATACCTATTCCTCCTCTGGTGGGGGATCTAGCCAACAATGACCTAGCCAATCGGGGTTTTTTGGCTTTCCATAGAAAGCGGGAAAAGAGTCTCCGTATGGTTAAAAAGAACAAGGGCGGGAGTGCTATCGGGAGCATTGACAATTTATAAACTATCTTAGGAACCACATATGTTTGAATAACGTTACGCCTACCGATCCACGATATAAGGGGATTGTCATAGTCCATCAGTAGTTGCTGGGTGTCTGTAAGGAGGGACTTAAAGTTAGCATCGTAAAGGCGTGAAATTGTGGGGGTTATATGCACTCCAAGGTATTTTAAGGTGGACTTGGCCCAGGGAAAGGAGGAGATATTTAGCAGGGTAGCCTGTGTGTCGGGAGGGAGCGTGATGTTAAGTAACTCTGATTTGTCCACATTAACTTTAAAGTTGGAGAGGGTGCCAAATTTCTCGAATAAGGAGACCAGGCAGGGGAGCCCCCCCTCGGGATCAGACAATAAGAAGAGCAAATCATCAGCGAAAGCCAACGTCTTAAGTTCCCCTCCTGGCGTCTCGAATCCCTTAACTTCAGGCATCTGCCTAATTTTCTGGAGCAGGGTCTCCACCACCAGAATGAAAAGAGAGGGGGATAGGGGGCACCCCTGCCTGGTGCCATTCGTTATGCAAAAGGGTGGGGAGAGGGAGTCGTTAATTCGCAGAGAAGCGTAGGGGCTAGCATAGAGAGAGAATATCGCTGACACAAATGCTGGAGGAAAACCAAATCTAAGAAGGACCGCTCTCATGTAGGACCAGCTGACCCTGTCAAATGCCTTCTCTGCGTCTACGCCGAGAAGGACCAGTGGGAGTTTGTTAGAGTGAGCAAAGTGTATACAAGAGAGGAGTTTAATAGTGTTAGTCTTCCGTGCCGGGGACAAAACCTGACTGTTCCGGGGCTATCAAGTGGGGCAGTAGTTTCTTAATACGTAAGGATAGAAGTTTGGCCCATATTTTGAGATCTAGGTTTAGCAAGGATATGGGTCTGTAGCTACCACACTCCTCTATATCTTTTCCCTCCTTTGCTATAAGAGTAATGTGCGCCTCCTGCGCCTGTCGAGGAAAAGCGCCCCCCTCGAGTAAAGTGTTAAAAGAGACAGTGAGATGGGGTACAAGGAGATCTAAGAATTTAGTATAGTAGCACAGGGGGAGTCCATCGGGACCCGGGCTTTTTCCAGGGGGGAAGGACTTGATAACCTTACGGACCTTCAGTTCGGTCACCGGGGAGAGCAGTCCCTCCGCCATGGAACCTCCTAGTTTGGGGAGAGTTAACTCATCAAGGAAAGAATTCTGAGCTGAGGGTACAGTCGAGGCCAAGTCTACCCCAGCGGGTGCGGGGAGGTTATATAGGTCCGAGTAGAACTGTTGAAAGGTACGAGCTATGAGGGGAGTATCAGTGTGGACCACCCCGCCTCTGTCTCTTATGCTCAATATACGCTGCTTGGCCCTCCTCTTTTTAAGGAGGGAAGACATAAGTCTCCCTCCTTTGTCTCCATGGGCATAAATTTTTTGTTTATGGTGAAGGTAGGCCTTAGAGGACTGGGCATGTAGATGGGTCAGCAGCTGTTCCCTTTTGAGTTTCAGATCAGAAAGAGTGGCCTCAACCTGAGATCTCTTATGAAGCCTCTCTAGATCTGAGATGTCAGCCAACAGCCGGTCAGTCTTCTGTCTATAGGACTTTTTAAGCCTGGAGCCCCAGGAGATGAGAATGCCTCGTATATAGGCTTTATGGGCTTCCCACACCAGAGGAGGGGAGGATTCGGGGGATGCAATTGGTATGAAAGTATAATTTGAGGTGTTCCGTAAGGTCGGAGAGGGCTGAAGGGTTCTCTAAGATGGTTTTATTGAGCCTGGAGGGTGGGCACAGGGGCAGGGAGGGTAGAGAGTGACAGAGACAAGGAAACAGGGGCATGATCTGAGACCGCAATCACCCCAATACTAGCGCCACTTACTGTTGGTAGCAGAGAGGTATGCATCAGTAGGTAGTCGAGGCGTTGATATGTCTTATGCGAGTAGGAGAAAAAAAGAGAAGTCACGGACGGAAGGGTTATGCAGCCTCCACGGATCTGTGAGGGATAAATCAGCAAGTTTAGAGTGCAACCTAGACAGCAGCTTCTGCGATAAACCACAGGTCGTAGACGAAGAGTCCAAATAAGGATTTAAAACAACATTTAAGTCCGACACAATGATAATGGGACCCTCCGAAAAGGCTTTAAGAGCAGACAGCGTGTTAATGAGCCATGGCACCTGGGCGTGATTCGGGGCATAAAGGTTCGCAAGTGTATAAATGGAGTTGAATAATCGAACTCGAAGAAATAACACCCTGCCTTCAGAATCTGTATGCTGGTGGAGTACCTCTACTGGCAGGGATGAGCTAAAGGCTATAGATACCCCCTTCGACGCCGAGGAGCCATGGCACGAGTGAACTCATTGTGAAAAGTAACGGTTTGGGAGCCCGGGTATCCTGTCTCTTTTAAAATGTGTTTCCTGAATGAACGCAATGGAGGTGTGAAGACGCCTGAGGTGGTCCACAACATGGTGGCGCTTCTCAGGGGTGTTCAGCCCCCGCACATTGAATGACACTAAGTTGATGTCTGACATTTTGATACTTATCTAACACAACCAGCGGTAGAGGATGGAGAGTACACAAAGAGATGGGAGGAGAAGAGGGGGGAAGGGAAAAGGGGAGCGTAAGTGAGGAGAGGTAAGGAAGCGAGAAAGTGAAGAAATATGCAAGTGTGGAGGAGGGTGGGGGGAATAGGTTAGGTAGATATATCAGGTAGGATGTCACTCAGAAGAACCTCCAGGAGGACAAATCCGAGTGAAAAAAGGGGGGGGGGGTACAACAAGACCTAGTCTGAGTGTACCAGAGAACCAAGCCTTTTCACACTGAAACAGTCAAGCAAAGGCATATACTTAAAACTGAAAACTTAAGCTGACATGACAACACGACGAACGTGCGTCAAACAGTGGGTGGAACCCTATAGGAGCAACAAGGATGCATAAGTCCATAGATCCAGAGAGTCGTGACAAGTGAGCAGGGGCAAGAAGTAGAGAATTAAGGGAGGGAGGGGAAGGAATTTAGGAAAAGAGGAAAGGAATGGGGTAGAGGGAGAGGAAGGAGGGGAGGAAGTAGGGAGGAGAGGAGGGGTGGGAAATGAAGAGGGGGGGTGGGAGGGGAATGCATCCCAAAATACAAATACAGTGTAACGTCAAGGTACTGAAATAAGGAGTAGATAAGCCAGGTAAATAATAGTGTTGAGCGGCATAGGCTATATTCGAATTCACGAATATTCGCGAATATATGGACGAATATTCGTAATATATCCGCGAATATTCGCATATCCGTAATATTCTCGTTTTATTTTCGCATATGATTTACATATGCAGAAATTAGCATATACTAAAATTAGCATAAGCGAAAATTTGCAAATGCGAAAATTAGCATATGCAAATATTCGCATATGCGACAATTCGCACACCAGTATCACACAGTAGTATTAGAGCCTTCTTTACACCACACAAGCTGGAAGCAGAGAGGGGTGATCACTGTGATGTGTACTGTGAAAAAAAAAAAAAAAAAAACGAGTATTCGGAATTACGAATATATAGTGCTATATTCGCGAATATTCGCGAATTCGCGAATATGCGATATTCGCTAATAAAATTCGAATTGCGAATATTCACGAGCAACACTAGTAAATAAAATAAAATAAAGCAGTGAATGGGATTGAGGAAAACACCATTGTAGAGAGGAATGGAGCCGACCACTTCCAGAGGTCCAGATCAGGGAAAGTTCAGGGAAAGTTCCGGAGGGAGTCCAGCGATGAGAATCGGTTCAAAGTCCTCTTGTAGGATGAAGCGTCTGTGAAGAGAGTGTTATAAAATAAAGGTGGGGGGGGGGGAGTTCAGGTCCCATGTATGGTGTAGCAGAAACATCACAAGCAGTGGGTGAGGGGAGTGAGGTAAACAAGCATCCGTAGAGTGGGAAACCCTAGGGTTAAGTGTCCCAAAGCAGTTCCATGTTGCTGCAGGGTTCAGAATGGGATCATACAGGGCTGCTACATCCTAGCACAGGAGGAGGGGGGGAGGGAGGGTGGGGGGGGGATGTCGGGGAGTAATGGACTCATGAATTACAGTACCTTGTCACAGGTGCCACCAGGGGTAAAACGTTAAGCACACAACGCACTGGCGAACATGTCCAGAAAATGGAAGGTAACTGTGGGGTTAATCAATAGCAGATGATCCTCATCAGGGGGAGAGTACAGCTCAAAGCCCTCACGTAGAGGGGGCGAATAAAAGACTCACTGTGCTCCCTCAGCAGGTCAGCGTGCCGGGGGACCATCCTTAACAGGCGTCTTCTTGTGTTTATTGCCTTTGGTGCGGGAGACGATCTTCCATTCCTCCGGTTTCGGCAGGGGAGGTAGCTGGGTTAGATTTGACACCGGGAGCCAGGAGGGTATGTCCAGCGGTTCCATCTCTAGGGTAGGCCAAACTCGGTCTAGGTCAGATGGCGCCCGGATAGTGAGTCTCCTGCCCTTGAAGTTAATGGACAGGCCGAATGGGAATAGCCACGCATATTGGATATCCTTCTCTCTCAGCTTTTCCAGAAGCGGTCGTAGAAGGCGCCTTTTGGCCAGCGTAGATGGGGCTATATCTTGGTATAGAGCGATTTCAGCATCCCCATAGCTAATCGGCCGTTTTTCCCTGGAGGCCCGGAGAATGTCCTCAGTGTCTACATAGGACAGTAGCCCACATATCACATCCCGGGGGGGATCAGTCGGCTTCGGTTTCGGCTTGAGGGCTCTGTGAATCCTCTCAATGACCACTCTCTTTGCTCTATCAGGGCCTAACAGGCCAGCGAAAATCTCACCCGCAACATTCCGGAGCGCCTCTGCCGCCCAGGAATCCGGTAGGCCTTTTAGCCTTATATTCTTCCGGCGGCTGCGGTTTTCCTGGTCTTCTATGAGAGTGTAGGTGGAATTCAGGTGGGTCTCCAGGAGGGACGTGCGATCCGCCATAGCAGCTGAGTGCACAGAAAGGGTTGCGCATGCAGACTCCAAAGCCTCGGTCCTGTGACCAATCCCCAAGACTTCAGACTTTATCTCTGCTAGTTCAGTCAGGAGCGGCTTCAACGCCTGAGGTAAGGCTTTTTTCATGAAGGACTTCAGGAATTTCTGGGTAAGAACTGCCGATGTGTCCTCCTCGACTTCACTCTCGGCCTCACAGTCGTCTCCTGGGTCTCTGAGTGGGGTAGTCTCTTGCGCCATCTTGGCCTGCCGAGCGGGAGACACACCGCCCTTTTTCTTGAAGAATTTCGACATATCAGCCTGATTTCTACCCGGTTTGGGCGACTCTCCAGGGTCTCCAGGTACAAGCTTGCCGTATTTGACCATTTGTAGGGGAAAATCAGGTAGTTAGAAGGCTTGATTCTCCGGTCAGACGAGAGAGCAGTCGGCTCACGCGTCCATTCCTATCCGCGGCTAGGCTCCGCCCCCATTTACAGGTTTATTTCTGTTCATCTTTTACCTTTGTAGGAAATCCCTTGCATCCTTGCCAAAGTAAAGAAACAGATGGTAGCTTGAACCAGAGCCAGGACTATGGCAGGATGTATGCATACATTTGCATGAAACGTACAGTTTTAACAGATCTCATATCTCCCAACTTAATAGGAGATTGGCTCTAGAGTCTGTATAGTATATAGAAATCACATAATGTAACATTTAAATACACCCCTTACCATGAAAAATGGTGCATGGCAATATATAGCGGTCACAAATGGCCATACTTACTAAAGTTTTTACCAAAGCTTTTGACATGGATTCCTGACTATCTAATATGCATATAGTCTCCCATTTGACTTTTAATTGGCAGATGTCATTTGAGACATGGACATGTTGGATTTCAATAAACCTGATCCTTTTGTTTTCACAGAGATAAGCCATTATTGGAGTTATCTGGCAGTAGTAGTCTGGCAGCCTGTAGCTTAGCATTCATGTGTATGAGGGCATGGGGAGGCTAGCTGTTGGCCAAGTGAGTGTTCAGAAAGTCTATGGCCAGCTTTAGTTAACCACTTAAGGTCACATCCCATCTAGGCCTTAAATGAGTTATCCAGTAATAGAAGATCAGAACTGCTTTCTTCCAAAAACAGCCCCACCCTTATCCTCAGGTTGTGTGTAATCTTGCAGCTCAGTTCCGCGGGTGGTCCGATTAACTTTTACAAAGCTCTTGTACTGCTTCTGATTCTGTGATCACGGCATCTGAAGGGTTAATGGTGGACATCAATGTGATCTGATGTCTACAATTACCATCGGTAGCAGCCAGGACCTGCCGTGTGCTCCCTTCATGTACAGGACATAAATATTGCATAAAGTACCGGGGCATCAGGATATACATTTACATGCATTGTCCTAAGGGGCTATATTTATATAAAAAAAAATGCATTTAGATGTTGGTATTTCCTGATACTCTTATAGTAACGCATACATATCGAGGAATCATAATTATCAGTATCACCCTATTTTGCCTTTTTTTTGTGTTTTCTTCATCAGACACCTGGGTTTCTTCTACAGCGTTCCAGAGCTTCCCACCAGATTCTGGAGGGCCAGACACAGAAAAGAACGATTGTACCTTTGGCATTGCATGGTTTATTTCTCACTTATGTCTCATGAGAGGCAGATTCTGGAGACCTGCAATGAAAATAGAAGCCCTCTCTCAAAGAGGAATGTTGTATTCTGCATGCAAAGCAAGCTACAGCTAACAGGTAGGGGTCTTTTATAAATATGCCCACACTTGTGTAAAAAAAAAAAACTATACTCACCTTCCCCGCTCCCCCTTCATTGCTTTTCTGAAAGAGCTCAATCCCACTGCACAGAATTTCCCAGTTCCCTCTGAGGCATGACACCACTGCGGCCAATGATTGGCTGAGTAGGAAATTTCCTGTGGAAGCTGGATCTAGCGTCATCAGAATAGTGGCAGTAGGGGAGCAGGAACTTTAAATCTACTAATCAGAGCCTGGAATAAGATAAGACCTAGCTTCTGGCCTCTGCTACCATCCTGGAACTTTATTTATTCTATCAGCATAGATCGTGTAACTAGGTGTTTAAATGATTTTTATTGAGGTTTTTTAAGAATTTACAAACATAGGAAAACACAGGCCATTACAAATTCATGGCCCTACAAGAAGTAATACAAAAATATACAACAGAAGGGAACATAACATTTATCATATTTATGTATGGAAATTATAATCAAGTTTGAACCACTATGAAATGTCGTGTATTGGTAGTCATACACAAACAAAATAAAGCATAGTAAAATGTAATCAAGAATATTGAAAAGCTATAGTATATGAATCTTTGGTATTAATAGTCATACCTTATCGCTTCAAAGTTTAGATTTAAGTCAGATCCAGATCCCGTGGTCCTCCCCTCTCTCGGCTCGAACAGACAAAACCCAGTAAACAGTTGTGTGTCAACATGTGTAATGGGAGCATCAGTGTAATATGAACACATGTGAAATAATAGGATGGAAGATTCATGTTGAAGTCAGGAAGTGCTTCATCCATCTTCTCCAGTTCTCTTCACATTTTGTACCGGTGTTGTTCTTCCATGCATATGTCATCTCGTAGAAGCAATTCGTGCTTACCAATTCGATGATGTCAGCAGCTATAGGTACATTTGTGGACTTCCACCTCGATGTAATTAGCAACCTGTATGCTATCATAATATGACAAATTGGGGTCCTGTATTTGGCGTCTAGAGTATGTAAACCTATATTCAGGAGGGCAAGCTTACTGGATAATGTAATAGTTTTGTGTGAAATTACCTGAAGTAGTTCATTTACATCCCTTTTCAGTTTATATAGGGAAGGACAGGTCCAGAATATGTGACTAATGTTGCCTGTTTGATTACATTCTCTCCAACATAATGGGGAACAAGTGGGAATCATGGAATTAAGTTTATCCGGGGAGTAGTACCATTTAGAAGTCATTTTAAAAAAATTGCTCCTTGTGGCCTATGCAGGATGTAGCCTTTTTCAGTGTTGAGTACGCTTGGGCCCATTCATAATTTGAAAAGATCGTGTAACTAGACTTATTGAAGAAGCCTAATAGAACAAGTGATGAAGAGAGATATATAACCTAACAATGCAATCATGTTGTTACACCAAGGCAACATTTTAGCTACAATAAGCCTTTCACAAACTTGAGAAAGACTCATTGTAGCTAAAATGTTGCTTTGATGGAAAAGGAATTGTCTTTTCTTTTCACATTAACTCTAGCAAGATACATAACTTTTGTTATCTAAAGAACCATAGAATGGGTGTACTGAATAATTTAACATAGTGCTAGCATTTTAACTTAACCCCTTAAGGACTTAGCCCTATTTCACCTTAAGGACTCGGATGTTTTTTGCTATTCTGACCACTGTCACTTTAAACATTAATAACTCTGGAATGCTTTTAGTTATCATTCTGATTCCGAGATTGTTTTTTCATGACATATTCTACTTTAACATAGTGGTAAAATTTTGTGGTAACTTGCATCCTTTCTTTGTGAAAAATCCCAAAATTTGATGAAAAATTTGGAAATCTTGCATTTTTCTAACTTTGAAGCTCTCTGCTTGTAAGGAAAATGGATATGCCAAATAATTTTTTTTTATTCACATATACAATATGTACACTTTATGTTTGCATCATAAAATTGATGTGTTTTTACTTTTGGAAGACACCAGAGGACTTCAAAGTTCAACAGCAATTTTCCAATTTTTCACAAAATTTCCAAACTCACTATTTTTCAGGGACCAGTTCAGGTTTGAAGTGGATTTGAAGGGTCTTCATCTTAGAAATACCCCATAAATGACCCCCTTATAAAAACTACACCCCCCAAAGTATTCAAAATGACATTCAGTCAGCGTTTTAACCCTTTAGGTGTTTCACAGGAATAGCAGCAAAGGGAAGGAGAAAATTCACAATCTTAATTTTTTACACTTGCATGTTCTTGTAGACCCAATTTTTGAATTTTTACAAAGGGGAAAAGGAGAAAATTTATACTTATATTTGTATCCCAATTTCTCTCGAGTAAGCACATACCTCATATGTCTATGTAAAGTGTTCGGCGGGCACAGTAGAGGGCTCAGAAGCGAAGGAACGACAAGGGGATTTTGGAGAGTACGTTTTTCTGAAATGGTTTTGCATGTTGCATTTAGGAAGCCCCTATGTTGCCAGAACAGCAAAAAAAAAAACACATGGCATACCATTTTGGAAACTAGACCCCTTGAGGAACGTAACAAGGAATAAAGTGAGCCTTAATACCCCACAGGTGTTTCACGACTTTTGCATATGTAAAAAAATAAATAATAAAATTTCACAAAAATGTGTTTTCCCCCAAATTTCACATTTTTGCAAGGGTTAATAGCAGAAAATACCCCCCAAAATTTATAACCCCATCTCTTTTGAGTATGGAGGTACCCCATAAGTTGGCCTGAAGTGCACAACGGGCAAACTACAATGCTCAGAAGAGAAGGAATCATATTTGGCTTTTTGAGACCAAATTTTGCTCGGGGGGCATGTCGCATTTAGGAAGCCCTTATGGTGCCAGGACAGCAAAAAAAAAACAAAACACATGGCATACTATTTTGGAAACTAGACCCCTCGGTGAACGTAACAAGGGGTTAAGTGAACATTTATACCCCACAGGTGTTTCATGACTTTTGCATATGTAAAAAAAAATTTTTTTTTAACCTAAAATGCTTGTTTTCCCAAAAATGTTACATTTTTAAAAAGGGTAAAAGCAGAAAATACCCCCCAAAATTTGTAACACAATTTCTTCCGAGTACGGCGATACCCCATATGTGACCCTAAACTGTTGCCTTGAAATACGACAGGGCTCCAAAGTGAGAGCGCGATGCCCATTTGAGGCCTAAATTAGGGATTGCATAGGGGTGGACATAGGGGTATTCTACGCCAGTGATTCCCAAACAGGGTGCCTCCAGCTGTTGTAAAACTCCCAGCATGCCTGGACAGTCAACGGCTGTCCGGCAATACTGGGAGTTGTTGTTTTGCAACAGCTGGAGGCTCCGTTTTGGAAACAGTGGCGTACCAGACGTTTTTCATTTTTATTGGGGAGGGGGGCTGTGTAGGGGTATGTGTATATGTAGTGTTTTTTACTTTTTATTTTGTGGTAGTGTAATGTAGTGTAGTGTTTTTAGGGTACAGTTGCACGGGCAGGGGTTCACAGTAGTTTCTCGCTGGCAGTTTGAGCTGCGGCAGAAAATTTGCCGCAGCTCAAACTTGCTGCCGGATACTTACTGTAAACCTCCGCCCATGTGAGTGTACCCTGTACATTCACATTGGGGGGGGGGGGGGGGGAAACATCCAGCTGTTGCAGAACTACAACTCCCAGCATGCGCTGACAGACTGTACATGCTGAGAGTTTTAGTTTTGCAACAGCTGTAGGCACACTGGTTATGTATCACTGAGTTTGTGACCTTACTCAGTATTTCACAACCAGTGTGCCCCCAGCTGTTGCAAAATTACAACTACCAGCATATATGGTGCATGCTGGGAGTTGTAGTTTGCAACAGCTGGAGGCACACAGGTCGTGAAACACTGAGTTAGGTAAAAAAAACTGAGTTTCACAACCAGTGTGCCTTCAGCTGTTGCAAAACTACAACTCTCAGTAGTCACCGACAGCCAACGGGCATGATGGGAGTTGTAGTTATGCAACCAGCAGATGCACCACTACAACTCCCAGCATGCACTTTAGCTGTTTGTGCAAGCTGGGAGTTGTAGTTATACAACAGCTGAGGGTACACTTTTCCATAGAAAAAATGTGCCTCCAGCTGTTGCAAAACTATAAGTCCCAGCATGCCCATAAGGGAATGCTGGGAGTTGTGGTGGTCTGCCTCCTGCTGTTGCATAACTACAGCTCCCAGCATGCCCTTTTTGCATGCTGGGAGCTGTTGCTAAGCAACAGCAGGAGGCTGTCACTCACCTCCTGCTGCTGCTCCGCTGCAGGTCAGTCCCTCGCCGCCACCGTCGCTCCTGGGGCCCCGATCCCAACAGGGACACCGGGGATCGGGGTCGCCAGCGTCTTCTTCCCGCACCCGCTCACATCCTCCAGAAGAGGGGCGGAGCGTGTTGCGGGAGTGACACCCGCAGCAGGTGCCCTGATTGGTCGGTCGGTAAACTGGCCGACGAATCAGGGCGATCGTGAGGTGGCACCAGTGCCACCTCACCCCTGCTGGCTATAGCTGCTCGGGGCAGTCTATGGCGGCCCCGATCAGCCAGTAATTCCGGGTCACCGGGTCACTGGAGACCCGATTGACCCGGAATCGCCGCAGATCGCTGGACTGAATTGTCCAGCGATCTGCGGCCATCGCCGACATGGGGGAGCATAATGACCCCCCTGGGTGATATGCCGGGATGCCTGCTGTACGATTTCAGCAGGCATCCGGCTCCGGTCCCCAACCGGAATTCCCACGGGCGTATGGATATGCCCTGCATCCTTAAGGACTCTATACGCCCTGCGTCCTGAAGAGGTTAAAGGGATTTTCCCTTATTAATCTCTTGATGCTATCTGAGGGCCGTCACTCCTCTAGTTGGTTACTTAGTAAGGTCTGATTTTGTTGTTATTATTATATTATTATAGTAGTATAGAGTAGTTTTCTTGCATCATTAAAGGGTAGAAGAGTTTCCATAAAGATGGAGCGTTCATTTCTGCCAAAAAGGTAGCTGGCAAGAAAGGTAATTTTATGGCACTACAGGAGACTTCCATTATGCTATTCTTCTTTACTGTTAAATCATAGCAGCAAAGTACAATAAAGCTTGGGGAGGAAAATTCCGGGCTGGGATTATATATTAAATGGGAGAACACTTGGGACGACTGACGTGGAAAAGGACTTGGGAGTTTTAGTTAACAGTAAATTTAGCTGTAGTGACCAATGTCGGACAGCTGGTGCCAAGGCAAATACAATTATGGGGTGCATCAATAGGGGCATAGATACCCACGACAAGGAAATAATCACTAGTCAGATCACACATAGAATACTGTGTACAGTACTGGGCACCAGTGTACAAGAAAGATATAGTGGAGCTGGAGAGGGTTCAAAGACGGGCAACCAGGGTAATACGGGGAATGGGAGGACTACAGTACCCAGAAAGATTATCAGAATTAGGGTTATTTTTATATATATAAATAAATATATATATATATATATATATATATATATATATCAGGAGACAGTACACAGATCTCTCCCATGATCTATTTATACCCAGGACTGTATCTATAAAAAAGGGGGCATCCTCTACGTCTAGAGGAAAGAAGGTTTCTACACCAGCACAGACGGGGGTTCTTTACTGTAAGAGCAGTGAGACTGTGGAATTCTCTCCCTGAGGAGATGGTCATGGTGAACTCTGGAAAGAATTTAAAATGGGTCTGGATGCATTTTTGGAGAATAATAACATTACAGGTTATGTATATTAGAATTATAGGGACAGAACGTTGATCCAGGGATTTATTCTGATTGCCATATTTGGAGTCGGGAAGGAATTTTTACCTCTTGTATGAGGGTTTTTTGCCTTCCTCTGGATTAACTCAGTAGGGACTCATTAGGGATATAGGTTGAACTTGATGGACTCTGGTCTTTTTTCAACCTTATGAACTATGTTACTATGTTTTTAAAAGAAAAAACAGGTAATGTGCAAATAGGTATGTATTAAAGGACAAGTCTCACAGTAAACAATTGTTCAGCTTTTAGTGCAGAAGGTAAAGTTATACAGGTTTGTAAATCACTTCCATTACCAATGCTGCTTAGAAACCAGCTTTATCTGCATTCTTCTGTCTGACAGGAAAATCAGCTGTTCCAGGTTTTCATGACTTTCGACCCCCTATTCAGGCTGTTATCAGCAGCATCCAGGGGCCGTGATGTGACAATTACCCAGAAAACCCCTGTGCTGCAGAGAACTGCCTGAGCTCGGGCTTAGCCCCTCCCATCTGATGAATATTCACACTGTCCTCCCTCTGTTCTGCAGTGATTGGCTGAGCAGCACTGCCTATATGCCAGCTGATTCAGATCATAGTTCTCTCCCCTCTCCTTGCTAATGTTTTTACACTGAGAATGGAGGAGAGGGGGGAGGGGAGGGAGCTGTCACACTGAGCACTGGGGAGAGAGGAGTGCAGGGCAGAGAAGGGGGGGAGGTTATTGGGCCAGTGTAAAGCTATTTCACTGAGAGGAGGAGGGGGAGGGAGTGATTTTACAGTGTAAAACTGCAGCTTCCACTCCAGGGTCCCTCTCTCTGAGCACTGAGATTACATTTTGTTTCCTCGTGGCCACCCTGCTGTATAGGGCTATGATTGGAGCTCAGTGTTATGTGGGAGTGGCTAACATAAGTTAGGGGTGGTAACAAGTTCTCTGCTCAGGCAGCTGAGAGCAGGAAATGTGAGCAGTGCATGGAGGGAAATGTAGTCTTTGAGATCACAGGCATAGCCACCATAACCAGGAAGTAACTGGAATTTATGAGCTGAATAGCTGGTGAATGGGGGGCGGAAAAAAAATCACAAACATGTCAGAGAGGTGGTAGGTGAATATACTATGGAATGGCTAGGTAGTTTTTTTTCTTTGCTGCATGGGATATCTTCTTTAACAAAAAAATCAGCAACCAGTACAGGTGATATAAGGTTCATGCAGGTACAATACTTCCTGTTCTTTTTTGCTGCTCTGCATCAAGCATAAGTGTTGTTTTTTTCTCTGATAATTGCATTAAGATATATATATATATATATATATATTCATTATATATATATATATATATATATATATATATATATATATTTATTATTATTATCATTATTGTGCATCACCTGCCTTATTATTATTATAAATTCTATATCCCTTATAAAAAAAAAATGATATCTCATATTTTCTTCACCTATATTTTTTATCTACCCCTATATACCGTATTTATCGGGGTATACCACGCACCGGCCTATAACACGCACCCTCATTTTACCAAGGATATTTGGGTAAAAAAAGTTTTTTACCCAAATATCCATGATAAAATGAGGGTGCGCGTGTGCGCGTGTATACCCCGATATACCCCCAGGAAAGGCAGGGGGAGAGAGGCCGTCGCTGCCCGCTTCTCTCCCCCTGCCTTTCCTGGGGTCTAGAGCGCTGCTGTCGGCCCTTTTCACCCCCTGGTTATCGGCGCCTCTGCCCGTTCTGTCCCCCTGACTATCGGTGCCGGCGCCGATAGCCAGGGGGAGAGAAGCGGCGCCGACAGCCAGGGGGAGAGAAGGGGCAGCGGCACCCATTGCCGGCGCCGCTGCCCCGTTGCCTCCCCCCATCCCCGGTGGCATAATTACCTGAGTCGGGTCCGCGCTGCTCCAGGCCTGAGTCGGGTCCGCGCTGCTCGGGTCCGCGCTGCTCCGCTGCTCCAGGCCTCCGTCGTTGCTATGCGCTGAACGGCGCGGCGCATGACGTCAGCGTCGTTTCTATGCACGGCGCGTTTCTATGCACGGCGCGGCACTCTGACGTCATGCGCCGCGCCGTTCAGCGCATAGCAACGACGGAGGCCTGGAGCAGCGGAGCAGCACGGACCCGACTCAGGTAATTATGCCACCGGGGATGGGGGGAGGCAACGGGGCAGCGGCGCCGGCAATGGGTGCCGCTGCCCCTTCTCTCCTCCTGGCTGTCGGCGCCGCTTCTCTCCCCCTGGCTATCGGCGCCGGCACCGATAGTCAGGGGGACAGAACGGGCAGCGGCGCCGATAACCAGGGGGTGAAAAGGGCCGACAGCAGCGCTCTAGACCCCAGGAAAGGCAGGGGGAGAGAAGCGGGCAGCGACGGCCTCTCTCCCCCTGCCTTTCCTGGGGGGGTATCGGCGTATAACACGCACACAGACTTTAGGCTAAAAATTTTAGCCTAAAAAGTGCGTGTTATACGCCGATAAATACGGTATATTTTCCTCATTTAGTTTTCCCCCCTTTCATTTTTTGGTCTTCTCATTCATATTTCCATATATCCATGTGTACATATTTAGTCACTGTGTCACTGTTCTAATTACTCACTATGCTATTCGGCGGTTTATCTTCCCCGCTCGCGCTCCTTCACCTGACTGTTTTCTTCCTATTCTCGTGATAACACGCGCACGGCTTGCAAGTAGACGTGCAGCGTGCTTTTTTGATCTCCTCACATTCCTGTCAGGCGGTCATATTACCTCACTATGCCGGCGCTTTTGTCAGACTGTATATTCAGTGAAATTACGCGTTTCTAGGTGAGACTGTTTCATTCCTTATCCTACAACACCACCTTATGGTCTGTAGTGGTATTTTTTCAAAAAATCCTGATTTTTCTTATTTTCTCTTCACAGCATATTCTACCTACCTTACCTTATTACCCTCATTCATTCCTTCATATATACAGTAAAGTTTGGCCCTTTTTCCCAATCTATTTGACCTTATAAATAAATACTTCTAATAAATTAAATTAATATTTCATATATATATTTACAAGAAATTATTATATTTACATATATATACATATAATACCATGGCCAATGAGGAGACCAAAATTCCTACTGATACTCAACATTTTGAGATAATTGATGAGTCCATTATTCAAAATATGGTGGACCAGTCTTTTACCAAGTCCCTACAATCTGCAGTACGCTCTGCTATGTCATCTTTCCCTGACATGATATCAAAATTATTAGCTTTGGCTATGAGACGGTCTAATCCTCCTATTTCTCCAAAAAATAGACTCTCTACACCTTCGGACCAATATTGGTCCCCTGAGGAGTCTGTTTCCAAATTAGCAGTTGGGTGGATAAAATCCGGTAAAGCCTCCCATAAGATGCATCACATTACCGGTCCTTCATCTCCACAAAAGAAAGTTAAAAAGGTGATGGATCAGGATACTTCAGTGGCTTTTTCAAAGGTGCATCCTCTATCCTCCGCCCGTGAGGAGGTTAAAGACAAACGGTCTTCTAGAGTCTCTCATAGGTCTAAGCCAGACTCATTTATTGAATCCCCCAACCATTCATCCTCTGAGGATTTAGAATTTTCTGAACCAGATGAGATTTCTGGATATGAAGACGCTTCAGACGATGACGTTATTATCGATGCAGAGGATCAGAAATCCAATATTTTAGCTAGTGCTGGAAACCCATTTTTTGATCCAGGCAACATAAAACATCCCAGAACGGGAGAATAGGTTCCACACCCTCAAATATCAAAATATTTAACTCTTTGGCTGAAAAAGCCTTTAGATAAGACAACTAGAAGCAAGCTTAGGGCAGAATGCCCCAGGCCCACTTTGCCTCATAAAATCGCCAATACTCCTGAGGTTGATCCTACTATAGTAGCATTTTTTAATAAATTGGGGAAAAAAGGAGTTCATAAGTCTTTTAAAACCATTCAAGACAGATTTTTGGATCTACTTGTTCCATTAACCAGAATTTTGGATCTATCCGAAGAAGCTACAGCTTCAGACACCCCCATTGACCTCTCCATTTTAAGGGGTTGGGCTCTAAGAGCCATTTGTATTTTTGGTGGCATTAATTCCACAATCTGCACGGAAAGAAAGAGATCTATTCTCTTAAAATTGGATCCACAACTCATTAATTTGGCGAATACTGAACCTGAAACTCCCACTGAAGGACTCCTTTTCGGAGAATTCTTTATCAAAGAAATAAACAAGTATGTCAGTTTATTTTCTTCCTTAGACAAGGCACAGTCTTCTTTGAGGAAGGTTTTTCAGCCACGAGTGGCAAGGCTGGGAAGAGACGGGGCAGACCTCTCAGCCGTTCATCCTAGAAGGGACATTACTCCCGTGCCCCCCTTCCCCGTGTTGACAGATTCTCTAATCTCCCCAACACTTTCCAACCCAACCCTTTCTTCCCTACGAGAGGAAGAACATGTAGGGCGAGAGGACATCGCAGTTTCCCGAGATCCAGACCTCACACAGGTAAGCTCTTATCTTCCATCTTTTTTTCCAGATACCACTAGGAGGAAGAATATCTAATTTTTTCCCCACCTGGGCAATGGTTACATCAGATGCTTGGGTGTTAAATACAGTTTTGGGATTTCAAATAGTCTTTGATCAAACCCCAATTCAACATCAATTACCCCAACCAACAATTTTTTCAAAATCAGATCAAGATCTCATAGACAAGGAGGTCAGAGACCTATGTTTCAAAGGGGCAATTGTTCAAGTGCCCCTAAATGCTGCGGGTTTCGTGAGCAATCTATTCCTTGTAAAAAAGAAGGGTGGAGGCTTTCGTCCTGTCATGAATTTGAGGATTTTAAACAATCTTATCTATTACCGCCATTTCAAAATGGAAGGTATTCATCTCCTGAGAGATCTCCTCTTGCAAAACGATTGGTTAGCCAAAATAGATATCTCAACGTGCCCATGCATCACAATTCCCAACCTTACCTCCAGTTTATTTGGAAGGAACAAAAATGCCAGTTTACCAGCCTACCATTCGGTCTCTCTTCAGCACCATGGTGCTTCACAAAACTACTGAACCCAGTAATGGCAATTTTGAGATCATGTGGAGTCCGATTAATAATTTATCTGGATGATATACTTATTTTGGCTCAGACATTACCTCTTGTTCCTTTTTCCCTGATCCTGAGAGTACTCCAATTAGTCCGATCTCAGAAATCAACTCTAGTACTCATAAATCCTTGGTGGCCAACCAAGTCTTGGTTTCCACAAATACTGGGAATGATTATAGATTTTCCCAGGATACTTCCATCCCATCCTTTAATTCTACAAGATCCTCTAGAGAACCCTCATCCCATGGTCATGTCAGAACTCTTAACTGTGATTGCATGGTTCATTTCAGGGTGTCAGAACCAAATTCAGAGGTTTCACAATCAACTAGAGACATTCTCACGGATGCTTGGGCCTCAGGTACCAGATCTGCTTACAGATCGGCCTGGAGAGTTTGGTCTGATTGGTGCTCACAACAGAATCTGAATTCTGTTCATGCACCTTTAACTCAGGTTCTAAATTTCTTATCGGAATCTTTTGATTCTGGGAAAGCTTATCGTACCATAAACGTTTATCGTTCCGCAATTTCTTTCCATCACGCTCCCATTCACTCTATGTCCATTGGCAAACATCCCTTAATTTGCAAATTATTGAAAGGAATACAATTTAGACGTCCTCCCTTGCCTAAATATCATTTTACTTGGGATGTCTCTAAGATTCTTAATCTTTTTGAATCCTGGGGAGATAATGATCTCCTTTCACTTAAATTCTTATTTTTTAAACTAACTATTTTATTATGTCTTATCTCTATTAAAAGAGGTTTGGATGTTAGAACCCTCGACATTTCTCATAGACAATATTCTCCTAATGGAGTATGTTTTTCTATTTCCAGAAGAAATAAAACCAATCTTCAATCTGTTTTTTATCCTTCTTTTCGTCTTAATCCTAATCTATGTGTAGTTCGCTGTCTTAAATCTTACAAAATTAAAACTGCATCTTTAAGAGTCACTAATGCTACTCAATTACTAATTTCATTTCGCAAACCTTTTTGCCCAGTTTCTCCTCCTACTTTGGCCAGATATGTAAAACAGACCATGTCGTTAACTGGTATTGATACCTCTCTTTTTAGTGCTCACTCTACTAGAGGAGCCATGTCCACTAAATTAAGTCAATCGGGAGGATCTTTAGCAGATATCCTAAAAGCTGCAGATTGGTCTTCAGAGTCCACCTTTAGGACTTTTTACTTTAGACCAGAACCTCATTGTTCCATGTCTATTTTGTAATTGCAATTTTAATATTTTATTAAGGTTATAGTTATTTCATTAGATGTTTATATTGAATTTATATATTTTAGCTTTGAACTAGCATAATGGAAGTCTCCTGTCGTGCCATAAAATTGGAGATTTTCCTAGTCTGGATCACGGAAAATATAGATTTTATTAATGAGAGGAGACGAACATTATCCCTCCCCATTAACCCTACTCTATACTACTCATATGTTTTCTTTATTTCAGCCTAACTCCTTTTGCCAGATGGGATTTCGTTTTGGAAGATTTATTTCTTCTTGACCTCAAAGATCCGGAATCCTACTAAGGATACTTTGCTTGAAATTACTTCTTCTATAAAGAAGAGATTTCCCTTCTCTTTATCGTTACAGACTGTTTACTTTTTAGTATGCTACAGTTTTATTTATTTATTATATTCCTTTTAGTTATGGTGTATTCTTTGATTTCTTATTTATTTCTACTCTTCGCACCAAAGAAGAAGTATTGTACCTGCATGAACCTTATATCACCTGTACTGGTTGCTGATTGGTTGTTAATACATACCTATTTGCATATTACCTGTTTTTTTCTTTTAAAAAGCTTTATTGTACTTTGCTTCTATAATTTGACAGTAAATAAGAATAGCATAATGTTCGTCTCCTGTCGTTAATAAAATCTATATTTTCTGTCATCCAGACTAGGAATATCTCCAATTATTTTTAAGTGCTAAGACTGATTAGTGTTATGCATCTTCTAGAACACGACCCTTCAAACAGCCATGCCTTCAAGCAAACAGGCAGGTGTTACAGTTCAGTAGTCTTTGGTTTAGCTGCTGCTTCATATTTTCCTACACATGAGGTAAATGGGTAGCAAAATACCCCGCTGATTTTGATTTTGTATATTGTTAATATAAATGGACCAACATTGTTGGATCGAGACTGGCTAAGGAAGGTAAAGTTAGATTGGAACTCCATAAATAATCTATAAGATGTGCTCACAATATCCAAAACTGTTAAAACTGGACCAAAAAAAATATTTGAGGAATCTGCAAATGTATTTCAAAATGGTATTGGGAAGCTAAAATATATTAAAGGCCATATAGTGCTACAAGAGAACAGCAATTCAAAAATGCCACAGGGCTAGGCCTGTTCCATATGCTATCCACGACAAAGTTGGAAATGAATTGGATAGAATGGGGTCAGATGGCAATATGTCCAAGGTCGAATGGAGTCAATGGGCAATATGGAGTCAATATCAGCTACCGCAATTTGAGGAATTTTTTGCAAATCTCTAGGATTTCTCAGCAAAATGGATTTATCTAAAGCTTACTTACAGATGAAAGAAGATTCCAAGGTATTCCTCACATTACATACTCACAGGGGATTAAATCACTACAACAGACTAGTGTTCGGAGTGGCATCTGCCCAGTGATCTGCCAAAGAGCCATGTGTTACTGGACTGTCCAGGGACCCAATGCTTAACACTGTCTTTAGGCAATTAGAAGAGTATGAAGTTTGTCGATAAAAAATGTAATTATTTAAAACAAGTAATTATTACTGTTGGCACACTATTGATGCACAAGTGCCCTGAGAAGGTGCAAGCTGTGGTGACTGCACCAAGACCACAAAATATGTCACAACTACAGCCATTTTAAGATAAAAAAAAACTGCTACAACTGGTTCTTACCAAGCCTAGCTGCGGTAATACACCCTTTAAATGCTTGACAAGTAACAAGCAGGAAAGGCCTGGAAATAGACAAAACCATGTGAAATAGCTTTTAAAGAAGCAAAGAGACTAGTGATAGCAGACAAAGTGCTGATATACCAAGTCCCAAACCTGTCCATAAAAGTAGCTTTTGATGCTTCACCTTATGGCATTGGAACAGTTTTGTTCCATATAATTAGGGATGGAAATGAACGACTAGTAGCTTTCGCTTCTCGGTCTCTTAGTTCTGCAGAAAAACATTCTGCACAGATTGATAGAAAGGCCTTGAGCCTTGTCTGGGGTGTAAAACGATTCAACCAGTATTTATATAGGAGGGAATGTATTCTTGCTACTGACCAAGCTCTGGTCTCTATTTTAACCAACAAAAAGATATTCCATTAACAGCTGCTCCACATATCTAAACATAGGCATTATTTCTTGG